>NC_089219.1:43374104-44003484 GCF_963924675.1 Phocoena phocoena
GCACAGACCCTTCCCTCAGCCTTTAGAAAGAACCGATACTGCCAATACCTTGATTTTGAACTTCTAGTCTCCAGAACTGTGAGACAATAAGTTTCTGTTGTTTAAGCCATTCAGTTTGTGGTGCTTTGTTATTGCAGCCCTAGCAAACTAATACAGGAGAGAAAGGCAAAAACAAAAGAGACTAGGAAAGTGGTTATTGCAATAATCCAAGCATGCAATGACAGTGGTTTGGACTAACTGTGGTGGTAGAGGGAGTAGATCCTATCAGATTCTGGACATATTTTGAAGGTAAAGGCAAAAGAAAGGATTTTGTTCTGGATATGGGGTGAGAGACGTTAAGGATGACTCTAAGGTTTTTGGCCTGGGCAACTAGAAGAATGGAGTTGTCATTAATAGAGATGGGAAAGAGAGTAGGTGGAGTGAGTTTTAATAAGGAACATTAAAGAGCTTGGATTTGGAAATGTTCATTTTGAGATGCTTACTAGACATCTAAGTAGAGATGCTGAATAAGCAACTGAATATCTGAGCCCGGAATTCAAGGGACAGTTATCAGCATACGGATGTTATTTAAAGCTTAAGACTGAATAAGATCACCATGGGAGTGAGTGTAGATGAAGAGGGAGTCCAGGAGCCCTGGAGCACTCCCAGGTTAAGGGAGATAAAGAAGAATCAGCCAAAGACGTGAGGAAGAACTACCAGTGAGATCAGCAGAAAACCAGCAGCACATGCAATCCCAGAAGCCAAGTGTTTCCAAGATGTTTCAAGAAGGAAGGATGATCCACTGACACCAATGCTCCTATTAAATCAGAAATGACCACTGGATTTAACAAGTGGAGAATAATGCTGACCTTGACAAGACCAGTTTCAATAGAGGAGCGAGGATGAAAAGATGATTAGAGCAAGATCAAGACAGCCCAGGGGAAGAATTAGAGAACAAGTACACACAACTCTCTTAAAGAATTTTGCTGTACAGGGGCAATTGCTAGAGGCAGCTGTGAGTCCATGAAAGGTTTTTATTCAATATGGAGGAAAGTATAGGATGTTGAAAGCTGATAGAAATGATATAATAAAGTTAGGAAAACTGATGATACAGGACTAAAAGGGAGAGTCGAAAATATCTTGAGTAGATGAAAGGAGATGGGATTTAGTACTCAAGTAGAGGGATTAGCCTTTGCTAGGAGCCCTGATAGCTCATCCAGTAAAGACAGGAAAGGAAGGATATATGGATACTGGTGCTAGAAGGGAGGTAAATCTCATGGTGACAATTTTTGAAAGGTCTCTTCTGAGTCCTTCTACCTTCTGTTAAATAGGAAGCGTGGTGACTGGCTGAATGCAAGGATTGTGGAGGAAGTATTGGAGGTTCGAAGAGACAAAAGTAAATACGAAATAGTCCTTTGGGAGAAAACCAGAGAAACTAAGTGATAAAAGGCATGTTTCAGGAAAGAAGTGATTCCAGAAGAAAGCCTAAATACAAGGAACAGTGAGCAAATTAACTGGTAAACATGTAGATAAATCTAAATATTATCTGTATAAAAAATTTAATGCTCGGGACTTCCCTGGTGGTCCAGTGGTTAAGAATTCGCCTTCCAATGCAGGCTGCGCGGGTTTGAGCCCTGGCCAGGGAACTAAGATCCCACATGCCGCGGGGCAACTAAGCCCGCGTGCTCTAGAGCCTGCGCGCCACACTATAGAGAAGACTGCGTGGCAATGAAGATCCCGCGTGCTGCAACTAAAGACCTGGCGCAGCCAAATAAATAAATAAAATTTAAAAAAAAAAAAAAAATTTAATGCTCAATTTATAGAGTTAAAAAAGGAGAGAGAACTAAAATATTGGACAACAACAGCTTATAAGGAAAGAGGAAGAGACTGAAGTTAAAATATTCTAAGGCCCACTAACCATTGGGGGGTTAAGATATTAATGTTAGATTTTGTTAAATATGTGAGTAAAATTTCAAAAGTAACCACTAAAAGAACAGAACTAGAGTGCCAACTTCCAAACTCATAAAGGAGATAAAGCAAAATAAGAATCAGCAAATACTCAACCCCCAATGAAAGGGCAAAAAAGAGCAAATAAGAATAGAAAAAACAGTAGCAACGGAAATTGGATGAGAGAAATAAGACCAGCTCTGTCAATAATCACCACAAACATAAGTGAACTAAACTTGCCAGTTAAAGTTAAAAGACAGAATTTGTCAGATTTTGGTTAAAAAAACAAAAATAAAAAGAAACTACCTCTATGTTTACAAGAACACCTAAGACAGAAGGACTTGTAAAAGTCAAAAGATTGAAAAATATATCCCAGGCAAATGTCAGCCAAAAGCAAGTCAGGTAAGCTAGATTACTATCAGGCAAAATAAAATTTCTCCATAAACATGGACTACTCAGAAGCTAGCCGACAAAGCTTACAGCCATTGGAGGTTATTGCTAAGAGAGAGCCTAGGGCAGGGCTGTTCAATTGAACTTTCTCCAGTGATGGAAATTTCTATAGCTGCACTGTTCAATATGGTAGCTATTAGCTGTTGAGTACTTGAAATATGGCTAATGCAAAAGAGGTGCTGAATTTTTATTTTTATTTTATTTTAATTAATTTAAAAATTAAGAGTAACATATTCCTAGTGCTACTTTATCGGACAGTACAAACTTAGAGATCAGTCTGATCCTCTCATATTACAAAGGCCTAGAAAACGGAAGAGGCTACTCAAGACCACAAAGGAAGCCACAACCAGAATTTAGTCTGATTCCTAATTAAAATGCTTTTCCAGTGCCCCTGGCTGCCCTACTGCATTGTCCCTATGAGTAAGTCTAGAGGTATAATTTGAAACAGTTCACTACGTGTATAAAATTTCTTTGAAAATTCATATTAAAAAGTACATTGGAATTTTTCACGAGTAATAATCAGCACCATCATTTTTTGAGTGCTTACTCTATGTTATAATTACGATAATATAACAGCATTAATGATTAACACTTATATGCCATTTATTATATGCCAGCCATTGTTGTTCATGCTTTTACATGTATTATTTAAGCCTCACAGTAAACTTATGAGGTAGAAACTTAATTGTCTTCATTTTACAGATATGGAAGGTGAAGTTAAATAGCTTGCCCAAGGCTACAGTGCTAGTAAGTGCCAGAGCTGGGATTAGAACCTACGTGGTGGTGTTCCAGAGTCTGTAGTTTGCTCACGATACTTCACTGACTCTCAAGCAAAGATAAAAATGAATAAAGGAATAAAGGAATGTGGCTTCACCAAAGCAGAATGAAAACACACACTTCAGGTCTGGAAAACCTGGGTCCTTATGTTTCCCTACAAAAACAACTTGAAAAGGCACAGTGCTTACCGTGTTGCTACCTACTCCCCAATAACACCCACACTCACACCCATGCCAACGTGGAACATCTGAAGACAGTCCAATTTCCTAAAGTATCACCTGCACAGACACTTTATTTACTCCAGTTATCTGCAGAGTGAGCTGAAAGCTCCCATATTAGCAGCTCCTACCCTAAAACATTAATTTAAAAAGGGGGAAAAAAGGGAAAGTGGCAATTTCCAAACACAGCATTTACATCAGAATTCCCAAGCCCTTCATGCTCAAATTGTTTTCATGAGTGTAAGCTAAGGACATCAGAAAAGTATTATCCACCCTCTCCCAGCTGACAAAAACAAAAGGTTAAGTGTCAGAACTGGCAGCCATGTCTCTGAAACAGGGAACACTGTACCTAAGAGGTGGAATAACACAGTGGCTAAATGAAGTCTGTCTGCATCAAACAGACCTAGTTTAGCCACTTGCTGTTTTCCCGTATGCAAAATATGACTAACAGGAATATTTGTCCCATAGGGCTGTTGCGACGGTGAATAGGTCACAGTACGGAAGGTAAACATTCCATATGTGTCAGTGCCAAATTTGCATTTGAGACTTGACAAAGCCATCCATTTCTGTTTCAGGCAGGAGAGCACATGAACCGCCCCCACTGAAAACTTTCTCATTTCTCCTTTAAAGTTTTCAAAGGAGTTTCTGCATTCTGAGCAGGAGTGGTATATTGTTGAGAACAGAAGCTCTGGAATTCGTATCTCAGCGGGTCCACTTACTAGCTATGTGACTCCTGTGTCCCATTTTACGTTCTTCATCTGTGAAATGGGGATAATGATGAAAAAATATTATCTATGCTGTAAGAAAAAAATGGATTTACACATGGATAGATGACTACGTGGAGAGAGACATGATAGGACAAGGATAGTCAGACATCAATGGTAGACCTGGGAGGCAGACATAAGGGGGTCCACTGCGAAATTCTTTCAACTTTGCTATGTGTTTGAAAACTACTGTAATAAAATATTGAAAATATAATATCTTAATGAATGAAAATATTTATTTAATAAAATGTCAACTTCACAAGGAAAAAAATATATTCTCTATCTTAGAGGGTTATTATGAGGATTAAACCAGTCAATACAAGAAAAATGCACAGAACGGTTCCTGGAATACAGCAAATATACAGTAAATGTTAATCATTACACTCCTCCCCACAGGTGATACATATTCCAAATTTTTAGCACACGGAAAACAACAAAATTATTTTAGAACTCTAGGATGTTAGAGCTGGAAGGACTCTTAGGAATCATTTCTAGTTCCAGCTCTCTCATGTAATAAATGATCCCCAGGGAAGACGAGAGCTGGCTATATAGTCTGACCAGGATTAAAACTCAGGCCTCCTGATTTCTATCCAGTGCTCACACCACACCACTGTACTTCCTCTTCTTAATGAAAACACTAGGGTCATTCCGTCTCTCCTCTCTGCAAACCACCAGGCCATCTTCTGGAAAGAGTCAAAACTACTTAAACATCTGGGAAGAAATCTTACTCATCACTGCTCCAGGTAGCACTTTTTTGGGAGGTGGGTGGTGAGCTGTAATCTATTTTCCAAGAAACCACACTCACAAGATACAAAAAAATAAAAACAAACAAACAAAAACAGTTTGAAATATTATTAATTCCTTTCAGGAACAATTCAATATTCTTCTTTGGGAGGATATAATAATAAACATTAAAAAAACACTTTTCTAAGTTTGTGACACATATTAAATACCTTTTGTTTTTTTGTTTAATCCTCACAACACAGCCCCTCCCCACCTAGGTTGCCCTTCTATATGCTCCTAAGTTACCTGCTATTTCCCTGCTTACAGTACATATCACAGTGTCATGTAATTGCCTGCTTACTTGTCCTGACAGTCTTCAGACTATGAGCTGAAAAAGACAGGAATCTCAACGATCATGTGTACCATTCATTTTTTCTTTCAACAAATATTCCTGGGCACGAATAAGACAGAAATGGTCCTACCTTACTGGGGCAGTCTGTACTTTCCAAAGATGGTTGCAACAATATCTCCCATTCCACATGCTCTTTTTACAATGGGACCTCAACATTCCTCCCATGGGGGATGGAGGGGGTGTGGTTAATTTCCCTTGCCCTTGAACATGCCCACAGAGTACAGTGGAAGTGATGCTATTTGACTTGTACAACTAGATGATAAAAATGCCATGCATTTTCACCTTGTTCTCTTAGGGCACTCACTCTTGGAATCTAGCTGTCATATGGTGAGGAGGCCCACACTAGCCCGTGAAGACAGACCACATGTAGAAGTAACCAGCTCAGCTGAGGCCCCAGACTTGGATCCAAGACATATACCTTCCCCACTGTGCCTTCTTTAAATTCCTAGCCCACAGAATCGTGAGCATAATAAAATGCTTTCTTTACACCACTGAATTTGGGGGTGGTTTATAATGCAGCAATGGTAACTGGAACAACCACACAGAGCTTAATGTCTAACAAGGAATACTGAATACGTGACTCCAAGGTATTGCCTACACCTAACACAGTATACTGGAACAGGGTAAATTATTTGTTGCGTGTCTGAGGTAGTTATTATTCTGCCCCTTTTGCAGATGAGGAACTCAGCTTTGAGAAGTTTAGCAACTTGCCCTCGGCCTCTCAGCTGGTTAGTGGCAGAATAAATTAGAACTCAAATCTAAACCCACACTCCTAACACTACACTCTTCTGTCTCCTTCAGTACAATTTTACACTAAATATACAATAATCTGCTTTAAAATGGGACTGTCAGTACTTAAAACATTCTGGCTCAACAGAATTCACTGTGCAGTTTCATCATTGAGATGGAAACCCACATGTCACCTTCTCAGAGAAGTCTCCCCTGACCTTCCTAGCTCAAGTAATGCCAGCTCCCTCATCCTTCTCCAGCCTTTCTACTCCATCAGTTCCATTTTCTTCCCAGAACTCATCCCTAGCTGAAATTATCTTGCCTATTAATTTGTTCATGTATCTACTCTCTGTCTCTCTGAATTGAATATAAGCTTTGTGAGAGCGGAACCTTGTCTGTCCTATCCATTGATATATCCCTAGTGCCTAGGACCATGCCTGTAATATGGTTGGTGATCAAAAATTATTTACTGAATGAAGGACTGACTGCACTCAGGCACACTGAACGTCCACCCAATCTCATCACGCACCAATAAATGTGCAAATAGGGAGGATAAAACACAATTAACAACAGCAGGATTGCAGCAGAGACATTCCATACAGCAATGTCACTACAAAAAAAAAACAAGGAAAGGGAGGGGAATGCATGCTACCACACAACCACTTAGAAAAAGCATAAAACCCTGAGTTCCAATAAAGATGTAGGTAATGGGATGGATGGAGTAGGGGGTCACACCTCTTATTCTCCATTCATAACCACTGCCCCCTCACTCTTCAGAAAAACTCAGTTTCTTCAGACACACCTACTGAACCACACCAAGGAACCAAGAACAACTGTTAGTGACCTTATACTGTTCGCCAAAGTTCCCTGGTTGTTTTGAGGGAAAAAGCTCTTGTATGATTGAGCTGCAAGCTGAGCTTGCCACCAAATAACTATGGTTATTCCAACCAGGGTGTTTGGCAGACGTTTTCCCCAAAATGAACTGAGCCTTATATATAGGCTGCATTGGGTCTTCGTTGCTGTGTGCGGGCTTTCTCTAGTTGCGGCGAGCGGGGGGGCTACTCTTCGTTGCGGTTTCTAACATCAGACCTTTGACCCTTCATCTGGCCCTTCCTTTTGTGCCAGTCACCCCTCCCTAGGATATAGGTGCTGTTCGTGCCAAGATAAGGAAGCAGTAACCTAGCTCTTAAAAGAAGAGGTGAGGAGGGGACTCTTCAGACCAGGGCAACGGTCTAAATAAACAGATCCCCAAAGGTCCTATTTCTCCCAGGAGGGAAGGTAACGGTGCCTGAGGGCCTACCAAGTGCTAGGCACTATGCTGGTCTCTTAAACATGCTTTTCCTAACATAAGGGAAATTCCTTACCCCAACCCAAGAATTCAGGGAGGCCTCAAGTAAAACTTCCCCATCTCAACATTCCCCAGACCCGCTACTCCTCACCCCAAATTCCAGGAGCAGTTCGAGAGCATAAAAAGAAATCTAACGTGGCCACAGAGATAAAATGGGAAAGGGATCATGTTAGAACAAGAAGAGGGTTGTCCCGGGCTGGGGCCCAGGATAAGTAAAGATTAAGATAAGAATGCGGTCTGACCCTTTCCAAGCCCATTATGTCCATCAGAAGAGGTGACGAGGAGCAGGAAACTGAAGCCCAGCAAACAGGTGGCTCCGAGACGAGGCCGCAGCTCCATGGTGGTAGGTGCGCGGAGCCACGGGGCTGAGCAGACGTAGGGCCCGAGTCCTAGCAGAAAGTCCGCGCGGTTTCCAAGTGCTGCTCAGCCCATCCGCTCCTGTTCCCAGATTTTTTTTTTTTTTTTTCTAACCCTGAAGGAAGTGATGTTAGACGGATGTGGGTGGTGCCTCCGGGGTCCGGTTTGGGAAGGAGTGAGAGTTTAAAGGTGCAGATCACGAAGAAGGCTGCGGGGGCTACTTTTGAGCGCTAGTTGCTTCCCCAGGTTCCGGACTTTCAGTCCGAGTACCGAGAGAAAAGATGGGCCGAGATAGTGGGGGGTGGGGAGGAGGCTCGGGAGAACCGTTGCTGCTTGCATCCGTTGCTTGCGTCCGCCTGCGGGCTAGCCCCTCCCCCCAAAAAACCGGTCACTTAATATTCACTACGCAAATTATTGATCTGTGAAGTCAGCAGCACCGAACAGTGGGCGGGGTGCCCATTGGCTTCGGGTCCCCCCTCCCCCTTCGCAAATAAAAAAAAGGCAGACAACCGGATTTCATTCTTAGGTTCCTGCTCGAGTCTCGAAGAGATCTGGCAAGTCTGTTCTGCGGTGCATGGTCTCGTGCCTGCAAGAATGCCCCTTCCTGCTGGAGAAGAAGCACTGCACCTTATTTTTCCTTGTAACCCAAATTCTTCCACTCAGGGATGATGCAATCAACTGATGCAAGCTCTGAGAAAACCAAACTTGGAACCTCTCATTGCAAAATTGACCTAGCTCTTCAGGGCACCAAGACATAAGTTACTGTAGGCACTTAAAGTGTAAAGCTTCTTCTGGTTAAATCTATTTGTTTTTGTTGTTTTTAAAATTAGTGGGTTAAGTATCTCAGTTTTCCTCTCTGATGCATAACAGGTCAAAATTTCCCGTGTCTCCTGAGTGGAGACTAGTTGAGTCTGCACACTCGTGAGTCCGCACTAGTTAAGTTCGACAGTGCGTACTTAATTCCTAGTGAAAGACATCCGGCAAAAGTAGACACCCAAACAAAAATACACACAGCCCTTTTATTAGGCTCCCTACAAACTGCACGCACGGACACAATGGAACACCAGGGAGACTGCAAGCTCCAGGATGCAGCGCGGCCACCTGCACCTGCCGCTTTTCTATTGGGAGGCGCAGAGCAGCCTAGGCTTTGTAGTTCGTATATGGGCTCCCGGGATAGGTTGCTCTGGTGAGAGAGAGGCGGGGCCGGATGTGTCACGTGGGACCGACTCCCGCCGGCGCGGCCGCCTTCGTCTTTCTCTGTCTCGACTGAGGTAGCCATCTTGCTCTTGCCGCGTGCTGGTGTTGGAGAACCCTCCTTGCTTCAGGTGAGACCCCCGGCGGTCCCGCCACTCCACGGCCTTAGGCCGCTGCGCACGATCTCCCCACGCCCTTTTCTGCCGACACCCGCCAACTGCTGGGGCTGCCACTTCCGCTGTGGCGCGCCGAGTGGGGGCGGAGGCGGCTGGCTTGGCCTCTCGGTTACCGGCGGCGCAGCTGGGGGTCGGCACCTGAGGGAAGGTCCCCAGCACCACCGCTTTCTGTGAGCGAGCGGGCCTGCGCTGTTGCCGCCCAGATCCAGTCCCAGGAGGCAGGTGGTCCCCCGCCTCTGTCCTGTTATCTTCATTATTCACAACAATAATGCTGTGAGCTTTATACAGCCTATCTGCTGTCATCTCGTTTGATCCTCCCACTAGACAGATAGGGAAACTGAGGCTAGCAGCCCCCGCCCCCGAGCGCTGGAGACCGAATTCCGTTGCAGCGCTCTTCACCTCGTAATGGCAGTGTTTGTTTAAAGTCTGCCACCCTCTCTGAGACATTGCTTTGCCCGTTTTTATAGCCCCATCACACTGCCTGATGCATAGTAGGCTGTCAGGAAGTTGATGATTGACCGACGGGCAGTGTTACACAGCTCGTGAATGGAGGTTTCAACTTCCGTTCCCACGTTCTTTCACTCTACCAGATCTGTCCCTTAGGGAATGGTAACAATAGTTACCAGTTTCTGAGTATCTGCTGTGAGCCATACCCTGTGCTTGATACCTTAATCTTTAACTCTTAAAACAACTCTGTGAAGTATGTGGTGTTACACTGTTTCTAATACGGAAGGGATAGAAGTTCAGAGAAGTAAAATACCGTTCTGAAGCCCTAAGTGGTGGAAACTTGATCTTTCTGATTCCAAAGCCTGTGCCTCTCTTATTAGATAGAGTAACCCACAAAATAAAAAGTCAGGATTAAAGATTGAAATTATTTTATCTCTTTGTGAACATGGTGTATGTGAAAGTGCCCACCATAATGCTTGGAACTTAGGCACTCAATAAATGTTGATTATAACCTCATTATTTGCATCTTTTCGAGATTCCTTGAGGAAAGGGCTAAAAGATCCTAGGATCCCCAAGGAAGAATTCACTAATCATATGGCCTTAGGAAGTTACTACTTCCTTTTGGGCCTAGGAAGTGACTTCTCCCTTCTGGGCCCTCATTTCCAAATCTATTAAATTGGGAGGGAGGTGAACTTTTATTTATTTATAATTTATACCCTGCTGCTGCTTGCAAGTATTTGAGATGGCCACATGTACAAGACAGAAATAATGCCTACAATAAAATGAAGGTTGATTGAGGAATAGGGAGTTAAAGCAGGTGATCTTTGAGGTCTATTCCGAATTCTGAGCTTGAAATCTCTTCTCTCATAGACTGAGTCCAATCTAATTTCCTACTTGAATTCCATGCACCCCAACCTGCTAGTAGACAAAGGACCACTCTTCTTCCTCCCCTACCAACCTTGAGCTTCCAACCTCCCTAAAACGCTTTTTCTCTGAGGTACTCCTTGGGAACAAGTTTTCTGTTATACTGATTATCTGGAATGGACTCTGTTATTTCTTGTCTACACATTGATATAAAGAGTTAATTTTGTCCTTGCTTTGTTTCAAACAAGTCAGGACTCTATTTTGGCTTCCACCTCTTCTCTTGGGGATTGTTACTTCACAATGCCGAAGAGTCCCAAAAGGTTTACCCTGTGTCTGGTTCTAATATTTTCACTTATCCCCTTTTTTTTGTAAAAAATTCCTTAGGCTCTTTGTTAGTTCACTACACCTTCGTGGCCACATTCCTTTGAGAGTAGTGAATATTGGTCCTTTTCTGTAGATATTGAATGTAGAGATTGGGATTTACATCAGCAGATTTAAGTCTGTGGCAGAGTTGAGATTGCCACACACCTAAGTCTCCTGATTTTGTACTATAATCACACTTGCTCCTATGAAAGAGTGTCTTAGCTGCTTGAGCATTGTGATACAGTACTGAGTAAAGACTGAGAAATCATAAATTCTAAATGTTATTTAGGAACTGGACTTTGGCCTTAAAGCAGAGAGATATACAGGTTAGTGCCTAAGTACAGTGTCAGAGTACAGAACGATTAATACTTATATAATCTTTGATTCTCTTTTATCTCTGAATTGAAGAAAACAGTAGCCTTTTCATCTGAATGATGATTATAAAGAGTTTAGAGAATCAGCCAAAAAGTTTTGACAACACCCTTATCCTTTATTCCCTCTCTCATATCTCAGTAATGATCTGTTGATCCAAGAACAAGTAAAACAAGACTTTTAACATTGGCTTTTATTTGTTTACATAGTGTGGAATGTTATGGCCCATTATAAACTGAAGAATTTTTTTCCTTAGTTGGAAAGGACTGACCAGAGTAGGATTCCTGACTTTATAATGCTCTTAGAGTTTTCAAAATCAAGATTAACCTCTAAAAGTTTATTTCTAAGAGTTTCCTCTTCCCCTCCTCCCCACAAAATTTAGCATCAATGTAGCAGAGATAGGTTTTTGTCAAATTGTGCAAGGAGGCATTTTACCTTATATGCAATAATAATATCTTGACAAGTATGACATATTATATTAGTGCAAGGTATTGAATGAACTCCGTGGAAAGTGCTGCAGAAGCACTGAATGTCTGAAAATCTGGTTCTCTTTTCCTATTATTAACATACCACCTGACCTTGAATAGAGGACGGGACTACCTCACATCTTGACAGCTACACAGCCTATTGTTGTCTTTTTTTCTTTGTCCAGATTTTTCTTTTCCCTTTTTTTCTTTCTTTCATTTTTTTTTTTGTCTTCTTTTTATGGTTTAAAGAAATACAAAATGTGATTTGAGAGAAAAATGTTTACTTAAAGGTTGTGCTAATTTGGTAACAGCTCTCTGCTGTGAAAATCTTTGGGGGAAAAACTGGCTTGCAGAGATTTCATAATTGGTTAGGTTTTATTGAATGCCAAAGTACTGAATCATGCTTTTAAGGAGGGATCTTCGAATAGGTAACTTTGAATCCCATTCTATTTTCTGTTTGTAAATTCAGCTCCCTCTTGGTATTATTTAATTTTGGATTTTTTACTGTCTGGCTTATGAAGCTAGGACAAGTTATTAATATTTTTAAGAATGTAGACAATATGATTGTGGTGGTGATGCATATTACAGGTTCAGTGAACCAGAAGGTACTGTTGTATAAACAGTTATTTTGTTTTGGTAAATAAAACAGTGACTTTAACAAATTTATTTTTCCCCCCCTAGATTTACCAACAGCATGAATCAAGAAAAGTTAGCCAAACTTCAGGCTCAGGTCCGGATAGGGGGCAAGGTGAGTGTGGCATAAGAAAAACTGATAGGAGAATGTATTATTACCAGATAGTGTCATTATTTTGGATTTGTGGTCATTGAAAATCTAAAATCTTTTAAACAATCAAGATTAAACCACATTCCAATTTGAAAATAATTTGTCTAGATCTAAAATAGATAATTAGAAGATCTCTCTCTCTGTTGGTGCAATTGAAATAGCCACCTTTGAGTCTTCTTAACGTCTGGTGGATATATGAGATGAACAAGTTAACCAACCTTATTAAGCTTCCATTTTCGCATCTGCAAAACAAAAGTAATCCTATATAAGATGCTTCTAAAGATAGAGTAATATTTCTAAAACACCTAGAACGGTGTCTGGCACAGACTAAACACTTAATAAATGACAGCTATTATGTTAGACTCACCCTCAGGGCATCCCAGATATTAAGGTTATCTTGACTGGATGCCCCTACTGCTTCAGTTAGGTGTACAATGGGGCATGCTTAAGTTGATGGTACATTGTTCATTGCTAGGTTTTCCTCCCAAATTCCTACCTATTTGTCTATGTTGGTGAATATGAACATAAGCATTCTTTTCCCATGTACTTTGAAGCCTAAGGATGATCTAGTTCTGAACACTGAAAATCTTTGATTCCCTTCAGCTCCAGCCTCAGGCTCAAGGAGAATATTCTACCTTTATCTCTGCCCAATACAATCTTTGTAAAAGGAAAAGCATGAATAGTATTTACCTCAGACCTAGGGAGGGGGTAGGTAGGACACTATGTAGCAGCCCCACTGTGTCATTTACTTTGATGATAACCACAGTTTCTGGGGATGGGGACAGAAGACGGGGAAGGGGAGAAGCAACTAGTACTTTCTCCTTCTTTCATAGTGATACAGTTATATGACTCTGGAGTCATATTAACACATTCCTATAACCAAAGTACTAGTCACATTGTAGCAGCAAGTGTAATGTAATGTACCAATGCAAAAACTAGGAATATTCAAGAACCATAGAATATACCTGTAAGAACTTGATGCAGTACATCATTATTATATATTTTAAACCAGATAGTTGGCACATTCATTCAGCTGGTTTATTGAGAATGTACTATGCGCCAAGCACACAGTACATAAATAAGTCAAGGTTTCCTGCTCTTGACACAGTTCAGCTTGGAAGAGAGACATACAATTCCATTACAGAATAGTAAATGTTAAAATGAAGTACAAGGTGCTCCTGCCTAAGAGAGATAAGGACATCATCACTGAGCTGAGATTTGAAGAATAAACAAGAACAGGTGCAAGGATAAGTGGGTAGGGTGAAGGGAAGATTGTCGTTCTCACACATGCAAAGGCCCATAGGATGCTGAGATAGCATGGTGCTTAATGGAACAGCTTGCTTTAGTTTGTTATAGCTAGAGTTTAGAGTAAATAATGGATAAAGTATGGTAGCAAATGAAACAACCAGGTAATTCAGGGTTAGATCATAGTTTTGTATGCCATACTAGGGAGATTCAGATTTTATCCTATAGGCAAGAGCAACAGTAAACTACTGTAGAATTTTAAGAAGGAAATAACAGTCATTTTAAAAGGTAGCTGCCAGCATTGTGGAAAATGAAATAAAACAAGTTTGGCATAGAGGAGAACAATCGAGAAGCTACTGCTGTAGTATGTGGGATACAAATTCAGGGACTGGATATGACACAATTTAATGACCAATAGAATATGGAGGATGAACGGGTGAGAGGATTCTGGGATGATGTCCAAATTTCTGGTTTTAGAGCTACAAAACTTAGGAAATATAAGAAGAGTAGTTTGGTGGACTGATAAGCTTTTAGGCATGTTGACTTTGAGGTGCGTGAGGATCATTTGAGTTGTATCCAGCAAGCAATTGAGCTATCCCTGAGTCAGGAACACATCATAAATAAATGGCCATCTATGTAAAGAGTCACTCTTAGTTCATCCTTTAACTGGATTTCATTACAACCTTTGCTGCTACCCACAGGACTCTCTTCTACTCCCACCAGAGTTGCTGAGACTGAGGCTTCTGCCTACTCTCTATAAGCCTGATTGCCTGAGTAATACTGCAGGAGCTACCCAGAGATTGAAACCTCCTTTCCTTTTTCTTTACTCCTGCCAGGTCTCAGAAAGATTTAGACCTCAAGATATAGACTGCTCTTGGCAGTGTTTCAGCCCTGCTTTAGGTTACATTTTTTTAAATTGGCTCAGGAATTTAATTCATTGTTTTAAATAGTTTTTCAATGGAAAAAATGTATTTAGAGTTTCAAAGTATCCATTTAGAAATGAACTTTTCCTATCTCAGTAAATAGTATAATTTTCAACCTATTTGCTCAGGTCAAAATTCTAAACATCATTCTAGATTCCTTTTTTCCCTCATATCCCATATCTAGTCCATCAGCAAGTCCTGTTGGTTCTTCTGACAGTCTGAGCTCTCACCACCTCCACTGCCACAACCCTCATTTCTCATCAGGACTGCTACAGTAGCTTCCTGATTGATTTCATTATAGTTCATTTTCCACAGCAACCTCAGTCATCTTTTAAAATTATAAATCAGATCCAGTCATTTTCATGCTTAAAACCTTCCAATGGCTTCCTATTGCAATTGGAATAAAGTCCAACTCCTGCCCATGGGATTCTAGGCCACATGATCTGGCCCTTACCGATCTTTCTGATTTCATTTTCCTCCTCCTTTCCCATTGTTTACTCTGCTTTAGCCATACTGGCCTGCTTTCTCTAGAAATAAAAGGTTCACTCTTGTTTCATTCTGCTTGGATCACTCTTTCCCTAGGTCTTCCCATGGATCTCAGCTCATATGTCACCTCTTCAGAGGGGCCTTCCCTGAATATTGTAATAAAGTAGTGCTTTACCCCCATCTGATATTCTTGTCACTATGTTATTTTTTTTCTTAATACCCTTGTCCTGTTTGAAATGATGTAATTTGTTTATATGTTTATTGACTTTTCCTTCACACTGTAATGTGTGCTCCTTGAAGTAAGAACTTGATCTTTTTCATTCCTGGGTTCTAGGACTCTAGAACACTCACATAATAGGCATTTGACTCTTTTTTTTTTTTTTTTTTTTTGCGGTGCGCGGGCCTCTCACTGTTGTGGCCTCTCCCATTGCGGAGCACAGGCTCCGGACACGCAGGCTCAGCGGCCGTGGCTCACGGGCCTAGCTGCTCTGTGGCATGTGGGATCTTCCCGGACCAGGGCACGAACCCGTGTCCCCTGCATCGGCAGGCGGACTCTCAACCACTGTGCCACCAGGGAAGCCCTTTGACTCTTAATTATGTCATAATCTCCAAAGTTTCGGAATATCTTTAGACTTTATTGTCAGGGGGTGGTAGGCACTGTTAAAAAAAGCATTCCTTATAATGTTTGAAAGTTGATATAAAGCACACTAAATTATCTTGAAATTATAAATTATTTTTTATTAGAAACAATTTTTTTATTAGAAACATTTTCTTGAAACAATGTTAAAATGATAAAGGCTGGATATTGGAAAGAGTAAGAACAATTGGCTAGAAACTGACCTTCAAAAATCTGGGTTAGGCTGACAGTCTTATTAATCATCTAATCATTCATTAGACTTCATTATGTCATTACTGTGTGTGGCACCACCTCACTATTGAGTTGAAGTTGGCAGTTTCTTGAGTGAATATTATGAATATTATGTTAGAATATTAGTTAGAATATTATGTAAAGGAAGACAAGTGATTGCAGTTGTCAAATGCATGGCACGCTAACACTTCTGTTTGGTTATCTTTCAGGGTACAGCGCGCAGAAAGAAGAAGGTGGTACATAGAACAGCTACAGCTGATGACAAAAAACTTCAGAGTTCTCTAAAAAAACTGGCTGTGAATAATATAGCTGGTATTGAAGAGGTATGGTCACTTAGTAAATTGTTATTTGGACAAGTAGCACATTCACAGATAATTAACCACACTTTCAAATGTAAAATATCAGCTTAGATGAATCCAGTATTGTCTTTCTGAAGGACTATAGCTATTGAATTTGCTTATTGTATAAATTGGATGATTGTCCAAAAAAATGATTTTAGTAGACAGTTAAAGGATTCATTATACTTTTCAGACTCAAAGTATTTGCATATATGTCAAAATTATGGAACCGCTCTTGAATTTTAATAGAATAAGATTTTTTTCTAATGATACAGAAATAAAGAAACCCAAAGATTTCTTCCAGTAGGATGGACTTTTTTCCCATACACAGTCTCTCAAAGCATTACCTCAGCCAAGCTCTAGCAATAGCTTTACATGAATTGGATTTTTTATTAGACCTCTTTCAAAAATTATTCATTAAATTTTTAAATTATTTTATTATATTTTGATAATTCTACTTTTCTCAAATCTGAAACCAAAGATTGATGTTATTTCAAAAGGCACTCAAGAAAAATTATAATAACATCAACTGTTTGTGATTTGTTACCATCTAGACCTACTTCTACCTAATGATTCCATTTCTGATAGTAACCAATGTTAAAATTTTCACTGCCATCAGTTAGATTTCATTATGTCATTACTTCGTGTGGCACCACCTCACAATTTTTAGTAGATTATTAATGGACATGTGCTGTGAAACATAGATCAGAAACAATGTGGTGATGGGGATTACTATTAAAGAAATAGCAGAGTACCAAAAAAAGGCAGTGAAATGGCAAAGTGCTACATATTCCTTCAGCCATGCATATGTGAATGAATGAACACATCGTTTAAATCTGCTTTGTACTTTCAAAGTCAATATACTGATAAAACAGTAGGAAATGTGAGCCACATTTATCTTTTTTCCATTCAGCTTGATGTGGCTGTGCATTCTTACTCTGATAAATATTAGAACTTCATTTGCAAGTCTTGAAATTAAGCATTTAAAATGCTTTTTTTTTTCTGAGCTATTGAAAGCTTTTATATATTTTCATTGACCTAAAATAATTTTCAGAGAGATCATTCTCTATCTGGGGTATATTTGAGAAAAAGCAAATTTAAGCCTGTCTTTAAAAATCACAGCTTGACAGCTGCATAGCCCAGGGAGATCAGCTCGGTGCTTTGTGACCACCTAGAGGGGTGGGATAGGGAGGGTGGGAGGGAGGGAGACTCAAGAGGGAGGGGATATGGGGATATATGTATAGTATAGCTGATTTGCTTTGTTATACAGCAGAAACTAACACAACATTGTAAAGCAATTATACTCCAATAAAGATGTTTTAAAAAATCACAGCTTGATTAAAAAAAAGAATAAGTTGTAACAATGGACATGAACTCTGATAATGTTAAGCCTAACTTACTTATAAGTGTTCAGGCAATCTTATATCTTTGCCTACCTTTCTACTCTCTGACTTCATGCCCACCCCTCCCCACCTCAACACTGTTGACATTTTGAACCAGATAATTCTTTACTGTGGGAACTGTCCTGTACATTGTAGGATGTTTGGCAGCATGCCTGGACTCTACCCACTAGATCCCCAGTTACAACAACCAAAAATGTCTCCAGACGTTATTGCATGTTCTCTGGGGGGCAAATCACCCTTGGTTGAAAACACTTCTTTAGAGAGAGGAAAAGATTGTATTTACACCTCCTTGAAGTATAGATTTTAACTGCATAATATTTCCAGGGGCATGCTTGTCTAAATGTTTGGTTTGTTCAAATTTGGAAGACTTTATGGTTCTTATAATTAATAAAACTTTTAGTGTTTTATAGTGAAATAAAAAGCCAGTCAGTTATCAGTCTTTGATCTCTTCAGAATATAATCAAACTAGTTATAATGGTGTGCTGAGGTCATGGTTTATTTGTTGTCGAAATTATAAATTTTTAATGGTAGTGAACATCTGCTGTATGCCAAGCATTTTGCTAGGCAGTGATTCATAAGATATTATTCATAGTCTCTGTCGTTTAGAGCTTAAAATCTAGTGTGGAAACTAATTAGACAACTAGACAGATAAACAAATATATATTATCCATTTCAGCTTCACAGTGTCTCATGGTTGGTTGTTACTGGTTACAGATAAGAAAGCTGAGACTTAGAGAGTCAGGTATCTGCCCAAGATCACATAGCTAGTAAGTGCTGAATTCCAGATTTGAACTAAGTATGTCAAAACCACAGTTCATTTTATTCATTGATTTATCTTGCTTTGGTCTTTTTAGTTATACTTTCTTATACTCACTATTGGCCTTTTCCTCTCCTCCTGCCCCTCCTTACTCTCTGTTCTTCCAAACTCCCCCCAAAGAAAGGGACAGTGCCTGCCTTATATCCTGTATTATCGAGCACCTGCCATGTTCAGTTCATTACTTAACATTATAGATAAAAGAAATCCCCATCAGTATTTCCAAGGACATTGCTTTTTCTCCTTTTTCAGGTATTAATGTAGGTGTTATTTCCTCCCAGAAGCCTTCCTGGTAGCACACATACACATTTATGCAAAGAAGGGTTAGACGCCTTTCCTATGTGCCTCCATAATGCCCTGTATTTAATTTTATTATAGCATGTATTAAACTATATTATTAATTCTTTTTTGTTGGTATTGCCAGTGCAGTTTTGTTTGGAGACACATATCTCCAAAACGTCACACAGAAAATTAATGGTACATAATAGGCATGTACATGCTCTTGTTGCACTCCCACCCCCGTGTGTGTGTGTGTGTGTGTGTGTGATGTCTTCCAACCCTCACAGACTAGTTGTACAAAGAAAATATGCGTAAAGAAAATTAACACTGTAAGGTAACAGCTATAACATTCTGAATGTTTGAAACTAAAATGGGAAGGTTTGCTTTCTTCCTTTCCCTCTTTCTAAAATTGATTTTTTGAGAACCAAGATATTTGGTACTTTATATAACACTTTGCAGATCTAAAATAATTTTGTTTAGGCATATCTAGTGTACTGTATAATCTGGCTTGCCTCAAACATTATGTTTTGTGTTACTATAATTAAAGCAGAATTTATTTCATTTTTTTTTAAGAAAATTATGACACACGCTTGGTTTAAAACAGCTTCTAGGAGGAAAAAAGAAACTACTACATTAAATGTATACATGAAAACGTGTGTGGTTTTCAGAAACATTAAGATATGAAAAAATATATACATCTTAGAATAGAAGAAATGATTATTTTACAATTTCGTTAATTTTAACTTGGGATGTTTTCAGCTTTTTTCAAAGTGCTGAACTCTGGAAGATACTATCTTTTTGGGTTTTGGCAGTTTAAGGAAAGCAGATAAAAACATTTGAAAAGAGAAGATACTTCAAAACATCAAACCAATAGAAAGTACTTGGTTTGGTGGGTTGGAACAGAGAGATCAGAGTTGGGTTTCAAAAACTTATTGAATGCACTTCTGCTAAGTAAAATTTTATTTTATTTTATTTCATTTTATTTTTTTGCGGTACGCGGGCCTCTCACTGTTGTGGCCTCTCCCATTGTGGAGCACAGGCTCCGGACACACAGGCTTAGCGGCCATGGCTCACGGGCCCAGCCGCTCCGCGGCATGTGGGATCTTCCCGGACCGGGGCACGAACCCGCGTCCCCCGCATCAGCAGGCACACTCTCAACCACTGTGCCACCAGGGAAGCCCTGCCAAGTAAAATTTTAATCTTAGTTTCTAGGCTGTCAGTATCAGTAATTTTTTTCCCCTTCTAAAGCTTAATTTATGTCTTCTTCAAATACTTAAAAACTAAAGGACTGTTTGAATTAAGAGAGGCTTCTCTGGACTTTTATGTGTTCCCTAGTTTGTTAATTTGGGGTAATAAATTCAATCATATGTAGATTTCTTTTACCTGTTACCAAAGACAGAAATCCAAAGCTGTCAAAAAGGGGCAGGGGAGGGCTTCCCTGGTGGCACAGTGGTTGGGGGTCCACCTGCCGATGCAGGGGACGCGGGTTCGTGCCCTGGGTCCGGGAGGATCCCACATGCTGCGGAGCGGCTGGACCCGTGAGCCGTGGCCGCTGAGCCTGTGCGTCCAGAGCCTGTGCTCCGCAGCAGGAGAGGCCACAGCAGTGAGAGGCCTGCGTACCGCAAAAAAAAAAGGGGGGGGGGGGCAGGGGAATGTCAGAGACTGTTTCATACAAAAAAACCAAGTAAGTACCGGGTTTTAGGAAGAAATTCCTATGTGAACTCTGAGAGTATAATCCAGAACTAAATTTCTGAAAATGTTTTATGTTCTCTGACATTTGAAGATATTTGGATGTGCTTCTTACTTGGTAATCTAGTTGACTGTAGTGACCGTGTTGTCACCTTTCTTCTCCTGATGATAACATGCATCTATCAAAAGTAGGATCTGGGGCTTCCCTGGTGGCGCAGTGGTTGAGAGTCCGTCTGCCGATGCAGGGGACACGGGTTCATGCCCTGGTCTGGGAAGATCCCACATGCCGCGGAGCAGCTGGGCCCGTGAGCCATGGCCGCTGAGCCTGTGCGTCCGGAGCCTGTGCTCCACAACGGGAGAGGCCACAACAGTGAGAGGCCTGCGTACCGCAAAAAAAAAAAAAAAAAAAAAAAAAAGGTAGAATCTGTTTCATTTCCCAGAGATAATTGATTTCATCAGATGTATTTAATAAGAAATGTCACCAAAAATCTGCTTCTCTGGTTCAGATGGTCTAGTTGTTTCACAGAGTTTTACTATTATATTCAGAGGACAGCTTCTATCTTAACTAAGGTATGATTCTGTCTCCATGAAACCTTCCCTATCTTTCCAGGCATAATTCATCAACACTTTATCTGTACTTCCACTGCCCTTAGCTTAAATTGCTCTGCTATAATGCGTTTATTATTACAGCCTCATATTGTAGGGTGTGATTACTTATTAACCAAATAGTCTGTTTGCAGTAGATTGTAAGAATCTTGACAGTAGGAACTGTGTTTATTCATCATTTATAATCTATAGCATGCTGACTCCCATGATGAGTTTGTTTGGGGCCTGTTAAGTTTAAGCAATACTGATTATTCTAGGTGGAATTGTTTTGCAAGAAGTTAGCCATAGAGAGCTGGTGCTCAGGAGAAAGCTTAGGGCTGGGAATTTAAATTTTGTAATTGTACACATAAGTTTTACTGTTTATATTTTCCTCTTCTTGGCTCTTATTTTTCTTGAACCAGTTATACAGAAGAAGAACCTAAAGTTGACCCTTACTGCGGTTCCTTCTTCCTCCAGCTAGAGCCTCAGGTGTCAATGGGTGTACAGCTCTTAGTACAGGAGAGTGAAAGAGAAACACTGTACCATTCAACTTATTATCACACAGCAGTCTTACATTCTTTAAATATCCTGCTTTTTTTGTTTTTTGTTTTTTTTTCCCTGTTTTTTGTGTGTGTGGTAAAATAAACATAACATAAAATTTGCCTTTTTTTTTCCCTATGTGCAGAGCTTTTTTTTTTTTTGGCTGCGTTGGTTCTTCGTTGCTGCACGTGGGCTTTCTCTAGTTGCAGCGAGCAGGGTCTCTTCATTGCAGTGCGCGGGCTTCTCACTACGGTGGCTTCTCTTGTTGTACAGCGCAGGCTCCAGGTGCATGGGCTTCGGTAGTTATGGCTCACAGGATCTAGAGCACAGTCTTAGTAGTTGTGGCACACAGGCTTAGTTGCTCTGCAGCTTGTGGAATCTTCCCAGACCAGGAATCGGACCCATGTCCCCTGCATTGGCAGGTGGATTCTTAAACACTGCACCACCAGGGAAGTCCCAGATCTTTTTTTTTTTTTAACAATTTTTTAAAATTGAAGTATATATGGGACTTCCCTGGCGGTCCATTGGTTAGGACTCTGTGCTTCCACTGCAGGGGCACAGTTTCAGTCCCTGGTTGGGGAACTAAGATCCCGCAAGCCGCGTGGCATGGCCAAAAAAAAAAATACAAGGAGTGTTCTGCCTATGTTTTCCTCTAAGAGTTTTATAGTATTTGGTCATGGTTAGGTCTTTAATCCATTTTGAGTTTATTTTTATATATGCTGTTAGAGAATGTTTTTATTTCATTCTTTTACATGTAACTGTCCAGTTTTCCGTGCTCAAGTTATTGAAGAGACTGTCTTTTCTCCGTTGTATCTTGCCTCCTTTGTCATAGATTAATTGACCATAAATGCGTATCTTTATTTCTGGGCTTTCTGTTCTGTTCTGTTGATCTATGTGTCTGTTTTCATGCCAGTATCATACTGTTTCATTGCTCTAGCTTTGTAATATAGTCTGAAATCAAGGAGCATGATTCCTCAAGCTCCATTCTTCTTTTTCAAGATCATTTTGGCTTTTCAGGATCTTTTGTGTTTCCATACAAATTTAAAAATTTTTTGTTCCAAGTCCATGAAAACTGCTATTGGTAATTTGATAGAGATTGCATTGAATCTGTAGACTGCCTTGGGTGGTATGGTCATTTTAACAATTATGATTCTTCCAATCCAAGAACATGGTATGTCTTTCTATCTGTTTTTTGTCGTCTTCAGTTTCTTTCATCAACGTCTTAATAATTTTCGGAGTACAGGTCTTTTGCCTCCTTAGGGAGGTCTCTATTCCTAGGTATTTTATTCTTTTTGATACAAAGGTAAGTGGGATTGTTTCCTTAATTTCTCTTTCTGCTATTTTGTTGTTAGTGTATAGAAATGCAGCAGATTTCTGTGCATTAATTTTGTATTCTGCAACTTTACCAAATTCATTGATGAGTTCTAGTAATTTTTTGGTGGCATGTTTAGGATTTTCTATGTATAGTATCATGTCATCTGAAAACAGTGACAGTTTTATTACTTCTTTTCCAATTTGGATTATTTTTATTTCTTTTTCTTCTCTGATTGCTGTGGCTAGGACTTCCAAAACTATGCTGAATAAAAATGGTGATAGTGGGCATCCCTGTCTTGTTCTTGATCTTAGAGGAAATGCTTTCAGCTTTTCTCCATTGAGTATGGTGTTAGCTGTGGGTTTGTCATATGTGGCCTTTATTATGTTGTGGTAAGTCCCCTCTATGCCCACATTCTGGAGAGTTTTCATCATAAATGGATGTTGAATTTTATCAGAAGCTTTTTTGGCATCTGTTGAGATGATCATATGCTTTTTTACTCTTCAGTTTGTTAATGTGGTATATCACACTGATTGATTTGTGGATTCTGAAAAATCCTTTCATCCCTGGGATAAATCCTACTTGATCATGGTGTATGATCCTTTTAATGTATTGTTGGATTCAGGTGCTAGTATTTTGTTGACGATTTTTGCATCTAGGTTCATCATAGTGATATTGGCCTGTAATTTCCTTTTTTTGTGGTGTCTTTGTCTGGTTTTGGTATCAGGGTGATGGTGGCCTCATAGAATGAGTTCAGAAGTTTTCCTTCCTATGCAGTTTTTTGGAATAGTTTCAGAAGGATATGTTTTAACTCTTCTCTAAATGTTTGATAGAATTCACCTGTGAAGCCATCTGGTCCTGGACTTCTGTTTACTGGAAGTTTTTAAATTACTGATTCAGTTTCAGTACTGGTAATTGGACTCTTCATATTGTCTATTTTTTCCTGGTTCAGTCTTGGGAGATTGTACCTTTCTAAGAATTTGTCCATTTCTTCTAGGTTGTCCATTTTATTGGCATATAGTTGCTTGTTGCCTCTTATGGCCCTTTGTGTTTCTGTGGTATTGGTCGTAACTTCTCCTTTTTCATTTCTGATTTTATTGATGTGAGCCCTCTTCCTTTTTTTCTTGCTGAGTCTGGCTAAAGGTTTATCAATTTTGTTTACCTTTTCAAAGAACCAGCTTTTAGTTTTATTGATCTTTTTTATTGTTTTCTTAGTCTCTATTTCATTTATTTCTGCTTAGATCTTGATGATTTCTTTCCTTCTGCTGCCTTTGGGTTTTGTTTGTTCTTCTTTCTCTAGTTGCTTTAGGTGTAATGTTAGGTCATTTATTTGAGATTTTTCTTGTTTCCTGAGGTAAGCTTGTATCTCTATGAACTTCCCTCTTAGAACTGCTTTTGCTGCATCCCATAGGTTTTGGATTGTCATGTTTTCGTTTTCACATGTATCAAGGTATTTTTTGATTTCCTCTTTGCTTTCTTCAGGGATCCGTTGATTGTTTAGTAGCATATTGTTTAGCCGCCATGTGTTTGTGTTTTTTGCAGTTTTTTTCCTTGTAGTTGATTTCTAACCTCATACTGTTGTGTTTGGGAAAGATGCTTGATATGATTTCAGTTTTCTTAAATTTACCGAGGCTTGCTTTGTAGCCCAGCATGTGATCTGTCCTGGAGAATGTTCCATGTACACTTGAAAAGAATGTGTATTCTGCTGCTTTCAGATGGAATGCTCTATACATATTAAGTCCATCTGGTCTAATGTGTCACTTAAGGCCTGTGTTTCCTTATTGACTTTCTGTCTGGATGCTCTGTCCATTGATGTAAGTAGGGCGTTAAAGTCCCCTACTATTATTGTGTTACTGTTGGTTTCTCTTTTATGTCTGTTAACATTTGCCTTGTGTATTGAGGTGCTCTTATGTTGGGTACATATATATTTACAATTGTTATATCTTCTTGGATTGATCCTTTGATTGTTATGTAGTGTCCTTTTTGTCTCTTGTAACAGTCTTTATTTTAGAGTCTATTTTGTCTGACATAAGTATTGCTACTTAAGCTTTCTTTTGATTTTCATTGGTGTGGAGTACCTCACTTTCAGTCTGTATGGGTCTCTTGATCTGAAGGGAGTCTCCTGTAGGCAGCGTATATATGGGTCCTGTTTTTGTATTCATTCAGCCAGTCTGTGTCTTTTGGTTGGAGCATTCAGTCCGTTTACATTTAAGGTAATTATCAATATGTATATTCCTATTGCCATTTTGTTAATTGTCTAGTGTCTAGTGGATTTGTCTAGTGGACATGTCTAGTGGATTTGTTTTTGCAGGTATTTTCTTCCCCTTTTTTTGTTCTCTTCTCTTGTGATTTGATGGCTATCTTTAGTGTTATGTTTGGATTCCTTTTTCTTTTTTGTGTGTATATCTTTTATAGATTTTTGTTTTATGGCTACCATGAGCTTTTTGTATAACAGTCTGTATATTCATGCTTGTTTTAAGTTGCTCATCTCTTAATTTCAAATGCATTTTAGATGCCCTGCATTTGTATTCTCCTACCCTCATGATTGTTGTTTTTGGTATTATATTTTATATCTAATTTTTTGTGTATCCCTTAACTGCTTATTGTATATACAGATGATATTACTACTTTTGTCTTTTAAACTCCCTACTAGCTTTGTGTGTGGATGATATCGTGCTTTATTGTATGTTTGCCTTTACCAGCAAGCTTTTCCATTTTGTAATTCTCTTGTTTCTAGTTGTGACCTTTTCTTCTCTGCCTAGAGAAGTTCCTTCAACATTTGTTTTAAAGCTGGTTTTGTGGTGCTGAATTCTTTTAGCTTTTGCTTGTCTGTAAAGCTTTTGATTTCTCCATCACATCTGAACCTCGAGAGCCTTGCTGAGTAGAATATTCTTGGTTGTAGGTTTTTCTCTTTCATTGTTTTGAGTATATCATCTCTCCCTTCTGGCATGCAGAGTTTCTCCCAAAAATTCAGCTGATAGCCTTATGGGCGTTCCCTCGTATGTTATTTGATGCTATTCTCTTGTTGCTTTATATATTTATTTATTTATTTTTGGCTGTGTTGGGTCTTTGTTGCTGCCCACGGGCTTTCCCTAGTCACAGTGAGCAGGGGCTACTCTTCGTTGTGGTGCAGGCTTCTCAGTGTGGTGGCTTCTCTTGTGGAACACAGGCTCCAGGCGCGCAGGCTTCAGTAGTTGTGGCTCATGGGCTCTAGAGTGCAGCCTCAGTAGTTGTGGCACACGGGCTTAGTTGCTCTGTGGCATGTAGGATCTTCCCAGAACAGGGCTCGAACCCGTGTCCCCTGCATTGGTGGGTGGATTCTTAACCACTGCGCCACCAGGGAAGCTCCCTCTGTTTTTTTTTGTTTTTTTTTTTTTTTGGGGAAGCTCCCTCTTGTTGCTTTTAATACTCTCTTCATCTTTAATTTTTGTCTTTTTTTTTTTTTTTTTTTTTTGTGGTACGTGGGCCTCCTGTTGCGGGGCATAGGCTCTGGATGCACAGGCTTAGCGGCCATGGCTCACAGGCCCAACCGCTCCGCGGCATGTGGGATCTTCCCAGACCAGGGCACGAACCCGTGTCCCCCGCATCGGCAGGCGGACTCAACCACTGCGCCACCAGGGAAGCCCTAATTTTTGTCATTTTGATTACAATATGTCTTAGTCTGTTCCTCTCTGGTTAATCCTGTATGGGACTGTCTGCTTCCTGGACTCGGGTGACTTTCCTTTCCCAGGTTAGGGAAGTTTTCAGCTGTTATCTCTTCAAATATTTTGTCAGGACCTTTCTTTCTCTCTTCGCCTTCTGGGACCCCTATAATCTTACTATTAGTGTACTTGATGTTGTCCCAGAGATCTCTTAAACTGTCTTCATTTCTTCTCATTCTTTTTTCTGTTCAATGGCAGTGATTTCCACTAGTCTGTCTTCCAACTCACTGATCCATTCTTCTGCCTCATTTAGTCTGCTATTGATTTCTTCTAGTGTATTTTTCATTTCAGTTATTGTCTTCTTCGATTCTGTTTGGTGGTTCTTTATATTTTCTAATTCTAAACTTCTCATTTCTCACTCTGTGCACCCCTTCTCTCCTGAGTTCTTTGATCATTTTTACAACCATTACCCTGACCTCTTTTTTTGGGTAGATAGCTTATCTTCACGTCACTTAGTTCTTCTGGGATTTTACGTTGCTTAGTTCTTCTGGAATTTTACATCAGTTCTTCATTGTCTGAAACATATTCCTCTGATGTCTCATTTTATCTAAATTCCTATTTGTGTTTTTATGTATGTAGTAGGTTAATTATGTTTCTCAACCTTGGAGAAGCGGCCCTCTGTAGGAGACGTCATGTGCGTCCCAGCAGTGCACTCTCCTCTCATCACCCAAGGGCCAGAGGCCAGCTGGTCCCAGGGTAGTATCTGGCCTGTGTTTGCAGACTTGGTCTGCAGGCTGCAGAATTGTAGTGTTCTTGCTTCTGGTGTCTGCCCCCAGGTGGGCGAGTTTGGTCTAGAGACTTATGCAGGCTTCCTGGTGGGAGGGGCCAGTGCCTGCCCACTTGTGCGTGGAGTGGGGTCTTGGCCCTCTGGTGGGCAGGGACATGTCTAGAGGTGGCTTTGGGCTTAGGAAGTCTTTAGGCAGCATGTCTGCTGGTGGATGGGGCTGTGTTCATACCTAGTTAGTTGTTTGGCCTGAGGCCTCCCAGTCCTGGAGCCTACAGGCTGTTGGGAGGGGCCAGGTCTTGGTGCCAAGATGTCAGCCTCCAGGAGAGCTCATGCAGATGAATGCTCCCTGATATGCCCACTACCAGTGTCTGTGTCCCCAGGGTGAGGCATAGCTACTCCCCAACCCCTACCCCGCCTACCCAGGAGACTATCTCAGACCAGCAGGTTGGTCTGACCCAGGCGCCTATCAGATTACTGCTTTTGCCCTTAGTCGTGATGCACATGAGATTTTGTGTGCACCTTTAAGAGTGAAGTCTCTGTTCCCCCCAATCCTGTGGAGCTCGTGCAATAAAGCCCCGCTGGCCTTCAAAGCCAAATGGTCTAGGGGCTCTTTGGGGGGCCCAATGTGGGGCTCAGAACCCTCACTTCTGTAGGAGAACCTCTATAATATAATTACTCTCCAGTCACCCACCCAGTGGGTATGGGATTTGATTATATCTCAAGTGTGCCCCTCCTACATGTCTCGTTGTGGTTCCTTCTTTATGTCTTTTCTGGTGGGTTCCAGTCTTTTTTATCAATGGTTGTTCTGTAGTTAGTTATGATGTTGCTTGTGAGAGGAAATGAGCTTAGGGGTCTTTCTACTCTGCCATCTTGGCCTCTCTGAGTTCCCAATTTCCCCTTCTTTCTTTTTTTTTTCCTAGAGAATTCTCTTTTTTTAAATACTTATTTATTTGTCTTTTATCTTTGGCTGCATCAGATCTTTATTGCGGCATGTGGGATCTTCATTGTGGCACGCAGGATCTTTCGTTGCGACACATGGGCTCTTCATTGCGGCTCACGGGCTTCTATCTAGTTGTAGTGTGTGGGTTTTCTCTCTCTAGTTGTGGTGTGTGGACTCTATAGTTGTGGCACATGGGCTCCAGAGCGTGTGGGCTCTGTAGTTTGTGGCACACAGGCTCCATAGTTGTGGCATGCGGGCTTAGTTGCCCACGGCATGTGGAATCTTAGTTCCCCAACCAGGGATCGAACCCATGTCCCCTGTGTTGGAAGGCAGATTCTTTACCACTGGACCACCAAGGAAGTCCCTCCCCTTCTTTCTTCTAGAGATGATTTCACCTGTTATTCTGCTTCCTCTCCATCATCATTTCACTGATACTCTGCAGCATTTGCCAAGACTTTCCTTAAAATTCTATGCTTTGCTTCTTGTCCTTTCTCCTACTTCATTGTATCCTTATTTCCTTTGCTGTCTCCTTTTGTTTTCCATTCCACTAAAACTATTATTTCCTCAAAATTTTGTCACTAGCATTCTTTATTTGCTCCATTAATAGTTCTCAAAATTGGTCTTGGGACCACTTTTTTTCAGAACCATATAGGTTACTTTTAAAAGTTCAGACTCATTGATCCACCAGAGAACTCCAGAATTAGATTCCCATTTTAACCAATTTTTTTTTCCATTTTAACCAATTTTAAGTGTACAATTCAGTGGCTTTAATTACACTCACAATGTTATGCAACCACCACCATCATCTATTTCCAAATTTTTCATCATCCCAAATAGAAACTCTGTACCCATTAAGCAATAACTCCCCATTCCCCTTTCCCCCAGCTTCTGATAATCTCTCTTACTTTCTGTCTCTGGATTTGCCTGTTGTAGATATTTCATGTAAGTGGAATCATGTAATAGTTGTCCTTTCATGTCTGGCTTACTTCACTTAGCATATTTTCAAGGTTCATCCATGTTTAGCATGTACCAGAACTTCACTCCTTTTATAGCTGACTAATATTCCATTCTACGGGTAATACCACATTTTATCCATTTGTTTATTTATGAACATCTTTTGTTTTTAAAATAGCTTCCACCCATCCCCCATAAAAATACATTGTCATCATAGAAAGTTAAGGGTATGCAGAAAATATGGAAAAGATATTAGCATTCAGTCATAACTCCACTACAAAGAAATAACTACTCTTAGTCTTATATTTCTTTCCTATCTTTATATGCATATATATTTAATATATCTGAGACTGCAGTTAGATGTACAATTTGGAATCCTTCCTTTTCCAAATAGTATTATATTACAAAAATTGTTTCATGTCATTAAAAAATTCTTCTTAATTGTCAGTCTAAATGTCTACATGTATTCCAGTATATGAACATACCATAATTTAACATTTCTTTATTTATTATGCATTATAATGCTTTAATAGTAAAGACTCACATGTTGGACTTTTATATACATAAATATTTATCTTCTTCTCCAAGTTCCTTAAGACAGTTTCTTGGAAATACAGTTGCTGACTGAAAGATCATGATCAGTTTTAGAACTCTTCATCCATATTGCCAAATTGATTTTCAGAAAGGACATGCCATTTTATGCTATCTACAGCATAGCTACAGAGAATCCATCTCATCAGACTCCTGCCACCAGAGCATAAGAGAAAATGATCCCAGCATATCATATAGTCTAATAATGTCTGTTAGCTTTCACTTATATTAGTAATAATAGGTTATGCTTCATACTAGCCTTTAGATATAAGCAGGTGCTGAGCTTAAAAGGATTGAATGTGAAAGATACTGACTTATGGGAAGTGTGTGCAAAGGCCATAATCCTCAAAATCTGACATCCCTTAGCCTTACACAGTCCAGACACTTACGTGTCTTATTCTTAAAATGTCTGTTATTTCACCCCATTAAAATATAGCAGGAAGGCAATAAAAGATTAATTTCCTAATAAACATTTAAGTGCCACTACATACAGGAAGGAGTAGCAATAAAACTTGATTTTAAGACAGTTATGAACTGCAGCTAACTGGCCTAGCGGGGACTTTGAAACAAACAAACAAAAATTACATAGCATAAGAATTTAAACCCCCTCTCTGAACTGAGAGGGCAGTTAGTTACCGGCAAGAGCTGTGGAGTCAATCATAACTTTGTAATCCTCCTTATAGCCATGAAAACTTATTGCTATGTAGGAATAAAGCGAGCATCAGATTTACCAGCTAGAAGGCTGCTACAGTTAATATATGTGCCCTACTCAAAGGCCAGCAAGGGCAGGGGTTGTTAAGGTTTTGATAAGTAGCGTAATTGGGCCACCCAGCAGTTGCCTGGAATGACTTAAAATAGCCTTCAATTCTATAGAGCAGTTGGGCTGATTCTGAAAGGGCAGAACAATAGGAAAAATCAGGCCAAAAATACAGCCCAGGAGGTTCTGGGTGTCTTCATTGGGGGCACTACTGGTGCTATTTCTGAACCTTAATATGACCCCTCATCTAGCATTTGGGGAAGTGAGATCTGACAGCATCCATGATTTTAGAATAAGTTTTATAGGAGGTGTCCATTCAGCAAATTTGAGTGACTGTTAGATGCTGACAGTTGGGGGGATACTGTATCTCGTAAGGCAATGGCCTCTGATCTCAAGGAGTTCACCTTCTAGTAAGGTCAAAGATTACAAACAATTATACTACAAGATAATTCTATATAATATCAGTTTCCATGAAGTGCAGAAGGTGAATAAACCACCTTAAGTTTTCACAGAGAAAGAAGCATCTGACCCAAGTCTTGGATAACTGGGAACTTACAATGTGGAGAAGCAGAAAAGGGTTCTTCTAAACAGTGAAAACAGCATATGTAATTGCACTATGCGTGAGAGGACAAAGTACTTTTTGGTAACTACGAGACATGTCAGTATTAATTAGAGCAAAAAATAAGAGAAAGGGCATCTGGAGTTTTGGACTGGGGTCAAAAAAATGCCTGTTCGGGACTTACCTGGTGGCACAGTGGTTAAGAATCTGACTGCCAATGCAGGGGATACGGGTTCGAGCCTTGGGCCAGGAAGATCCCACATGTCGCAGAGCAACTAAGCCCATGCGCCACAACTACTGAGCCTGAGTCTAGAGCCCTTGAGCCACAACTACTGAAACCCACGTGCCTAGAGCCCGTGCTCTGCAACGAAGGGTAGCCCCCGCTTGCCGCAACTAGAGAAAGCTCATGTGGCAATGAAGACCCAATGCAGCCAAAAATAAAAAATTTTTAAATTTTTTTAAATGCCTCTTCCTCCATAACTCAAGTAGCATTCTTTACCTCAGCTACCTGTTAAGTGGAAAAAACACCGACATAAATGGGATGCTTGATCGATTGAAAAAGGAACCTGAGTGCTGTTGTAGTAGCTAGTTTAATAATCTTTGTTTATTTGTCTGCTCCTTGTTATTATACTGTATATAGATTGTATGATTTACGTAGACCAAACAGCAGTAAAATCACTGGGGGGAAGTGAAGTCTTCATATGAAATGCATACAATTTGCTTTGTGAATTTAGCAAATTCCTTATCCCTCCTTTTGCCTCTAAAAGAGTTGGGAAGTGTCTAACTGATCTTGCTCAGCCCAACAATTAATCCTTTGATAGTTCTAATAGCCTGTATCTAGGAGCCTTATATAACCATGTCATTTGCTCAGTAGAGGGGAAGGAATGTTAGATAGAAATAAAATATTCTGGCCTTTTTAACTTCTAGTATTTCATTCTCTCTATTCTAAAACTAAACTCTCCACCCAATTCTGGACCTTGCTGTTCATGAAGCTACATCTTTTATACAACCCCATTTAAAACAACGATTAATAAATTTATTTGTATTTCACAGTCTGGGATGGCATTCATATTGCTTTTCACACTAAACTCAAACAACATATTTTAAACTACAAAGACCTACATCAGGCTGTAAAATGTGACTTAACATTTAGCCTTTGGAAAAGAAGCTTGAGCAGAAGGAAAATTCATGAATTTATTTATTGTTTTTTGCCCCATGTTAGCCTCTTATTTTGCTGCCAGTAAGGTATATATTATCCATATATCAGCTGTTATTTAGCTTCCATTCTGAGATAAATATTTCTCTGACAAGCTTTTATGGTGCTACAGAATTGAATTTTTATAGACAAATAAGTGTTTTAAGAATGAGAATGACATCATAGGAAGGAAACTAAACAAAGTTGGGAAATCCAGGTTCAAGTTGTGGGTTTGCACATAACCAGCTGTTTGTCCTTGGGTATGTTGCTTAACCAAGAGCTCTTGTCTTTAGTATTTATTTCTTTAACAAGAGATTTGAACTAGAAGACCTCTAAATTCACCAAATATATGGCCTGACTTTTTTGGAACAATATTGATTTCAAATCTCTTGTGACTTCAATGTTTGTAAATAAAAAATATCTCATATTACAATGTTTGAGGGCTCTTTTCACACCTGGAAGTATTGTAGAAATCCTTTATTAAATTAAGTGATTTGGTCTTGATTTGGAAAATATAGTCCTACCATATCTTTATTCTTTTCCCATACTAAAATTATGTGATTCTAGGATAGATCCAGAGCAGCATCCCATTTCATATCTACTATGCCACTGCCTTCTCAAGCCATTCCTCTCCTATACTTTCAGCCATTTTTCCATTTAACTTTTCTACTTAAACAGTAATTATCTTCAGAAGTACATAGTTTATCTTTTTCTAAAGTTAATATAAATTATTTTTAACTTGTGATGATTTTTGTTCAGGACAGCTAGATTGAATGCTTACTCTGTGTAATATTTGTGGGGTTTAGTTACAATTTTCTAGGGGATTTGCCTTTATTTTCTCTGTGTTCCAGGTCTTGCCTGAAATTTAGAAGCCCCTTTCTTCCCCTTCCTTTCTGGTGCTGTCTATCAGTGGTGGTGATCACCTCTGAGGAAGAAAAGCCCACTTGCACTGACCATGGAGAACACTCAGCATCTCTGCTTGATTGTGACAAGGGCAGTTTTTGGATGGATCATGAAATGCTTCTAAAGTAGCCAAGAGTTAACTTTCGTAACCTTTTTATATAATAAGCATGTTACCACCAAGGTAACTTACCCAGTGAAATCAACTACATAGTGGAATCACATTATTTACACATTTAACTTATATGCAAATACAACTCTACTAAAACACAGAGTGAGAGAGAAAAATAACATTTTACATAGTGCATGCACATTCAGCCTTCCTTTTCAGTGAGTCCTAGGCAATGAAATTAAATCTGAAGCAGTCAGTTCATATTGGTGAAAGCTACAGAGAGAATGTGAGGATGGTTTTAAAGGTCTCCTAGTAATTGATAAATGTTCAGATGGCCAGGCAACTGGGTGGGAGAACTTCCTTGTCATTTACAAGGGTTTTTGAAGGTTGTTGAGAAGCTACACTTAAAAATCAGAGAAACTGACAAAATCCTCTACAAAGAAAGACATGAAGAGAACAAGTTGAAACTTTTGTAAATTTACTAAGTATTCAAAGGAGTGAAACACCTGATTGATTAAATTTCTGAGTGTTCTTTATGGGTTTTCAGTGGTTATTTTTACCATACATTATTACCCCCTTACAACCTGTCCCATAAGTAAGATGCTGACTATTGTACAGATACAATAGTATCTATTGATTTAGTTTGCTAGTATAAATTAAGAGAATGGGTAATTTCATTATGAAGCCAATTCGTGGCTGATAACTCCCATTTTTTTTAAATGTGGGCATGAACTTCTTCCTCGCAGTAGAAATCTTTGAATTTAAAATCTAGATTCTAGGGAATTCCCTGGTCCAGTGGTTAGGACTCAGTGCTTTCACTGCCGTGTGCCTAGGTTTGATCCCTGGTCGGGGACCTAAGATCCCACAAGCCATGTGGCGTGGCCAGTAATAATAATAATAATTTTAGATTCTATAATAAAATGACTATTTCTTGACCATCCTAGTAATTTATGCCATGTACATTATTTTACTTTGTCACTAGGGTTTTTTTCCACCCAAATCCACGGCTTACATAATTACTACATTGGGATTGCATAACTAGCTCCCAAGTAAAAATCAGTAATTGGATAAAATGTTCTTTAAAACATTTTTAAAGTTGTACCAAATATGTGAAATACATTTTTTTCTGTGATCACACAGGTGAACATGATTAAAGATGATGGGACAGTTATTCATTTCAACAATCCCAAAGTCCAAGCTTCCCTTTCTGCTAACACCTTTGCGATTACTGGCCATGCTGAAGCCAAACCAATCACAGAAATGCTTCCTGGAATATTAAGTCAGCTTGGTGCTGACAGCTTAACAAGTCTTAGGAAGTTAGCTGAACAGTTCCCTCGGCAAGGTAGGTATTTCAATTTAGTGCCTCTTTCCCTCCTCACCTTACTTAAAGAACCTAATGATTTAAAAGGTGTGTCCATTTTATGCTAGAAGGATTTGCCTGTACAGAAATTTTACTTTTTGTAATATTGTATGCTTCATAAATTTTTGAGTTTGTTCCTTTAGTAATTATGCAGTGTAGCATGTAGAATATTCAGATACATTTTGGTAGTAATATAGAGTGTTGGGAGGTAATTACTTAAAAGGAAAGTGCCAGGATCTGCAGGCCACATTTTATAAACAGTTGATTTGGTATTCACTTCTGACTAATGACAAGACAATAATGTTATCACAGAACTATATTTTCATTTAATATTGTTGATTGTGCTATAGATGCAGCAACCATAAGTTCTGAGTGTCCAAGATAGTTCTGATTTCAAATGTGTCTTGTCATCCCTAAAAACTCAGAGCCTGTTAGTTCAATGCTAATACTACAAAGCTAGATAGTTTTACACCAAAAGAGATGGACAAAATCTTGAATGTTGATTTTTTATTTGGAGAATATGGAATTTGGAGAATTAATTAACTATAATGTCTTTATTTAAACTCACCTAAATTATTCCACTTTGCATGTAAGTTTTACCTTCACTACCCATTGAAATTGCGAACCATATTTAGTGTATATCTAATGAAGTTAAACTTTTAATAATTTTAGTATCAAGTAAAAAAATATGGCATTTAGATTAGGCAGTATTTAGCTTTTTCTGAACAACTATGTAAGATTTGTTTCTAGAACTATGTAGACAGGAAAAAAGGATAAACATTACAAGTATTTGGTAAGGGTCTTTGTTCTCAATGACTAATTTTAAAATAAACTTTTTGTAGTGTTGGATAGCAAAACACCAAAACCAGAAGACATTGATGAGGAGGATGATGATGTTCCAGGTAGGTGACATTTCTTCAGTTTTAAGATTTTTAGCATCCTGTTTATCTCATTTAATTCATTGCATGATCATTTTTCAGTTTTTTGTTAATGGTGAGCTTGTGAATTTAAATGGGTTCACAACGATGTGCATACAATCTAATGAAACAGGATAAAAGCCCTCCCGTTCAGAACTTAGAAATTGTCACACAAAGCTCTGCTGCATTTATTAAATTGGAATCTGCCTTTATTAAATTGGAATCATTGTGATTATAAATTTGCATAGTTATTGTTACATTTCTGTAGGAATTATGATTGACATATGAAAATGCTAGTCACCTTAGTTTGCATAGGCAAAAGAAGACTAACATTTCCTTAGGGTTTCTGTTTTAAGCAGATAAATGAAGCATTATTAGTGAAATGCCACCAATTCATTTCTGCCACTTATGTTTTCAGGCTAATTCTAGTAGCAATAATTTTGTTTTTGTTAGGCTAGAAGTTAGTAATTGCATTTTTACCTCTTTGTCTTTTTGTGTATCTTTAACTTATTTACTTTTTTTTTCAGATCTCGTAGAAAATTTTGATGAGGCATCAAAGAATGAAGCTAACTAAAATTTTTTCTGGTTTTTGGAAGCTGGCATGGACTAGATTTAACAAATCAGCTATGTGGTTCCAAAGTTTTACAGACACGGAGAACATCAGCTGTTACTAGTTCAGTAATATAAATATTTTGTATATTAATAATGCTGTTTGTTCAGCATTTTTCGATCATTTGATTTTGCATTTTGCACTTCCTCCCAGGATCTATTCTTTTGGTCAAAATACGAAGTGTTGGTGCAGTTTGAGGGTGTTTTGGGTTTTGATTCTTGGTTTTTTTGTTTTGTTTTTTGTTGGGGTATTTTTAGTGTGTGTATGTGTATGTATGCGTGTGGGTATGTGTGTATACAGTGGAGAGCAAATTGGAAAGCAGTTTTATTTATCCTCCTCCTTACCCCAGTAGAAATAAAACAAATCTTTACATTTGTTACTTTTTATTTTTTCTAATGATGCACAGAATTAATGAAAAGTGAGTATCTTGGATTTCAAATCAGGAGATTTTACCCTTGGAGGTTTGGTTTTAATTTGCTTCGTTAACATATTTCTCATACATTTTTCTGGGTTTAAAATGTCTTGAGATATTTTGTCACCAGCTTCATGCTGGCATAATGGGTAGCATATCTTTGGTGCAGTTGCCTTGGATTCACTTACCTAGGATTCACTTACCTAGTTAGACCCAGAGGAATTTCTTCTACTAGTTTTTGTCCTAAATGCCTTGTTTTCTCCCCTTTTGGTCTCTAAATGGCCCGGTTAGCCTTTAGTAATGCTGTTCCTCATCTTCCATCTAGCCTGAGAAGGATGTTCTCCATATAGAGTTAAGTGAGTGCCTAATCCCTCTTTTTGTAAGATTGTTCCCACATCTTGAGGAACAACAGCTCCATCTTCAACTTCTTATTCTTTTGATTTTACAGTTTGGTAGATTTCAAACTGGAATAGCTAGCATGTGCTTGCTAAATAATTTTATGCCAGCCTTATCCTGTATCCCAGCTGTTCTTAATAGCAGGTGCAAAAATGCCTCTTTTTCAGCAAGGTTGAAATTGGGAATGTCCTGTTGAATCAGAAAAAATGGGCCATAGACTCATTCCCCAGCACAAATGGGCATTCTATGAAATGGTACTGGCCCCAGGAGGATTTCTTCAACCACTCCTCTACTCTTGGCCTTGAACCTACCTCTGGATTGGATCTTACTATTGTAGCTGCTCATAGCATCCTCCTGCATGCTTAAAGTAATGCTTTGGGGGAACACTGGTAAAACACAGTATTTATTTTTTCACCTCCTTTCAGAGGACTTGGAGGTAAGTTGCATTCATTCATTGACGCTTCCCTCTTGCCGTCTTATAAAAGCTTGCACTTTGTTATATCAGCATTTGTTATAGCCAATATTTAAGGATAAGATTTAGAAGTCTATCATGGCCCATCATCAAACTATGGCTTAACCTTGCAGCATATCAACTTTTGTTTCAAGCTAGATATCTTTATTTGATATCTCTAGTGCAAGACCAACATATCAAGAGATCTATAGACACGAAGGCAAAGGTCTTGTATTTTTTTCCATCCAGACACCTCAATTTATTTTATACATTTGTTGATTTTTCCTGTTATGTTTTATATATATGGAGTTAACTACAAAATAAAATAACAGTAATAAAATAACAAAAGAGGATAATATTTCCTCTTGTGCTTCTCTTTTTGTTGTCTACAGAATTTACTTCTTTTGTATTTTCCCTCTCCTCCTCACCCCCAAATGAATTTCAACTTAGTCTTTTTTTGAAATTATGCTTCATCCATTGTTAGATCAGTAGCTCTACATGGTCTACATAGTCCAGAATGCTGTTCCTCTGACTGTCCCCAAAGGGCACATTGTGGGGCAGAGAGAGTTAAGGGGACTTCAAGTGGTTAGGGAAACTTAAGAGGTAGTATACGAAATGGGCAGAAGAAGCACTCATGTGGAATTCAGGAGAATTGGATCCTAGTCCAAACTCTGGCATTAACCATATGACCTTGGGCAGGTCATCTAACTTAATGACTTTGAAATTCATCATCAGTCAAATGAGATGTTTCCAAATCAACATTTCTTCTGCTCCTGTAGTTCTGTGAATCTCATTTCTGAAAATCCTCAAGGAGGTATTTTATCATTTTTTCAGAAATGTCTTTTTATCAATACTCATAAAAGTTCTTTGTGTGTATATACTTCTTCCTCTTTTACATTTTGATCATATTTTAACTGCTCACCCAGAGGAGCTCTGGTCAGTATTTCCTTTTATCCTGTTGACAATAACTCTTAATGGCTGCCCTCTCTTGTATACAATGAGCCAATACTCTTTTTTGTTTTATATTTTCATACCTTCCCTTTTCCTGGACAAAGCATATCGAGATCCTGACTCAACCCAAAGAAATGTTCCTGCCTTCAGAGTGAGTAGGCATAGGTAAGAATGTGGATGAAACTTCTATAAATTGTAGTGTTCTTGGCATAAATATGAATTATATAGTTTTTTTAAATATATGAAGTAGTTACTAAATATTTACTTTTTACTAAGGTTATGTATTTATTGCCAAGATAACTATAGAAGAATTTTCTGGGGAAATTCACCTTAAAATATTGAGATAATTCAAGAAATGTCTATAGAAAGTTGATTGATAATCTTAATTTTTATGGTTAGTCCTTTCAGTTTTTATAAAGCTCCTCATTTATCTGTTTTGGGGAAGCCCAAAGTAAGTAGTTGGACCTTATATTTGTTTTACCCTTATTTTTCCCATTAAGTAATGGTTTAAGAATACATCAAGCATCTTGATTTGTTGTTAAATAACTGTTATTTATGGGATTCCATTAAATTAATTTTAATAAGCCTACCAGGTTCTTGTGAAAACCCATATTGGGATGTGTTTGATTTGTTTCTTTGTTTTAATTCAGTGTTTAACCCTAAGGGTGTTATATATCCATAAATACAATATTATGAGAAGACATAGTGTGGGATGGGGACTTCTCTGGTGGTGCAGTGGTTAAGAATCCATCTGCCAATGCAGGGGACATGGGTTTGATCCCTGGTCTGGGAAGATCCCACATGCCACGGAGCAACTAAGCCTGTGCGCCACAACTACGGAGCCAGCGCTCTAGAGCCCGTGAGCCACAACTACTGAAGCCCTCACGCCCTAGAGCCCACGTGCCGCAACTATTGAAGCCCATGTGCTCTAGGGCCTGCGTGCCACAACTACTGAGCCCATGTGCTGCAACTACTGACGCCCATGCACCTAGAGCCCGTGCTCTGCAACAAGAGAAGCCACTGCAGCCAGAAGCCTGTGCACCGCAACAAAGAGTAACCCCTGCTCGCCACAACTAGAGAAGGGGCACATGCAGCAATGAAGAACCAATGCAGCCAAAACTAATTAATTAATTTAATTAAAAAGACATAGTATGGAATAGTAGGAAATGCACAGGTTTTTAGATAGAGGTCAGTTCCATTACCTACTATGTTATAATCTTTCCAGTAGGGCTACTGTAATGCACAACTTGGGGGGTTCACCATTCATATTTGTTGTGTCCCAGGGGTTGCCATTTTCATAGAGTATAATGTGACTAATGCCCCTATATTAGTGTAATGATGGCCTTGCTATCTGAGCCTGTTTTCCTCCACTGTAAATGGTCCCTGAATCAAACAGGGTTCCTTAGAACTCCCTAAATGATTAAGGTGAAGATGAAAGATGATTAAAGTGTGTGATCTCCCAAGCCATGGCAGAAAGGAGCTTATATTTCTAGGCACAGCAAAGCTCCATTGTACACTGCCACCCTCCTGTTCAGTCTGTATTGTTCTGCCACACAGAGTTTGCCTAGATTATCATAGCCCCCTTACTGGGCTTGCTTATGATTCACTTGCTCCAATCCATCCTTTACATAGGAGCCAAACAACCTAAATTTCATATCTGAGCATGTCATAGCCTTACATTTATCTCCAACATACCACTCTGTTTCAAGCTTTCATCCTTTTGCACATATTTTTTTTACTGTAGTACAATATTGAGATTACTTGATTTTCTTTATAGTTTTCCCATCTAGATTGTGAGCACCTTGATGGCAGATAGTGTGTCACACATCTTTTATTCCCAATATCTAGCATAGTGACAACATGTAGTCTACTTAAAATCATAACAACATTTACTGAATGTTATCTCATTTAACACAGTTCAGTGGAGCCGATATTATGGTCTCACTTTTAAAGTGGAGCAAAAATGGTTTAGGGAAGTACCAACACAACTAACAGATGAGAGAACCAGAATTCTAATCTAGATCTGTCAGATTCCAGAGTTTAAATTCTAAACATCCCCCACACCATTCAACAAATATTTATTGAAATAAAAATTATGTTTTTGTGGCCTCTAGATGGATATCCTCATCAAATATCACTCAATATTAGCCTGAAAGTCAAATCTCAGTAAGTTTGAGGGTTTTTTTACAAGTAGGATTTGTAATTTTTGTATATATTCAGGAGTTGAGTTTTATGAACTTAATAATTGGGTATTTTGCAAACCTGGGACAGGATCTTTGATGGTGGTATATGGGCAAAAATTCTTAGGTTACATATGTTAATCTTGGCACTGGTGTTTGCTCTCAAAATTTTGCATCCTTTTAGGGTTACCTTGTTAAAGAAAAATATACACTTGAACAAGGCGTGATGAATTTATCCTGCAGCCACACTTTTTTTTAATGTGTTTAAATCAAACTAGCCCACAAAAATAGAACTAATAAATGAATTCAGCAAAGCCGCAGGATACAAAACCAACACACAAAAGCAACTGCATTTCTATACACTGACAATGAACAATCCAAAAAGTAGATTAAGAAAATAATTCCATTCACAATAGAATCAAAAAGAATAAAATACTTAGAAATAAACTTTACCAAGGAAGCAAGAGACTTGTACATTGAAAACTACAAAATATTGTTAAACTAAATTAGGATATAAATAAATGAACTGACATCCCATATTCATGGATTGGAAGACTTAATGTTATTAAGATGTAAATACTACCCAGAGAGATCTACTGAATTAATGCAATCCCTATGAAAACCCTAATAAAGTTTTTTGCAGAAATAGAAAAACCCATTCTAACTGTTGGTGGGAATGTAAATTGGTGCAGCCACTATGGAAAACAGTATGGAGTTTCCTTCAAAAACTAAAACTATAACCACCATATCATCTAGCAATTCCACTCCTGGATATATATCCAGAAAAAATAAAAACTCCAATTCAAAAAGATACATGTACCCCAATGTTCATAGCACTATTTACCATAGCCAATATGTGGAAGCAACCCTAGTGCCCATCAACATATGATTGGCTTAAGAAGTTGTGATACATATACAATGGAATATTAGTCATAAAAAAGAATAAAATATTGGCATTTGCAGCAACATGGATGGACCTAGAGAATATTATGCCTAGTGAAATAAGTCAGACAGAAAGATAAATACTATATGATATCACTCATGGAATCTAAAAAATAATATAAGTGAATCTATATACAACAGAAACAGACTCAGACATGGAAGACAAACTTAGGTTACCAGAGGGGAGTTGGGAGAGGGACAAATTAGGAGTATGGGATTAGTAGATACAAACTACTATACATAAAATAGATAAGCAACAAGGATTTATTGTATAGCGCAGGGAATTATACCCAATATCTTGTAATAACTTAGAATATACTCTGAAAAAAAGTCTACTATGTTATACAGCTAACACAATATTGTAAATCAAATATACTTCAGTATTTTTAAAAAGTTATAAAAAGAACATAAAGTATTCATGCTAAGGAAAACAAAGAAAAAGAAAACTCGTTCTAAAATTCATATGGAATCTTAAGGGGTCCCAGATATCCAAAAAGAAAGAAAAAGAAAGTTGGAGGACTCATTTCCTGATTTCAAGACTTACTACAAAGTTACAGCAAGCAAAACAATGTACTGGCATAAAGACAGACATACAGAGCAGTGGAATAGAGTAGAGACCCCAGAAATAAACCTTTATATGTATGGTCAAATGATTTTTGACAAGTGTACCAAGACCATTCGATGGGGAAAGGATGGTCTTTTCAACAAATGGTGTTGAAAGAACTGTATATCCACATGCAAAAGAATGTGGTGGGGCTTCCCTGGTGGCGCAGTGGTTGAGAATCCGCCTGCCAATGCAGGGGACACGGGTTCGAGCCCTGGTCTGGGAAGATCCCACATGCCGCGGAGCAACTAAGCCCGTGTGCCACAACTACTGAGCCTGTGCGTCTGGAGCCTGTGCTCCGCAACGGGAGAGGCTGCGACAATGAGAGGCCCGCAAACCGTGATGAAGAGTGGCCCCCGCTCGCCGCAACTAGAGAAAACCCTCGCACAGAAACGAAGACCCAACACAGCCAAATAAATAAATAAATAAAATAAATGTATAAAAAAACAAAAAACATCAGTTAATGATTTGGAAACCAATAAAAATTATAAAAAAAAAAAAAAAAAAAGAATGTGGTGTACTTTACACCACAGACAAAAATTAACTCAAAATGGATCAAAGACCTAAACAGAAGACTAAAACTATAAAATCCTCAGAAGAAGACACAGAGGGAAGCTTCATGAGTTTGAATTTGGCAATGATTGCTTTGATATGACACCGAAAGCACAGCCAAAAAAGAAAAAATAGGTAAATTGGAGTGTATCAAAATTAAAAACTTGTGTATCAAAGGATACTATCAGGAGAATAAAAAAGCAACTCACAGACTGGCAGACAATATTTGAAAATCATGTATCTGATAAAGGATTAATATACACAATATATAAGTAACCACAACTCAACAAAAAACAGCCTAATTGAAAAATGAGCAAAAGACTTGAATAGATATTTCTCCAAAGGAGATATACAATAAGCCTATGAAAAGATGTTCAACATCACTTATCATTAGGAAAATGCAAATCAAAACCACAATAAGCTACCACTCCACACCTATTAGAATTGCTATTAAAAACAAAACAAATGTTGGCAAGGATGTGGAGAAATTGGAACCCTTATGCATTGTTAGTGAGAATGTAAAATGGTGTGGCCACTGAGGAAGACAATGTAGTGGCTCCTCAAAACATTAAACACAGATTGTCCAGCAGTTCCACTTCTAGATATTTACCCCAAAGCAGAGAGATACGGAAAACAGAGACTCAAACAGATATTTGTACACCCATGTTCATAGCAGCAATTTTTTTTTTTTTTTTTTTTTTGTGGCTGCTCTGTGCAGCATGCAGGATCTTAGTTCCCCCACCAGGGATCAAACCCGTGCCCCCTGCAGTGGAAGTGCAGAGTCCTAACCACTGAACCACCAGGGAAGTACCCATAGCAGCATTATTTACAATAACCAAAAAGTAGAAACAACCCAAATGTCTATCAACAGATGAAGGAATCAACAGAATGTCTATACAGTAAGTCCCCTACTTATGAACCTTCAAGTGGTGAACTTTCAAAGATGCGAACATGCATTCGCATGACCAATCACATAAGTTCACAGTATGTTCACACTGTATGTCTGGCATACAGTGTCATGTGCGTGCATCCTCCACAAGTGGTTGTGCTTTTGTGTACTTTATAGAGTACAGTAGTACAGCATCTTTATTTCAAGCCCAGGATGTCTGGAAGCAAGCATAAAAGCAGCAGTGATGTAGCCAGTACTGCTAAGAAACGCCAAGCAATAACAATGGAAACAAAAAGTGAAAATAATTGAGTGGAGCAAGGCGAAAATATGGTAGATGTTGCTCATTCTTAAAACGTGAATTGTTCAACCATTGGCACGTTTCTAAAGAACAAGGACAAGATCATGGAACGTGAAGTTAGCTGTGCCGATGATGTCGACAACAATATCGAAGAAGCGTGTAAAAGTGATGGAGGAGATGGAGAAACTTCTCAGTATGTGGATTCAGGATCAGCTTCAGCACTGAGTCCCACTAAGTTTAATGCTAATTCAAGAGAAAGCCAAAAACCTTTATGAAGACTTGAAACACAGTGAAGAATCAGAGGGTGCATCTTTTAATGCCAGCCATGGCCGGTTTCAAGGGTTCAAGGCTAGAGCCAACCTTCGCAATGTAAAAGTAAGCAGTGAGACAGCGAGTGCAGATATGGTAGCTGCGTGAGAGTTTCATGAAACACTTTGAGAAATTATTTATGAAGGCACATATTGACTCAAGCAGGTTTTTGGGTTTTTTTTTTCCGGACGCGCAGGCTCAGCGGCCATGGCTCACGGGCCCAGCCGCTCCATGGCATGTGGGATCTTCCCGGACCGGGGCATGAGCCCGTGTCCCCTGCATCGGCAGGTGGACTCTCAACCACTGCACCACCAGGGAAGCCCTCAAGCAGGTTTTTAATGTGGATGAAACAGGGCTGTACTGGAAGAGGATGCCAGACCGAAGTTACATCAGTAAGGAGGAAAAGTTGATGCCAGGCTATAAAGCAGCGAAGGATAGGCTAACACTGTTGTTTGGTGACAATGCTTCTGGTAATATGAAGCTGAAGCCTCTCTTAGTTTATCATTCAGAGAACCCAAGAGCCCTTAAAAACATAGCCAAGGACTCTCATCCTGTTGTGTAGAAGAGTAACCCCAAAGCCTGTGTTACACAGGCCATTTTCCAGGACTGGTTTTTCCACCACTTTTTCCCTGAGGTAGAGAAATACTTCTTGGAGAAGGATGTCCCATTCAACATTGTTTTGCTGCTCAACAATGCTCCGGGCCACCCCCCATTCATGGACGACTTTCATCCCAGCATCAAAGCAGTGCATCTGCCACCGAATATTATGTTACTCATCCAACCTATGGACCAGGGAGTTATAGCGACTTTCAAGAAATATTTACATCACACTTTTCAGGCAGTAAAGACGAGTGACAAATCAGGAACAACCTTGCGACAATTTTGGAAGGACTGCCATCTACAAGGCCTTAAAAAACATTGACTTTGCTTGGTGTGAGGTTACGGCTGTCACCATGAATGGGGTTTGGAAGAATATTTGCCTGCAGTTTGTTCACCATTTTCATGGATTTGGAAGGTGGATGAGGAATCCAAAGAGGTCTTCTGCAACTTAGTGACCCTCAGTGAGAAACTGGAGCTAGATCTGCAAGAAGACTACTTCACTGAACTCCTTGCTGTGCAACACAAAGAGCTTACTAATGAAGACCTGATGGAATTGGAGGCCCACAGAAAGGATGAAGAGAGACAAGAGGAAGAAGTAACTGAAGAACCAAAGAGAGTCATGATGCAGGAAATGGCAAGGGGATTTTCTTTATTTGAGGAGGCACTGTTAGTTTTTGAGGCATAGGACTGAAAGAAGAACAGTGCACAAAGGTTGCAGCAGCCGATCGGAATGGAATCCAGTGCTACTGTGTCATCTATGAAAAGAAAGAGCGAGCTACTACCCAGACATCACTGGATCATTTTTGCAAGAGGATAGATAGAATTGAATCCAGCAAGGAACCAGAACCTGTGCCATCAGCGTCAGGCGTGAGTGAAATTGCAGCTTGCCTTCCGTGTCCTGTTGCTGACGATCCTTCAGCTCTACCATCTCCCAGCTCCTCTCCCTCCTCCAGTCAGTAACTCTTCTTGCCTGTTCACCCAATGCCAGCCCCTGTATGCCAACTGTTGTACTGGACTACTGTACTTTTCAAGGTACTGTACTGTAAGATTAAAAATGTTTTCTTCATTTTTTGTGTTTTTTATGTATTATTTGTGTGAAAAGTATTATAAACCCATTACAATACAGTACTATGTAGCCAATTGTGTTAGTTGGGTACCTAGGCTAACTTTGTTGGACTTAGGAAGAAATTGGACTTACAGACAAGCTCTTGGAATAGAACTTGTTCATATGTAGGGGACCTAGTATATATAAAATAGAATATTATTCAGCCTTAAAAGGGAATGAAATTCTGATATGTGTTAAAACAAAGGTGAACCTGGAAAACACGCTTAATGAAATAAACCAGACACAAAAATACAAATGCTGTATGATTCCATTTACGTGAGGTATCTTGGAATAGTCAAATTCATAGAGACAAAGCAGTGGTTACTAAGCGCAGGAAGGAGGGGAAAATAGGGAGTTACTGTTTAGTGAGTACAGAGTTTCAGTTTAAGATGATGAAAAAGTTCTGGAGATGGATAGTGGTTGCACAACATGAATGTACTTAATGCCACTGAAAAGGTACACTGAAAAGTGGCTAAAATGGTAAATTTTATGTTGTGTATATTTTACCACACACACACACACACACAAAATCAAACTGTCAGTATGCCTCTTGGTACCCTATGTTTAAGAGATCAGCCAACAGTAGGTAAGTGTACCCCATCACAAATACTGTTTACCTCAGCATCAAGTTGTTCCAGGGCACAGTGTTGAGAGCCCTAGGATATGTGCTTTGAGGGGTCAGAGATGGATAGGAGCCAATCCCTGCCTCCTTGGTACTTAGTTAAGTTAGAAAATAGCAAACAAAAAATAAAAGATCATACCAGGTTGCTACAGACTCTGTTTAAGTGTCACAGAAAAAGAGGATATTCATCTCATCTTTATGTTTTTCTGAACAAGGTTGTTAACACAGTGTATCAAGCCCAGTTCACACCCCTTCTGAAGTTGTTTTACATCCACAGATCCTACTTAAACTCAGACAGCCATGTTTTCGGGGTGACTCCACCGTAGTCATAGGTGGTCAGATCAAGGTTAGAACGTGATCCAAGATCCAATCCATAGGTTAAACTGGGTCAATCTATTTATTTCTAAGGATTTTGTACTAAAAGAAAAGACCGAGTCAGATGATAATGGAATCTTGGACTGAAAGGTCAAGTAGGTTGGGGCTAGAGCACTAATGCCAGGCCGTGAGCAAGCAATGGAAGCTGGTAAGAATGATATGGAATGAAAAATGAATGAAGCAGAAATGACAGCTTCAGAAAATGGCTTCAAAACTCCTGTCCCCGTGATGCCTGGTTGTCCTTTTTGTGTCCCTGGGTTGCTAACTTTCCAGTGAGATTTTTGTGTTCTTAAAACACCTCCCTCGGGACTTCCTTGGTGGCGCAGTGGTTAAGAATCCACCTGCCAATGCAGGGGACATGGGTTCAATCCCTGGTCCAGGAAGATCCCACATGCCGCAAAGCAACTAAGCCCGCGTTCCTAGAGCCCGTGCTCCACAACAAGAGAAGCCACCACAATGAGGAGGCTGCGCACCACAACAAAGAGTAGCCCCTGCTCGCAGCACCTAGAGAAAAGCCCGCGCGCAGCAACGAAGACCCAATGCAGCCAAAATAACAAAACAAAACACCTACCTCTGCCTAGCTTGAGTGTTCTTTGCAACTAAATGATCCTAAAGAGAGGACATTTGAATTTCCTCTGGAAGAATCTCCTGATCATAGATGAAAAGGACCACTTTGAAGAGCTTGTTGTCACTGGTGGGCTTCAAATAGGAATTTAATGTTTAATGAAGGAATTGGAATACATCAAGGTATTTTCAGACTATTACGGATCACTGGAAGTAGCATGAAGGTAGTATGATATAGTGGTAAAAGAGGATTTGAGGTGCCAGAAGTAGCCCTACATTCAAATCTTAGCTCTAACACTTCATATGTGTCTTAGATGCCTTAACTTCCTAAACCTCAATTTTCTCATGTGGAGAGAGAGAACACCTTGCAGAATTTGGGGGGAAGATAAATGTATATGAAGTGTGTGGCATATACACAGTAGGTCTCAGTAATTGAGTTTTTATTGTTAAAGCATGACTGATGTGGCTTGTTCAAATCAAATCATGATGGCCTTGGCCTGATTTGTGGTCGATTTTTAGTTGATAGAATTGTTCTCAAGTTTTTCCCCATTTGGCCCCACTTTGTTACTACCTGAATCCTAGCAAATGCCAGGGTATAGGAAATAGATGAGTCAAATGGCAGGCAAATAATAAGAGTAAAATTAGACTGAGCTACTTGGGAACAGAGAATGGGTTTCATTACATCTTTGTGTTTTCAGTGTCCAGGCCAGGGCCTGGCATATGGTAAGCACATATTAAGTAAACATGAATCAACTAAATTTAGAAATGCATGAATGTCCAAATATTTGAGCCAAGTGGTGGCCAGAGATTTCATACAGTGTCATTCTCTGTTCCCAGATAGCTCAAGTATCATGGGATCTGTCGAGTCATAGAGCCCAAGCAGCAGTGTTGGTCATATCTCAGTTTTAATCTTTCAGTCCTTCCTTCCTCTGGGCCCCAATCAAAGGTTCCAACCTGTATGGTCAGGCCACTCAAGACGGCTGTACTCTTGTTCTCTGTAATGCCCTGCTCAGCCAGTGCCTGCTTCACCAATACCCTATTCACATGAATGACCTTCCTACCTACTTGCCCCAGGCCCCAGCTAAGGATTGTTCTTGCTTTAGATCAGAACATCTCCACTATGATAGCTTATCAAAGGGGTAGTGAAAGGTGGTGGTGTGCCCCTCTGCTGCTTTCCCTGGTAACTGAAGAGCCAACCTGACATCAATTCGCCCTATAACTGGTAACCTCCCCCTCCCCCTGGGAACGAAGACTGCCGCCATGTCCTGCCTCCCACCTGCCACACATGGTGGGGCGTTGCTCCAGTACCTTGCTTCAGACATGTGAGGTCCCCCTATCCATTAAATCATTGATGTCTCTGTTGCTGACTCTTGGCTCTTTGGTCTTGAAGCTGGGCAAGTACAGGGCTTGTAGGCCTGTGGGGTGCAAACCAGCAAACCTGTATCTGTTGATAAATGGGTCTTAGCAGTAGTTCCAAGTGTAGAATATGCTGCCTCCAAAACCCAAAGAGGCCTACCAAATGTGTTTCTTGGTGGTAAGAGGTACATTATGCAATGGTTTTTGTTTTTTTTTTTAATGTTGGAAGCAATGTACTGGAATGCTCCAGATCATTCAACCTGTAAAAACTTCACTGATGTGGTAGGCCTCTAAATATTTGTATAGTTTCTCCCCCACATTCTGGAGTATATATGCCTTACTAAGGTATCCAGAATACTTGCCACTTACTTCCTATCACATCTGATGGTATTGATATACTGGACTAATATCATTGTTAGAATTTTCAAATGGTTCAGATACCTTTGGACTATAATAAGACAGAGAATATGACACTGGGGCAAGACCATGAATGTATAGTTGCCCATCCTGTGTGATCCTCTTTCCAGATGGGTGTGGAAAAGAACACATTTTCTAGATCGATGGCTGTACACCGTGTACCGGAGGCTCTGTTAATCTCCTCTAGAAAGATTCACATCTGGCATAGCAGGTGTAGTTGGAGCCACTGCTTTATTAAGTTTGCATTAAGTTTGTCATCTGCAATGATCCATCAGTTTTTGCAGAGGCCAGACTGGTGAATTAAATAGGAATATGACAGGAACCATCATTATTTCATTCTTTAAAGTTTTGAGGGAGGTACTAAACTCTGCCATTCCCCTAAAATGTGACAGGTTTTTAATTTATTATTTTGACCATTGTCCAGGAACAGTTTCAGGGGCTTCCACTTGGCCTTTCTTATTACTACTTAGTAGCTCTTATTCTACAGGTTAAGGAACTAACGTGAGAGTTCTGTTGTCTCGATGTACGCCCATTCCAATTATACTGTCAGGAATGGGAAATAACTGGGTAGGACCATACACCTAGTGGAACAACTGTAGTACAAACCTTGCCCAAGCCTTCATTTTATCTAACTCATATATGCTCCTATTCCAGTGAGGAGACCATGCTAGTGCTTTAGGTCCCCAGGTACCAGTGTTAACTTGGACCCTGTCTCCAACAACCTCAGAAAGATCTGGGTATTTTTCTTACTCCATTGTAGAGTTATCTGAATAAGTGGCCATAGATTGGGGAAGGACTGCAGGAATCACTACTATGTATATTTGCTGTGATTTTATAGGGGGCTTCCTCATGGGAAACTGGTCTCCTATAATTGATAGCTTCTGGGTCTGACAACAGGCAAAGATTTGTGACTTTCCAGTAGAGCAGCTGATCTCAGCCTTCTCATCCATTTTTTTGGTAAATAATTTAAAATTTTTTAAATTGTAGTTACAAGCACACAACATAAAATATACCATCTTACCCATTTTTAAGGGTACAGTTCAGTCGTGTTCAGTGTATTCACATTGTTGTGCAACAGATCTCCAGAACTTTTACATCTTGCAAAACTGAAACTATGTCCATTAAACAACTCCTCATTTCCCCCTCCCTTTTCGTTATATACAATGGCCGTCCATCTATCTTGGCCCTAAGAACACCATGTTCTTTTTTTTTTTTTTTTTTCTTGTGCCACCCAGCTTTCAGGTTCTTAGTTCCCTGCCCAGGGATTGCACTCCGGGAAGTGTGGAGTCCTAACCACTGGATCACCACAGAATTCCCGGAACACCATGTTCTCTGAGCCATCACCAAAATCCCTGCTGGCCAGACCCTCCTGGCTACTATTCTAACATTAAGCCCCACCGTTCTTCTGATGGTGAAGTACAGCCACCTGGTCTCTGCTAATCTGAGTTCTTATCCTCATTGCTACTAGGGAGCCCATCTCCTACCATCAGTCCTGACTTAGAGACCACAGCTGCTGCAAGATTCTCAATGATGCTGGTAATTTCCCTACCTAGTGCATTCTTTGTTGTCTTGGTAAATGGAGTGTCCTCCAAGCTTTCCAAAAAACACGATTGACTGGTGGATTTTTCAGTCTTAGATGATAAACCCATTATTGCAGGCCCACTTCATTGAGCCTTTTGATTCCTTTTACCATGGCAGTTCTGGCATCTCTATTTATTTAATGTGTGGCTATCACTTTTTTCAAGTTTTAAAGAGCCATTCCAGCAGTGTATAGAACCATCTCTTAGGGGTCCTTGCTGAGTGTTAAATCCTGTGTCACAACAGAGAGCCCTGATATTGATGAACTCTCCCTTATCCAGCTTTAAATTCCCACCTCCATTTATCCAGCCCTCAGGCATCCTTTCCTGGTACTTGCCATTACATGTAAGTCAGGTGCTGTAGCTATTTGGGGATGTAATATTGCCTGCTTGGGCCATTTGATCCTACTTATGAGTCTGGTGGCCATGAGGAGAAATCAGAGCAGATCCTGAGGAGGACTCACATTGTCTTATAAGGTATGTACAAAATGGGGAGGTATGGGCCTTTATCTTCCCACCTAGGCCAGAGGGGCACTTCTATAGGCTCAGAGGATTCAGAGGAGTCTTGGGATTCAAGCGTTTCAAATGAATCTACCTAGATATCTTCACCCCAAATCTCAAGATCCTACTTCTTCCCCATCAGGACCCAACTCATGAGGAAACTTTCCTACACTGAGAATTCAGCCTTTTCTAAAATTCTTCCTTTCTTAAATTTCTGCTTGATAATTATCTCTGAATACTGGCTGCAAGAGATGAGGGTCTCTTTAAATACTAACAGTAAGGTCCTTTGTTTTAAATTGTTGATTAATAGATCTTAGGTCATTTTCTTTTATCAGTCTTTCATCAGACTCAGCATCAGTCACCCACTTCCACAATCCTTATAGTTGCTATTTCCCATATATATTTTTTAACCTTCAAAGTGTTTAATGTTTTACAATTTAAAGGAAAAATCCATTAAGGAAAACAAATCCATTATATAAATATCAGTAAGACCCACAACTACGTAGAGAAACTGTACAGGAGGATTATGGATTGTATAGAAACTGATGTACATCAATGGTATCAGTTTTTCTCAAGTACATTAATATTTTCACACCACTATTAACAACATAAAAGTTCAAAAATTATTACATTTTATTCCCTCTTCTAAAGTTGCTACATAAAAATTTTTTTCTAAATATAACCACATTTAAACAAAATCTAATTATAACTGCTTCTTGTGTTTAACAGCAGTGTATAAGAAAGCATGTTATCCTTCCCCATGGGGTGTGCTATAACCTAATCAATGAAATTCCTCTACTGACAAAATGTCTCTTAGGAGACATTAAATAGAAGAGAACTGGTGGAAATTCATTCCACAATATGAAAAAATTAAAGCAAATTTTGATTATAATAATGAGTATACTATATTAACTTAGAAATGAGATTGTGTTCATGAAAAAAAAATGGAGATTCAACTCCTTGAGTAGCTCTATATATGAACTATGAAGCCACCATTGTATCTAAAATTGAATCTGAAATATGGATAACAAAATTGATCAAAACTATTTTCCATCACACAATGCAGCTTTTAAAAAGTATGCAACTGCTAAATTGCATTGGAAATATAGGCAGATTATCTAATAGTTGAAACGATAAAGTACTGTTACTGAGCTGGTTGAAAAAAAAGTACAAAGAAACATACATTTTCATTCATTTGGAAAATGTAAAACTTTATATACTAATATATAATCTCTTCACTTTCTCTGATCTACAAATGGATACAATGCCTAGTTATTTTCATGCAGATAAATTGTTCAGAATTCAATTACCAAAGCAAACAAACAAAAATAGACCCTGTCGGGAACACACAGATGAATCTCTTTAAAGGTTTCTATTCTTTAGCAGTTTTTGATGATTTCAAAATTTGCAGCTTTAGCTCTTTTATCATCATCTCTAACTTCTGTCTTGCCTCCCGTTCCTGTCTGAGTTCATCTTGGAGTTCTTGCCTATCAGCCTCAGCATGGTCCAGTCTCTGTCTCAGTTCTGCCAGCTGTGCTGCATATTCAGCTTCTTTATCTTTTTCTAAATTTGAGTCACAGGTACATTTTTGTTTCATTGCCTGCTCTAATTTTATGTCTAAATCTGTTCAACATAAAATTCTTCCACTGTTTGAGCACGTTCATTCTGCGAAGATTCAAGCTCTTTCTGTAAATTCTGCTATTCTTCAGGGAGTTCCTTCACAGCTTTTGAGCTACTCAACATTTCAACTTCCATCTGAAGTTGTTGCTTCTGCAAAATTGAGTTCAGTTTTTCCTGTTGTTTTACATAGGTTCTCATTACTTCTTCCATGATTTTTCCATTATCATCCTCACAAATGACATCTTTGACAAGAAGTGGAGATGAAGCTGCAGCATCACAGTCAGTTCCCACCTTGTGTCTCTGGCTAAGTTGCAAGTGGTAGACTCAGGTTTCCTTTTGCTTGTAGAATTATTTGAAACTGATGGATCTAAGTGGCTATATAATTCTCTACTTGTTTTTAGATCCATTTTCTCCTGTTCCTCTAGTGAGACATCTAGATAAGACACTGTTTTTTGATGTTTCCCACTGCTGTGAGGCTTCTCTGAATGTCTTAGTATAGATCTACTTGCCTCTGTCTTTGTGACCTCTTTAGGCTAGGATACAGCCGAAGTAAGCCACACATTTGGGGCAACCACTTTATCACACATGTATAAGTAGTAGCTAGGGTGTAGAAATGAATGTGTCTGAGAAACATGGTCACCTTCCTGCTTTATAACGATACCGTGACTATAATTCCACTCCTGGTGGTGTATCTATCTTGGATTGAGTCCTCTTCCCATTTCTCATGCTAAATTTCTCCTTCATTTCTTCTAAAATTATCTTCAGTTTCTTTTCTTCAGGTGTCCCTAAGTATTTTTGGTTCACGTGAAAATAGCAATGCCATTTGGCTGATTCAAAGCCCCAGTGGCAAGTCCTTTTGTCAGGTGATCTGTGAGAATGCATCACAAATGTCTGGGGCGCAAGCATTCCACAGCACTCCAGACGCTGAATACATGGAGCATCTGGCTGAACATAAAACTGGGCTGCAAATAAATCCTGACATTTGCCTAAGCATTCATGTTCCACTTCAAAGGCACTGCCAGTTACCTTCAACTGAGCCAATGAGCTTTTAGCAGGAAGTATACTACCATTTTGAGGAAAAGTGCGTGGCCGCAATAAAGCATTACACAGTCTTTGTGCATCAGTTAATGTGATCAGCCCACAGGATAGGGCATTAAGTGGAAGTATTCCCAGGACCTTTAAGATATGAAGATGGTCTGATGTACACCTTGAACAATAGATGTACAATTCATCACATACTGTATTTATTTGTTGGAGTGAAAATTCTCGGAGAACAGAATTTAGGGCTTGGGGCAAACAGTCTCTTTTCTTCTCCAACCTGAAAACAAGAAATAGACTCCCATTCCAACAAAGTCTGGGTGAGTTCTGTGGAGCTATCAGAAGGGATGAGCAGTGGACCAGGAAGAACCTGAGGAGATGGAAGAGGCAGAAATACAGTAGGTGACATGCTTTCTTGGGAATACTGAGCGGAAAATGCTGCTGGTCCACCCAGAGAGCTCTGACTACTGAAATAGAATTGTGCCAAAGTGTGTTTCAAACTGGGATTTAAATGTAAAGGTTCAGGCACAGAGGCACAGGTTCTCTTGACATGCTCTTCATCAGTTTCCATTGGCGCTTCATAGTCATCCAAGTGTTCCTTCTTTACTGTTGGCATCTTGTTTATCATCATTTTTCCATTTGTGTGAATGTCTATTATCATTTTTTTCACTGGAGGGCTGCCATCATCTTCCGTCCCGTTCAGTTTTTTATTTGAGCCCTGAACCAAGGAAAAATTTGTCTGTAGGTTTTCCATTGCTAAAAACTATTGTGTTAAATAAGTCTGAGATTTGCGTTGTTAGTTACTTATTTGAGGAGAGAAAAGCAATGTATACCGATACTTATGGTAACTTACTCTCACAGAAAATTTAAATTTCTAAAGAGACATCTCCCTAAATTAGTCAATAGATTTTGCAACTTTGTTTTGGTTCTGCTTGTACTCTAGTGTAATTTCACTGCAAGTGCTATAAAATTTCTTATTTTATGTCTAAAAGCAAATAATTTTAAGAGGCACACATCCGAGGAAGCCTTTATTTTCTTAAATTCTTCATATATATGTATTAAAATAAAGTTACCAGGGGCTTCCCTGGTGGCGCAGTGGTTGAGAGTCCGCCTGCCGATGCAGGGGACACGGGTTCGTGCCCCGGTCCGGGAGGATCCCACATGCCGCGGAGCGGCTGGGCCCGTGAGCCATGGCCGCTGAGCCTGCGCGTCCGGAGCCTGCGCGTCCGGAGCCTGTGCTCCGCAACGGAAGAGGCCACAACATTGAGAGGCCCGCGTAACGCAAAAAATAAATAAATAAATTAATAAAGTTACCAGTTCTCTGAACTCAAGATGTCCAAGTTCAACACAACAGTTTGGTTTGGCTTTAAGCACAACATGTGAAAAGTTTATGCAATTACTTGTGTCAGCATTATGCACCCGAATTTAGTATTTGGTACCAAGGACACCAAAAAAGGAGAGAAAAAAGTATCTTCTCTAAAAATGATAATCTGTTGGTCTGTGTAGACAAAATGAAGGTTTGTATAAGTCCTCACACCAGTAAGAAGAGCTTCTGACTCCACTTGAACTTGTACAATTAAAAACGAAACCTAAAGAAAAATTGCCCAGTTATCTTCAAGGATTACTGTTCATTTTTCTTTTAATTAATCTTGAAACAAACCCAAAGGGTTAAGGACCAAGGCCACTAGCCAACGTACTGATTTCGCCCCCTACGGGAACACCTCAGCCAACGCAGCCCAAGGAAGAGGGCAGGAGGCGAGACCTAGAATGGGGGAGCCCCCAAACCCTGAAATCCTCGGCCCACGCAAAGCCACCCACCCACCTCAAACCTGAGGCGGCGGCGGGCCGGGGGGGTGGCCAGCAAGGGGCCTGGGACGCCTCGGGGCGTGCAAGGGGGTCGTGGGAAGTGGAGGAAAAGGAGTCCCCTAACACCTCCCCTCCCCCTCCGCGGTCTCGGAACACTCCAGGGCACTCCCAACACCGCCCCACTGAGGGGGCCGCGGGGAAGACTGTGGAAATCCCCCGTGCACCCTCTCCCCAGGAAGTTCTCGGGTTTACCTCACCACCCCTAAGGCTGCACCTCCCTCGCCCGCCCGGGGTCAGAAGAGAGAAGGGCGCGTGGGGCGCCGAGCAGGGATCTCGCAGCCGCTGGGCGCCGACCAGCCGTGTGGAGCCCGGGGCATCCCCGCGCGGCGCAGACGGGCGACGGGGCCGGGCGAGGGCGGTGACGGGCGTTCCGGTCTCCGGGGTCCAGACGGTTCCCATATATCTTTCACGTCTTTGACATTGCGCCAGTTAGACTGAGCATCCCCTTCCTTCCGCTTGTATTCCACCCCAATTCACTGTAGGTGAAAGTCTTTGCTATTACATTTACAGTATGCCAGGGAATCTCGTACTCCATCTACCACATTGCCATCCAGTCCTTGCGTGATCCAACTTGAGAATCCCATTCCTAGAATCTGCTTTCTAGGACTACTCTTGGCACCAAATGTCTTAGGTTAGGTTCCCTAGAAACAGAGCCTGAGGGATTTGCTCTTAGGAAAAGAGGAGAGATAGAAGCAGCATAGGAGAGGGGAGAAAAACTAAAGAAGAATGTGGTTTCGAAGATCGGCATTGGTCTAATCCCACAGGGAAACTCTAAAACAAGAACTGTGTCCCCAGATTAGTCTTTTAAGGCAAGGGATTATGTCAGTCATTAACAGTTCTTCTCCCCACTTCCATCACCGCCGAGAGAGGTGGCTCCTGTTTGGTTGAGGGCTAGTTCCAGGAAGGGGACAACCGAGAGTTATCAGCCACCACCCGCAGCAGCTGGAGGATGGGTACATCAACTGGCAAAAAGGATTTGGGTTGATACCAACAGCATCCCTCATAAAAAATACATATTTTCTTAAGCTATGGAGACCTGCATACATATAGCACTTGTATTATCTTCAAATAATACTAATACCTGTTTACAATCCCTTATCCACAAGTCCAAAACCCCAATTAAATTCAAGATGGTTTGAGAAGAGGTTTATATTTTGGTGCAAACGCTGCAGAAATATAAAAGTGTTGGATTATGTCTTATAAGACATAATCTTATAAGACATATCTTATGTCTTACAACACATAATCCAACAACCTCAGCTGGGGTGTTACTTATAAGACATATGTCCCATATTACTTTTTTGTGTGTGTGTGGTACGCGGGCCTCTCACTGCTGCGGCCTCTCCCGTTGCGGAGCGCAGGCTCAGCAGCCATGGCTCACGGGCCCAGCCGCTCCGCGGCATGTGGGATCTTCCCAGACCGGGGCACGAACCCGTGTCCCCTGCATTGGCAGGCGGACTCTCAACCACTGCGCCACCAGGGAAGCCCCTATCTTACATTTTTTTAATCCAAAAAAATTCCTTATTCTGAAAAAATCTGGCTCCAAGCATTTTACATACGGAATTATGGACCTGTAGCTGCCATTTGTCAAGGTATAAGCATTACATCTGTCAAAAGTAATCCTTAACAATTCTGAAATGGAGACGTTCCCATTTTTCAGATGAGGGATCAGAGGCACAGAAAGGTTAACTAACCTACTCAAGGTCACAAGCTAGTGAATGGAAAAGTCCAATCTGTGAGACTTCAAAGCCTGCTCCTTCCCATTACATCATGGCATCTGCTAGTGAAATCATTTCCAGTTTATATAATACTAGCTGTCAGTAATCTGTGAAGTTTTGCAAAGAACACTGTGAGTTCCAGGAACTCTACTACCTGAACATATTTGAAAACCCCTAGATTTGATGACTTTAATGGTCTTTTCTCCCCCCGGGATTCTGTGTGATTCTATAAATTCTAAGCACACTGCCACTGATGGATTTCTACCATTTTTATTTTATTTTATTATTTTTTTGGCCGCTCCAGGCGGCATGCGGGATCGTAGTTCCCCGACCAGGGATCAAACCCGTGCCCCCTGCATTGGGAGCACGGAGTCTTAACTAATGGACCACCAGGGAAGTCCCCTACCATTGTTATTTAACATTTATGGAGAATCTGTGATTTAGCTTTGCACCAAAGTGGCAGTTTTCTATTTTACTTACTAGCATTTATTCCTCTCACAGAATAATTTGCATGGGATTAGGAAATGACCGCTTATAAGTACATCATGGTCAAGTGAAAAGAAAATGGGTTTGGGAGTCAGATATAAAATCAAATCTAGTTTTTGCCACTTCATTTATTCATTCATTTGGGCTTCTATTTTGACTGCCAGACTTCTATTATGACTGGATACCATACGGTAGATTTTCATATATGTCTTCTTAATTTTTGCAAAATATGTACCAAGTAATAAATCAAAGTTCCTTTATGCAGATAACAAAAAACGTTTGTGAAGGTGTGACTTTTTCCTTTCACAAAATGAGTATAAGAACATTCATATCTTGTATATCCCTTGTGGAATGATTGACCACCAAGTTCAGGTTATACTGACGATGACTGTATCCAGGGAGCCAGAATCTAGGCCAATGATTAACTTCCCAATGCTCATTTTATCTAATTAATTCTTACAGTGGTATTGGGATATCCACTCACAACTCCTGGAGCAAATGGGACAGCAAATAGGACACAGAGATGGCTCTGTGTTGCATGGCTTCCTCAATAAGGCTCTGTGCTACGTGCCAGAGGCAATGGTTTCCTGCACCAGGGGCTACCCAGCCCTGACATTCATAAAGGGTTCAAGAGTATTCTTACATTGCCACTGGTATTATTTTACCTTTTATCTGACTTTTCTTCTTTCCCTCAGGGGCTTGAGGTATATTTGGGGCAATAAAGCACAACAGTGAAACTCATTTGGCAATTGGTTGTGAGACTCATTTCCTTAACCTTATTGCCTGGGTCTAATACAATAGAACTAAAATCCAAGGCATAAGAATGTGAAGTTTTCCACAGCTTTGATTGTGCTCTATTCCCCAGACCATCATCCAATCATGACCTCTAATTTACTAAACTACATAATCACTTTTTATATCACTGATGAGCTTGTTCAGTGGGTTAGAAGAATTTAATTTTGGCTAATTTCAACCCTCAAGTTTGCATATACTGATCTCCAGGTACTGTTTTGGAGGCAAAATGGGAAGTGGCACTGATAGCCCATCTGCACACACACCCTCATCCACCCTGACTCCAGCTTTTCTCCTTCATTCTGTATAAAACACTTTTCGAGAGCCAGGAGTTCTCCCCCTCTGGATGGCTGTGTCAGTTAGAGTCCTCCAGGAAGCAGACACCAAGACAGAGATAAAATGCAATAAATCTATTGGGCGTAACATCTGTAGAAGATGAAGGAAAGAAGGAGCAGGAATAGTAAGTGACTGAGGGTCAGACCTTTTACAGTGTTTCCTTTCGTCTCTGAGTCATTGTTCCTTCCAAAATAAAATTTGGCTAATATCTGGATTTAAATATACTCATCATGAACGCTAGCATTTAAAAAGGCACATATTCGGGCTTCCGTGGTGGCGCAGTGGTTGAGTCCGCCTGCCGATGCAGGGGACACGGGTTCGTGCCCCGGTTCGGGAAGATCCCACATGCCACGGAGCGGCTGGGCCCGTGAGCCATGGCCGCTGAGCCTGCGCGTCCGGAGCCTGTGCTCCGCAACGGGAGAGGCCACAGCGGTGAGAGGCCCGCATACCGCAAAAAAAAAAAAAAGGCACATATTCATTATGTTTAAGTGATCCTTTTCCAAGGGGGTTATTAGTCTGGGCCCTCAAAGAATCCAAGATGGGATTAATCATGCAAAGGTTTTATTATGGGAAATTTCTGGAACAGGCTGAGAGAGCTTTCAGACTACCATGTAAGTCTGACCCTAAGTGAAGGAGAGAGGGAAAACAGATTGGGTGAAAGCACCCTAGGCTTCCTTGCAGTCAGAGGAAGGTTTGGCAAAGCCATATGGAATCCCCAAGCCAAAGTCAGTGATCAGAGAAGTCCCATGTCTCCCAGAAACAGGTCTGCCTTAGTATTCTGCCACACTCAGTAATTGATGGGCCAGCCCATGGGAGGCATGGCCTCAGTACAAATGCAGTGATGGATTTCACCGTTCAGCAGCTGGAGCCTTGGTCAATTACCCTCCCTGGTTGGAGGTCTCCCAAGTCACATTCTCATGGCTACCACAGAGAAATAATCATGAAAATATTTTGTAATACATACATACATGGGCAGCAATATGCTTTACTTTTTTTTAATCATCATCTAAGGTGAGATCAGATAGCTTTACACCAATCATTCTATTTAATTCCAACAATAACTTTGAGATAGAAACTAATATTATGTTTGTTTTATCAATGAGGGTAATATGGATCAGAAAGGTTGAGTAATTTGTTTGTAGGTGTGATCCTGGCTGGAATTTAAACACAAATAGATTTGTCTAACTCCAAAGCCAATGTGAAAGGTATTGTGCTTGGGCCTGCATTAGTGAACAAGATAAAGTCCAGCCTTCACAGGAGTTTACAGTACCGATAATCCTCTATCCCCTAGTCTTGATAGCTATAATTTATTAATTATAATCTTTGTGCTAGTCACTATACTAAGACATTAGCTCACTTAGTCCTCAACCCTCTCCCTGCTGAATGGGTATTACTAGCCCTATTTTACATATGAAGAAACTGAGGTTTAGAAAAATTATAGCTATAAAGTATAGCTAATATTTATTGAGCTCTCACAATAACCTTATGAAATAGTTGCTCTTATTATTTCCATTTCACAGATGAGGAAACTGAATTGAAGCACAGTTGGTTTAATAGCCTTCCCAAGGGAACACAGCTAAGTGAGTGGTGGAGTCAAACCCAGGTACTCTGGTTTAAGGGCTTGCTTACTTAACCACTATGCTAAACTGCTCAAGGCCAGGAGAGCTGGATTTGCATCCCTAGTCTGTCTGACTCCAAATTATTCTCTGTCCAGGCTATATATTGCTCTTCTGCTCAATTGTTCCCCATTCATTTACCTGGTTATTTTGGGGAGAACCATCCACTTTCTCAACACTCACTCACTGAGTACCTACTGTATATGATACACACTAGGGAAACAGGATATCCAAACAAAGAAGGATTATGCAGCCATAGAAAAGAAAGGAAGGCCTTAATATACAGCATAATCTCTGGGAGATATATATATTTTCACCCCCTTTGGCTGCGTTGTACGGCTTGTGGGATCTTAGTTCCTGGACCAGGGATTGAACCTGGGCCCACAGCAGTGAAAGCATGGAGTCTTAACCACTGGACAGCTAGGGAATTCCCTGGGATATATTGTTAAGTGAAAAATCAAGGTGCAGAAGAATAGAGTTGGCCCTCCCTATCTGCCAATGTGTAAGAAAGAAGGGAACTATGAAACAAATGGTCTGAACTCTTCAAAAATGTCAGTGTGATGAGTGGCCAAAAACAGTTAAAAGGTAAATATTAAAAGACACTAAAGAGACTTGACAAACTAAATGCAACATGTCATTTCCCAATAGGATCCTGGATCTGGGGAGGAAAACGCTATAAAGTGTTAAGTCCTGCACTATAAACGGTCTGAGATGTTATCTCACTTCCACAGTTTTATACACACACACACACACACACACACACACACATACACACACACAGAGGAACAAGAAACCTCTGGATCTGGATCAGAGATAGAACTGTTTCTACTGACCTAATCTTAGCACCAGTTTTTTATGCCCTATTTTCCCATGGGGTGACAGAAAGAGGGTACATACAGTGGAGTTTGTACTACATAAGAGAAACTCCAAAATTATGAATCCCAGAGCCTATCTAGCACGGCCTTCACAGCTGCCCATTGTTCCCTCTAGAGGTGAAGAGAGATCTTTACTCTGGAATGCAACAAATCCTATTTAGGGAGAGATTAGATCTCTACTTTACCTTCCTGGAAAAAATAGCTATGGGGAGGGAGAAGACTTTTTATGTCTCCAGAAGTCTTTATTTTTAGGGTTGCTGTTCAATCACCCTTTAACCCAGGTTGCCAGAATTTGTTTTCTCAGAAAGACCTAACCATGCAGAAATGCGAAAATATTTGTGGAGAGGTTGTTTCTTGACCTAAGGGACACCAGTGGGACAATGAGTGAAATTTGCCTATGGACTATATATTAGCCAAAATATGGAATGAATGTTAAATTTCCTGAAATTGATAATCGTATTATGACATACTTTTAAATGTCCTTTCCCTTAGGAGTAAGGTGTCATGATGTCTGCAGATTGATCTAAAATGGTTTAGAAAATAATAAAAATAACACCATCAATACTTTGAAGAAAGAGAGAAATTAAATGGAGGCGTGTTAATAATGGATGAATTAGGTGAAGGATAGTTCATTAAACTATTCTTGCATCTTTTCTGTAGATTTCAATTATTTTAAGTAAAGGTTTTTTAAAATTTTTATTGGAGTATAGTTGATTTACAGTGTTGTATTAGTTTCTGCTGTACAACAAAGTAAATCAGTTATACATATACTCATTCTTTTTTAGGTTCTTTTCCCATACAGGTCATTACAGAGTATTGAGAAGAGTTCCCTGTTCTATACAGTAGGTCCTTATTAGTTATCTACTTTATATATAGTAGTGTGTATATGTCAATCCCAATCTCTCAATTTATCCCTCCCCTCGACCCCTCTTTCCTCCCAGGTAACCATAAGTTTGTTTTCTACATCTGTGACTCTATTTCTGTTTAGTAAATAAGTTCATTTGTACCATTTTTTTTAGATTCCACATATAAGTGATATAGATTCCACATATAAGTGATATAAGATTCCACTTATAAGTGGAACCAATATAGATTCCACATATAAGTGATATCATATGATATTTGTCTTTCTCTGACTTACTTCACTCAGCATTAGTCTCTAGGTCCATCCATGTTGCTGCAAACGGCATTATTTCATTCTTTTTTATGGCTGAGTAATATTCCATTGCATATATGTACCACATCTTCTTTATCCATTACTCTGTAGATGGACATTTAGGTTGCTTCCATGTCCTGGCTATTGTAAACAGTGCTGCAATAAACATGGGGGTGCATGTATCATTTCGAATTACGGTTTTCTCTGGATATATGCCCATGAAGTAAAGGACTTCTTAAAAGAAAGAGGAAATAAACACAAACACTGTAAGTATTTTAGAAGCTACTAAAAATTTCTGCCTATCAAGAGAGGGAAAAATGTGGTGGAGAAGATGAAATGAAGATTTCTCCAAATATAGTACTTAAAATATTTTGACTTTAGGCTATGTAAAATGTTACATATTCAAGATGTTATTTTAAAAGTAAACACTGTTGGGGGAGGGATAAATCAGAAGCTTCAGATGAACACACACATAGTACTGTATATAAGATAGATAACCAACAAAGACCTACTGTATAGCACAGGGAACTCTACTTAATATTCTGTGATGACCCTATATGAGAAAAGAATCTAAAACAAAAAGAATACATGCATAGGTATAACTGAATGACTTTGCGCTACACCTGAAACTAACACAACATTGTAAATCAACTATACTCCAATACAATAAAAATTTAAAAATTAACACTAAAATTGAAGATAAATTAAAGCATATGGATCTAACTGTACATCAAATTATTACTATAATTACTAGAAAGAAAAGATTATTTCAAGTTTCTTTTGAACGTGGTGCTAAGTAGGATGTGGGAGAGTGTCTAAGGACAAGATCTGCAAAGAAATCTTAAATTTGATTCTAGTCTTATTGTTAGTACATTGGTATTATAATTTCTAAACTATTTCATGTATATTATAGGATAAAACAAATAAACATGTTAATGTTATTAGAAAACATGATTTTCATGTTAAGAAAAATAGATATAATAGCAGCTAAGAAAAACTTAAGCTTTAACTGGAAACATCAATATTACCTCATGATTTTTAAAATATAAGTTTTCTAGTTCTGTCCACTGAATAAGCCCAGAAGCAGTGACACCCCAGTAGCAATAAGCACATCTAATGCCTAGATCAGGGCTTCTAGGTATCATTCCCCAATAAAAGGAAACAGGGGTCCCTCCAGAAAAATGGCTGATCCCAGGTCTAGGGCAGAGAAAGTATGAAGTGAATATGGGATATCTTTTTGTTCCAGAAAATAAGGAAATGCTCAAAGAATGATGGAGCCATATCAAAATTATACAGGAGGCAGGCAGCTTGAAGGAGTTTGCACTGGCCAAATCTGGGACAATTTAAGCATTAAAATAGATAATGACAAACTAAATGCAATTGTCATTGTTTGTAGAATACTGAATAAGTAAAAATCTACAAACCCAAAGGATACTATCTTAAAAAAAAGTAAAAGAAAAAATCCATTGCCACAATTGGAGGTGACTATTTCACTGACTCTTACTCTAAAAATTGGTAGTAAAATGGAAAAGAATTAAACATTTTATCACGCAATTTAAGAAAGAACTTTAGTTCATCCCATGTTGGAAACAAAAAGTTCTTTTCAAAAGAATGCCAGCCATAGATATAGAAGGAATGATAGAATTAGAAAATCACATTTCAACCACCAATGAAATAACTAATTCACGCAAGTCTTTCAATAGATCCTAAACTATTAGGTGAGAGGTTGTTACATGGTACCAAAGCATATCACCATAGATTACTTGTTTATTACAAAGGTGGGGATGGGGGAGTGTGGTGATTGGCCGCCTTTAACCAAATAATCATAGCATCACTAAGAGTAGGCCAACTTGACATTATGTACCTCTCAAAGCAATTCAACATGAAGTTCACAGTATTACCTATGAAATAGTCTTGCCAAAAATGTTTAACCTATATTTAATCAAGCCTTTAGATTTAATTTCTACTTTATAAGAATCCAGACAATCAAGAATGTGGGACAGTCTTTAAGAAAATAGGCCTTTTTCTAAAAAGGCATTGTAATTGAAAAAAATGGGGTAACTATTTTAGATGAAAAGAATATTAAGGTACACAATGATACAATGAGCTGCCTGAATCTTGATTGAAAATTGATTCAAACAAAACTAACTATAAAAGACATTTAGGGACAATTGGAAAAATTTGAACATGGGCTATATTATAGATGATTTTAGGGATTAATTTATTAGGTGTGATAATGGTATTGTGGTTTTGCAGGTGAATATCCTGATTCTTAGGAGATTTATGCTGAATTATGTAGTGGTAAAGTGTCATGGTGTCTGCAACTTCCATATAGTTAAAAAATATATACAAAGCAATCAATCAAAATGTTGATTATTAAACCTAGGAAGTTGAGTTCATGGATATTTATTTAAACTTTTCTGTATGTATGAGTTTTTCCACAGAAAGGAGTTTTGGGGAAAAAGACATAGTCTCTATTCTCAGGAAGCTCACAGACTCCCTGAAGGAGGTGTCAGTAAATGTTAGTAAACTTGATGGGTGAAACATAGGGAGAGATTCTTAACTCTGAAGCCCAACCTTTTCTTTCTATGCTCATGTTGTTATTTATCTTTCTTCCCAGCTGAATTTTTGTAAGGTATATGCAAGCAGAGGCCATCTCTCCTACACTGGTCTAGTTAGTATTCAGTTAGGCCCTAAGCCTGTTCAATATATTTCTGTTGAGCGAATCCCCTACTAATGACACTTCAATGCTTCACCATCACCTAAAGGCAATTAGCCTGGCACTAAAAACCCTTTACTCCAGCCTCATCAATGACCAGGTCTTCCAAAATGCTGTTCCCTCCCATGCCTCTGTACTTTTATAAATTTTGCTTCCTCTGCCTGAAATGCCCTTTCCCTTTTCTGATTGTCAGATGCATCCTACCATCAGGACTCAGTTCTAATGGCACCTGCTCTGTATTTTCTTAACACTTTGTATATGACTCAGCATATCATCACTATCATCATCATCAACTAACATCCTCCATGTGCCTCTTTATACACACACACACACACACACACACACACACACACACACCACACCATCATGAATATTCTGAATCCTCACAACAACCCTTGAGGGAGGTGTCATCATCCTCTTTGCTCAAAATACAAAGGGGCTTGCTTAGTTACATAGCTAGTAAGTTAATGAGTGTGCTTTTCAAACCCAGGTATATCTAATGCCAAAGTCATTTTAATTGTTTTTTCCACATAATTTCCTCAGAGGAAACTACTTCTGATTTCTTTTTATTTCCCCAGGGCTTACATTGTACCTACTGAGTTGTGGACACTCCATAATACTTCCTTGTGGAAAAATTGCTAGTGCACACCATGTTAGATCCTGCTTCCATAAACGATTAGTATTTTCCCACCTGAAATGCCCTGCCTCCTCTTTGCCTATTTAAATTCTACCTGTCCTTTGAAATGCCTCCTCTGTGGATCCTCCCAGACTGTTGCAGCCTCCACTTATCTCTTTCCCCCGTTTCAATAATGCCGGCCTACACATTTTCGCCTGGATTACATTCTACCCTACGTTGGGCTTGTATTGTCTCATTCATGGTTAGCTTCTCAGGACAAGGATAGAATCTTCCCTTTGGAATGCCTCGGAGCGCATAACACAGGCTTAATCACCTGGCTCATTGATTAGAAGACTTCTTTCATCTAGAGCCAAATAGCCTTCAGTAACATTGGGAGGTTACCTTCAATTCTACACACTTCTGAAAGTGGCAGTTGAAATCCTACCCTCTAAGAACCTTCCTTCATTAAACAGGAAACAGTGATTTTTGCTGAGGCACGATCCTACTATTAACACAGGATAAGGGTTGAAAACTGAGATGAAAACTAACTATATTGAGTCCACCATTATAAGTCCAAGTTCTACTTTAAGTCCCAGAATCCTTCAATTGCACCTCTAGATTGTTCTACTGAAACTCCCAAGTTCTATTTTGTGAACTCCAGATTCGAATAGTGGACCTCCTGGTCTACTCTGAGCATATCTGATTCTACTAATACGAGTCCATATTCTACTATCATTCCATAAAATTAATCTATTGAACTACAGATTCTACTCTGGGAACCCAATAATTTATGTTTGGAATTCCAGGTTGTATCCTGTGAGTCCCATATTTTCCCACTGGGCAAACAGATTCCACTACTAAAGCCAAAGATGCTGCTTTTGGAATTATACCTTCTATTTTGGCAACTCCAGATTCTATTCCCTAAATTACAGACTCTAATATTCCAATAACCCCAGATTCTTTTGTCAAAACCCTAGGTTCTAATATTAGAACTCCAGGTTCTATTCTTTGAATCACATATCCTACTTTTGAAATGTGTTATTGTACTCTCTGAACCCAAAATCTAAATATTGGACCTTACATTCTATTACTTCAATTTAAGATTTCCTTATTGGAATCCCAATTTCCAATTTTGGAACTAAAGCATCCACTAATTCTAGATTCTGCTATTAAAACCCTAGGTCCCCCCAGAAAATTCTACCATTAAAACTCAAGGTTCTGGGACTTCTCTGGTGGCGCAGTGGTTGGGAATCCGCCTGCCAATGCAGGGGACACGGGGTTCAATCCCTGGTCCGGGAAGATCCAACATGCCATAGAGCAACTAAGCCCGTGCACCACAACTACGGAGCTTGAGTGCTGCAACTACTGAAGCCCATGCGCCTAGAGCCCGTGTTCTGCAACAAGAGAAGCCACCGCAATGAGAAGCCCGCACACCGGAACGAAGAGTAGCCCCCGCTCGCCGCAACTAGAGAAAGCCCATGCACAGCAACGAAGACTCAACACAGCCAAAAATAAACAAAACAAAACAAAACCCCTCAAGGTTCTACTCTCAGAAACTAAAAGTATACTATAGAAACTTGGACTTTACTCTCAGAACACAGATTCCATTTTGGGGATTAGACCTGAAGGTTCAGAGCTGAGTCTGAAGTTCTGGTAGTAGAATTTTGGACTCCAATTACTGAGATTAAATCGATGTCTTCATTTGGGGCTCTAATTTCAGAATTGAATAATTTATGTTTTATTCAGTTTCTGTTGTGTGAGTCCCTTGTTCTACCATTGGACATAAAGATTGCTCAAGATACTGCTATTGGCATTACAGTTTCTATTACGGTAACTCAAGGTTCTATTTGTTACACCTCAAGTTTTACTAATGAAATTTAAAGTTCTTCTAAACTCTAGAATCTAGAGGTACTTATCATAGTGCTTAAAAGCATGAACTCTGGAGGCATACTTGCTTACAGTCAGATACCATCTCTGTGCTTCCCAGGTATGACCTTTGGAAAATTATTTAACCTCTCTATGCCTCGGTTTCCTCATTTGTAAAATAGGGATGATAATAATAGTACTCACCTGACAGGTTTTTTTCTGTGAGCACTAAATGTAATAATAATACATATAAAGGACTTAGAACCAGGGTTTAATCCCTGGTTGGGGAACTAAGATCCCGCAAGCCACACAGTGCAGCCAAAAAAAAAAAAAGAAATTCTACTTCTGGAATTTCAATAATAGCAACCCAAGATGCTATATGGAACACAAGTTCTAATCTGTGACTTTTGTATTTTACTTTTGACCTCCAAGTTCTATCAGAGTCTGAGATTCTAACACTGAACTCCAGGTGCCAAACTTGGAATTTCAGACGTTACTATTTTACTCCAGATTTCATTCCTACAACCCCAGATTTGACTCTTGATTTTCTACCTTCTCTCTAGAGGATGCCAGAAAGGTTTCTTGAGAATTTCCCAGGCATTCTTACTTGATTCTACACTGTCCTGAACTGTACTGTCCAATTCCTGGGGTAACAAACCCCCTGATGAATGGAGTCCTCTGGCAATGGCAAAATCAAGTTAATGACAGGTTAGCCTATGGCAAAATTAAGTTAATGTCACTTTCTATAGTTCCCCATCCTACCCCTACCTGCCATCTCATCTTTGTGGCTCTTCTTCATGTCCCCAGTGCCCTTATGAACACTTATTGCATCCACCCAACCCACTTAGGTTAAGTGGTTCTCAGGAATATATTTTAAACTTTTTACACTAAAGTGCAAATGAATTAAAGTATTTCATACATTCCCCTATCCCTACCCTCCATTTAAATATTTAAAATTTAAAGCCTCAGCCAAATATTTGACGCTCCTAAAGTAACATTTCACACATTTTCAAAAAAGGAGGGAGGTAATTTGGAAGGAAAATCACAGGGTCTCTGGTGGACCCTTGAAATCACCTTACCTAATTGATTGATATTGTGTTCTGAAAAGATTCTGGGATTTGGAAAAGTTCCCTTATTTCCCTCCTCATTTGTAAAGTGGGGATTAAAAATTCATGTAGATAATATATGTAAAAAAGCTTTGTGAACATTATGCAAATATTAATTATTGTTGTTACCCCTCTCCCTTTTCAAAAGAGCACTTCCTTGGCTGCTTTGACCATGATTACTCTGCCACCTGTTGGACATAGCTTGAATTACACTGCTATCTTCTAAGTGTCACTCAGCAATCATTTTAGATTTTCTCCGGCATACTTGAAGACCCTTAAGATAAAAAACTCCCTTGATTGGTTTCACTGAATTTATAATAAATGATTTAAGATTAATGAGTTCAACAAATAACTATTGAACATTTACCAAGTGGACAGGGCCAAGGACACAAAGATGGAGAAGTCTCAATGTCTACCACTGAAGGGATGAGGGATATGCCAGCGTGTTAGGGAAGACTTCACAAAGTAGGTGATCTCCTACCTAGGTCTCATGAAAGGAATTTTTGAGAGGAAAATAAGAGCATTTCAGGCAGACAGAACAATATGAGCAAAGGCACAAGCTGTAAAGGTGCCTTTGAGAATGATAACTTGCTGTGTGTAATCACAGCATTGGATCTAAGGAAGAAGAAGATGGTGATAGGGATAAATGGCCAATTTTCACAGCTTTACTGTGTACAAAGCCCTTTCAAACATACGCCCTCAGGGAGACTCTAGCACAATGGTTTATACCATGAACTGGGATGGCAGCTAGACCTGGGCTTAAGCCTGTGTTATATTTGATAATTATTTAACCTAAGTTTCAGTTTTCTCAACTGAAAATAAAAGCACCTACTTTATTGGGCTCTTGTCAGGATTAAATGAATTTGTCAAATTTTTGTGCACTAGCCAGCACTTAATAACTGCAACAATTAGTCGCTATCATAAGCTACTATTATTTAATGGATAAGGTAGAAATTACTATCCCAGCACCACAGAGAAGGAAAAAGGCTAAGTGGCTAAGGTGGGATGCCAAAACTTACACTTTTTTTTTTTTAGCATACCAGAAGTTCCAGTCTGCAAAAGCAGGTTCGACCAGAGTGTTAAGAACTCTGAACAACAGTATAAAGTTTGGGCTTTATATCGTGTAGGGTATGGGGAGCCACTGAAGATTTTTAAGCAGGAGAGAGGTTTTTTTTGTTTTGTTTCCTGTTTTGCTGTACGCGGGCCTCTCACTGTTGTGGCCTCTCCCACTGCGGAGCACAGGCTCCGGACCCGCAGGCTCAGCGGCCATGGCTCACGGGCCCAGCCGCTCCGCGGCATGTGGGATCTTCCCAGACCGGGGCACGAACCCTTGTCCCCTGCATTGGCAGGCAGACTCTCAATCACTGCACCACCAGGGAAGCCCGAGGAGAGAGTTTTGAATAGATTTCTGTTTAAGAGAGAATTCAGAACCTTATGAGTGGAGTCAATGGACTTAAAATAAACAATCATAATTATAATGATAATAAAAATGTATTGAACACAAATTATATATTGGACACTTGGAAGAAAAAAGACTTCATTGCATTTTGGTTTTTTAGAAAATAAGCAGCTAGATGGCATCGCCTCATTTTTTAAAAACTTGTAGGAAGAGAGAGACAGCTCTCTGAATATTCTATTTCTAATGTGATATTTTTTCCTTAAGTGAAAAGGAGATTACCATATGCTTTCCTTCAACAGGTATTTCACAGACGTTACCCTAATCTTCAGAGCATTCAGAGCTTGGGGTTATGAGGATGAGGGGATAACCTGCCCAAGGTCACAGACCTGGTAAAATGGCGGGGCTAGATTCAAACCCAAGCCTACTTACTCCACAACTCTCGTGATTTCATCAGCATCTCACTTCCTCCCAGTGGGGTGGGGGGAGGAGATATTTTAAGGCAGGAAGATGCCACCCTCAAATTATACTCAGGGTATGAGTGTAAGGACCAAGGGTGAAGGCTGGGGATCATTCCTCCCTTGAATGCAGAGAAGAAAACGAATCTGAATCCTAGGAGCTTCCAGTCATCGGCTGTGGGGGACCAGATGAGGATGTTGGGGGAAAGCAGGGAGGGCCCAGCCACTGATGACATTCCACCTGATGAGCATCCCTTCACCAGGTAACCAAGAGTTCCAGCGAACCTACTCTGTAGCAGGAATCTGGAGTTGTGGGAACTGATAAGTTCTGATCCCATATGATCAGAACTAGCAGGTCCCTCAGAAATTATGTCCAGTATCCTCATTGTACAGATAAGGAAACAGGCCCAGAGAGAAGCAGTGATTTGCCCAAGAGTCCCATAGCAGTGAGAGGCAGAATTTAGGGGCCCTGGCTTATTGGGATTTGCTTCTCCTCAATTTATGCCAAAGTAAGTGTCTGATAGAAGATCCTTTCCCCAAAGCATGCTTTTAAGAGTAAAGAGAGTACCTGGGGAAGGAAGGGGATAGAGAGGGAGGAATAGGAGCCTCGAATCCTGGGGACAATCTGGCCCTCTCTCCAGTTTTCCTGGGAGCAGGCTTTGTTTGGGGATTTAAGAGGTTGTTATGTGGGAAGATAATGACTTGGGATTCTGGCAGGGAACTCCTAGGAGCAGAAGTGAGATTTGCCCCCCTTCCTCTACTCAAAAGCACATTTTCCCCACGTGGAATTCATTTGATACGGAATATCTCAGTGTAAAAGGATCGTTGGGCCTATCAAAGAAAGAGCAGAGCTCAGTTCTGTGGGCACTATAGGCTGGGAGTCAGAAGACCCGGTTCTAGCCCCAACTCTGCCACTATCATTCCAGGCAACCCTTGTAAGCCCCTCCCCCCTCTCTGAACTCTAGTTTTTCGTTTTCTCATCAGTGTAGTGGGACGTTTGTACCCAACTATCTGTAAGAAGTCTTTCAAATTCTATCAATCTACAATTACACCTTTCTAGGGCTTAAATTTTTCATGTTGCCAAATAGTCCACACTACTGGGATCTAGGGGTCCTGATGGCCTGACCTTGTGCTGAGTCGCATACAGTTCTCTAGTTGATATAACCTCCTCTAACCATAGGAGTTCCCTAACCTAGACTGATTTTTTTTTTTCATCTGGAAAAAGACAAAGCCTTTTGACAGGAGCTTTATCACGCTAATCACCCTGACACCTACTCTGGGTTCTGAACTTCAGTTTCCTTACTTGGCATGAGACGATCATTGTTATACAGAGGGAAGCATGATATGGAAGCTGAACCTCTCTGAATCTCAGCTTCCTCATCTATAAAATAAAAAATCTGTAAAACCTGTAGGATACCTACATCACTGAGTTGTTGTGAGGCTTAAATAAGAAAACTTATTTGACAATATCTGGCATATATTTCAAATTCATCCACTCAGAGTTATCCATCTCCACTGCTACTACCTAAGATTAGTCCAAGCTACTGTCTTACTTGGATTTCTGAGGCTCCTGTTCCCTGCTTCAAATATTGTTTCTATAATTCCATTGCCTCTCAGCAGCCAGTGATATTTTAAACATAAATTGGATCACATCCTTCCCCTGATTAAAAACCCTCCAAGGCTTCCCACTGTCTTTGAGATAAAGTCCCAACTGCTTGCCATGGGCTACATGTCCTTTGTGACCTGACTTTTGCCTCTCTCTCTCTGGTCTCATCTCTTGATACTCACTACTTGCTCGGGCCACTCTGGCCACACTGGCTGACTGTCAGTTTCCCAGGCCATTGCACACGCTGTCTCCCGGCTCACTGCTACTTGGCCTTTAGGTCCCAACTTACATGTCACTTCCTGGACTCTCCTGAATAACTGCTTCTCAAAGACCTCTCTGGCTCAATTATTCTCTCTCCTAACAACCTACTTTTTATTATTGACTATCACTAATAATAATTCTCGAAATACTTCTAGGCCTGTGCTGTAGTACTTTTGTGCCATGGAAGACAACTAAATTTTGTGTCAGTATATCTGGGTTCCAGTCCTAAAATTTGTTCCACGAAGTTGGGCACCCTGTTTCTTTGAGCCTCATTTCCCCATCTATAAAATAGGTTTGGGCTTCCCTGGTGGCGCAGTGGTTGAGAGTCCGCCTGCTGATGCCGGGGATACGGGTTCGTGCCCTGGTCCGGGAAGATCCCACATGCCGCGGAGCAGCTGGGCCCGTGAGCCATGGCCGCTGAGCCTGTGCGTCCGGAGCCTGTGCTCCGCAACGGGAGAGGCCACAACAGTGAGAGGCCCGCGTACAGCAAAAAAAAAAGGTTTACTAACCCTTACCCTACTCACCATACAGGGCTATGATGGGGCTGAAGCAGGATGGTGCATGTTCAAAGGCCTTATAAACTGTAAAGGGATATATGTAAAAGTAAATTTCTATTATTATTAATAATCCTTGGCTTGCCTCCCAAGGAGACTCTGGGTAAATAATACTGAAGTGATGTTCTAAGTGATTGAGGCCAAGGAGAGAACTTTGGTCTGGAGGCCAAGTTTGAACATGATCCTCTTCCATGGGGCCAGGCCTCTGTTTAATCCTTTATTGAAGAGAGAAGCCTGAATATCTCCCCAATCTCTTTAATGCCTCAGGGCGTAAGGAGAGAAAAGTCCAAAAATAAGGCATGGCTTGTTTACTTGCCCTATTGCTGTCTGCCAGGATAGGGAGAGGCACCTGGCAGGTCTCTTCTTGTGTCCTGATTTTTCTGGCTCCTCGTTCCCCCACGGGAGGTACACAGCATCATTAGAACTCTGGAGAGAAGAGCTTTTTATTAGCTAAACTGATGACAACTGTTTCACACATCTTCACTGCCCATCCTCACTCTGACATGTCATGGAAAACATATTTTCCTGGATACCCAAGGAGGTGGTGTTAAAGTGTAAAAGAATAGTACATGATTCGAAGGTTGACCATCCATCCATTCACTTGTTTGTGACCTTGGGCAGGTCCTGGGCTTCATGCCCCTAACATGTAAAATGATAAGAGATGCTGGATTATAGGATCATTGATGTCCTTTCCAGCCTATGGTGTGCTGGTACATGTTTAATAACCAGCTCTCTGAGTGCAGCTCCGACATGAATGTTGTTAACATTTTTATGTTAACAAATAAGATGAAAGTGAAACAACAAAGACATCTATTGGAACTTCACTCATTTGTCAATAATATGAGTGACTTATTTGCTGAATCAGGTAATAGTTTTCAAATGCTGGAAGAATATTTCCTCAATTTTTGTTGTTTTTCATAACGTAACAGCTATAGATACAACACAATTTTAAGTTTAATCTGCATTATTAACATTCACTCTGTCACTTTCTTAAGTCTAGACAATTAACAAAATTGATTTGTAGCATTTGCCAACTTCTGTAGTATAAATAGTCCCACCATGACCAATTTCAGAAAATTTGAAATTTGGATGAAGTCCAATTTTTCCTTTTTTTAATTTTTTGCAGTACACGGGCCTCTCACTGTTGTGGCCTCTCCCGTTGCGGAGCACAGGCTCCGGACGCGCAGGCTCAGCGACCATGGCTCACGGGCCCAGCCACTCCACGGCATGTGGGATCTTCTCGGACCGGGGCACGAACCCGTGTTCCCTACATCGGCAGGCGGACTCTCAACCACTGCGCCACCAGGGAAGCCCGAAAAGTGGTAATTTCTTAATGGTTAGCTGCCATGTGGAATCTGAAACCATACTGATTAATTTTTTGCACTCTGTTCCATTAAAATCTTTTGGTCTATATTACACTTTAAAGGGATATTTTACCCAATTACATATTTGTAACATTATGGGTTGGTCATTTGAAAAAAATACTAGTTCACTGAGTTATGCAGACCTTCCCAATGTTGACATATTTCATTACACTATTAAAAAAAACCCAACACAACATTCCATAACATTTGTTAATAACCACCCATTCCTTCAGAAAGTTTGGGAAGCTGTCAAGTTTATCTTGATGAATACAAGTTTTTCAGTATTCTAATATTTACCTGAAAGCTTGAATTTTATCATTGGCAACAAATCCTGTTAGTTGCTTTCCTTGAAGTGACAAGCTTACTTCAGCCATTTTCTAGAAAATGTCTGCCAAATTTGAATACTGGAGTTCATCTGTTCTTTAAAGTAAAAATGAGGTTCAAGTAAAAGTGGTGTGTGTGTGTGTGTGTTTTCTAGCTCTACTTACTGAGAAAGCCTAGAAGCAATGGCACCATAGTGGTAATGAGCACACCTACCACCTAGATCTTAATTTCTAAATACCATTCTCTATTAAGTGGAACTAGGGCTTTTAGGGGAAATGTAAATTGATACAGCCACTATGGAGAACAGTATGGAGGTTCCTTAAAAAACTAAAAATAGAATTACCATATGACCCAGCAATCCCACTACTGGGCATATACCCAGAGAAAACCATAATTCAAAAACACACATGCAGCCCAATGTTCATTGCAGCACTATTTACAATAGCCAGGTCATGGAAGCAACCTAAATGCCCATCGACAGATGAATGGATAAAGATGTGGTACATATGTACAATGGAATATTGCTCATCCATAAAAAGGAATGAAATTGGGTCATTTGTAGAGATGTGGATGAATCTAGAGACTGTCATACAGAGTGAAGTAAGTCATAAAGAGAAAAACAAATATCGTATATTAACGCATATATGTGGAACCTAGAAAAATGGTACAGATGAACCAGTTTGCAGGGCAGAAATAAGAGACATAGATGTACAGAACAAACGTATGGACACCAAGGGGAGAAAGTGGCGGGGGGGTGGTGGTGGTGGTGGGATGAATTGGGAGATTGGGATTGACATATATACACTAATATGTACAAAATGTATAACTAATAAGAACCTGCTGTATAAAAAAATAAATAAAATAAAATTCAAAAAAACTGATGGTTAATGATTATAAAATTCACAGAATAAAATAAAAATTGATAAGTTTATCTTGACATAAATCAATAAATTGATAAACGAATAAATGGGGGGAGAAGCAAAAAGTTTGCCCATACAATAGGAAGGCAAATAAAAAAATGTATTAGGAATGATAATGATGGAATTAGAAATTTGGCAACTACTATACTAATAACTGTTTCAAGCAAGAATTATCAATGAATGTTAAAACTTGTGATCTCTCCACAAGATATTTATTAATTACAAAGAGCAAAATGGTTACTGACACTGCATAAACCTGGCAGATACCACCTTAATTAATCAAGTGAACAAAACTGCTATCACCTATATAGGTGTCACATGTCTTTTGATATGATGCATTGAGAAGGACACAACATCAATTCTGTAGTACTCCTGCCAAAAATGCGTAACCTGAATCTAATCAAGAAGAGACATCAGACAAACTCAAATCGAGGGATATTTTACAAAATAAATGCCATAAAAATGACAAGGTCAAAAAAAAAAAATGACAAGGTCATATGAAACAAAGACTGAGAAATGGTTCCCGATTAAAGAATATTAAAGAGATTTGACACTAATTATAATGTGTGATCCTGCACTGAATCCTGGGCCAGAAAAAAAAAGTGATTTTCTTTTTCTATAAAGAATATTAGTGGGACAATTGGCTAAATTTGAATAAGGTCATAGATTAAGTAACGGTACTGTATCAATATTATTTTCTGAGTTTGATAATTGTACTGTGATATTTGTACTTTTTTTTTTTGCCCCACCATGGGGCATTTGGGATCTTAGATCCCCAACCAGGGATCAGGCTGTGCGACCTGCCTTGGGGGTGCGGAGTCTTAACCATTGGACCGCCAAGGAAGTCCCGGTACTTGTACTATTTTGAGGAAATATACTGAAAAATATTTAGGGATAAATGGATCAGAAAATAATTACAGTAGTTTCTTTAAATATCTATATTTATATCTACCTCTCTGTAGAGATGGAAGAAAGAGTGAGAATGAGAGCATGTGTGCACACAAGAAAGAGACAGAATAAAGCAAATGTGGTTAGATATGGGTGAAAGATATATGGGATTCTTTTGTAGTATTTTTGCAACTTTTCTTTAAATATGAAATTATTTCGAAATAAAAAAACCCACAAACATATAACATTTTGTACTATTTCCTTATAAATATATTTATATATTTTACAAATATATAAAAACATAATTGGGATCATACAATGATCTTTTTTACTTAACACAATTTGATATTGAATCATGAGCAGTATTCAATGTCTTTTAAAATTCTTTAAAAATGCAATTAATAGATGCACAATATTTCTTTGTGTGGAGGTACTGTAATTTATTTAAGGCTTTCCTTACATTTTTATGTTATAAATCTCTAGTAAAATATATAATAAACACCTTTTTGCACATCTTTCTTCATATGTTTGATTACTTCCTTATGCTTCATTCCTAAAATGGGAATTGTTTTGTTCCTTTTCAAATGACTCAAGTGACCTAACAAACTCCCAAACGTCCCCAATTTCCTTTTTAAGTTTGTGTTGCTTTACTGACTTCTGGCTTGCTCTAGGGCTCTCCTGTTTGGTAACAGGTAACTGTGAATTTTGGGGTTGATTCCTGGCTATGATTTGTCAGAGGGGTGGGGGAGACCATAGCTGGCAGCAGCAGGCTGGGGTCAATTCTGGGCTGCAGGGCAATCGCCTGTTGAAGGGGCATCTTACTCTTTGGTGGACCCTGGAAGTTAACAGGTAAGGCCTAAAAAGTAACTGAGTGGGTGGGATGCACTAGCCTGATGCACATCACGCTAAGCCACAGCTTTGTTCAACTTAACATCCCCTGAGGTGTACTCTGTGCTGAGACTGGTTGTGGGCACACAGAGATGAATCAAACATTTACAATCTGATAGGAGAGACATACAAGCAAACACATACTGACAGTGTAGTAATGAGTACTTATAAATTGGGAAGCACAAGGATTATTGGGAGCATGGAAGAGGTTTTCTGCTTTCTTTTAAACCAACTTTTATACAGTATATACTCTTTTTTTTTTTGCGGTACATGGGCCTCTCACTGTTGTGGCCTCTCCCGTTGTGGAGCACAGGCTCCAGACGGGCAGACTCAGAGGCCATGGCTCACGGGCCCAGCCGCTCCGCGGCATGTGGGATCTTCCCAGACCGGGGCATGAACCCGTGTCCCCTGCATCAGCAGGCGGACTCTCAACCACTGTGCCACCAGGGAAGCCCCAGTATATACTCTTGTACACAAAGATAATATTCATTAGTTCCTCCTTCCTCCCTCCCTTCTTTCTTTTCATTCAGTGCATCTATAGAAGTGGAGTTGGAGAGAAGGAAAGAAATTCAATAAAAGCAAGAAGTAGAATTTATCAGGTTTAGTGAACAGTTGTCCAGGACAGAGACACAAGAGTTAAGGATGATTCCTATGCCATTCACCAAGCCAGAAAATGAGTATCATCTTGGTCTGAATTTTTTTCCCCAGCTATAACTGACAAATAACAGGCCTGAATTTTAAAGAACAAATTTTAAGGAGCAAAGAAAATTCTGTTTGGGGTGCTACATTTTAAAATCATTTGAATAAACCATTCTTAGAATACTGGCTTTCTATAGTATGTATATGGTATAAAAGCAAAAGTAGGTTTACCAGGTTGGGAATAAGGAGGTATTTTAGAGTCACTGAATAGTAGTGGAAATCAATGCAAAACTGAGGGTAGGGTAACCAAATCAATTGACAGCAGGTCAAGGTAGATTAAAATGAAAGAGATTTACAGTAGGGGAGAAGAGAACAGATGAAAGACATTTCAGAAGCAGAGAGCAGATTGGGTAGGAAGAGTCAAAACAACGCAATAAAATCATGGATGAAAAGATTTAAAGTGGACTACTATAATCAGGGAAGTGGTAGTGATGATAAAGGCAACCTCTTTGAGCAACATAATTTGAAGAGAAGGAGGGAAAGCGGGAAGCAAGAGGAAACTGGTCCTGGGAACAAATGAATCATCTTCACATAGTAGCTACACCCTGGGTAGCATGATTATTCATAAACAAATGCAGATTTCCTGCGGTGATAGTGAACTAGGCTTGGAAAGCACAGTGCTAATGTTAGGTTGCCATACTAATCTCAACTAAAGGGCCCATTTCTCTAGATTGAAATTTTTTTTAGCAACAGTAACTTAGTCTTATAGTATTTTCTAAATACTGAAGAAAGGACTGTTAGGGCATCAGATGGGAGACTGAAGGAATCTCAGGGTCTACTTCCAGGTTTTCCTTACGTTGGATGCATTTCACGTGTAGAATGGTGGCAGTATACTACTTAATTCACAGCGCTGTTGTAAGGATGAGTCACAGTTTCCTTCTGAGCCCCAGTTTCTCTTGTTATAAAAAGGGGATAGTGACTTTCTGGCGACGTGACTCAGAAGTATGTGGTGAAGGTACACACAGGAACAGCTTTCATTGATTGGAAGAGAGCTGTTAGGTTATATTTTCTCTAAGGTGGCTGCTCAATTATTATTTGAAAATTCCCAGAGACCTTATATAACTTTCTCATTAAGATTTATTATTATTAGGACATAACCTAAGGTAAGGTGAAATTGCCTTATAATTCTTTTTTATACAGAAAACTATACTGGTTCTATCCGGTTATCTGCCATGCAACAGAATGTCATAGGATCCAGTATACTAGGCTGTATTATTCTTCAGTGGAGGGATGTTACATAAATCTATTAGTGAAATTTAGGGAGATTTTACCCAGACCAAGAATGATGACAAATGATGCACGCATCTTTCAACAGGAACACACACACACACACACACACACACACACACACACATATACACAGATTGAGAGACAAAGAAAACGATGAAAACAACCTTGAATCTAAGAAAGACAGAGTGTTTTGGAACCAACGATAATAGGAACTAACATTTATTGAGTACCTTCCATGGGCCAGATCTTTTACATAAATTATCTCCAATCTTCACAACGACCAGCAAGGTAGGCATCAGAAAACCAAGGTTCCGAAATATTATATAACTTGCCCAGGGTCATAAAGTTACACACCACAGAGCTGGAATTGGTTGTATCAGGATCTGTCTGCCACCAAAGTCCCTGCTCATTCTACTATACCACTTTGTGATAAAATAATGTATACTATTTGTAAAAGTATGGGACCACAGGACCTGAAGTTTCTCTCTTTCCCTATTTTCCCTCTGACAGTCTTGCTGCTTTTGTTTTTGCTTCTGATTTTGCAGCCTAGAGTTCGAGTGGGATGGAATATGGGGTATCTGTAAACAGAACGATTCCACAGCCCCAGCTATATAACGATTTCCTTCCTTCAGAGCCTTACCTGGGATTTGGTGGGGGTTGGGGGTGGAAGAGTAGAGATGGGGGTGGGGGAGTGGGCTAGTTAGAAGAGATGGTGGTTCTTCTCTTACCTTTAAGTTATTTATGAATTTCAGGACAACTCGTTGGCTATTGTCTTTTCTTCCTCAGCATGTTATTATTATTATTATTTTTCTGTTTTGGGGGAGGTTGGGGGTTAAGGGTTTGGTATCCGTAGGATAAATTCCTCAAATGCTCTGCCACAAGATCCAAAAAAATTAAGGTCAAAGACAATTCCTTCAACTGTTTCGGGAGAGGATTTGGGGGGGGGGGAAGGTTGGTTCTGGGTCACTCTTCTTGCATCCAGACACACTGCAGGGATTAGGAGGGATCCCCCTTGAATCATGAGAGATGAAAACGAGGAGATTCCCTCACACCCCTGCTCTCAGGTGAAGGTCCGAGTGACGGGAACGTTAACGTACCTTCAGGAGAGAAAGAAAAGGTGCAAAGGTGCTCAGGGCCCGAGGACTGGGGAGAGGGGAGGGGACCCACCAAAGTTGGTGGGGACCGAGGGGCTTCCGGCTCCTGGGAGGCGTCGTCGGGGGCGGGCCGGGGGCCCGAGGGCTGCGCAGGGAACACGGGGCCCCGCCAACGCCAGGCCGCGCTCCCTCGCGTTCCCTGCAGCTCGTGCCCGGGCGGCCGCCGCAGTCCCCGCGCCGTAGCCGGGCGTGGGGTCCAGGGGGCGCTGTGGCCCAGCGGCGCCGGCGGCAGGAGCGGCCACGGCGACGCTGGAGGCTTCACGGAGGATCCCCGCTTGCAGCACCTCGGTTGTCCCGCCGCAGCCTTGCGCCCCCGGCCCGGCTCAGCGGCGCTCCTGCGGGATCTGCGTGGCTGCGGCGGCCCGGGAGCCCGATGCGGCTCGGCGGGCGCTGGGCCTCAGCAGCAGCGGCAACCACAGCTCCTTCAGGAGTGGGAGGCTTCGCGGCGGCGCCTGGGGCCGGGCCGGTGCCCTCCGGAGGAGGCTGTCTGCTCAGGGACGACCCCCACGGCCATGCTGAGGTGGCGGCGGCCGCTGCTCGAGGTGAGTGTGGCGTGGCGCGCCGGGGTCCCGTACTCGCTGGCCTTCGGCCGCCCGGGAGGGTCCTGGGCAAGCCCTCGGGCCAGGCGGACGGGGCGTCCTGCCGCTGCGGCCGCCTCCCCCACCCCGCGGCTAGGGGGTGGGCCTCAGCCCTTCTTTCTCGCGTCCCCCGGGAGGCCGGAGGCGCGTGGGGGGCGACTAGGCCCCGCGTCGCCGGGAAGCCCTCGCCCCGGCCTGGGCTCCGGGGCGGCCGGGTGTGTGGAGCGGGGGACTGGCAGGGTAGCTGGCACCCTTCGGGTTGGCCCCGGCGCCGGGCCGAGCGCAGCCTCTTACCCTGGGCCCGGCACGTACATCCCGGAGGGAGGCAGAGAACGCCTGTTTGCGAACAGCCTGGGCTTTTCCGCGCCCCATGCTGAGTCCCGCAGAGTCCCGGGGGGAGGGGCGGGAGGGCAGGGAGAGAGAGAGAGAGCGCAGAAAGTGCGGGGCCCTGAAAGCCGTAGGAACTCCTGGAGTGTCATTCACCCACCTGACTGGGCTGAAAACAACCGTTTGCGTCTTATTTGAGGTGAAATTTCATCACCTACCGGTAGCTCATCTTTGCCTTCTTCTGTTACATTTTGCTTCTAAGCGTGGTTTGCCTTGGAGAAAGCCCCCTCCCAGCTTTGCGATGTTAAGTTTCCTAGATAAATACAATCAGAAAAACATCTTAAAAAAAGAAAACAAAACAGCAAAGGTCTGGACGCCCGCCCCGCCATGAGAGAGTGTAAATATTTTAATGCCTCAGTCCTCGTTACAAAATTGTCTCCCTAAATAGATCCATAGGATAGATGACAAGAGGATTTTAAAAAGTCATGCTAATAACAGATAACTGATAGAAATAGGACATATTCTAAATTTTAGTAGTTAAGTGATTTGTTCTGGTATTAATTTAAAAAAAGTTAGTGATTACAGTTGGTACCATAAGTCAGATATTTGGGTGTTTGTGGTTTATGATAAATGTGGTTCAGGTTATTCTTGTTTCCCATTATGCATGTGAAGGTTGTAGGATTAATAAATACTTATAAAACTTTTATAATCCTGAAAAAAATATGCTTATTGTAGAAAGTTCAGAAAGTACAGAGAGGTACTATGCCAACCCTCAGTAAATATTTAATAATGGGGGAAAAGTCACCCATAATCTCAGAACATTTTGATGGTCATTTAAAGTTTAAAATGGGCTGGTATTGTTGGTGATTAAGTTATTATCTCTGTATTAGGTTCAAAGTTAACTGTTCCATTTTACTGTTGAACATCCAGTCATTTGTATAAGACCTATAAAAATGTTTTACTAAATTACATTGCAGTCATAGTTGAATTCATCAATTAAAACAGAATAATATGGGTAACTACCTAAAAGACCCCTGATTCACCTTCTGTGCAGCATGTGAATCTCCAGGTCTAGGGAGGTTTTGGGTATTAAAGGTTTTTTGGGGACCTATCTTATTCGATGCCATAGCCTTGTATTGTTTTTGTAAAATTTTTGCTGAAATATTTATAACTGTAAAAAATTGGCTCCATTAAAAAATTTGGGGGAGGTAGATGAATTTAGGGTTAAAAAAATTTAATTCAGTTCTTAGTGTGTCCCTAAAGACTACAAACATTAGAATCAGCTAAGAGTGCTTATTAAAATATGCAGATTCCTGGCCACTTGAATCAGAATTTCTAGAGATGGTGGTGGCCCAAGGAGCTTCACTTTTATCAAGCTCCCCAGTTATTAGTCCTACTAAAGTTTGAGAATCACTGGTAATAAGTTTAAAGTTAATTAACCTTGTCAAACTGAGTGAAAGTATCTGTTTTCTAGCAAAGCTATAAATCTTAAGTGGCAATACAGTCATTTCTTATAGCGACAGATAATGGTGGTAATCTTAGAAAAATCATATTTCTAGAGACAGCTGATTCAACCAACAAACATTTATTGAGAGCCTTTTCTGGTAGCTGTGGTGTTACAGAAGGATACCTGACCACTTACCTTGGCTCTTAATCTTGGACTTCAATGTCACTGTCTGTAAAATGCAGATAGTTATCATACTTATCTTGCAAGGCTTTCAGGATAAATATATCTGAAAAAGCTTTGTGATCTGCGAAAGATCTTTATAAAGTTTTAGCTGTTAATATTAAGTGCCAGGTCCTGTCTTTGGTGTTCTGAGAAACACAAAAATGACCAAGGTCTGTGCTAGCAGCTAGCTAATTGTAGAAGCAGGACATGTTTAATTAACTGTTTTTTTAAATAAACTTATTTATTTTATTTATTTATTTTTGGCTGCGTTAGGTCTTCGTTGCTGTGCGTGTCCTTTCTCTAGCTGTGGCGAGTGGGGGCTACTCTTCTTTGTGGTGTGCGGGCCTCTCATTGTCGTTACTTCTCTTGTTGTGGAGCATGGGCTCTAGCCGCACGGGCTTCAGTAGTTGTGGCACATAGGCTCAGTAGTTGCGGCTCACGGGCTCTAGAGCACAGGTCAGTAGTTGTGGTGCTCAGGCTTAATTGCTCCGTGGCATGTGGGATCTTCCTGGATCAGGGCTCGAACCCGTGTTCCTTGCATTGGCAGGTGGATTCTTAACCACTGCGCCACTAGGGAAGTCCTAATTAACTGTTATAAGGCAGAGTCAGGTAAGTGTTGTAATTGAGTGGAACATGCTGGATCTCTATTTGAGGCTTCTATGTTTAATCCAGTAGCTTGCCCTTTAAGAATATTAATAATTTTTATGTATGGTCATTCCTTTTTCTTCTAATTCCTGATTCAGTGTTTTATTCTTTAAGGAGAAAATTGTATATGTTGCCTGGTGTTTATGTTGCCTTACTCCTTGAGAAAGATGGTGTGAGTGGAGATGATCCCATTTCTTCCTGTTACATTCCATTCAGTAAACTTTTATTTGGCACCTGTTATGTGCTGGCCGCAGACTAGTTGCAGGGCACAAAGCTTCTTTAAAAGATGACTGTTTGGGGCTTCCGTGGTGGTGCAGTGGTTGAGAGTCCGCCTGCCGATGCAGGGGACACGTGTTCATGCCCAGGTCCGGGAAGATCCCACATGCCGTGGAGCGGCTGGGCCCCTGAGCCATGGCGGCTGAGCCTGCGCATCCGGAGCCTGTGCTCCGCAACAGGAGAGAAAAAAAAAAAAAAAAAGATAACTGCTTGGATTTTTAACTTAAATTCTCATGTTGCTAAAGGGATAGTGTGTGTGGTGTGTTTTGTTGTTGTTAATTTCATGATGTGGTGCAGAATATGGAGTCAGATGTGAGTACGAATCCTTACTGCAATCTTACTGCACTCTTATAGCAATGTGACATTTAGATCCTGAGTTTCTTCTTATGTGCTATTGGAGTAATGGTACCCCTCAGTAGTCAGGGCAGTAGAACAGGTTCCATGAGATAAAAGTAATCAAAAGCAGGGGCTCACCTGGTGGCGCAGTGGTTGAGAGTCCGTCTGCCGATGCAGGGGATACGGATTCGTGCCCCGGTCCGGGAAGATCCTGCATGCCACGGAGCGGCTGGGCCCGTGAGCCATGGCCGCTGAGCCTGCGCGTCGGGAGGCTGCGCTCCGCAACAGGAGAGGCCACGACAGTGAGAGGCCCGCGTACCGCAAAAAGTAATCAAAAGCAGTTAACTCAGTGTCTGTCACATAGAAGGTGCTCAATAAATGCTCAATTCCATTCCTCCTTTTGGAGAAAACAAAAAACCAGGCATTGGAATTTCTGTGTGACTTAAAACTTGGTAGCTTTAATTTTTTAGAGAATGAGTTTACTTTTGGAAGTTTTTGAAAATTTTGATAGAAAACAATTTTGATCTTAACTATTACACATATTTTCCATTTCATTTTTAGCAAATAAATTAGCTCTTCCCTATGTCTAGCTAATAAATTAGCCATTCTCTGTGAAAATATATTTGTTACATTTTCAGAGTTTTATTCATTTTTCAGTTATTCATTTTCAGTTTTACATGATCTTTGATTTTACTTGTGTGTACCTGACTTGCATTATATAGAACAACATTCTTAGTATATAATAATCAGTGAAAGATACATAGTTGCAGTTACCAAATAGAAATAGTTCATATACTTAGTTTTCAAAAAGCAGTATCAATTTATTAAACATACATTATTTAAGAATTGAATAATCTTCAAAACATAGACTTTTCCTTACATAGCTACAGTAGATTAGAACTAGATTTTTATAACCTGTCAGATATGAGGTCCAGTCTTTTCTTATAACCTGTATAACCCTGGACAAGTTTCTTACCCCCTTTAAGCCTCAATTTATTCTCCTATAAAGCGAAGCTGATAATACCCATCTTATAGGATTATTGCGAGGATTAAATGATATAATATGTAAGTCAGAGCTGTAATTCAGTCCCATGAGTCCTGGTAAATCAGTGTTACCCTTGAAGTGGAAAATATACTTCTTGTTTACTTCTGTTTGAAAGAGCTTGAAAGGTCATTATTTATGGAGTCTACTACCAAGAATATAAAATCAGTATGATCAATTTGTATTAGAGATTGCCAAATTAAGGAGAAACCAAGGTATCAGTATTAGTATTTTTTTTTTTTTTTTTTTTTTTTTTTTGCGGTATGCGGGCCTCTCTCTGTTGTGGCCTCTCCCGTTGCGGAGCACAGGCTCCGGACGCGCAGGCTCAGCGGCCATGGGTCACGGGCCCAGCTGCTCCGCGGCATGTGGGATCTTCCCGGACCGGGGCACGAACCCGCGTCCCCTGCATCGGCAGGCGGACTCTCAACCACTGCGCCACCAGGGAAGCCCAGTATTAGTATTTTAACTGTGTAGTTAGTAGAATGTCTTCTACTTTATAATACTCCATAAGTTTTATTTAATAAAATAATTTAAATGTTATTTATAAAATATTTCCTGTTAAAATTTTTTCTTTTGAATTATTATAAATAGCCCATTCACAGAACTGAACTATTAGAAAAATTAAAACAGTATATACTGTTTTGTAGTTATGAAGTACTTTTTGAGAGCTTTTAATAAAATAAGGTAAAGATGAGGAAATTTCTTTGGACACACTGAAATCAAGAAAAAGGCATTGAATTCATATTGGGCAAGGGAGGCTTAATGCACGTTGATGAGGCTGTTGAGGTGTTCAGGATTTTATATTACAGACCTCTTTGTAAAAATCCTAAATTTTTTTCTGTAAATTATCTTTTAGTTTAAATTTCTTACATTTGTTTATTTAAGCTTAAAAATGCTTTTGCGGCCCTAGCTTTTGACCATACTAGTTTCTTTAGTTGATAATTCTGTAGTGAGTTATCTTTTCAACTTTCTGGTTGTTTACGATAATACATCCTCAAGGATATGTGACTTAATATCGATGATGGTAGTTCTGTTGCATTTTTAAAAATACTGAAGTAGTAAATTCGTGCCTTAGATTAAAAAAATTAAACTTAAATGGAAATTTGTTAAAAATTCTTTATTTTTTATTTTGGCTGCATTGGGTCTTCGTTGCTGCGTGCGGGCTTTCTTTAGTTGCTTTGAGCAGGAGCTACTCTTTGTTGCAGTGCATGGGCTTCTCATTGCCGTGACTTCTCTTTGTTGCAGAGCATGGGCTCTAGGTGCGTGGCTTCAGTAGTTGCAGCACATGGGCTTCAGTAGTTGTGGCCCTCGGGCTCTGGAGCGCAGGCTCAGTAGTTGTGGTGCACGGGCTTAGTTGCTCCATGGCATGTGGGATCTTCCCATACCAGGGATTGAACCCATGTCCTCTGCATTGGCAGGCGGATTCTTAACCATGGCGTCACCAGGGAAGTCCCAAAATTCTTTATTCTTGTATGTAGTATAGTCCCCTATTGTTTGTTTCCATTCGAAATATTAAAGCTTTTCTATGAGGTTTTATAGGACATAGTTCGGAGTCAGCAATAATGACTTGCTAATGTTTCTAAAGCTTTTTCAAACTAGTTAGGAAATTCTGCAGGGAACCATTATTTGAGTAAACAGAGTGCATTTGGGGCCTTCATTCTACATACATTGGATCAGCCACAGTGTTTTCCCATTTGATTATGATCACTTTTAGATCTTTTAATGCTGATTTTGAACTGAGTGGGCTGAAAGTTATACAAGATTGTATAACTGGTTTGTTACACAATCTTACAGTTGCTTTGGATGCCGTAATTTCTATATAAAGCTATAAAAAACAGCAGTTCTGGAGTCTTTTTGCTGGTATTAATGAAGAGGTAAGCATTTCTGTTTGTAACAGTTCTCTTCTAACCTCTCATGGTAGTTTATCTACCAGAATTTGTTTTATTAAAATGAAGAAAGAGTAAATCATATGTTATTATTATTATTTCAAAACACAACAGAGCCTATCTCAGAATTCTGTTTATTAAAATAAAGAACGAGCAGTATCAAAATTTTTTGAAAATATTCCATCAGGGTTTATGTAATTTTTAGTCTCCATTTTTCATTTTCAATTGAATGAGAGAAACAACCTCTAAAAAGTAATTGAAGTAAAACACTGCCAGTTTGAGAAAAAATTTAAAACTTCAGAATATATCATCTAGACCTTTTTGTAATTCTGGTGATGTAATAGCTGCCAAAGTTTTTTGTTTTTGTTGTTTTAAAAAATTAGTAGCTAAAGTAAATTATTTTTGAGATTGTTGTGAGGTCACTCTTGGAAATTTCTGCTCAATGGTTAAAAAACAAGGTTAAGATTCTTTATTCTGGCACAGCCCTTCATGGTCTGGTTCCAACCTAATCCATGGGGTCTACTATTCATTGGCCAATGAGTATTGTATCATATTATGCCTATAATAAACCTCTAGCTTGCCTGGGCATTTTATAAAATGTGTGTGGCTAAAATGGGAAGTAAAATATAAAATGTAGCTACATGCCCCATTATCCAGTCCTCCCAAGATTCCAGGTTTACAACATTTTCCTTGATTTCTTTTGCCTTCTATCGCTTATTTGTGTAATGTAAAAGTTTTGTCAATGGTGTGCTATCTTTCTGGTAGGTGTTTCATGTCTGTTATTTATAATTCTTAAAATGATCCTATAATACCCATGGTATCATGGATGTTTTACAGCTGAAGGAACTGAAGCTTGGAGAGTTTTATTGACTTTCCTAAGCCCACATCCATGATTCAAACCATATAACTCTGACTACAAACTCCACACTCTTTTTCATCATGTGAACTTCCCCATGTGTTCTGTTTTTGTTTTATTATAAGATTTTCCATAGTGCTTTAGGAAGTATTCAGATTAGAAGAGCACAACTTTAGTTGATTTGCCTTTGAAGCATGCTATTGGCATGTAGCAATTTGTATAAAAAAGAAGATGTGTATGTGCATGTATTTTGGGAATTTCTCCTTTCATATACTTATTTTTGAAGTAGATAAATGCCTGCTTTGTGATTATTATATAAGTATACTAACTGATCTCTGGACCTCATTTTTCTGATCTGAAAATGAGTGGTGGGCTAGATGTTAAGGCCCTTTCCACATTTAATATTCTATTCAATATTTCTAAAGAAGAGCTCAATGAAAAGATAGATGGCATGTGGACAACTCTAGGCAATGGTGACTAAATGTCATTGATGAAGTAACAGCATGGGGGGGCAGTGGGCTGTGGGTAGTGGCTGAGGAAGATAGGAGAATCAAGACCAAAAGACTGTAATTTACATTAAAGTTTTCCCTGTAATGACTAAAGAGAATAGATTTCTGAATAAAAACACAACTCTGGAAATTAGCTGGATGAATAGTTTGTGACTGAGGCCTTTTCCCTCTACCTGTTATTCCCTGTCTTCTGCCCTTTCTTGTGATGTGTTTATGTTTGGAAAAATGCATATAGAGCTCTGTTATATGAAAATAACCAGATCAAAAGTAGCACACTTGAAATAATTAAAGCTTTCATATTGCTCATAAAGTGGGAATTCAGTAATTAAAATGTGGACCCATTGTTGTAGATCTTAAGAGAATTTGTTGAGAAAGCAAAGGAGGGCATGTTTTGCATTCAAAAAGGATAAAATGCATTTTAGTGACAAAACTTTTATATAGCCTACCCACCCTGGAGGTATTAGAGATGCTAATATTGACGTGTAGGTAATCAGATGATGTTTTGACTGGTTGGAAAATTGTTACCCAGCTAGAAAATTGTCATACTTTTCCTTGTTAGCTTTTTCTGCAGTCCTTGGATCAGTGAATCTTGACTTAGCAAAGAAATCATCCTCGACCAGGAGCAAGGAAGTGTTCTTTAGTCAAATACAATAAATTTGTTTTTTTTTTTTTTAGCATACTAGATCCCTCAGGTAGAGATTTGTAACTGCACATTCGTATTTTAAAAACTGAGGAGTAAAAGTAAAGAAATTTGTTTCACTTTATTTAGCATTATATTACCCAGACTAATTGACCGTGGAACCCTTTTTATCCACATAATAGTTAGTAGTACAGCTTTTACTGATCTAGGTCAACTTTTATCTGTTTTATAAAGCCTCACCCTCACAATACCCATGGCTATTTGAACTCTCCAGTGATCAGTCCTGATTACTTCCTGAAGGACTTCATTCTGTTGTTGGTTACTGCTGATTATTAGAAAATTTCTTTTGTATTTAACCAAAGATCTGCTTTTCTTTAACATCTATCCTTTTGTTGTTTTCTTCTCTAAAATTATACAGAATAAGTACTCATTTTAATATCTGAAGCTGACAAGATAATATCTTGTCTTCCCTGGCATAGTAATTAAAAACTCAGACTTTGGAGTTTGACTGCCTGGGTTCAAATTTTAGTTTCACTGCTTTTGCCTTGTGATCTTGCGCAAGTTAATTAATGTCTCTGTGCCTCAGTTTCCTCATCTGTAAAAAAGGAATAACAGTAGTACTTTAGTGGACTAAATGAGGTGATCCTTATAAAGAGTTAATTACAAGGGGCTTCCCTGGTGGCGCAGTGGTTGAGAATCTGCCTGCTAATGCAGGGGACACGGGTTCGAGTCCTGGTCTGGGAGGATCCCACATGCCGCAACAGGAGAGGCCGCGATAGGGAGAGGCCCACGCACCGCGATGAAGAGTGGCCCCTGCTTGCCACAACTAGAGAAAGCCCTCGCACAGAAATGAAGACCCAACACAGCAAAAATAAATAAATTAATTAAAAAAAAGTTAATTACAAAATGTGTTGGTTTGGTCCTCTGGGAAGCATTGATATTTTTCTTTTGGCTGTGTTCGGTCTTCGTTGCTGTGCGCGGGCTTTCTCTACTTGCGGTGAGCGGGGGCCACTCCTCGTTGCAGTGCACGGGCTTCTCATTGCGGTGGCCTCTCTTGTTGCTGAGTGTGGGCTCTAGGCGCGCGGGCTTCAGTAGTTGTGGTGTGTGGCCTTAGTTGCTCCACGCCATGTGGGATCTTCCCAGACCAGGGCTCTGAACCTGGCTCCCCTGCATTGGCAGGCAGCTTCTCAACCACTGTGCCACCAGGGAAGTCCCCCCTGGGAAGCACTGAGATGGAGTTACTAGTGCAAGGGATTTTTATGGGGGTAGGTAATAGAATGCCTGTGAAGGGAAAGGGAGAGGAAGCTGAACTGACCAAGGAGAACCTCAAGTCTGTGATGCAGATTTGGAAAAAAAATCTTGGACAACCCAATAAGAAGCTCCAGAGCAAAAACTGCCTGTTAGAGGAGTCCTGCATTAGGAAGAAATAGCCAGGTTCTAGAAAATCCTCTGTGTTTAGTCACTGGCTAGGAGCTGCCCAAGGACAGTGTGGACTCCCCTGGAAAGCTGAGATGAGTTCTTATATGCTGCAGCTGGAGGCTCCTAGCTAACTGTATTCCTTGCACCTGAATGCGGGTTCTTTTTTGAAGGGAGATCCAAGTGATTGCCACAGTCCCTTTCTTACGCTGTGTGGATCTGTGTCTCTAAACATTTTCTGAGAGTAGCTCCTCCATTTCCGTGGACCTCTTTTCCTAACGGGAAAGTTGAAAATAGGATAGTGAGACAGGCTTCAGCCTCCATCTCTGTAGCTGGTCTCCACGTCACAGTGGTTCTCTTTGTCTCCTCCACTATCCAGTCTGAATTCTTGCCATTAGCTATAATTTCTGAAGTTCTTGGTGGTTTGTCTAGTGGTATGACCCAACCCTCATTTTTTATTTAAAATTTTATTTTTGGCTGCGTTGGGTCTTTGTTGCTGCACATGGGCTTTCTCTAGTTGCGGTGAGCGGGGGCTACTCTTTGCTGTGGTGACGGGCTTCTCATTGCGGTGACTTCTCTTGCTGCAGAGCACGGACTCTAGGCACGCGGGCTTCAGTAGTTGTGTCAGGCGGGCTCTAGTAATTGTGCCCGGGCTTAGTTGCTCCATGGCATGTGGGATCTTCCTGGACCAGGGCTCGAACCCGTGTCCCCTGCATTGGCAGGCAGATTCTTAACCATTGCGCCACCAGGGAAGCCCCAGCCCTCATTTCTGAGGGGTGTGAGAACCATGCTCTTCTCAGGCCGGAGTGGTTGCATTTGTCTGTTCACAGTCACAGTTGGTCAGGGGAGTATCAAGTGGTACCCAAATGGATCATCTGAATTCCAGATATACTCCTTGATCCCATTATGTAACAGCAGCCCTACTTCACCTGAGGATGAGGTTTAATTAGCCTCATTGTGGTGATTCTACTTCTTGTCTCCTGGTTGTAGGATACACAGAGTCGCAAATTCCCAGGCTGCAGCTGTAATTTATATAGTTCAATATGATCCTTGATATGTCTCCTGGTAAAAGTGTGCCTAGAACCTTCAACTTTTTTTTTTTAGCATCTTTATTGGAGTATAATTGCTTTACAATGTTGTGTTGGTTTCTGCTATATAACAAAGAAAAGCAGCTATATGTATACGTATATCCCCATATCCCCTAGCCAGTTGGTCATCTTGAGGCATAGTGCTGTATTGGGGGTTCAGTGTCGCTCATTGGTTGGATGTTCAGAGTTGGCAGTAGCCTGATTGGGCCTTGGTAAGTGGACATCCATGCCTCCTTCTCTGCTTCCATCTTCATTTCTTTTACAGTGGCTTCTCTGTTCATGTTCCCATCATGCCAGTTCTGGGTGGCTAACATCAGCTGTCTGAGTCATTTTGTCTATCTGGTTGTTCATTGTCTCTTCTGCATTGGATGCTTTCTGATGGGCATTAACACGTGAAAAAGATTTTCACACTTTATGCTTACTCCTGTATGTTCATTCATTTGCCTCCGCTCATATCTTCTTGCATCCATTGTACAGTCTTTTTCCTTAAAGACCCCTAACCAGGTACTCAGTACATTTGCCATTGCCCATGAGTCTGTATATATTCTCATCTCAGGCCACATTTCTTTCTACACAAAGTACATCACTTGAAGCTCCATCTTAGGTAGACTTTGCCTTTCCACTGTCATGGTCTCCCCTAAGTGTGGCTGTAATGAACCTGTTGTTTTTTTTCAGCTTGCATTCACGAACTGAGCTGACCTATTTATAAGACAAACTTTGGCTTTTATGTCCTCCTTAACTTGGTTGTATAGGATCCTCCAAACAGCTATAGATGTGAGCTGAGGAAGGGTGCTGGTACAACTGTGGTGTCAGGGAAGTCTTGACTGCCTACTTATGTAGCTTACATGTGCCCTTTGGTTCTGCTTGGGTTTGATTTTTTTTTTTTCAGACAAGTCTCTACCTTTATTGGCCAGTAGGCTACTCAAGGGGGATGAAGCGGGAGGAGTGGGTGGCCCCAGTGCCGGGCCGGCCGTGCTTCACAGGCTTGTAGGTGATGGAGAACTCGCCTAGGTAGTGGCCGATCATCTCAGGCTTGATTTCCACCTGGTTGAAAGTCTTGCCATTGTAGACGCCCACCATGCTGCCCACCATCTTGGGCAGGATGATCATGTCGCGCAGGTGCGTCTTCACCACCTCCGGCTTCTCCATGGGCGGCGCCTCCTTCTTGGCCTTGCGCAGCCGCTTCGGCAGCGAGTGCTGCTTCCTCCGGAGGCCGCGGTTCAGCCGCTGCCGCTGCCGCGCACTCTACAGCTGCATCAGCTGCTCATAGGACATGTCCAGCAGCTGGTCGAGGTCCACACCGCGGTAGGTGAACTTGCGGAAGGTCTGCTTCTTCTTCTGCTCCACTTCCGCCATCTGGTCGGCTCTTCAGAGCTGGGTTTGATTTTTGATGTACTATTTCCATCTCATAATGGATTGTTACTTAGCTCACTTGAGTTTAGGACTTGGAGAGTCCTGTTGAGCCCAGCTCATTATGGGCAGTTCTGGACATATGGTGCCCAATGGTCAAGCGTTCTATCTCTTCCAGAGCCCAGTAGCACAGCAGGAGTTGTTTTTCTAATAGCATGACTTTTCTGCAGAACTCCAGGGGCCTGCACTGTAATTCTCCCACTTGGGCTTGCTATAAAGTCTATACTGTGTCTTTCCCCACCATTTATACCTCCAATAGCATGGGAACTGCTTGCAGTACAACCTGGACCTACTGCAGAGTTGTGTACTCCACTCAAAGCTGGCAGCCTTTCATATTACTCAGTACATGGGCCACAGCAGTGTATAGAATGTGTTGACTCTAGAATCTGAAGAAACCTAGCAGAACTTGTGCTTCCTTTTTTTTTTTTTTTTTAATAGTAGGGATGCAAGATGCAGCAGTTTGTCTTTTGCTTTGGAGGGAGTGTGCTGGCATAACCTTAACCACCGGATTCCTAAAACTTCACTGAAATGGCAGATCCCTGAATATTCATAGTTTTTCTCCCATCCTTTGGAGCACGTATATCCTTCAGCATGCTAGCCGTCTCTTGATCATCTTGCACGATCAACATGATGTCACTGATTTACTAGATTAGTGTGCTATTCTGAGTTCAGATCTCTTCAGACTATCTTACCACAGAGTAGGACAATTAATGTAGCCCTGAGGCAAAACTGAGTGTATACTGTTGTTGACTCCATGTGAAAGGAACTATTTCTGATTGGGATAGAAAAGAACTCATTTGCCAAAGCAATGGCTGTATGCCATGTACCTGAGGCTATGTATATCTGCTGTAGCAAACATAATACATCCAGCATGGTAGCTATGGTCATGGCTGCTACTTGGTTGAACTGTGGTAGTCTTCAATCATTCTCTAGGATCCAGCTGGTTTCTACAGAGGACAGACTAGTGAATTAAACAAACATATGAAAGGGACCACTACCCCTGCATCTTTGAGATCCTTAAGGGTGGCGCTAATCTCTGCCATTCCTCTTACCTCCATCCCTGACACAGTATTTTTTTGATTTACTGTTTTGGCCAAGGAGTGGGGAGACATTTTTAGGTCTCATTTGGCCTTTCAGTTGCTAAGTATGCCAATCCCGTTTATGTATTCAGGGCCTGGGAAAATAAGTGCTGGGTGGGTCAGTGGACTATGGACCTACCATAAGCTAGACTTTGGCCAGAACTCTATTTCTTACTTAGTTCCTATATTCCTTCCCCTGTAACTGGGCCATAATTATGTTCCACGTTTCTAGATATCAACATTAACTCAGCCTCTGTGACCGTTAGTTCTTCAGATGTCTGGGTATTTTCCTTTCCCCACTATACCTAAATAGTCACCTGAGTAAATAATCATAGGTCCCTTTGGGGAAATATATATATATATATATATATATATATATATATATATATATATATATATATAAAATTTGTTGTGGGGTCCTTACTCCTGGGGACCCATCCATCTCTTTAAGTCCGTCACCACCTCCTGGATCTGAAAACTGTTTCAGGTCTAGGAATTAGGCAAGGGATAGTAGCTTTTTTTTTTTTTTTTTTTTTTTTTGCGGTACGCGGGCCTCTCACAGTTGTGGCCTCTCCCGTTGAGGAGCACAGGCTCCGGACGCACAGGCTCAGCGGCCATGGCTCACGGGCCCAGCCACTTTGCGGCATGTGGGATCCTCCCGGACCGGGGTATGAACCCGTGTCCCCTGCATCGGCAGGCGGACTCTCAACCAATGCGCCACCAGGGAAGCCCGATAGTAGCTTTTTATTGAGGCAACTACTCTCAGTCTTGTGCTTATCTGTTCTTGCCTTGCTTTGATTGTGTATATATTAATAAGCAGCACTGTTGTTGATTGCCTGTCTATTTTGCTCTAATGAAACCAAGTTCTGTTAGCTCTCTCCCTGGCTCCCTGTGGGTCAAGCTTTATTGGCTGTCTCCCACCTTGCAAGTCATGATGATAGTGTGGTCCATTAGCTTCTGTTATTTTTTTAATAAACTTATTTATTTATTTTTGGCTGCATTGGGTCTTCATTGCTGTGTGCAGGCTTTCTCTAGTTGTGGCGAGTGGGGGCTACTCTTCGTTGCAGTGCACGGGCTTCTCATTGCGGTGGCTTCTCTTGTTGCAGATCATGGGCTCCAGGCACGCGGGCTTCAGTAGTTGTGGCACATGGGCTTAGTAGTTGTGGCTCATGGGCTCTAGAGTGCAGGCTCAGTAGTTGTGGCGCATGGGCTTAGTTGCTCCATGGCATGTGGGATCTTCCCGGATCAGGGATTGAAACCATGTCCCCTGCATTGGCAGGCAGATTCTTAACCACTGCACCACCAGGGAAGTCCCTAGCTTCCTGTTTTAAGTGCTACCACCTGGCTGCTTTTGCTTCAGAGCCCCATCATTGCCATCATCAGTGAACCAATTTCTGTGACAGCCTCTACTATAGAGGAGAGTCACCACTTAAATTCTTAGTGATGCTAAGGTCTGTCTCACCAGTGTATTCCTGATGGCCTTGGTGTGTGGTGTGTCTAATCGGCCCTCTTATGGAACATAATTGTCTGGTGGGTCTTATGACCTCACATAATATATCCACTCCAGTGTTCCCCCTTTCCTGAGCCTTTAATCCCATTATCCTTTCTCTGCCATGGTAATTTAGGCATTTCAACTTCATTCAGTGTGGGCTGTATTTTCCAGGCTTCTGGGAGTCACCCTAGCAGTGAGTTACGAAACCCTAAGTCCTTGTAACAGTGGTAATCCCCATATTCTGAGACAGTGGCCTTCCACCTCCCAACCAAACTTTACCTTATTCAGTAATGTTTTGGCCTCCTTGATTAAGTACTCTCAAAATCCAACACTGTGGGTATCCTCACTGATTCGGCTGGTATATGCTGGCTAATTCTTGCAGCAACTTTGTGGTGGTGTCTCTTTTCTCTCTTATCAGGCCCAAGATGTCCTTAACAGGGTTAACATTAATTATTATCATGGCAACCAGGAGTGAAGGTGGGGGGCAGATCTTGAGGGGAGCTCTTGTTGCCTTGCAGGTGAGAGACCTCTGAAGTGTATTCCTGCACAGTGGGAAGTGCCAACATCATCTCTGCAGACTCTGGGAGTGCAGAGGAGTCTGGAGAATCAAAATCTTTGGGGGCAACCATCTTAGTTGTCCCTATCCCATCTATCAGGCTTCCATGTTTTCCAAACCAGGACCCTGACCTTAGTATAACAAACCTGCCCTGACTGAGCATTCAGTCATCTTTGAAGCATTTCTGCCTTTAACTATCTTTTTCTGCTCTTTCACTGTAAGTGATAAGGACTTGTTTGTGAGCTACCAGAGAGCCCTCTGGCTTTCACACTTCGTTTCCAATTGTTAGCTGCCCTTTCTAGGGAGTCAGTACAGCTGAGAGCCAGTCATTCCATTGTTCTTATTTGTATTGTTCACCTTAGACTTTTCAGACATCACAGTCATTACACCACATGGCATGTTCCTCTTTTTTAAAAAATTAATTTTTGGCTGAGTCGGGCCTTTGTTGCTGCGCATGGGTTTTCTCTAGTTGCAGCGAGTGGGGGCTCCTCGTCGTTGCAGTGCCTGGGCTTCTCATTGCTGTGGCTTCTCTTGTTGCAGAGCACGGGCTCTAAGCGTGCGGGCTTCAGTAGTTGTGGCTTGTGAGCTCTAGAGCGCAGGCTCAGTAGTTGTGGTGAACGGGCTTAGTTGCTCTGCAACATGTGGGATCTTCCCGGACCAGGGCTCAAACCTGTGTCCCCTGCATTGGCAGGCGGATGCTTAACCACTGCGCCACCGGGGAAGCCCGCATGTTCCTCTTTGGAAGCATTATCCCAAAATAGTTTTAGCACTTTTCCCAAGAAGGTTTTAGCATTTGGGCCACCATCTTGTTGCCCGGGGCTGTCTGTGCCTCACATACCACCCAGGATGAGATCCTATTGCTGGTGGGACAGTACGTGATCTAGTTTCCAAACCGCATTCTTACTTTCTGCTTTCTCAGTCCATTTCTGGTACCCCCTGTGCCAAGTTGAGTTCTTCTGGAAGCCGATGTCAAGACAGAGTTAGGAATACAAGAGGTATAAGGGGGGAGGGGGAGGATTCCTATGAAAGGAAAGGGGAGGAAACAGAATCGGCAGGGAGAGCCTCAGAGTGTGATTCAGATCTGACAGAGTCTCAGACTCAGTGAGGGCTCCAGAGCAAAAATTCTTCATTTAGAGGGTCTGTATTTGACAGAAATGGCCAGGCCTTAGTGCCGTGATATGATTAGCTGCCCAGGAAGAGAGTAGTAGTCTCAGCTTGAGAGCTAGGGATCCTGAACAGACTATAGCTGGAGGCTGCCAACTGACTTCTAGGCTATGCTATCAATTATTGGAGGGTTGGAAGCATATCTTGTATTTAACCTATATCCTCATTGAATCTTCTTGTGCTATTCACGCTCTTTTTAATTCCCTCTTTTCTTTGAAGTACATTCCATGGAAAAAGTGGCTAGTTGAGTTTGCACATCCAATGATTGTGCAAATGCCTTCTTAAGACAACCGTCACACTTTGGCATGCAGCAGAAGTGCCTTATTTGTACTTCCCATTTTTTCACACAGATCATTAAAAAGACATTTACTCAAGAGCTCGGGTTTAACAAAATTAATATTTTTTATTGCTTCATCGATGAAGTGAAACTGGCATTTTTTTTAAAACTGAGAGTGCATGGCAGTGAAGAATATGACTACTAATGAAATTTGGTGTTGCCGCCTTGATTCGTGCTAAAGTGCAGACAGTTCTGCCCACCACTGCTTTTGCACTGTGCAAATACGTCCATCAGTACAAATGTCAATACAGTGAAAAAGGCATACTAAGCTGTTATATCTTAGTGTTATTATGAAAAAGATTTTTTTAAATTGAGATGTAATTCAGATATAACAGTTTCAGGTGTACAACATAATGACTCAATATATGTATGAAAATAGTTTTGACCTCATATACTTCCTGGAAAATCTTGGGGATCTCCTTGAGTCTGTGGACCACACTTTAAGAACCACTTAGAGTAGTCTAAACTCATTCCATTTTGTGCTTGGATGCTTTCAAGCAGCCTGAACTTTACTTTATAAGATTACCTAGCTTGTTTTTAAACTTTCATAACAGCCTGGTTAGATAAGCTCTATTGAATGTTTAACTGACTTAATCATTAAAAATGTTTTGATATTGCTTAGTCAGCACCCTTCCTTGTTTTTAGTCCGAATGCTTTACTGCTTGCTCATACCTATTAACTCTACCCTGATGAATTAAAAAAAAAATAGTTTTAAGGTTTGCACTCCATACTTAACTCTGAACAAATCTCTTAAAAAAGTGCAGCAGTTGATCTTTTGACATTTAAATCCTGTGAGATTCTTGCAATCAAAATCCTTGTTTCTCTAGCTCCTTTGGGAAAAGGTAAATACATTTAGGATTGGTGAAATATTTTTAGCAGACTCTTGAAATGAGAGCAAGTAGAAGTTTAGTTGAATTGTGGTATTATGTGCATTTTGTCATCATATCATACAGTGGTTTATGTGAAATTTGGGGCTGCTTTAGGAGTGAGATGGGACTGCTTTCATTTAGTATAGTTCTTATTTAAGGGGACTATTAAAATCTCTCATAAGTGGAATTTGAAAATAGAAACAAATTAAGCTTGTGTTACATATTAGATTCCTGAAGAGCAAATTCTAGATGGATTATCAGGATTCCTTTAGTATACTGAAATTGTATTTTATTGATTTTTATTGGAAATAATTGACAGTTGGTCAGCCTTCATCTGATTCCTGCATAAACCTCATCTACTACTCTTCCACTCACTTAATCTTCTCTTTGTCCTTCCTCTTCCCTCTTCTTGGAACTCTTTTCCCCTAGATATTTGTAGAGTTGCTTCCTGACATTTAGGTATTGACAAAAATTCATCTTCTCAGTGAGACTTTCTCTATGTATAAAATTGTAACCCCCCAATCTTTCCTTTTCTTCTTAAATTTTTCTCCTTAACATGAATCATCTAGTTTACCATATACAGTATTTTACATGTTTATGTTGTTTATTCTCCATTTCCACCCATTAGAATGTAAGCTCCACAAGGGCCAAGGTTTTGCCTGTTTACTTGCAGCTTTATCCCCAGTGCTTAGACTTGTGCCAAGAACATAGCAGGTGCCCAGATGTTGGTTAAATGAATATTTATTTCATATAAATATGAATTCTATGTAGATTTTGATTGTAATTATATTTATTGTAATGAGATTTGACTGAAAATCTTGCTCTTATGAAGTCTTTGTATCCTAGCTCCCTCTCCTCTTGTTCTCATTTTGATCTCAGCTTATAGCAAGCTCTTATATATATGTGTGTGTATATCTATGTATATTGTTTAAGAAGATTTTTTTAAAAATACTTCTTTCCTCTTTTTTTCCAATTCTCCCAAATCTCATGTCTCTTTTTTTTTTTTTTTTTTTTTTTTTTTTTGCGGTACGTGGGCCTCTCACTGCTGTGGCCTCTCCCGTTGCGGAGCACAGGCTCCGGACGCACAGGCTCAGCATCCATGGCTCATGGGCCCAGCCGCTCCGCGGCATGTGGGATCTTCCCAGACTGGGGCACGAACCCGTGTCCCCTGCATGGGCAGGCGGACTCTCAACCACTGCACCACCAGGGAAGCCCTCATGTCTCTTTTAATACTCAGTTCAGTGCTTTTCCTTGAAGCCTTTTCAGATTATTCTAAGCTGTAATGATTTCCTCTAAGTTTTTATAATATATTAATATTTGTACATCCTTTACATTCTTTTTTGAAGTTTCTTTCTTTCTTTCTTTCTTTTTTTTTTTTTTTTGGCTGTGCAGCTTGCAGGATCTTAGTTCCCCAACCAGGAATTGAACCCAGGCCCTGGTAGTGAAAGCACAGAGTCCTAACCACTGGACCACCAGGGAATTCCCGCTTTTATGTTTGTCATGTAATTTTTCTGAATTCTGACTTGTATTTTGCATTTTTACCTAACTTTTCATGAGTGTATGTCTTCCTAATTCTCCACTACATACTCATAAGTTTTTTGAGAAAGGAAAATTATATTTCTTAGTAGTGCCCAGTGAAGTACTTTACATTCATTCATTTATTTGCTCATTTAACAACAGTTATGGACACATTTACTCTGGCAAGACTGTGCTTGAGTTTTGAAGATAGAAAGAGGAATAAGACATCCTTGCTATCAAAGAATTAAAGGGCTAGTTGGGAAGGCAAATATGTAAATAATTAAATGCACCAGGTTCAGCGAGGACGATCAGTTCCACCATGGCTTTACTGAAAAGGTGATGCTTGTGTTCAATATTGAAAAATTAGTAGGAGTTTTCCAGGAGGATAAAAAAGAGAGGGACATTTTAAGCAAAAGAAACCTTGGGCACAAACATGTGGAAGTACGTGAAACACGTTTTATTTGGGGAACTGCAAATAGTGTGGTATGGCAGTTTTGAGTGAGGACAGGAGAGGAGGTGGAGACCTAGGCATGGAGCCAGATGATGAAAAGCTTCATATACTATTTAAAAGAGTTAGATTTTTAAATTTTAGGTAGGGCATGGGGAAACCAGTGAAGAGTTAAAAATAGTAGACCAATTGGTCATTGAGCTTTTAGAACAATTATTTTGGTGTCAGTATAGCAGATGGGTTGGAGGAGAACCAGAATGGATACAGGTATACCACTTGGGAAACTATTGAAATCTAAGCCAGAGATGGTAGTATGAATTAGGGTAATAACATCTGGGATAAAGAAGAAAGGTTGGATGCAGGAGGTATTTAAGACTTAGAAATGTTAGGATTGTTTGGACGTTGTTGATGAGGAGAATGGTTCCTAGGTGTCTGGCCTTGGATTATTGAATGTATGGTGAAACCTTTACTTCTGGATGCAGGAGGTATAATAGGTCTTAGGGAGTAGTTAAAGCCACAAGAATGGATGAAACCATCCAGTGAGAACAAGTAGAGTGAAGAGAGAAGAGGTCTGAGAACATGACTGGATAAAAATCATGCTTACTAGACACACAGGGGGAAAGCCCACAAAAGGAGACAGTGAAGGAAAATCAGTAGAAAGTACTATCAAGTTTTGTAGGAGAAAGGAAAGAAAGGTTTTTTTAAAAAAAATTAATTTTAATTTTGGCTGCGTTGGGTCTTCGTTGCTGCGACGGGCTTTCTCTAGTTGTGGTGCACGGGCTTCTCACTGGGGTGGCTTCTCCCTGGGGTGGCTTCTCCCTGGGATGGCTTCTCTTGTTGCGGAGCATGGGCTCTAGGCCCACAGGGGGCTTCAGTAGTTGTGGTGCACGGGCTTAGTTGCTCCGCGGCATGTGGGGTCTTCCTGGACCAGGGACTGAACCTGTGTCCCCTGCATTGGCAGGCGGATTCTTTTTTTTTTTTTTTTTTGCGGTACGTGGGCCTCTCACTGCTGTGGCCTCTCCCGTTGCAGAGCACAGGCTCCGGACACGCAGGCTTAGCGGCCATGGCTCACGGGCCCAGCCGCTCCACGGCATGTGGGATCTTCCCGGACCGGGGCACGAACCCGCGTCCCCTGCATCGGCAGGCGGATCTCAACCACTGCGCCACCAGGGAAGCCTCAGAAAAAGTTTTAAAAAGGTGTGTTCAGCTGTGTTGGTTCCTCTGGATAGGCTAAGATGAGGCTTTAAAGTGTATATTGGGCTTGGCAATTAGAAAGCATTTAGAGCAGTTTCAGTGGCTAGAAAAGAGAGTGGATCCGTCAATTTTTTTTTTAAAAAGCACTTGACTGTGAAGGGAAGGTGAAAAGGCAGTAACTAGAGGGGAATGTAGAGTTGAAGGAAAGGTTATAATGCTTGCTATTAAAAGATTAAAAGATTCCTGTTATTAAAAGATATCTGAAGATATTTATAGACCATAGAGGAAGAAGTTGAAAAGACAGAGGGCAAAGACACTCAGTGCTTGTTGGAATGTAGACTGGTTTCAAAATTAATTGATGTGTGTATTGGGAGATAAATTAATCTCCAGTTAGCTAGACTAATTATGAATGTTTAGGATATATTTTTGTTAAAATTTATTAGAGTAGCAACCACCAACAAATAGAACACTCAAAGTCAATTTTAGAAGTCAGTAGTTAGAGATTTTCTACACTAGTTCCTTCATTGGACAGATGAGTGAATTGAGATCTAGGTTAGTACTTTTAAGTTATTTAAGTCTTTTAAGTTATTAATTTTATCTAAAATTAATTAAATTAAGAAGCTTATGTACTTGAATTTACTTTTTCAGGACCAGTCTTTTGTTACACATATGCTTGTTTAGATAAAATACTTCCAATTTTAAAGATTTTCTAATTACACATGTGACTTTAAAAAATAACAACAACAAAAGCCCAGCCTAGGACTTCCCTGGTGGCGCAGTGGTTGAGAGTCCTCCTGCCGATGCAGGGGACACGGGTTCGTGCCCCAGTCCAGGAAGATCCCACATGCCGCGGAGCGGCTGGGCCCGTGAGCCATGGCCGCTGAGCCTGCGTGTCCGGAACCTGTGCTCCGCAACGGGAGAGGCCCGCATACCGCTAAAAAAAAAAAAAAAGAAGACCAGCCTAGACAAGTCAACATGCGTACTTTAAAAAGAATGACTTATGCAGGAGACTCATGCCTCAGATTCCACATTCACCTCAAATATCTCTTTTGATCTTTCCGACTTTCTGTCAGCTGGACTAAATGCTGTGTCTCTGTATACCCATCTGTCATGGATTATATTGTATTGTCAGCCCCTCCCCCCATTGGGCTGGAAATTTCTTATTTTCAGAGCTCTTAGAATAGCTCTTGAGCATATGTAGTAGGTGATTGGTAAATATATTCTTTTTTTTCCAGGGGCTATGCCACGCAGCTTGTGGAATCTTAGTTCCCTGACCAGGGATCGAACCGGGCCCTTGGCACTGAAAGCACGGAGCCCTAACCACTGGACTGCCAGGGAATTCCTAAATATGTTCTTGAGTAGATATATGCTTGGATGAATTCATAGACTGGACAAAAAGATAGACTTTCCTTCTGTTCATGCATGAATTTGCCAGTGTCCAAGGCAAGGAAATGTCCTAAACCTGCAGAGGTACCACTCTCACTCTGGATAAGTTTCAGCAGTCTTTGAATTTATGAGCTTTATTTTCAGTGTTTAGGTGTAGTAGTAGTAGTCTCCCCGCCTGCCGCCCGCTTGAAGCTTCATAATCACATGTATTTGTTGAGTTGTCTGCCCTCAGCCTCCGTATTTATAATACTGGATGTTTCAAAGATATAATTGACGTAAACCAGTGTCTTCCTTACCAGTTATGAGTTGTCTTTTATTGTGAAGATTAGCCAGAAAATGTGTTTAAGTTTTTGAAAATTGTGAACATACTTTTAGAATTCCTTTATTGTTAGGTGCTTTCCCTCTTCTGTTATTCTTTTAGCTTTGTCTTCAATACAAGTTTGTCAGAGCTTTTCCTTTTGTAAAAATAATTTTTAAAAGACAGTTAAAGTAGGGGTGGATGGGGCTGTAGACAGGACATCATGGAGTTTTATAAACTCATGCAACTGTTAGGTAACTTAATACAGTTTTTATCCTTGGGAATATACCTTTCTAGCTGGCAACTTTAAATTAGGTTATTTCACGTTTCTGATTGTCCTTTTGGTTTCTTTAATGACAAGTGTGGATGCCTCCCTAGGGGTTCTTATTTTAGATTGCTTAGGGTGGTGTTAGAGAAAGTGTTACTTTCGCTCAGATATTTTTTGTAGTATTTTAAAAGTAATATTAAACAGGTCAACATGACATTTTTGTGGCTTAACTACTTTAAAAGCGTTAAGGAAAATAATTTTGAAGTCAGCTTTTTCAGATTTATTTATTTATTTATTTTTGTCCTGCTCAAAACCAAAATTCTTTCTTGACTGTCTAGGAAGATTATGACTGATAATGATCCTTTAGATTTAAGAAGTTACTAATGTTCAGTATAAAAGAATTGATAAAAAGCTTTGTAAATCCATTGATATACTATTTTTTGTTTTGGGGAGTAGAACCTTTTAGGTCTGTCCCTCTAGTACAGCACCACATGCCCATTCCCAGATTTATGCTCTTCTTAAGAAGTGTTTGATATTTTAATCATCTTACCTGTCCAGCCTTTTCATTTAGGAGGTAATAATTGTACCTTACAGAATGCTGTCTCTTTTGATTTTCATAGCAATCAAGTAAAGGGTTAGGGCAGATAATTTTATTATCCCCATATAGGAGGAATTAAAAAACAGGTAAAAAGAAGTTAAACAACTTTTATAAGGTCACATTATGCTAAAAGATTGTAAATTCACACGGAGAGCCTTATTTTGACAAAATTGTCAATGCTTAGTGTAGGTACTTTTCATGAAATTACAAGCTGGGAAATGTTGTTCAGGAATGTCTAAAATTCCTTTGCTTAGCGTTGTTAGACATTTCATATTAGTCCCTGATAAATCAAACAAATAAAATATGGTATTTATTGAGTTAGAAGTTTTAATATAGAGCTTTGCTAAACACTTTAAAATCCTTTGTTAAAAATAAAATTGCTTACTTCAGCATTTATCATAGTTGGCATTTGATGAATGTTTTGAAGAATATGATTTGATTAAAAATAATAGGGCTTCCCTGGTGGCGCAGTGGTTGAGGGTCCACCTGCCGGTGTAGGGGATGCGGGTTCGTGCCCCGGTCTGGGAAGATCCCATGTGCCGCGGAGTGGCTGGGCCAGTGAGCCATGGCCGTTGAGCCTGCGCGTCTGGAGCCTGTGCTAAAGATTTGAGGAAAAAAAAAAAATAGATTTGTAGTTTTGTACAAAAATAGTTTTGTAGCCCTTAAGATGAATTTGTTGTGAGAGTACTGGTTGTTAATTTTCCCATTTTATAATTGAAGATTCATTACAGTGGCTTTTTTTTTTTTTTTTTTGCTGTATGCGGGCTTCTCACTGTTGTCGCCTCTCACGTTGCGGAGCAACAGGCTCCGGACGCGCAGGCTCAGCGGCCATGGCTCACGGGCCCAGCCGCTCCGTGGCATGTGGGATCTTCCCGGACCAGGGCACGAACCCATAACCCCTGGCATCGGCAGGCAGACTCTCAACCACTGCGCCACCAGGGAAGCCCTACAGTGGCTTTTATATGCTAGATTGATGGACATGGCCGAGCATGCATGTTAAGATCAGGCAGAGGGCTTCCCTGGTGGCGCAGTGGTTGAGAGTCTGCCTGCCGATGCAGGGAACACGGGTTCGTGCCCTGGTCCGGGAGGATCCCACATGCCGCGGAGCGGCTGGGCCCGTGAGCCATGGCCGCTGGGCTTGTGCGTCCGGAGCCTGTGCTCCGCAACGGGAGAGGCCACAACAGTGAGAGGCCCGCGTACAGCAAAAAAAAAAAAAAAAAAAAAAGATCAGGCAGATTAGAAATAATAGTTATTTCTAGTTTTATTTTAAAAATAGCTTTATTGAGTCATAATGCACATACCATAAAATTCACCTATTTAAAGTATACAGTTCAATGGTGAGAGTTGTATAACTATCACCACTAATTTTAGAGCAATTTCATCACCCCCATGGAAACTCCTTTCTGAGTAGCACCCATTCCCTGTTCCTTTCATCACCCTTCCTCGGTCCCTGGTAACCACTAATCTATTTTTTGTCTCTATGGATTTCTCTATTCTGGATATTTCATATAAGTGGCATCTGGCTTCTCTCACTTAGCAAAATATTTTAAAGGTTCATCCATGTTTGTAACATGTATCAATACTTCATTTTCTTTTTATTACTGAATAATACTTTATTGCATATACCACATTTTATTTATCCATTCATCAGTTACTGGACATTTGGCTTGTTAGCACTTTTTGATTATTGTACACAGAGCTGCTATGAACAGTTGTGTATAAATTTTTATGTAGGCATATTCTCTTGAGTGTTTACCTAGGAATGAAATTGTTGGGTTGTATGGTTATCTCTATGTTCACCTTTTTGAGGAACTGCCAAACTGGTTTACAAAGCTGCTGCACCACTTTACTTTCTTGTCCATTGTATCAGGGTTCCAATTTCTTCATCTCATTAACACTTGCTATTGTTTTGTCTTTTTGATTCTAGCCTTGCTAGGGGTTGTGAAGTGATAATCTCATTGTCATTTTGATTTGCATTTCCCTAGTGACTAATGACTTGAACATCTTTTCATGGGCTTGTCCATTTGCACATCTACTTTGGAGAAATGTCTTTTCATATTCTTTGCCTGTTTTTAACTGGGTTATTTGTCTTTTTTATTTTTGATTGTAAGAATTAAAAAGAATATGTATCCTATATGTAGGGACTTCCCTGATGGTCCAGTGGTTAAGATTTCACTCTCCCAGTTCAGAGGGCATGGGTTTGATCCCTGGTCAGGAATATCGGGCATGCCATGTGGCATGGCCAAAAAAAAAAAAAGATATATACACACACACACACACACACATCCTATATATCTTTATATATTCTATAAGTCTCTTATCAGATATGATTTACAAATATTTTCTCCCATTCTGTGGCTGTCTTTTCACTTCGTGATGGTATTCTTTGAGGCACAAAAGCTTTAAATTTTGATGAAGATTAATTAATCTAGTATTTTCTTTTGTTACTCGTTTTTTTGGTGTCATATGTAAGAAATCATTGTTTATTTTCCATGGATTCTTTGGGCTTAAGGTACATTAAAAGGGAGACTGCGATTCTGGGACTTCCCTGGTGATGCAGTGGTTAAGAATTCGCCTGCCAATGCAGGGGACACGGGTTCAATCCCCGGTCTGGGAAGATCCCAGGTGCCACGGAGCAACTAAGCCAGTGGGCCACAATTACTGAGCCTGCAAGCCACAACTACTGAAGCCAGTGCGCCTTGAGCCCGTGCACCACTTATTTTTTGGAGAATAAAACCACCTCTGAGTGATTAAAATTTAGACCAGCTAGTCAAAATGCTTTATCACCTGTTCTTCTAAAACACTAATCAACGGAACAAGTTTTACTAGGGATGACAGTGTAATTGTATTCTGGAGTTCATATTGGCCATATGGTTTATGACCTTGATGCTGGATCACATGTCAATTGTATAACTGCTATTAATTGTGTTTGTATCACATGATCTGAGTTCAAAAAAAAATCATTGTTTAATCCAAGGCCACAAAGATTTGCTTTTATGTTTTCTTTTAAGAGTTTTAGCTCTTGCATTTAGATTTAGGGTTTGTCATAGATGGCATTTATCAGGTTGTGGAAGTTCCTTTATGTCCCTAGTTTGTTGGATGTTTTTATCATTGATGCCGCAAACCTGGCCTCTGTGCACTGGTGCCGAATTGAATCTCAGAGACAGAGTTTTGGGTGAAGTAGAAAAGAATAGCTTTATTACTTTGCCAGGCAAAGTGGGACACGGCAGACTCCTGCCCTCGAAAACTGTGTGTCCCAACCCGGGAGGATTTGGTGAGGAGTTCCTTGACCAGGGCTGACAGGGCTACCTGTAGCTCAGGTAATCTTTTGATGAGTTTCTCTGGTTCCTTTAATCTGGCCTCCGGTGGTCTTCTCTGGAATGAAGAATGCCTGACATCTTCCATTTGTTGGGGGTTTTAGTTCTATAGAGAGCTTAAAGATATTGTTGTGTGTATGCCTTGAGGCAGAACCAGCACCTTGCCCCAAGGCTGCACTATTGTTTCTTGGCTGCTCCTCCCTTGTCTCTGCATCCCGCCCCCCTTCCCTGATGAGCAACTGTTTGAATCTGCCCTTTGGAACTCTGGGAAGGTCATGAAGGCTGGAGTCTGTTCCCTACAAACAAGGAATGGGGGCCATGGAAAGGCTTCTGTGCCCAGGAGCCCCACTTGCTCCTGCTCAGTTTCATCATGAAAGGGTGTTGGATTTTGTCAAATACTCTATTTGTCAAATGTGTGTATTGAGAAGAACATGTAGTTTTTGTCCTTTTATTAATATAGTGTATTACATTGATTAATTTTTATATATTAAACCAATGTGAACGAGTGGAATAAATTTCACTTGTTCATAGTGTATAATCCTTTTTATATGTTGCTGGATTTGGTGTGCTAGTATTTGGTTGAGGATTTTTTATGTACTATATTCATAAGGGATATTGGTCTGTAGTTTTCTTGGGATGTCTTTGATTTGGTATTAGGGTAATATTGACCTCATAGAATGAATTGGGAAGTGTTCTCTTCTTGGGAAAGATTGGTATTAATTTGCTTTTAAAATAGTTGGTAGAAGTCACTGGTGAAAATCCCTGGCCTTGGGTAGGAAGTTTTAAATTTTTTTTTTTTTTTTCCCGGTACGCGGGCCTCTCACTGTTGTGGCCTCTCCTGTCACGGAGCACAGGCTCCGGACACGCAGGCTCAGCGGCCATGGCTCACGGGCCCAGCCGCTCTGCAGCATGTGGGATCTTCCCAGACCGGGGCACGAACCCACGTCCCCTGCATCGCCAGGTGGACTCTCAACTACTGCGCCATCAGGGAAGCCCCGGAAGTTTTAAAATTTAATTTGTGGGAAGTTTTGAGATTAATAATTCAGTGTCATCAACTAATTTATAGGTCCGTTCAGAGTCTCTATTTCTTTTTGAGTCAGTTTTGGTAGTTTGTTTCCACGAATTTGTCCATTTCATCTAGATTGTCTAATTTGTTGGTGTACATTGTTCATAGTATTCTCTTACAATCCTTTTTGTTTCTGTAAGGATTGTTTCTGTACAATCCTTTTTGTTTCAGTAGTCATGTCCCCACTTTCATTTCTGATTTTAGTAATGAAATGCCCACGGTCGCGAGACCCCTCCACAAGACCACCAGAGACAAGAGTCAAAGCCAAACGGCAAGGGTCATTTATTGCAGGTTCGAACCTGGACCTCCGCGCACTCGTTGCGGGTGACGCCAAGAGGTCCCAATGGAGTTTAGTACAGCTCTTTTATAGACAGGTACAAACAAGGTCGGGACCTTCTGCGGGGCTTTCCAGGGGTGGGGAGTACTGATTGGCTAACTTTTAAACAAAGACACTAGTCACTGATTGGTTAACTTTTAAACAAAGACACTAGTCACCGTCTGATTGGTTGGATGGTTGCAAAAGGGGGTTCAGCAAGCATAGTTACAGAAGCGAGAGCGGCTGGTTAAGTTTCGGTTTCCTGAGGCTTTGTTTCTCAATTAGGAATACTTAAGATGGGGCCATAGTTACAAACAGTACAAACAGGAAGATCGATGCAATCCTAGCAGCGCTACGGCCTAACGGCAGGGCATCAATTCAGTCCTATTTCTACCAAAGTAGAACATAGCCCTTCAGTAACTTTAGTTTTCTCTCTTTTTCTTGTTCAGTCTAGCTAAAGATTTGTCAATTTTGGTCATCTTTTGAAAGAACCGACTTTTGGTTTTATTGATTTTTCTCTATTTTTTTCCTATTTTATTTCCATTCTAATTGTTACTGAACTCAGGTTCAGCTTCTTGTTGCTTAAAAGTTAATACTCAAGAGGAAGGTATTGGATTGGTTTGAAAAGGTATGTCTGCTTTATTCAGGAGGCTGACAATCAGGAGAAGGCAGACTCCATAACCAACTCTGAAGATCCTGCTCGACCATGAAAGTTTTTAAAGGGAGAATCATTTGGGGAGGGGGGTCAGAGTCTCTATTATCTTCCACTGTGTGCAGACTTTCTTCTGATCAGTTGGTGGTGAGGTAACAGAGTGGTGTTCCAGGAACCTTGTGCTTAGCTTGAAGTTACCATCCTCCACCTGGGTGGGACTTTAGTTCCCACAGAACTCAAAGGCTTTGTTATGTATATTCCTTGAGGAGGAACCAGGACCCTGCCCCAGAGCTGCACTATTGTTTCTTGGCTGCTCCTCCTCCTTCTGCATTCCCTCCCTTCCCTGATATGCAGATGTTTGAATTTGCCCTTTGGAACTCAGGGAAGGCCAAGGAGGCTGAATGAAACCTATTTCCTAGAAACAAGAAATGAGGGACGCAGAAAAAGTTTGTACCCGGGAGGGCCCCACAAGGTCATGCTTTGTTTTATAATCTTTATTATTGATATTTCCTTCCTTCTGCTTGCTTTGGGTTTAGTTTGCTCCTCTCTTTTTTAGTTTCTGAAGGTAGAGAGTTATTATATGTAATTTTACTTTTTTAAAACACTGTAAGTGTTTATAGCTTTAGGTCTTCCTGTAAGCATTGCTTTCACTGTGTCCCATAAGTTTTGGTATGTTGTGTTTGCATTCTTAGAGTATTTTCATTTCATCAAAGTATTATCTAATTTTCCTTGTGATTTATTATTTGACATGTTGGTTATTTAGTGTGTTGTTTAATTTCCACATATTTTTGAATTTCCTTCTGTTATTGATTTCTAATTTCATTCCATTGTGGTAAGAAAACATACTTTGTATGGTTTCAGTCCTTTTAAATGTATTGAGGCTTGTTTTATGGATTAACATAAGGTCTCTCCTAATCATGTGCACTTGGGAAGAATGTATATCCCTCTGTTGTTGGATGGAGTGTTCTGTAGATGTCCGTTAGGTCTAGATGGCATACAATGTTCACGTTTTCTATTTCCTTGCTGATCTTCTCTCTAGTTGTTTTATCAATAAGTGAAAGTTGGGTAGTGAAGCATACAGCTAATATTGTTGAATTGTCTGTTTCTCACTTCAGTTCTGTCAGTTTATGCTTCATATATTTTGGGTCTCTGTTGTTAGGTGCTTTAGCTTTAATTCTGATGCATAATATGGATTGGATGCTTATGTATGTGAACACTATTGATATCTCAATAAAACATGTTCCATTTTATGTGCTGTGACCAATAGATAGAATTTGTTTTGGTATGGCTTTCGTGCTTAAATGATTTTGACTAGTAGTAAGTTATTTTGTCTAGGTTACATAAAGATGCACTTGTCTCTGAGAAGACTTAACTTCACTAGGGCAGTGGTTCATTTTAAAGGTTTATGTGTGTATGAGTCAGTGAACTGCAGCAGTTTAAACGTGGCGGAGATAAAGTATTTAATAATGACTTTGCCAGTACTGATTTTTTTCTTCTGTTTTCAGAACAACTTCTTATTAAAGTATAGTTGATTTACAACATTATGTTAGTTTTAGGTGTCCAGCAAAGTGATTCAGTTTCATATATATGTGTGTGTATATATGTATATTTTCAGATTCTTCTCCATTATGGGTTATTACAAGATATTGAATATAGTTCCCTGTGCTATACAGTAGGTCCTTGTTGTTTATCTGTTTTATATGTAGTAGTGTGTATCTGTTAATCCCAAACTCCTAATTTATCCCTCCCCCCCTTACCCCTTTGGTAACCATAAATTTGTTTTCTACCTCTGTGAGTCTATTTCTGTTTTGTAAATAAGTTCATTTATATCATTTTTTTAGATTCCATATATGAGTGATTTCATGTGATATTTATCTTTCTCTGTCTGACTAGACAGTATTAATTTTTACTGAGATTAAAGGGCAGATGATAGTATTAATGTTCCTTGACTGTCCCTAGAATAATTTGGGTCAGTACCAATTATTAAACTATTAACAGTATCTACCTTTTATACAACGAAGTCCTAAACTATATCTGGCTTTGGAGGAAGAAGGAAATAGAGAAGTATCCATTATATTATATTATATTGATATTATTTCTTTTTAATCCTCATAGCAATCTTTTGACATGGGTGGTATTATTCTCACTTTACAATGAGCAAATTGAAACTCAGAGATTTATTATTTTAAGGAAGGTCACTGGTGAGTGCTCTTTTCATTTTCTGTCATTCTTTTAGTCTTTCATTCAACAAATACGCCAGGCTTTGGAGATGCAGCCATGACCCAGTCAGACATGATCCTTGCTCTCATGAAGTGAATTGTCTGGTGGAGTCCTTTTACTGAGTCTTTGAGCCCTATTTCATATAGTAGTAACATATATTTGTAGAATACTTTATAAAATATTTCTGCATTTTAATCTAATTTTATAACTCTTATTGCAGCCTTCTGACTCAGGTGGGTTAGATAGTAGTGCTGTTATTCCCATTTGAAAAAAAGGAAACTGAGACTTAGGGATATTTAGGTCATTTAGTTAGTAAATGGCTGAGTTAGTATGCAAACTCAGGTTACCTGGCTCCAAGGATCCTGCACTTCCTCCATTATGCCACATTGTCTCACTATTTCACATGAAACTACAAGCCTATATCACCAAGAGTGATATTCTGGAAAGTAACCAGTCTAGCAGTACTTAGCACGCCAAGAGTGATATTCTGGAAAGTAACCAGTCTAGCAGTACTTAGCAAATCAGAGTTCTACCAGGCAAGGCATGTGGGAAGAGGAATCAGGAGGCCTGAAACAGCTGTGTCTAGTGTGCTGGCATGGATTTATTCCTAAATAACACATTGAGAAGGAATGCTTTGGAGGGAGACTAAAACATGAGAAACATTGCACAGACATGGTCTCAGCAGCACCTGCATGGACTCATGACACAATAACTGCCAGGGACATTTTTTTTTCTAGAACAAAGGCTTGAAAAACAGACAGTGAATTTAAGACGAAGTGACCCAAACAACACGGGACTCCATACAGAGCTATCTGCAACTACAAATCAGAGTGTAATCTTTATATGAGGAAGGGATTGCTTATTTTACATTGATTACCTCAGCTGCCTTTGTGCAAGTACAGAGATAGCAATCTATTCAGTAAAAACATTTGAGTGCTTCCTCTATGTAAAAGCACTGTTACGCATTGTGGGAGTGATACCAACATGGGTATGACACCATCCTTGCCCACAAGGAGCTTGTAACCTTGTAAGGAAATTTTGCATTCATTCAAACAATACTTGTTCATCCAGAGTTTATTATGTCAGGCCCTGTAGCACGTGTTAAGCAGACAAGAGTGGATGAGATAGAAACTATCCCTATGCCTTTAGCTTATACTTTCCATCACCTGGAGAGTATTTCCTTACCTCCTTCCCCTAAGTCTAAGTAATTGGAAACCTTTTAAAGTAGAGAGCAGGATATGAAATTCTCTTAGCAAAATAGTAGTCAGTGGTATTCTTGTGACTTGGCCACAAATAGAACTCGATAGCTAATGGGTCAGAACTTAGGTGTCATGCTAGAAAATATTTGCATCACGTTTAGCGATCACATTCAGAAAAGTACAAAACATCACAATAGAAAAAAGTGGACAAAGTATTTTAACAGGAGATCACAGAATAGGAAATAAAAAAGGAAAAAAATATATGTCAGTCTTTCTAGTAATGAGAGAAATGTTAATTAAATATTGAAATAGTGTTTTTACCTCTCTCATTGGCAAAAATAAAAGTTGATAAGAGCAAATTTAAGTAATAATGATAAGAAAACTTCATTGAGTACTTTCTCTGTGGCAGGCAAAAACAGTCTTTACAACAGTCCTAGTGAGGTAGGTACTATTATTATTATTGTTTTATTGATAAGGTACTTGAGGTACAAGGATAGCATAACTTGTCCAAGGTCAGACATCTAGTACTTATTGAGCCCAAATTTGAACTCAGGCAACCTGTCTCTAAGAGCCTGCACTCTTTTAATCACCAAAGCGGTGCCTTTGTCTGGATTGGTTATCATAATGCTCAGCCTCTAGAAGTGTCTACCACAAAGAAAGCACTTAAATATTTGTTGAATGGATTCTTAAAATGAAAATGTTTAGGGGACTATCCTGGTGGTCCAGTGGTTAAGAATCCACCTTCCAATGCAGGGGATGCAGGTTCGATCCCTGGTCGGGGAACTAAGATCTCACGTGCTGCGGGGCAACTAAGCCTGTGCACTGCAACTACTGAGCCCATGCACCACAACTAGAGAGAAGCCCATGTGCCGCAATGAAAGATCCCACGTGCTGCAACTAAGACCCAAAGCAGCCAAAGATAAATAAATTAATTAATAAAAATAAATAAATTAATTAAAAAAAGAAAGAAAATGTATTAGGCACATCATTTTTGGAGGGTAATTTATTGATACCAAAAAACACATACTAATGACTCAATAATTCTGTTTCTTAATGTGTATCTTAAAAAAATGTATATAAGGAGGCATGTATTATACATGGCCACATTCTTGGTACTTGCAGAAAAATAAGAGAAAATGTAAATGTTCATCAGTGCTATAAGTAAATAATAATATAACTAATGTATAGCCTTATATAATTATTAAATGACTAAGTAAAACTACGATATAGGTATATTTCAGAATTCTATATGCACAGTTAAAATAAATGAAGTATTTGATCTGGAAAGGTATCTAGGATATACTATTGAATGAGAAAAGCAAGTTACAGAATTTTTCCTACCAAAATAGATTCTAGATGATGAAAGAGTAAAATAAACAAAAATAACCATGAAAATAGCAGAGAAAACATGGGTGAATATTTTTATAATATTGGAAGGAGGAAGGCTTTTCTAAGCATGATATGAAATGTAAAAGCCATAATGGAGACTGATGAATTTGATTACAGAAAAATGGATGACTTCCATATAGAAAAAAAAAAGAACAAACATTAAACTGGAATGAAGATTCTAATCATGATAGATATATATATATATATATATATATATATATATATATATATAAAGGATATTTATAGGCAATTTGTAGAAAGGCCAGTAGGCATATGAAAGATAAATAGATGTTCAGCTTTTACTCCTAATTAAAAATACAAATTAGAATATCAGGTCCCATTTACTACCTGTGAGATTGGCGAAGATTGATAATAGTAATGACAAGAGCTTATAGAAAGAAATTTTACATACTCTTGGAGGAAATAGAAATAAGCACAGCATGTTTGGTGGAAATTTTGGCAACATTTATTAAAATTTAAAATGCATAATACTTTTGTCTTAAATTCTACTTTTAGGAATTTATTGTATATTAAAGTGTAAAGATATGTTTATAAGGATATTCATTATATTGTGTATAGGTATAAAAATATGTCTAGATGTCTGTTGATAGGGATGAGAGTTAAATTGTATTGATAATACATCCATATAATGGAATGCTATTCAGCTATTTAAAAAGACTGGCAAATCTATTCACACAGCACTGCTCTGTAGTGCTGATTGATTATAATGCTACATTAAATGACATATGTATGAACATACTATAACAGTAGGCATGTGTATGTTTAAAAAGTCCATTATAGTAACCTGTTGATCTATATCTCTTCCCCTGCTCTTTTCTCAGTACTGTTATCTGTAGTGGGAGCATTAATAAATTCAGACATACTGTAGTCTAATGTTCAGATGTTATTAAACTAGAGTTTCTCTTTCTCTTTCTTTTATTAGCAGAAAGAGTAAGGACAATTTATAGCTCATAGGAGCATTTTTATACTTCTGCAAGTACTTCTGAATGCCAAAGAGTAGAAGTGAAGGAGGAATGTTGTTTCCAAACGTATACATACCTAGAGGTTAAGAGTCTGAGATGTGAAACCAGAATGCCTGGGTTCAAATCCTGGTTTTGCTACTGTGTGTGACTTTGTACAAGTTACTTACCTTCTTTTTGCCTCCATTTCCTTATTATTCATCCAACAAATATTTGAGTGCCTACTGTATGCCAGACACTATTCTGGATGCCAGTGATAAAACAAGGAGGATTAAGACAAAATCTCTACCTTCTTGTATATGTACATTCTGGAAGACTTAATTCTATACCTACTATTTAGGGTTCTTAAGAGAATTAAAGGTTTAATATCTCTAAAGCCCTTGGAATGAAGTCTGGTACATAGTAAGTGGACAATAAATAATATTACTGTTATTCTCCCCTCTAAAATAAATAGGCATACAGAGTGTGATTTATTAACTATTTTATGGAAGTTTTTGTCAAATACAATGACATTCAGGGATATATGAAACAATCTATTTCAGTGTATTCTTACATTTGTCCGCATTCCAGATGCTCACATACACTCTCAGTCATTGAGCTCTAGCTTGGCAGATAGTACTACACACTGTTGGCCACTGAACCTTACCATACACCATGTTGCAAAAGCTCTCAGCCTGTGAGTGTTCTACCACCATATTTTGAGTGTGCTAGATGTTGAAGTGCAAAATTTACAGTAGTTCTTTTAAGGAGTCTTGATGGAAATGCTAGAGAAATCAAGAGAGTAAAGATCAGAAAGTTATTAATGGGTAAATTGAAGGTCATCATAAACATCAATGAAGCCTGGGATGATTGACTAATAATTGTACAGCATTTACTAGAAGAAGTTAAATGTTGTAGTTATATTTATTAATTTGTGAATTTACAAAATCGCAGCATATATTCATAGAACAAATATTTATTTACAGCCTGCTACGTGCTATGTTAAATGCTGTCAGTTCTTTGGTGAACAAAATAGTCATGGAACCTGTCCTCATATAGCTGATATTTCACAATGTTACAAAAATAATTTTAGGGTTACAAGAGAGCTATGCAGGAAGCCTAGTCTGAGAGGTCAAAGGAGGTCTTCCTTGTGGAATTGAGATTTAATCAATTTAATTCAGTTCAGTCCCCTGAAGGTTGAGTGAGTTTGTATTAGCCAGGAGAGAGTCATAAGAAATGAGTGGGAAACAACAATGCAAGGAGAGGGGTCAGCATCGAGAAAGAACCAGAGGTGGAAAGAACATGATACTCTTGAGGAATGGGAAGATGTCATTGTGGATGGAGAGAAGTAAATGGAAGGGAAAGTGGCAAAAGAATAAGCTGGAGAGTTAGGCAGGGGTTAAATTTTGCAGGACCTTACAAGGTCAGAGTAAGGAGTTTTGATATTATTTTAAGTGCAATGGAAAGCAATTGAAGAGTTTCAAATTGAAGAATCACTTGATTAAATTTTTAAAATTGAGGTATTATTGACATAACATTCTATTAGTTTCAGGTATACAGCATAATTATTTGATATTTGTATATACTAGTGTGGAATGATCACCGCAATAAGTCTAGTTAACATCCATCACCATGTATAGTTAGAAAACATATTTTTGTTTTGATTAAGGACTTTTAAGATCTGCTGTCTTAACAACTTTCAATATGCAGTACAGTTTTTGGTGAAGTCTTTAGGGTTTCCTATATATAATGTCATGCCATCTGCAAACAGTGACAGTTTTACTTCTTCCTTTCCAATTTGGATGCCTTTCATTACTTTTTATTGCCTGATTGCTCTGGCTAGGCTTTCCAGTACTGTGTTGAATAAAAGGGATGAGAGTGGACATCTTCGTCTTGTTTCTGATCTTAAAGGAAAAGCTTTCAGTTTTTCAGCATTGAGTACGATATTAGCTATGTACTTGTTATATGTGGCCTTTATTATGTTGAGATACTTTCCCTCTATACCCACTTTTCTGAGAATTTTTATTATGAATGGGTGTTGAATTTTGTCAGATGCTTTTCTGCATCTATTGAGATGATCATATGATTTTTATCTTTCGTTTTGCTAACATGGTACATCACACTGATTTGCAGTTGTTGAATCATCCTTGCATCCCTGGAATAAATCCAACTTAATCATAGTGTATGATCGTTTTAATGTATTGTTGAATTTGGTTTGCTAATATTTTATTGAGGATTGCATTTGTGTTTATCAGGGATGTTGGTCTATAATTTTCTTTTCTTCTGGTGTGTGGTCTGGTTTTGGTATCAGGGTAATGCTGGTCTCATAAAATGCATTTGGAAATGTTCCCTCTTCTATTTTTTCAGAGTTTGACAAGGATTGGTATTAATTCTTCTTTAAATGTGGCTGACACTGGACTTTTGTTGAGAGGTTTTTCATTACTGATTTAATCTTCTTACTAGTAATCAGTCCATTTGGATTTTCTATTTCTTCATGATTTAGTCTTGTAAGGTTGTATATTTCTAGGAATTCATCCATTTTTTCTAGGTTGTCTGATTTGTTGGTGTATAATTGTTTATAGTAGACTCTTTTGATCCTTTCTATTTCTGTGGTATGTTGTGATGTCTCCTCTTTCATTTCTGATTCTATTTATTTGAGTCTTCTTTTTTTCTTGGTGAGTGTGGCTTAAGGTTTGTCAATTCTGTTTATCTTTTCAAAGACCCAGCTTTAGTTTCATTGATCTTTTCTATTGTCTTTTAGTGTATATTTCACTTATTTTCACTCTGATCTTTGTTATTTCCTTCCTTTTACTAACTATGGGCTATGTCTGTTCTTCATTTTCTAGTTCCTTTAGGTGTAAAGTTAGGTTGTTTATTAGAGATTTTTCTTATTTCTTGAGGTAGGCATTTATTGCTATGAACTTCCCTCTTAGAACTGTTTTTGCTGCATCCCATAAATTTTGATATGTTTTATTGCCATTTCCATTTGTCTTAAAGTATTTTTTTTTTTTTTTTTTTTTTGCGGTACGCGGGCCTCTCACTGTTGCGGCCTCTCCGGTTGCGGAGCACAGGCTCCGGACGCGCAGGCTCAGTGGCCATGGCTCACGGGCCCAGCCGCTCCGCGGCATGTGGGATCTTCCCGGACCGGGGCACGAACCCGCGTCCCCTGCATCGGCAGGCGGACTCCCAACCACTGCGCCACCAGGGAAGCCCCTTAAAGTATTTTTAAAGTTCTCTTTTGATTTCTTCATTAACCCCTAATTAGTTCTTTTTGAAGGTTACTTTAACTGCTGAGTGAAAATGGACTGGGGGAGATGACAAAAGTACTGTGAGGAGGTCATTGAAGAGATTATTTCTGTAATCCACATATGGTATAATAGTGGCTTGGACCAAAGTTGTGGTTGTAGACAGAGAAAATGGATTTTTATCAATTTTAGGACATGACTGAATGTTGATGATGACCATTATGGAGAGGGAGGGATAGAGAATGACTATATCATGAGCATCTGGATAGTTAATGATATAGGGAACAGAGAAGAAATGGCATTGATTATTGTGAGAGTAGATGTACATATTGAATTTGAGATGTCTTTGAGACACAGAGACATTAAATAGGCACTTGTGTATATATATATATATAGGTTTAGAACCCAGAAAAGAGGTCTGAAGTAGAGAAAAGGAAATTAGGACTTGTTAACAGGTAGTGTTTGAGGCAATGGTAGTAGATAGAATTCCCTTGGAAAATAATATAAATCAAGAAAGAAGAGAACTGAGTATAGAACTTTGAGGAATTTCAACATTTAAGATTGGCTAGGGACTTCCCTGGTGGTCCAGTGGTTAAGACTCCGTGCTCCCAATGCAGGGGGCCTGGGTTTGATCCCAGGTTGGGGAACTAAGATCCCACATACTGCAACTAAGCCCACACGCTCCAACTACTGAGCCCTCGAGCTCTAGAGCCTGTGCGTTGCAACTAGAGAGCCCATGAGCCATAATGAAGATGCAGAGCAGCCAAAATAAACTAAAAAAAAAAAAAAGATCCGGTAAGGGTGAAGGAGTCAGGAATGAAAGTGAGAGGGTTAAGCCAAAGAAGTGGGAGAAAATCAGAAATTTTAGTGTCACATAAGTAAGTCATGGAAGAATAGTTTCATAAAGAAGGAGGATGTGATCTACCATAACTGAATGTTGCTAAGATGGGGAAAGAACCCAGAAAAGAGTGGGCCATGCATGGGAGGTGAAGGGGAGACATTGAGAGTAGACAACTCTTTTGAGAAAATAGTCCTCTTGGGACTTCCCTGGCAGTCCAGTGGTCAAGACTCTGTGCTCCCAGTGCAGGGGACACAGGTTTGCTCCCTGGTCGGGGAACTAAGATCCTGCATGCCACACAGTGTGGCCCCCCCCCCGCAAAAAAAAAACCCAACAGAAAATAGTCCTTTCGAGTGTGAAGGGTTAACTGTCTCAAATTCGAGGTATAGTGGAATATCCAAATGGAGAAGTATTGTATATCAGGTAGGTTAAGCTGTGGCCCTGGAATTTGAGTGAGAGGTGAGGGTTAGAGAAATCTGAGAGTCATTCACATGGAAATGGTAGTTGAAGACTTTAGAAGAAAAGGGAGCCAAAGATAAAACTGTGAGAGCACCTATAGTTAGAGATTTTCTTTGGATTGTTATTAATAAATAACATTGTAGTGTTCATAGTACAAGTAATTTGAGCATGGACTTGTTTCATCCAACTCAGTTATCCCAAGCTTTGGCTGATACAATTCAGGTTTTGCTCTTCTTAAATTTGACATTGGTAAAAGTAAGATGCAGTGCTCTAAATGCCCCCCACCCCCCACCTCCCCAAGTTGTCAAGACAGGAGCAAGCACAATATCTATTTTTACTGCAGGTGTTAAGGTACACAATTTTATTTTTGGCTGGTTTTTCATTAGTTGGTAGTTTGTACCAATATATCACTTGTAGTGACTAGATTAATGGTGAGTCATAACCCTGCTTTACACAAACTCTTGTTATTACTTTTGGTACATACAATTTGTGCTGTACAAATTATATCTCCCAATCAATCTGCTACCTAAAGTGATCTGAAAAATAAGACCCTCCCTCCAATGAATTTATCTCTTGTTTATTATCTACTGTAGATCACAGAATATCTGAGCTAGTGTCTGATCTTTGAAATTTTAGGTATGCGATTAAGGTTGAAACTCTGATTTTCATGTCATTAGTCTCAATTTATATCATTCTGTTGGGATATGTTTGTTAAGATTATTGTTGCAAGTTAAAGCAACCAGTTGGAGCTTACTTAAGGAAAAGGGGAGTGTTATAAGGATACTAGGTAATAAACTGGTTAAGTTGATTGGTTCCCCAGAATATGGTTTTATTTTGCAATAAAAATTTATGTGTGTGTATGGAGCAAGAGGCAGGCAATCCTAGAATTCTGTTGGCGAAAATAATCCAATAGATATCTACTACCTAAAAATTAAAGACAAGGACTTGGGCTAACATAGTGTTAATTAGTGGTTCCAGTCATGGACAAACAATCTATTTGCTACTTTAGGAATGTTGTATATCTGAATAGTATTCCATATGTACACAAATTTGTTTTTATGTCTTGAGTCTTATTACTCTAGACTTGAGAATTACGCATGTTATTTGTTTTAGTGCCAATCTCAGAATCAGTTGCTGTTCTAAAGGTTTCAGTGCATACATATATTTGATACATCTGTTATCACTTTTCCCAATATTTGTTCAACTCTGCTTTTCTTCAGTGTGTACTAGGAGAAAGCAACTACCTGGTACTAATAGCTCTTGACTGAGAATTCAGTGTTTGTGAAAGATGCCAGATTGATATCCTGGAAATTGAAACCCTCTGTGAATGTGGTGTAGCAATAATGTCAGCTTCCCACATCTTGCTTTCTTAATGTACTTTGGTCTTGATCTGCAGGAATAAAGCTCTTTTCAAAGATTATCTCATTTCTTTTTTCTGCCACTGTGAGTGAGGTTGTTTGTATTCAAAGCATGCTTTATAGGATCAGATATATTTAGCCTCTTCAGAAAGTTGAACAGTCAGGTTACTTTTTTGTTCTTGTGTTTCATTTCATTGTTCAAACTTGAATTGATTACTTAAGACCAGTGGCCCTGATGGATTATTAATTGTATAAACAAACCAGTCCCCTGGTTGGCTTTATGGTTCAAATCACATTCTGCTTTTCTTTTGTAATTCTTCCACACAAATTGCTTTTTGATGATGAATAGTAATGGCTACCACTTATTGAGCACTTAAATGTGAGACCTAAGGAAGGTTTATATAAATACATTCTTCATTATTAAAACTATCCTGGGAAGTATAGTGTTCATACAAAGTATAAAGAAACTGAGACTCAGAAAGGTTTATTTAATTAACCTCTTCAAAGCAGCAACAGCTGTTAAATGCTAGAGCATGAATTCAAACTTGGATTTGCCAGAGTCCTGTGCTAGTGTTCTTTCACCAAACTCCACTGATGCTCATAAAAATGTTCATTTGGATTAAACATCAGAGAAGCAAGTCTGTTACATATTGGTAATTGTTGATTTGAAATTCTAATCCCAGTTTTTCTAGATATTCCATTGTATTTACAGATACCCTTGAATCACACCTTTTTTTTTTTCTTTAAAGGTGAGTCATCAAACTAATAGAAGCTGTTTGAAGTTGTGATTAGAATAGAAAGCCCTGGTAAAACATAGTTTAAGTTTCAACTTCAGTATGCAAACTAATAATTTTATGTTGGCATTAATAAACTTTGAAATAGTAAGTATATTAGAGCCTTAGCAGTCTCAACACAGCTCTTGGGGTCCTTCCTATGGAAAAATTTTGCAGGTGGAAGTACTTTGAAAGTTAGTCTTTTAGTTATTTTACTTTGGATCACAAGTGGTTAGTGAGCACTTACTCTGTGCCAAGCATTGTGCCATACGCGCACACACACACACACACGGGATATAGTGATCAATAAGTCAGAAGTAGTCTCTTTTCTGGAAAACATCAGTATGAGCCTGGAAAGAGGAGACAAACAGTTAAAAAAGATCATAATTCAGCTGGTAAGTGCTGTGATAGAGGAAATGAAAGATATATGGAAAGAAGGAGCACCTGTCCTAGACCTAGAATAGAAGGGCTTCAAGGAAGATGTGATGTATAGGGTCGGATAAGGAGGATAAGCAAGAATTAGTCGAGTAATAGTGGTGGGGGCAGAATATTCCAGGCCTAAATAATAATGTGTGAAGGACTGTTTTTTCCCTAGTAGTTTTATTGAGATATAATTCACCTATCATAAAATTGTCTCTTTTAAAGTACATATTCAGTGGTATTCAAGTATATTCACAGAGTTGTGCAACCATCACCACTGCCTAGTTCCAAAACATTTTCATCACCCCAGAAAGAAACACCATATCCATTAGCACTCACTCCCTATTCCCTCTTCTCCCTGGCCCTTGGCAACCACTAATCTACTTTCTGTCTCTAAGGATTTGCCTATTCTGGACGTTTCATATAAACAGAACCATACAATATGTGGTCTTTTGTGACTGGCTTCTTTCACTTAGCATAATGTTTTCAAGGTTCATCCATATTGTAGTGTCTATCAGCATGAAGGGCTGTTTTGAGGAATGGAGATGGGCAATATTGAGAATTGAAAGTTTAGTTGATCAGGATGATCAGTGCATAGAGCAAGAATTTGAGAATAAAGACAAGGTTTCATACTAGAGAGGTAAGCAGAAACCAAATCAACAAAGCTATGTTATAGAAGTATGGACTTTATCCTAAGGGCAATAGGATACCATTGAATGGTGTTAAGTATGAAAACAATATAATGGTGTTAAGTATGAAAACAATATAATGAAAAATATAATATACAATGTTTTTTGGTTGTGTAGAGAATAGGCTAGATGGACACAAAATGGGGGGCAGGGAGACCAGTTAGTTTTCTTGCAAAAATCTGGGCAACAGAAAGATGTCAGTGGTATGGGATATGGCCTGGGAATGTAGAGTAGTGGATGGATATGAGAGATTTAAAAGGCAAGATTGGCAATACTTGGTGTTAGAGTGAATGTAGAGGTGGGGGAGAAGGAGAGGAAGTATCTAGAATGGTGCTTAAGTTTTAGGATTGGTGAGCCAGGTGGATTATGATACATAGACTAATTAAGGAACTGGCTAGATAGATGAATTCCCAGGGTGCCAATCCATAAGGAGTACTAAATTGGCACGGGGAAGTTAATGAGACGAAAAAATGAATTTACCGGAACTCTTTTCTTATTAGTAGAATACTGTATGTTGGGGGGAAAACTTTGGTAAGCTTCTAGAGAAGGAGGTAAGACCCCCTCCCTCACCTAGCTTCTTGTTTGAATAATGAGATGTTTCCTAAACTGTACTCTAAGAAGCCCAAAGGCTGTTTCATTGAGTGTGATATGTAAATTTGGAACTGGAGCTAAATAAGTCAGTAGAGGAGAAGCTGCCATCAGGGTTCTTCTTTTTTGCCTGTTCATCTTCTGGTTCTTACCCTTTTTTCTAGACTATTTATATAAGATCGGGTTGAAGAGTATCAAATTACTAGCCTACTGTTGCATATATCTATTGTTATGTAATAATTTACACCAAAACATAGTGGCTTACAACAACAATTTAATTCTCTCTTGTGGTTCTAGGGGTTGACTGGACTAGCTAAGAGGTTCTCTCTTAGGGTCTTCATGAAGTTGTAGTCACACAGTGGCTGGGGCTAGGGTCATCTTGAGGTTTGCTCATTAACATATGTGAAGGTTCATGGGCCAAATCACCTACATGTAGCCTTTCCCTGTGGTCTTTCTGGCGTGATAACTGTATTCAAAGAGTGAGTGTCCTAAGAGAAACAGGCAGAAAGTCTATTACCTTTTATGACCTAGTTTTAGAAGTTGTGTCCCTCCTGTTGTGCTCTATTAGTTGAAGTAGTCGTGAAGTTTTGCCCAGCTTTAGAGGAAGGGGACATAGAGTTTACCACTCTTGTAAGAAGATCATGTGGGATGGGAGGTGCTGCAGCAGACATCTTGGGGTTTTTTGTTTGTTTGTTTGGCTGTGCTACATGGCTTGCGGGATCTTAGTTCCCTGACCAGGGATCGAACACAGGCCCTTGGCAGTGAAAGCGTGGAGTCTTAACCACTGGACCACCAGGGAATTCCTCATCTTTGGAAATATAATCTGCCTTACCTACCTTGAGAGCCCTGCCCAGACTAGGATAGGAAACCAAGAAAGAGGACTTTGGGATTTTGAAGCAATTTTGTATATATTGAGTTTAACTCTTTGTCATACTTCTTGGTGGAAATGCTATTAAGAAGTTTGTTTACTGAGCAGATACTGAATTTGTTCTGTGGTGAATAGTATTAATTAGAGACAAGACCGGAAACATTATTTAACTGAGAATATTTTCTAGTTTATTCTTTTTCTTTTTTTAAACCAGTGGCCAGGATTTTGGAAATTATTACCTTAATAAATGTCTTCTATTGTAAACAAGCCCACATCAGAGATTCCTATAAATTGCTTATATTTTAAATATCATCTTTATTCTTGTCATTTTTCCTTATAGGTTTATTTTTTAAGAATATCTTGGTTTCTTAATTTTAGATGATTCTTCTTTCATATTCCCCATATTATAATTAAAATTTTAATTGTCTTTTTACACTCCAGGGAGATAATTTTTTAAAATACTTGTCTTTCCTATTTCCTTCCTTTTTCAGTTTTCATATTTGAAAGTAAAAATTTAAGTAGCTTGGGTTTTTATTAATTGAAATTCATGGATGCTCAATTCTCTTTTATTAACAAATAATATACAGTCTTCCTAAGAAAAATTAGTACTATAGACAAGCTTGACTAAAATGTAAACCACCCAAACACTATTGAGACTCTCTGTTATATTTTAGTGTATATATTTTTAAAGACTTTTAAGTCTTTCTGCAAACATGGAGTCTTACATTTGTACCATTTTGTAAATTGATACTTCCATTTGACATTTAGATTTTTCTCACTATTCACTGTTTTAAACATCAATCTAACAGTTAACTTGTTTTACATCTTTTGTATTTATCTAATTGTTTCCTTAAGATAAATCTCCAGAAGGGTAATTATTATTTTAAAGGGCCTGTATTTGAATAATAATGATAACATTTCCCAATTATTTAAATCCTTGTCACTTTTTCTCTCTCCTAGAAAATTTCTGTTTTTTGTTTCTCTCTTATATTTGCTTACTGTCCTTCTCTCCTACAACACACACACATTCACAAATATTTATTTCTTAGGGAAGAAGAAATCTTCATCATGAGGTTGATTACTTAAGTATGAACTTTATTAGTTTCATTCAATTTACTACTTCATGAGACATTTGTTGAACACTATGTGCTGTACCCTGGGTTAAAGAGCATGAAGGCATAGCCCTGATCTCAGTGAACTCACGGTCCAATGGGGAAGACAAACAGGATTACCCATAATGTAAATTCATTTGGTCTCTGCTGCCATTAGTAGAGAGATGCATGACAGGAACATAAAACATGACTCTTTTAAAACAGTCTGTAGAGAATTGAGGAAGGCTTCCGAGGTTGAGGTGAGAATGAGTTGAACCTTGGTAATGCAAGTTAGGCAAATAAAAAGTAGTTCAACATAGGTACAGAACATGCAATGATGGAGAAGCATGGCAGAGCATCTCACAAGAAATATTAGTAGTTTGGTATGATTGGAGCTTTAGAAAGTAGTGGGAGAACAGGTTGGAAAACAAGTTCTGAAGGGATCTCTATGCCATGCTAAAAAACTACACTTCATTCTTGGGGGAAAGGAGGAAAGGGATCCATTTAGTTAGCTAGGAAAGCACAGTCAGTCTGGGTAGTATATGTAGTAGCAAATGACGACCCATCATTGTGACCTCCAGAGATATGTCCATTAAATAGGTGAGATGGGGAGCTATTTAAGGATTTTTAAGCAGAAGAATAACATGATCTGATTTTCTTTTAGAAAGCTATTTTGGTAAGCCTACGAAAGGATATATTTTCTAGACCAAAGGAGACAGTGACATTAGTTTGGAAACTATATTGAACCAATCTGGGAGATAACTAATGAGAGCCTAAACTAAGGCAGATGTAGTAGAAATAAAAGGAGGGGGATAAAATTAGAAGCTATTTATTTGGAATCCTTGCCATGGGAGTGTGTTATATGCTATACTTAATGAAATCATCCCATGTATTCTTAATACCTACTATATGACAAGCACTGTGCTGAGGTATTGGGATAAAGGGATGAATAAAAAGGGTTTCCTGCCTTGCGTGGTGTATTATTTAGCAGCGTGCAACAGATTTATAAAGGGAGAAGCTACCATGTAATGTGAAAAGTGTTGTTGATGTAAATGTACTGTGAGAACATAGAGAACATAGTGATTGTTAATTTCACATTGGGAGGTGACATTGAGCAGAATATTGAAGGAGTTCTTTTTTTCTATGTATCTTGAACTGTATTTAAGGCATTTTATACTGTATTTTATGTTGTATATCTATCCATTTACTGAATTTCTTTTGTTCCTTCCAAAAAAGCAATTCCATGATGCCAAAAGTCAGTGCACTAATATTTGCATTATAGGGATCCCAGAAGGAGAAGAGAGAGAGAAGAGGCCTGAGAACATATCTGAAAACTTAGTAGTTGAAAACTTCCCTAACCTGGGAAAGGAAACAGTCACCTAAGTCCAAGAAGCACAGGGTCCCATACAGGATGAACCCAAAGAGGAACACACCAAGACACATTGTAATTAAAAGGACAAAGATAAAGAGAGAATATTAAAAGCAGCAAGAGAAAAGCAACAAATAACATACGAGGGAACTCCCAATAAGGCTATCAGTTTCAGCAGAAACTCTGTAGGCCAGAGGGGAGTGGCACAATATATTCAAAGTGATGAAATGGAAAAGCTTAAAATCAATAATACTCTACCCAGAGAGATCAAAGGCTTTACAGGCAAGCAAAAGCTAAAAGAGCTCAGTACCACCAAACCAGCTTTACAACAAATGTTAAAGAGACTTCTCTAGGCAAAAAAGAAAAGGATATAATTAGAAACAAGAAAATTACAAAATGAAAAAACTTACCAGCAAAGGCAAACATACAGTAAAGGTAGTATATCATCCACACACAAAGCTAGTCAGGAGGTTAAAAGACAAAAGTAGTAAAATCATGTATATCCTCAGTAAGCAGTTAAGGTATACACAAATCAATTAGATGTAAACCATGATATCAAAAACAGTAATTGTGAAGGGAGACAAATGCACAATTTTTACGGTGCATTTGAAATTAAGAGATCAGCAGCTTAAAACAAGCATGTATATATAGACTGCTATACAAAAACATCATGGTAACCATAAACCAAAAATCTATAATAGATACACACACAAAAAAGAAAAAGGAATTCAAACATAACACTAAAGATAGTTATCAAATCACAACAGAAGAGAAGAAGAAAGTGAATAAATCCAAAAACGAATCCAAAACAACAAAATGGCAACAAGAACGTACATATTGATAATTACCTTAAATATAAATGGACTAAATGCTCCAACCAAAATATATAGGCTGGCTGAATGGATACAAAAACAGGACTCATATATGCTGCCTACAAGAGACTCCTTTCAGATCAAGAGCCCCATACAGACTGAAAGTGAGGGGATGGAAAAAGGTGTTCCATGCCAATGGAAATCAGAAGAAAGCTGGAGTAGCAATACTTATGTCAGACAAGAGACTTTAAAATGAAGACTATTGCAAGAGACAAAGAAGGACACTTCATAATTATCAAGGGGTCAATCCAAGAAGAAGATATAACAATTGTAAATATATATGTACCCAACATAGGGAGCACCTCAATATATAAAGCAAATGTTAACAGACATAAAAGGGGAAATTGACAGTGACACAATAATAGTGGGAAACTTTCAGATCCCACTTACATCAGTTGATAGATCATCCAGACAGAAAATCAGTAGGGAAACACAGGCCTTAAAATGACACATTAAACCGAATGGACTTAATTGATATGTATAGAGGATTCCATCTGAAAGCAGCAGAATACACATTCTTTTCAAGTGCACATGGAACATTCTGCAGGATAGATCACATGCTAGGCCATAAAATAAACCTTGGTCAATTTAAGGAAATTGAAATCATATCAAGCACCTCTTCTGACCAGAGTGCTCTGAGACTAGAAATCAACTACAAGAAAAAAACTGTAAAAAATGCAAACACATGGCGGCTAAACAATATGCTACTAAACAACCAGTGGATCACTGAAGAAATCAAAGAGGAAATCTAAAATACCTAGGGACAGATGAAAACACAGTGACCCAAAACCTATGGGACACAGCAAAAGCAGTTCTAAGAAAGAAGTTTATAGTTACACAAGCTTACCTCAGGAAACAAGAAAAAAATCTCAAATAAACGACGTAACATTACACCTAAAGCAACTAGAGAAAGAAGAATAAACAGAACCTGAAGTTAGTAGAATGAAAGAAATCATCAAGATCAGAACAGAAATAAATGAAATAGAGACTAAGAAAACACTAGAAAAGATCACTGAAACTAAAAGCTGGTTCTTTGAAAAGATAAACAGAATTGATAAACCTTTAGCCAGACGCAGCAAGAAAAAAAAAGGGAGAGGGCCCAAATCAATAAAATCAGAAATGAAAAAGGAGAAGTTACAACCGACACCACAGAAATACAAAGGATCATAAGAGACTACTGTGAACAACTATATGCCAATAAAGTGGACAACCTAGAAGAAACGGACAAATTCTTAGAAAGGTACAATCTCCCAAGACTGAACCAGGAAGAAATAGAAAATATGAACAGACCAATTGCCAGTACTGAAATTGGATCAGTAATTTTAAAACTCCCAACAAACAAAAGTCCAGAACCAGATGGCTTCACAGGTGAATTCTACCAAACATTTAGAGAAGAATTGACATCTCTCCTTCTGAAACTATTCCAAAAAAGTGCAGAGGAAGGAACCCTTGCAAACTCATTCTATGAGTTTACCATCACCCTGATACCAAAACCAGACAAAGATATAAGAAAAAAAGAAAATTACAGGCCAATATCACTATGATGAACATAGATGCAAAAATCCTCAACAAAATGCTGGCAAACCAAATCCAACAATACATTAAAAGGATCATACACCATGATCAAGTGGGATTTATCCTAGTGATGCAAGGATTTTTTAATATCTGAAAATCAGTTGGTGTAATACAACACATTAACAAATTGAAGAATAAAAAGCATATAATCATTTCAGTAGACACAGAACAAGCTTTTGATAAAATTCAACATTCATTTGTGATAAAAACTCTCCAGAAACAGGCACAGAGGGAACATATTTCAACATAATAAGTCAATATATGACAAACCCACAGCTAACATTATACTGAATGGTGAAAAGCTGAAAGCATTTCCTCTAAGGTCAGAAACAAGATGAGGATGCCCAGTCTCGCCACTCTTATTCAACATAGTTTTGGAAGTCCTACCCACAGCAATCAGAGAAGAAAAAGAAGTAAAAGGAATAGAAAATGGAAAGAAAGACATAAAACTGCCACTGTTTTCAGATGACATGATACTATACATAGAAAATCCTAAAAACACCACCAGAAAACTACTAGAGTTGATGAATGAATTCAGTAAAGTTGCAGGATGCAAAATTAATACACAGAAATCTGATGCATTTCTATACACTAACAGCAAAATAGCAGAAAGAAAAATTAAGGAAACAATCCCATTTATCATCACATCAAAGAGAATAAAATACCTAGGAATAAACCTCCCTAAGGGAGGAAAAAGACCTGTACTCCAAAAACTATTACGGTGCTGATGAAAGAAATTGAAGATAGCATAAACAGATGGAAAGATATATTGTGTTCTGGGATTGGAAGAATCAATATTGTTACAATGATCATACCACCCAAGGCAATCTACAGGTTCAGTGCAATCCCTATCAAAATACCAATGGCAGTTTTCACAGAAGTAAAACAAATAATTTTAAAATTTGTATGGAAACACAAAAGAATACTTCTTGAAATAGTCAAACAATCTTGAGAAAGAAGAATGAAGCCGGAGGAATCAGCCTCCCTGACTTCAGACTATATACTACAAAGCTACGGTAATCAAAACAGTAGGCACTGGCACAAAAACAGACCTATAGATCAGTGGAACAAGATGGATAGCCCAGGAATAAACCCATGCAGTTATGGTCAGTTAATCTATGACAGAGGAGGCAAGAATGCACAGTGGAAAAGACAGTCTCTTCAATAAATGGTGCTGGGAATACTGGACAGCTACATGTAAAATAATGAAATTAGAACATTCACTAACACCATATACAAAAATAAATTTAAAATGGATTAAAGACCTAAATGCAAGACTGGTTACTATATAACTCCTAGAGAAAAACATAGGCAGAACACTCTTGGACATAAATCACAGCAATATTTTTTTTGGATGTCTCCTCAAGTAAAGGAAACAAAAGTAAACAAATGGGATCTAATTAAACTTAAAAGCTTTGGCACAGCAAGGGAAACCACCAACAAAATGAAAAGACAGCCTACTGAATGGGAGAAATATAAACAGCTCATACAACTCAACAGCAGAAAGACAAACAACCTGATTAAAAAATGGGCAGAAGAATTGAATAGACATTTTCCAAAGTGGAAATACAGATGGCCAACAGGCACATGAAAAGATTCTCAGCATCACTAATCATCAGAGAAATGCAAATCAAAACCATAATTTGATATCACCTCACACTTGTCAGAATGGCTATCATTGAAAAGAACACAAATAATATGTGTTGGAGAGGGTGTAGAGAAAAAGGAACCCTCCTACACTGTTGGTGGGAATGTAAATTGGTGCAGCCACTGTGGAAAATAGCATGGAGATTTCTCAAAGAACTAAAAATAAAACTTCCGTATGACTCAGCAGTTCTCCTAGTTATATATCTGAAAAAGCCAAAAACACTAATTTGAAAAGATACATGCTCCCCAGTGTTCACAGCAGTGTTATTTATAATTGCCAAGGTATGGAAGCAACCTAAGTGTCCAGCAATAGATGAATGCATAAAGAAGATGTGGTATAGACATACAATGGAATACTACTCAGCCATAAAAAAGAATGAAATTTTGCCATTTACAGCAGCGTAGATGGACTTGGAGGGCGTTATGCTAAGTGAAATAAGTCAGTCAGAGAAATACAGATATTATATGATATCACTTATATGTGGAATCTCAGAAATACAGCAAACTAGCAAATATAACGAAAAAGAAGCAGATTCCCAGATATAGAGAACAAACTTGTGGTTACCAGTGGAGAGAGAGACAGGGGAACTATAGGGGTCAGGGAGTGGGAGGTACATACTGTTGGATGTAAGGTAGGCTCAAGGATGTATTGTACAACGTAGGGAATACAGCCGATAGTTTGTAATAACTGTAAATGGAAAGTAAGCTTTAAAAATTGTATAACAATTTTTTAATTAAAAAAATTTAAAAATAAGCTATAAAAAAGGGAAAAAGTAAAGAAAGGTTTTAGAACAAAGAAGCTGTAAAGTGCTTGCCTGCAGAGGGAGACGTGATGAGAAGGAAGTCTTTACCCCCCACAGAACCTTAGAGAGTCTTGTGATGTGGAGGCTCTAGGGATCTCTGAAGTCTTGGTTGAGGTGGGGTGTTGAAAACGGAGATTGTTTGCTACGAGTGGTTTAATTTTGCAGGTATTTTACCTTATCTTTTGTAGTCAAGTGACTTTCCTCATTGTCCTGCAGGAGACTAGAGGGTTATTTTCTGGTAGAAATGGATTATGAAAGCTTTGAATTGAGGGATTCCAGGCATATCAGAAGGTGAAGATGAGGTACAGGGTTGAAAGTAGATTAACTAAGGAAAATGTAGTGTGAAGTCATAAATGTGAAGTTGAGAGGAGTCACCGTCTTGTATGATTCTCCTTTAGCCACATTTAAGCTGCTTAGGGGAATGTATGGAGTAGGTAGACAGTTGGAGTTAACCAGGTTTGAGACTTTCCCAGCTGAGGCTAGAAGGTCAAAGGGATCTAATTCCAGAAGGAAGACCTATGATTTTTGAGACAGTTACATAATATTATTGGACTTGCCTCACACATTAAAATAGACACACATACTCAGAATTTGAATTTGAATTTATAGGGTGTATTTTATTTGTTTATAAAACTCTTTAATTGGCTAGGTATGAGAGGTATTACTTTGACCTCATTCTCATTTTGACCTTGGAATTTCTATCCCATACAGCCCTTTCATACTTCTGATATGATTTAGTCCTTTATTTGATAGATGTTAAGTCTGTTTCTTAGCATCAACAGCACTTCTCATTTAGAGTATATAGCATGTACATATTTTTTCAGGTTCTCAAGACAGGAAAATCTTTCATCAGTGATTTCCATTCCATATTTTTTATTGTTCTCTGAAAACTTGAATTTCCAGCCTTTTAGAATACTTGCTTATTATTTTAATAAGCACATCATTTTCACATCAGATAGAATTACATTTGTAATAATGTCAGGAAACATATTTTTTTAGTGCCTCAGTTTATCTTTAAAATTAAGTGATATTTGGATTTCCCTGGTGGTCCAGTGGTTAGGACTTTGCCTTCCAATGCAGGGGGTGCAGGTTCAATCCCTGGTCGGGGAGCTAAGATCCCAGGCCAAAAAAAACTGAAACATTAAGCAGAAGCAATATTGTAACAAATTCATTAAAGACTTTAAAAATGGTCCACATCAAAAACCAAATCTTTAAAAAAAAATTAAGTGATGTTTATTAGATCATGTCTGAGATACTCTCCTGTTTTGAAAATGCTGTGATTGTAGGTTAGATACTTTATACAGATAATATGAGATACTTAGTTTTATTCTAATTAGTTTCAACTGCTAATCCATTGCTTTTAAGCAGTGGAGGAGGGCTGAAATCATAAGGGACTCCATTTGGAGGAAAAACAGTTGTTTGGCAATAGAAAGTCCCAGCAGGAATCTTTTGAATCTCAATTTAAGAATTCTGTATGTATAGAAAAACAAAATCACACTAACAGAGGCCATTCTTGTGAAGGAGCAATTTTGTTAGCTTTGGATTCTTGGAGGGCCTATTGAAATATAAATAAGTAGTATTTTTATGAATTAACAGAGTCATTGGATAGAAAGTGCCTCTCTCTGCCTTTGATCTTTCACTTTGTATTACTCATTGAAAATAAGAAGTGTGCAGAAATTCTTAACTGTTCATTGAAATGTTTAAATTTGGGCCTTCTTAGACAATATAATGTGTTTGCTACTGCATTCCATGCTGGCCAGGTCTTTGAATCTGAAGGTATAATTGTAATTTATTGTTTAAGTCCCATAGCTTTTATTTGTCTGGCTATGATAGGTTGATATGAAGAACATCAGGGCTTATTGCTTTAGGAAATGTAATGAGCAATGTGTTTTTTCTTTAGCATCAAACAGAGCATACTGAAACAGCAGGACTGGCTGGTGGTGCAGCAAGCATCATGAGTAAGCACAGAGAAGTCTGTTCCTTATCACGTGTGTAAGGGAAAAAAGGTAAGAAAACCAATGATCTTGTTTCTCTTAAGAGAGATTGAACTTGAGAAAACAGATTTATAGAACATAATGCTCACGTATATATATGCTGCTTGCTTCGTTTATAACATTGTTCCTTATTAAATCAGGAATATTGTTTTTTTAAAAAAAATTTGACTTAAGTCCAGAAAAAAAGGATATTTTAAAATTCCTGTTGACTTAGGTCAAAATGCTAATTTCTCTACTAGTACTCGGCTTTTCCCTTTTAGAGTCAATTTCTACCTTGAGCATAGAAAGGTAATTTCAGCATGAAAAAGAACATGGACTTGAGCGATATTGTTAGGAGAAAATAGTGGTATATTTACCCAATTAATATCATTAATATTTCTTAGTCAATCACGCAAGAGCTAAGCAGTGAAATCTTATTTTAGAGTGAGGAATCAGAAATACAGATTCAATTATATTATTTTATTTTGTATGTTTAGACTAGTTGTGATGAGCAGTCATTTCCAGCAGAAAATTGGAAGTATTTTATTAATTCTTGTAGAGCAAGACTCCTTAATCATTGACTTTTTCCTGACTAGGAATCTTCTTTGCTTTCTTTCAAGTATTATGATTATTTAAGGGGTAGAAAATGGTGGTGGGAGGGGAGGGTGTGTGAGTGAGATTGGTTTCAGAAACTGATTATGCCATTCACTCATGGAGTGTTGCATGCTCTGCTGAGTTCTCTGATTTTCCACGTAAGCTTCGAGGATAGAGGCCTGGGTCTTACAGTGTGTGGCAAGAGACTGAGTTCCTAAGCCCTTAGCAGTAGTACCTTCCTCACCAGAACTTCTGGGCTTGCAGTTGGCAAGGTATTTCTCATCCCCTAGCTTTCTCACATGTGAGTGTGAGAGGGAGTGCCTTTGTCTGCCTTCATCTGGCAAAATCTTATTCTTCAGGCGTCTCCTCTTTAGGAAGTTTTCAACCCACTGCAAAGACTATCAGTAATAATAAATAATAATTATTGGAGTATTTGTTACAGTAGTCCACCCTACCCCAAATAATATACTCCTGCCTCAGTCTCATTTGGATTTACTTCTTCTTTGGCTCTGTAGTACCCAGTGCATATATCATTTAGTACATACCACAGTGTTTCATATTTTAAGTTTACTCATCCATCTTCTATGAAACATTGGGCACCTTTAGGTCAAAGACATTGTCTTAGTTGTCATTGTAAAGTAATGACTAAGACAGTACGTGGTACATAGTAGTTGCTCAATAATGTTTTATGTATGAATGCACACATGTTCATTATAAGTAGTATATGGTATAAAGAGGAAGTAACAGTGAAGGAGATATACAAGGAACAATCAGATAAGTGCTGTAAAAGTCACCCTTAAGACTGAGATTCAAGACAGTGTCTAAAAGGACTCTGGTCAGTAGAATAAAAAAGAAGAGATTCTCAGGAAGAAACTGTATTGGATTAAGTAATTATATTCCTCTTTGAGATGTACCACTGACCCTTGAACAACGTGCAGGTTAGGGGCACTGACTACCCTGTGCAGTGGAAAATCTGCATATCACTTATAATCTGCCCTCCATATACGTGGTTCTTCCATATCCGAGGTTCTGCATCCATAGATTCAACCAACTGTGGACCATGTAGTACTGTAATATTTACTATGGAAAAAATCCATATATAGATAGACCCATGCAGTTCAAACCCATGTTGTTCAAGGGTCAAGTGTATATATATGATATTTAGTGACTTCTATTTTGAATAAGAGTTGAATGCTTCTCTAAGGCAGGTAAAGAATCCTGACATAAGATTTAAATCCTCTGAGAGGGAACTTCCCTGGTGGCACAGTGGATAAGACTCCGTGCTCCCAATGCAGGGGGCCTGGGTTCGATCCCTGGTCAGGGAACTAGATCCTGCATGCATGCTGCAACTAAGAGTTCGCATGCCGCAACTAAGGAACCCACGTGCTGCAACTAAGGAGCCGGTGAGCCACCACTAAGAAGCCTGCAAGCTGCAACTAAGGAGCCCGCCTGCTGCAACTAAGATCCAGTGCAACCAAATGAGTAAATTAAGAAAAAAAAAATTCTTGGAGCGGTCCAACTTTTACAGTGAGAAGACTGCTCCTCTCCCATGTCCTTGGGAGACCACAGGTTTTTCTTGGAAAATGAAACTAAAGAGGAGCAACACTTGGGGACATTAGACCTAACAGATACCAAGGGATGAGGCACCAAAGTAAAAGCAGGAGGATAAGGGGAAATCCTATATATCAAAGTGAGATTCTTCCCCTCACCCCTTCCTCTACTCTTCTTTCAGATGGTGATTACATCTCTGGTGTTACATCTCTACACCCCCTTACAGGAGATTATAAGACTCTTTTCTGGAGTCCAAAGAAAAGACCTACATATACTGACATTTGGAGGTCTCCCAATGAAATAGCTGTGTTCCCACCCAATCACCATGCAGTGGAAGCCTCCCAGTTGAGAAGCCACACATGCAGAGCTTCCAGTTGGCTTTTAGTACTTCATTTGTTCAATGTTAGGCATTTGGGGAAAGCGTCCAGTGTGAAGACAGAGATCAAAACACGAAACAGGAACTTGGAGGAAATAATATTGAAAACAGAAGGAGATTTGGGGGAAAAAAAAAACAGACTAAATTATAGGTAATTAGAATGGTAAGAAAAAAATTATATCAGTGAAATAAACTCAAGATGTCATAAAAAGGATCAGAAAGAGAAAGTACCCTGGAAATTAAAAATATGATAGTGTTTGTGCATTTAATGTTTTTTTAAAAAACTATCTCAAGTTTATAGACAGTTTGCAAGTATAGTTACAGAGGTCTTTTTTCTCTGAACCATTTGAGAGTAAGTTGCTAGCTGCATCCCCTACCACCTTTGAAACTGTGTTTCCTACAAAAAAGGACATTCTCCCACATAACCACAATACAGCCATCAAATCAGGGAATGAGCATTGATGCATTACCACCATCTAATTATCAGACCTTATTCAAGTTTTGCCAGATGTACAAATAATGTCCTTTATGTCAAGAGCACCGAGTTTAGAATCACATGTTGCATTTAGTTGGGAGACCAGCCAATGTTCCATGCAGTTTCAATCCACCCTACCCACTCTGTTTTGGGAGTAAACAAGGGTGTGTACGCTCATCTTGGGCTTCCCACAGCCCTCCTGTTAGTCCCACCAGCCCTCCAGCCAGCCAAGGGGACTTGTCTTCCTGGTGTTGGACCCCAGGGCTGGGGCTCCCAATATGTGGCTCAAACCACTCACTCCCCAGGGAGGTTCTCCACCCATGAAATCCCCCTCCTCTTCTGAGTCCCCTCCCAGGGGCATAGGTCCCAACCTGATCACTTTTCTTCCCTTCCTGCCTGATTCCACATGGATCTTTCTTACAGCCTTGGTTGTATAAGGGTCTTTCTGCCAGTCTCCATTTAGTTTTCAGTGAGAATTATTCCACATGCAGATGTATTTTTGATGTGTTTGTGTGGGGAGGCAAGTTCCACTGTTCTCCTACTCTACCATCTTGATCTCTCTCTCTTCAATAGACTTTATTTTTTTTAGAGCAGTTTTAGGTTCAGAGAAAAATTGAGCAAAAAGTACAGGGAGTTTCTATACACCTCCTGTCCCTGCCGCCCCCCAGTCCTCCCACAGCCTCCCCTAGTATGGGCATTGCTGTGTCCTCCTCATTGCAATCTGTCAGGGAGCATGGATTTTTGTTTGTCCTATTACTGATGGTGTTCACTTTGATCACTTGTGTAAGGTGGCATCTGCCAGGATTTGCCTCTGAAGTTACTCTTTTTTTTTTTTTGTAATTAGTAAGTATTTTTGTGGAGAGGAACTTTGAGACTATGTAAATATCCCATTCCTCATTACACTTGGAATTCATTCATTTATGTTGTAAAGACTCATGGCTTTCTGTTTTATCCAGTGGGTTATAATCTGTTGCTACCATTATTTATTTTGATACTCAAATTGTCTCTGATTTGGTCTGTGGAAGCTCCTTCAAGCTGGTTTCTTTGTCCTTTTGACATGTCCCCATCATTCTTGGACGTTTCCTTTTTTTTTTTAATTGAAATGTAATTCACACACCATACCATAAAATTCACCCTTTTAAAGTGTATAGTTCAGTGGTTTTTATATATTTATAGAGCCTTGCAATCATCACCACTGTCTAATTCCAGAACATTTTTCACCCCAAAGAGAAATCTTTCATCTGTTAGCAGTTACTCGCCATTTCCCTCCAGTTCCTCCCAGCTGCTGGCAACCTACTAATTTACTTTCTGTTTCTGTGCCTGTTTTGGACATTTCATATAAATGGAATCATGTAATCTGTAGCTTTTTGTGTCTGCTTCTTTCAGTTACCATATTTTCAAGATTCATCCATGATGTAGCATACAGCAGTACTTTATTTTAATTATCATATAATATTATATTTTGTCAATGTATAATGCCACATTTTATTTATCCATTTATCAGTTGATAGATCTTTGTGTCATTTTCATCTCTTGGTGTTATGAATAATGCTGCTATGAGCATTCACGGATAAGTTTTTGTGTGAATATATGTTTTTATTTCTCTTGGGTATAAGCCTAGGAGTGGAATAGCTATGCCATGTGGTAACTCTTTTTAACTTTTTGAGGAACTGCCAAACTGTTTTCCAGGGTTGCCACACCATTTTACTTTCTTCCCAGCAATGTGCGATGGTTCATGTTTCCCTCCATCCTCATCAAAGTTCTTGTATTTTTTCTACTCCAGCTTTGGAATCAGCCATTTTTCCGTGGAGCCCTTGTTCCTTTTAGTGAATAACAATATTTATAAATCAAATCTGGTGCTAGGTATGCTCATTGCTACATGGAATTGAGCTGAGGATTTGCTGCTCCAAGATTCTTTGTGTATAGCACTAGAGAATATATGTGTACACACACACACACTTTTACATCTATAATATGTTTATTGCTATGTTCATTGAACACAAAACTATGTTTATTGCTATAAGTATGTTTATTGAAGTCCATGAGTTCAAACTGATAACCCCAGATTCCAAACCAACACTGCAGGGTTCTTTCCAGTTTTCTCTTTTTCTGCATTTTAACCCCTTCCCCAACAGTGAGAAACCCTGCTCCCATTGCCCTTCATGTAGTCACTTACTTGATCCATCTTTCTACATGTAACCCATGTCCTATCACTCTCTTCTCCCCTTGGTCCTTCTAATCCTGCTCAGGCTCTGACCCGCCACCCTGGACTGCCCTCTCATATCTCCTCCTCACCCCTCCTGCATATGAAGCCACCTTACCCACTTGTGCTCTCTGTCTGCCAGACCATCCCCTTCATGTGGATGCCTTCCTTACCTCTGTTGGGCTCTAACACCCCACGCTGGGCTGTCCTGTGTAGGCAGTTTCCTTCCCCCTGGGGCTCTGACACATTATGCCGGGCCACCCCTACGCAAGGACATCTGCTTCACCACACTTGGGCTCTGACTCCCTCCTTACACAGATGCTCTCTTCATCTGCTCCCTGTTTATTGAATTTTTAATAATTTTTCCCTTTTATTTTAATTTTTTCAACTTTTTATTTTGAAGTAAATATAGACTCACAGGAAGTTGCAAAAATACTGTAGAAAGTTTCATTTACACAGTTTTTCTCATTCGTTACATCTTACATAACTCGAGAAAATATAAAACTCAGGAAATTAATATTTTATTTGTCCATTCATCAGTTGATAGATATTTGGGTTGTTTCTACCTTTTAGCTGTTATGAATAATGCTGCTTTGCGCATATTCATGTTTGTATGTAGTTCTCTCCCATTTATCACAGGTAGATTTATGTAACCACCATTACAGTTTAAGATACAGCACGATTCTATCACCATGGATATATCCCCTGTGCTACTCCTTTACAGTCACACGCATTCTTCTCTCCCCACTATCCCATATTTAATGACTTCTTAAAATTAAAAACATTATTGCAAGTCACAGGAAGAGGAGAGCTGAGGAAGAGGAGATAAACCATGTTATGTTCATGAATGGGAAGACTTAGTTTCATTACCAATCCTGAGGGAGGAACAGGCTAGGAATTCTGATTTCTGAAAGTTGATTTTATTGGCGCACTATTCCATCCTGCACCATTGCTGAGTCTTGGGGCCACTTGGGGCAGTTTTTTCTCCAGCTCCTGGCTTTATGCAGAGAGCCCAGTCTGGCCTTCTGTAATGCAGAAACTTCTAGAAGTTTATAGCACATACTTCCCATCCTACCTGCTAGCTTTCAAATCCCAGGTCTGAAGGTTGCTGTCTAGTTCTGTAACCTCTGTGAACTGCCACACTTCAGTTCTCACTCATCACTGTGGCTTGATTTCTTCTTGGTTAATGGCATATTTCTCTTTCTTGTTTTTGAATTTCACTGTATAAACTCTTCAAAAATAATCTATTTTGTCTAGAATTTCTGTATTCAAAGTGGGAAGGAATGCTTCCCACCACAAGCTCAGTACACTTTTTACCTTTTCTTTTAAAAAATTTCAAGCCTATAGAAAAGTTGAAAGAATAGTACAGTGAAGACCCATATATCCTTCACCAGATTCATCAATTTTTGCCATTTTGTCTCTTTCTAGAGCACCTCTCTCCTCGCCTCCTCCACCCTTGCCACTCACTCACACTCACATACTTTTTTCCTGAATTATTTGAAAGTTATTATTTGAAAGTTAGTTACGGATACCATAACACTTATTCCCTAAATAATTCAGCAGGCATCTCCTATGAGTAAGGACATTCGCATACAAAATTTAAATACCATTATCACATCCAAAAAAATGATTATTAATTCATTGTAATACTAATGTATAGTCCAAATTCCCCTGATTATTCCTTAAATGTCTTTTTTTTTTTTTTTTTTTTTTTGCTGTGTATGGGTGTTTGTGTATTTTCTTTTTTTTTAAAATTAATTTGTTTATTTTTGGCTGCGCTGCGTCTTCGTTGCTGCGCTCGGGCTTTCTCTAGTTGGAGCAAGCAGGGACAACTCTTTGTTGTGGTGCGCGGGCTTCTCATTGTGGTGGCTTCTCTTGTTGTGGAGCACGCACTCTAGGTGCGCGGGCTCAGCAGGTGTGTCTTGCGGGCTCTAGAGCACAGGCTCAGTAGTTGTGGCACACGGGCTTAGTTGCTCTGTGGCATGTGGGGTCTTCCTGGACCAGGGCTCAAACCCGTGTCCCCTGCATTGGCAGGCGGATTCTTAACCACTGTGACGCCAGGGAGTCCCTATTTGTGTATTTTTCTTGATCTAGGATCCAGTTAGTGTTTATGCATAGCAGTTGGTTGTTTAATCTCTTTAGTCTCTCTCAATTCAGAATGATCTTGTTTTTCATAACACTGAATTTTTTGAAGAGTCCAGGACAGCTGTCTTACAGAATGCCTCACATTCTAGATTTGTAATTGTTCATGATTCAATTCAGATTAAACAATTTGGAGAAGAATAACTGTGGGTGATGTTTTAAATTTATTGCATCACATCAGGAGATACATATTGTCAGCTTGTTAAACTGTTAGTGATGCTGAGCTTGATCATTTGATTAAGGTAGTGATTACTGCATCTCTTCACTGTAAACATACATCTTCTCCTTTGGAATTAATAAGTCATCTGTAAAATGATATTTTGAGGCATTGTGAATATTTTCTTCCCCACTAACTGTTTACCTAAAAGCATCTGTTTTAGGTAATCAATAATTATCAATCATAATCAATAATTATCAATCATAATCAATAATTATAATTGAAGTTTAACACAACTTCTTGAGTGTAAACAGAGTATAAACACTAACTGTTTATACTATTCATTTATTCATTCCACAGGTGTTTACTGAATAGGTACCACATCAGGTTCTGTGGGAATCACATGGTGAACACAGTCTAGTGGGTGTCTTTGTGGTGTCTACAGTCTAATGGGAGAGATTGACATTAATCAAATAATCACACCAATGTATGTTTATAGATTGTGATAATTATTATAAAAGGAAAAGTGGAGGTGCTGTGAGAGATTATAAGGGGAGATCACTTTTTTTAGGGGTTCAGGGAGGACTTCTTGTCTTTATTTTGAGCTAAGAGCTAAAAGATGCAGCTATTTTGTTAAGGAGGGGGAGACAGATAAAAGGTCTTGAAGAGGAAAAGGGCATGGTACATTGAAGAAATGTATATTCAAGTAGTGTTCCAGCACCAAGCATAGTGTCTACACATAATAGGTGCTCAATAAATATTAGTGGAAGGGAGGCTGAAAACTAGCCTGTGTAATCACTGTTTTTAGATTATTTATTTTATTTTTTAAAATTTTTATTTATTTTTTATTTTTTAAACATCTTTATTGGGGTATAATTGCTTTACAATGGTGTGTTAGTTTCTGCTTTATAACAAAGTGAATCAGTTATACATATACATATGTTCCCATATGTCTTCTCTCTTGCGTCTCCCTCCCTCCCACTCTCCCTATCCCACCCCTCCAGGCTGTCACAGCGCACCAAGCTAATATCCCTGTGCCTTGTGGCTGCTTCCCCCTAGCTTACTACGTCTGTTAGTGTGTATATGTCCATGACTCTCTCTCGCCCTGTCAAAGCTCACCCTTCCTCCTCCCCATATCCTCAAATCCGTTCTCCAGTAGGTCTGCGTCTTTATTCCTGTCTTACCCCTAGGTTCTTCATGACATTTTTTTTCCCTTAAATTCCATATATATGTGTTAGCATACGGTATTTGTCTTTCTCTTTCTGACTTACTTCACTCTGTATGACAGACTCTAGGTCTATCCATCTCATTACAAATACCTCAGTTTCATTTCTTTTTAAGGCTGAGTAATATTCCATTGTATATATGTGCCACATCGTCTTTATCCATTCATCTGATGATGGGCGCTTAGGTTGTTTCCATCTCCGGGCTATTGTAAATACAGCTGCAATGAACATTTTGGTACATGACTCTCTTTGAATTTTGATTTTCTTGGGGTATATGCCCAGTAGTGGGATTGCTGGGTCATATGGTAATTCTATTTGTAGTTTTTTAAGGAACCTCCATACTGTTCTCCATAGTGGCTGAACCAATTCACATTCCCACCAGCAGTGCAAGAGTGTTCCCTTTTCTCCACACCCTCTCCAGCATGTATTGTTTCTAGATTTTTTGATGATGGCCATTCTGACTGGTGTGAGATGATATCTCATTGTAGTTTTGATTTGCATTTCTCTAATGATTAATGATGTTGAGCATTCTTTCATGTGTTTGTTGGCATTCTGTATATCTTCTTTGGAGAAATGTCTATTTAGGTCTTCGGCCCATTTTTGGATTGGGTTGTTTGTTTTTTTGTTATTGAGCTGCATGAGCTGCTTGTAAAGTTTGGAGATTAATCCTTTGTCAGTTACTTCATTTGCAAATATTTTCTCCCATTCTGAGGGTTGTCTTTTGGTCTTGATTATGGTTTCCTTTGCTGTGCAAAAGCTTTGAAGTTTCATTAGGTCCCATTTGTTTATTTTTGTTTTTATTTCCATTACTCTAGGAGGTGGGTCAAAAAGGATCTTGCTGTGATTTATGTCATAGAGTGTTCTGCCTATGTTTTCCTCTAAGAGTTTGATAAGTTTCTGGCCTTACATTTAGGTCTTTAATCCATTTTGAGCTTACTTTTGTGTATGGTGTTAGGGAGTGATCTAATCTCATACTTTTACATGTACCTGTCCAGTTTTCCCAGCACCATTTATTGAAGAGGCTGTCCTTTCTCCACTGTACATTCCTGCCTCCTTTATCAAAGATAAGGTGTCCATATGTGCGTGGGTTTATCTCTGGGCTTTCTATCCAGTTCCATTGATCTATCTTTCTGTTTTTGTGCCAGTACCATACTGTCTTGATTACTGTAGCTTTGTAGTATAGTCTGAAGTCAGGGAGCCTGATTCCTCCAGCTCCTTTTTTCGTTCTCAAGATTGCTTTGGCTATTCGGGGTCTTTTGTGTTTCCATACAAATTGCGAAATTTTTTGTTCTAGTTCTGTGAAAAATGCCAATGGTAGTTTGATAGGGATTGCATTGAATCTGTAGATTGCTTTGGGTAGTAGAGTCATTTTCACAATGTTGATTCTTCCCATCCAAGAACATGGTATATCTCTCCATCTATTTGTATCATCTTTAATTTCTTTCATCAGTCTTATAATTTTCTGCATACAGGTCTTTCGTCTCCTTAGGTAGGTTTATTCCTAGATATTTTATTCTTTTTGTTGTAATGGTAAATGGGAGTGTTTTCTTGATTTCACTTTCAGATTTTTCATCATTAGTATATAGGAATGCCAGAGATTTCTGTGCATTAATTTTGTATCCTGCTACTTTACCAAATTCATTGATTAGCTCTAGTAGTTTTCTGGTAGCATCTTTAGGATTTTCTATGTATAGTATCATGTCATCTGCAAACAGTGACAGCTTTACTTCTTCTTTTCCGATTTGGATTCCTTTTATTTCCTTTTCTTCTCTGATTGCTGTAGCTAAAACTTCCAAAACTATGTTGAATAATAGTGGTGAGAGTGGGCAACCTTGTCTTGTTCCTGATCTTAGTGGAAATGCTTTCAGTTTTTCACCATTGAGGATGATGTTTGCTGTGGGCTTTATTATGTTAAGGAAAGTTCCCTCTATGCCTACTTTCTGCAGGGTTTTTATCATAAATGGGTGTTGAATTTTGTCGAAAGCTTTCTCTGCATCTATTGAGATGATCATATGGTTTTTCTCCTTCAGTTTGTTAATATCGTTTATCACATTGATAGATTTGCATATATTGAAGAATCCTTGCATTCCTGGAATAAACCCCACTTGATCATGGTGTATGATCCTTTTAATGTGCTGTTGGATTCTGTTTGCTAGTATTTTGTTGAGGATTTTTGCATCTATGTTCATCAGTGATATTGGCCTGTAGTTTTCTTTCTTTGTGACATCCTTGTCTGGTTTTGGTATCAAGGTGATGGTGGCCTCGTAGAAGGAATTTGGGAGTGTTCCTCCCTCTGCTATATTTTGGAAGAGTTCGAGAAGGATAGGTGTTAGCTCTTCTCTAAACGTTTGATAGAATTCACCTGTTAAGCCATCTGGTCCTGGGCTTTTGTTTGTTGGAAGATTGTTAATCACAGTTTCAATTTCAGTGCTTGTGATTGGTCTGTTCATATTTTCTATTTCTTCCTGGTTCAGTCTTGGCAGGTTGTGCATTTCTAACAATTTGTCCATTTCTTCCAGATTGTCCATTTTATTGGCATAGAGTTGCTTGTAGTAATCTCTCATGATTTTTTTTATTTCTGCAGTGTCAGTTGTTACTTCTCCTATCTCATTTCTAATTCTATTGATTTGAGTCTTCTCCCTTTTTTTCTTGATGAGTCTGGCTAGTGGTTTATCTATTTTGTTTATCTTCTCAAAGAACCAGCTTTTAGTTTTATTGATCTTTGCTATCATTTCCTTCATTTCTTTTTCATTTATTTCTGATCTGATTTTTATGATTTCTTTCCTTCTGCTAGCTTTGGGGTTTTTTTGTTCTTCTTTTTCTAATTGCTTGAGGTGCAAGGTTAGGTTGTTTATTCGAGATGTTTCCTGCTTCTTAAGGTGGGCTTGTATTGCTATAAACTTCCCCCTTAGAACTGCTTTTGCTGCATCCCATAGGTTTTGGGTCGTTGTGTCTCCATTGTCATGTATTTCTAGGTATTTTTTTATTTCCTCTTTAATTTCTTCAGTGATCACTTCATTATTAAGTAGTGTATTGTTTAGCCTCCATGTGTTTGTATTTTTTACAGATCTTTTCCTGTAATTGATATCTAGTCTCATGGCATTGTGGTCAGAAAAGATACTTGATACAATTTCAGTTTTCTTAAATTTACCAAGGCTTGATTTGTGACCCAAGATATGATCTATCCTGGAGAATGTTCCATGAGCACTTGAGAAAAATGTGTATTCTGTTGTTTTTGGATGGAGTGTCCTATAAATATCAATTAAGTCTATCTTGTTTAATGTATCATTTAAAGCTTGTGTTTCCTTATTTATTTTCATTTTGGATGATCTGTCCATGGGTGAAAGTGGGGTGTTAAAGTCCCCTACTATGAATGTGTTACTGTCGATCTCCCCTTTTATGGCTGTTAGTATTTGCCTTATGTATTGAGGTGCTCCTATGTTGGGTGCATAAATATTTACAATTGTTATATCTTCTTGTTGGATCGATCCCTTGATCATTATGTAGTGTCCTTCTTTGTCTCTTTTAATAGTCCTTATTTTAAAGTCTATTTTGTCTGATATGAGAATTGGTACTCCAGGTTTCTTTTGGTTTCCATTTGCATGGAATATCTTTTTCCATCCCCTTACTTTCAGTCTGTATGTGTCTCTAGGTCTGAAGTGGGTCTCTTGTAGACAGCATATATAAGGGTCTTGTTTTTGTATCCATTCCGCCAATCTGTGTCTTTTGGTGGGAGCATTTAGTCCATTTACATTTAAGGTAATTATCGATATGTATGTTCCTATTCCCATTTTCTATATTGTTTTGGGTTCGTTATTATAGGTCTTTTCCTTCTCTTGTGTTTCTTGCCTAGAGAAGTTCCTTTAGCATTTGTTGTAAAGTTGGTTTGGTGGTGCTGAACTCTGTCAGCTTTTGCTTGTCTGTAAAGGTTTTAATTTCTCCATGAAATCTGAATGAGATCCTTGCTGGGTAGAGTAGTCTTGGTTGCAGGTTTTTCTCCTTCATCACTTTCAGTATGTCCTGCCACTTCCTTCTGGCTTGTAGGGTTTCTGCTGAGAGATCAGCTGTTAACCTTATGGGGATTCCCTTGTGTGTTATTTGTTGTTTTTCCCTTGCTGCTTTTAATATGCTTTCTTTGTATTTAATTTTTGATAGTTTGATTGATATGTGTCTTGGCGTATTTCTCCTTTTATTTATCCTGTATGGGACTCTCTGTGCTTCCTGGACTTGATTAACTATTTCCTTTCCCATATTAGGGAAGTTTTCAACTATAATCCCTTCAAATATTTTCTCAGTCCCTTTCTTTTTCTCTTCTTCTTCTGGAACCCCTATAATTCGAATGTTGGTGCGTTTAATGTTGTCCCAGAGGTCTCTGAGACTGTCCTCAGGTCTTTTCATTCTTTTTTCTTTATTCTGCTCTGCAGTAGTTATTTCCACTACTTTATCTTCCAGGTCACTTATCCGTTCTTCTGCCTCAGTTATTCTGCTATTGCTCCCATCTAGAGTACTTTTAATTCCATTTATTGTGTTGTTCATCGTTGCTTGTTTCATCTTTATTTCTTCTAGGTCCTTGTTAACTGTTTCTTGCATTTTGTCCATTCTACTTCCAAGATTTCGGATCATCCTTACTATCATTATTCTGAATTCTTTTTCAGGTAGACTGCCTATTTCCTCTTCATTTGTTAGGTCTGGTGCATTTTTATCTTGCTCCTTCATCTGCTGTGTGTTTTTCTGTCTTCTCATTTTGCTTATCTTACTGTGTTTGGGGTCTCCTTTTTGCAGGCTGCACGTTCGTAGTTCCTGTTGTTTTTGATGTCTGTCTCCAGTGGCTAAGGTTGTTTCAGTGGGTTGTGTAGGCTTCCTGGTGGAGGGGACTAGTGCCTGTGTTGTGGTGGATGAGGCTGGATCTTGTCTCTCTAGTGGGCAGGTTCACGTCTGGTGGTGTGTTTTGGGGTGTCTGTGGCCTTATTATGATTTTAGGCAGCCTCTCTGCTAATGGGTGGGGTTGTGTTCCTCTTTTGCTAGTTGTTTGGCATAGGTTGTTCAGCACTGTGGCTTGCTGGTCGTTGAGTGAAGCTGGGTGCTGGTGTTAAGATGGAGGTCTCTGGGAGATTTCCGCTGTTTAATATTATGTGGAGCTGGGAGGTCTCTTGTTGACCAGTGTCCTGAAGTTGGCTCTCCTACCTCAGAGGCAGAGCCCTGACTCTTGGCTGGAGCACCAAGAGCCTTTCATCCACACGGCTCAGAATAAAAGGGAGAAAAAGTAGAGAGAATTAGTAGAAGTATGAGGAAAGAAAGGCGAAAAGGAGGAAAGGAAGGAAGGAAGAAAGAAGCAAAGAAGGAAAGAAAGAAGGGAGGGAGGGAGGGAGGAAGGAAGGAAGGAAGGAGGGAAAGAAGGAAAAAAGACAGAAAGAAAGAAGATACAGTAGAAATAAAGTATAATATAGTTATTGAATTAAAAAATATTTAGAAAAAAAAAGGGACAGATAGAACCTTAGGACAAATGTTGGAAGCAAAGCTATACAGAGAAAATCTTACACAGAAGCATATACGTACACCTTCACAAAAAGAGGTGAAGGGGGAAAAATCATAAATCTTGCTCTCAGAGACCGCCTCCTCAATTTGGGGTGATTCGTTGTCTTTTGGGAGGTCTGAGGTCTTCTGCCAGTCTTCAGTAGGTGTTCAGTAGGAGTTGTTCCACGTGTAGATGTATTTCTGGTGTCTCCGTGGGGAGGAAGGCGATCTCCGCGTCTTACTCTTCCGCCATCTTCAAGGTCCCCTCAGGTTATTTATTTTATAATAAAATGATCAACTCCAGGGCTTAAAAACTTAAATAATTGCTTATGAAGCACTTATCATGTACCAGGCAGTGTGTTAAATGTGTTACCTATGTAAATTTATTTAATCTTTCGGTATGTACTATTATTACTCAGTTTTATAGATGAAAACTAAGTCTCAGGTAAATTGATTAACTTCCCCAAAGTCATATAGTTAGTAAGTGAATTAGGAACTAGGATTAGAACTTGGACAGTCGAGTCCTAGAGTTCGTGTTCTTATCCATTATGCTATAGTTCTTCCCATTGCTTAAAATATAAACAATATCTTTCTCAGACTGACATTCCAGGGCTTCCATAATATGATGCCTGTCTGCGTTTCCAGCTGTGTCCTGTTGTTACCCATGTAAATATATCCTTGCTCCAATTTCACTGATCCCTCAATAATTGCCCATTCCTAGATCACTCCTTGCATGTCTGTCCCTGTTTGAAATTTCACTTCAGCATCTTCCTCTCTGGGATATCTGTTAAAATTTTATCTGTCCTTCCAGACTCAGCTCAAATCCATAAATAATGCCTTTCGTGACCATCCAGACTCGTGATCTGGTCCATTTCTTGAATTTTTAAAATATTTATTTTATTTATTTATTTGGCTGCGTGGGTCTTAGTTGTGGCACAAGGGATCTTTAGCTGTGGCATGCAGACTCTTAGTTGCAGCATGTGGGATCTAGTTCCCTGACCGAGGATCGAACCCAGGCCCCCTGCATTGGGAGTGTGGAGTCTTAGCCACTGGACCACCAGGGAAGTTCCCATTTCTTGAACTTTTACAGTACTTATTCAGGTACACTTATCTGTTAATTTTATCTGACAGATTAATCACGTAGTACCTGTGTCTCTTGTGCTGTGTTGTTATTAAAGTCATTTATTATTATTTAAATTTTCTTATTTAGCATTGTTTACCATTAAGTAAATGTTAAGATTCTTGATGTTAGGGATGATATCTGAGACTTCAGTTGATCCCAGTACCCTGCATACAGTAGATGCATTATAAATATGTTGATCTGATTGTTTGTTTACTAATATTTTACATATAATGACCATGAAATGCTAACTATTGTAGGTGTATATTAAATGTGCTAGATTGTGTGTTGTGAGAAATTTTATTCATCTCTTTGCATTGGACAGTCTAAATATGCAGTCTTTATTAAAAAATGGCATGTATATGAAAGTTTTTTGAACTGTAAGTCATTAGACACAAAAGACAGATTTAAGAAAAACCATTCATAGATTATGCAGCCTGCTTGTCTACCTAAACTTAAATTACCTAACAGGAGCCAATTAATAAATAGAAGTTGACCATGGTGATCATTTTGTAATTTATAGAACTATTGATAATAAATTGCTACGTTGTACACTGGGAACTAACATAGTATTGTAGGTCAGTTACACTTCAAAAACAACAAACAAACAAACAGAAAAAGACACCAAATTTGTGGTTATCAGAGGCATAGGGTGGGAGGAGGGAGAATTAGATGAAGGTGGTCAAAAGGTAGAAACTTCCAGTTATAAGATAAATAAGTACTAGGGATGTAATATACAACACGATTAATATAATTAATGCTGTTGTATGTTATATATGAAAGTTGTTAAGTGAGTAAATCCTAACAGTTTGCAACACAAGGATAAAATTTTTTTCTTTTATTTTATATCTGTATGAGATGATGGATGTTCACAAAATTCATTGTGGTAATCATTCCATGATGTATGTAAGTCAGATCTTATAACATTGTATTAGTTTAAGTTGCACAATGTAATGATTTAATATATGTGTATATTGTGAAATGATTACCACAATAAGTTTACTTAACATCCATCACCTCACATAGTTATATATTTTTTTCTTTTGATGAGAGCTTTTAAGATTACCTCTCTTAGCTACTTTCAGACATATGATGCAGTATTGTTAACTATACCTACCATACTGTACATTATATCCCTAGAACTTATTTATCTTATAATTGGAAGTTTGTAACTTTTGACCACCTTCACCTGTTTCCTTCATCCCTTACACCCTGCCTCTGGCAACCCTGAATCTGTTCTCTGTTTCTGTGAGTTTGGTTGTTTTGGAATCCATGTATAAGTGAGTTCTTCTGGTATTTGTCTTTCTCTGACTTATTTCACTTAGCATAATGCCCTCAAGGTCCATCCATGGTGTTGAAAATGACAGGACTTCCTTCCTTTTAATGGCTGAATGATATTCTATCTTATACACACTAATGCACGCACACACGCATGCACAAACACACCACATTTTCTGTATCCATTCATCTTTTGATGGGTATTTCGGTTGTTTCCATGTCTTAGCTGTTGTAAATAATGCTGCAGTGAACATGGAGGTGCAGACTCTCTTCCAGATATTGATTTTGTTTCCTTTGGTTGTGTACCTAGAAATGGAATTGCTGGGTTATATGGTAGTTATGTTTTTAATTTTTTGAGGAACCTTCATACTGTTTTCTGTCGTGGCTGAATCAATTTACATTTTTGCCAGTAGTGCACAAGGGTTCTCTTTTCTCAGCATTCTCTCCAGCACTTGTTGTTTGTTTTCTTTTTGTTGGTAGCCATTCTGACAGGTGTGATGATATCTTTATGGTTTTGATTTACATTTCCCCAGTGATTGGTGATGCTGAGCATCTTTTCATGTGCCTGTTGGCCATCTTATGTCTTCTTTGGAAAAATGTCTATTCAGATCCTCTGCCCACTTTTAATTTTTCTTTTTTTGATGTTAACTTGTATGAGTTCTTTGTATATTTTGGATACTAATCCCTTGTTGGATATATCATTTGCAAATATCTTCTCCCATTCAGTAGGCAGCCTTTTGGTTTTGTTGATAGTTTTCTTTGCTGGGCAAAAGTTTTTTAGTTTGATGTGGTTCTATTTGTTTACTTTTGCTTTTGTTTCTCTTTGCCTGAAGAGACATACCCCTCAAAAACTGCTAAGACTGATGTCAAAGAGCATATTGCCTATGTTTTCTTCTAGTTTTATGGTTTCAGGTCTTAACATTCAAGTCTTTTTATCCATTTTGAGTTTATTTTTGTATATGGTATGAGAAAGTAGTCCGGTTTGATTTTTTTTTTTTTTGCATGTAGCTGTCCAGTTTTCCCAACACCATTTATTGAACAGGCTGTCTTTGCCCCATTCCCTTTGTCATAGATTAATTGCCCATACAAGTGTGGATTTATTTCTGGGCTCTCTATTCTCTTCCATTGATCTATGTGTCTGTTTTTGTGTGAGTACTATACTCTTTTGATTACTGTAGCTTTGTAGTATAGTTTGGCATCAGAGAGTGTATTATGGGATGTTTTAAAATTAATGATCCAATCACCTTATTAGTAATTGGTCTGTTCAGATTTTTTTTTTTTTTATGATTCATTGTTGGTAGGGTGTATGTGTCTAGGAATTTATCCATTTATTCTAGATTGTCCAATTTATTAGCATGTAATTGTTCATCGTAGTCTTAAGATCCTTTGTATTTCTGTTTTACCAGTTGTAATGTCTATAAATAATATTTTAATAATTGAAAGTGTAATACAAATTTGATCTATTTTCTAGATTTAAACAAGTCTCTTGAGTGGTGTTTTCTCACCGATGGAGAATTACTTCCAAGCAGAAGCTTACAACCTGGACAAGGTGTTAGATGAATTTGAACAAAACGAAGGTGAGAATTTACTTGGTGACTCTGTTTGAATGTATTTATGATATAGAAAATGTGGGATTATAAGAGGATGCAGTACTTAAAAAAAAGAAAGGAAGGTCCAGTGCCTCAATAATGATAGTATTATATATTAATATTCAGAGGAAGAACTAATATTTTTGTTAGCACTGTGTGCCAGATACTATGCTAAATCATTCACATGGATTATATCATTTAATCTTTAAAATAATACCATGAAAGTAAATCTTACCTACATTTTACAGATGAAGATAGAGGCACAGAAAGGTTAAGCATCTTCCCCAAGTTAGTTTGTTCATAAGTGCAAGATTAGAATCCAATTTATGGTCAGGAAAAGCTTTAGAATGTGTGATTGTATTTCCAAAGTTATTGATTGACCAATAAAGCAAGATCCATTTTAAACCTAATTTTAAAAGATTTACATTTTTAAGTATCTACCAAATGGTTAATTAAATTATATATTCTCAAGGCCCAGTCTAAAAATGTCTGCTAAAGATTCACTTCATTTAGGGAATTTTCCTTAAATTCACCTTTCAGTATGACTAGAATATGTAAGCCATAATTAAATATCTGTCTTTCACTTTATCCTGCTTCCCTGGTGTTCTTGGTTTCTAACAGAAAATGGCATGTAACAAGTTTACAAAGTGATATATTTCCATCTAAAACCCATGATTTTAGTAGTAGTCTCCAAACCTTTTACTATATCTGGTGATTCAGGTTGTTCTTTGATAGCAGTTGGGAAGAGAGATTAGTTTTGATTTTGTTGTTTTGGGCCTATGCTAGAGCAAGCATTAAAAAGATATGTGCTCATGGGGCTAAGAAGGGAGAAGAAAGATACCTGGAATGGCCTGCTCTTACATTTTACCATTGATGACCCAAAGCTAACCCATGACCCTAGCCTAACTCCTGATTCATGTAAACGTGAAACTGAATCTTTTTGGATTTTATGGGATCTGGGTGGGCTTTATACATACCAAGGTGGAAGGTATGTTATCCTCTTAGTTTCAGTCATTTATACAAGTACTTTCTCAATCCCTTCTTTGGTTTGGCCCTATCACAGTTATTTGTCATCTACACAAATGCTACACCTAATCCTGTGAATACTATTCTTCTAGAATACCATTGACTCTCATTAATAAAATTATTTGTTCTTTACATCAGTCTCTTTGTGACTTCTGTAGATTCTAGTAGGGTATTTTGTATATAGTTGATTTGCAGTACATTTTTGTTGAGTCAGTAAAAATTGTCATTTTAGTTTGAAATACAGGATTTGCTTACCAAAATAACTCCTTTAGAAGGAGAATAATTTCAGAAGCCAGCTTGTTTGTAACTATGCTCTTCATTTGTTTTCAACTATTTTTTAAACATCTCAGTACCAGTTGCATTAAAACTACCACCTCTAGCCTGGTACCTTTCCAAATATATTTTTTTAAAAGTGTTTTCTCATTTCATGTTAATTTCCTCCTTTAAATGAAAAATGTACCACACACAAACTGTGATGACATTAGATAATTAACATTATACCCAGTTGGTGGTTAAATAATGAAAATTTTAATACATGATCATTTCTGTTTGAATATTATTAAATATTCTTATAAGAGGCAGTGTTTCTTTTTTATTTCTGTGAACCAGCTTGGAAATACGATTTCTTTTTTTAAAGGAAATACATGTTACCAAATCTCAAGTCTCTGCTAGCCCAAATTTGGTAAACTCAGGATTTAACATTTAACACTCAGAGCATATTAAGCCCATTCTTCACGCAATCTGATTTTTTATGGCCTTTACAATCTGACCTTTCTAGCTTCTTTTCACTACTTTCTTACACTAATTCTTTTTTCAACCCAAACTGATTTACTTAATTGCTTTCTCAGATTGTTGTGTTTGGGGCTTTACTTTTACTTGTTCCCCTCTTACGAATGCCCTGTTTTCCAAACTTTTTGTAAAATTGTCCTTGAAGCCCAGCCCATTTCCTCCTGCTTCCATGAATTTAAGCTTGCTGCCTCAGCCTGTAAAATACCTTTGTCCTCTCAATTTATTTTCTACTACTACATAATAGTTTTTGAATACTTATGCTATTCTGTACTGCTAGTTAGCGATTCATGTGTATTGTATCTATTTCTTATTTTTCCAACTAGATTATATACTTCTTGGAGCTATCATTTAATCTCATATTCCACCCAGTGCTTTTACAGTGGTAGATACTCACATAGCATATATATATGGTGCTACAATAAATATATGCTACATGAATATGCTACCTACTACATATCAGGTGCTGTGCAAAGCAAGGATTTACATTGATGGAAATAAGTGGTTTCTGCCTGAAAAAGTCAGGTAAATAAACCATTGCAATGCAGTGTAGTAAATGCTTTAATAGAGATATGAACAAGGTGCTAAGGGAGTATTAAAGATTTATGAGAGGAAAGCATGTCTGTATAACTTCAGGGCTGTGATTATCATATTTACTGTAGGAAAACAGGAAAAGCAATAAGTGCATAATTTCTTATTTCTCTAATTAGACACATAGCACAATAACTTGGGAAAATGCCATCATAGTTATGATCTATTAAAAAATAAACAGAAACATTAAATGAGATTATGCTTATTGGTAGAATATAAGAAGGTTGTTTTAATATGGCAAATGATCTTTCTGCCAAATTTCCTCAGATAATAGTGTAAATATGAACCTAAATAATAATGTATTGTGACATGGTTATAAGCAGAATTTCACATGCTGTAACAAACTTTTTAGTTTATTATTGTGGGCAAATTTCAAATATATACAAAGTAAATAGAATAGTGTAATAAACTCTAGTGTACCCATTACCCAACTTCAGCAGTGATTGACATGCTGCCATTTTTCATTTATATATCTTCATTTGCTCCTCCCTGCTTCATTGTTACTTTTGTTACTTTTTACAATTTTTTGAAGATAAAATTTATACATTGAAATGTGTAGATCTTAACTGTACAGTGTTGACCAAGAGATATATCCATGTAACCACATCTCAGTCATGATGTAGATTACAGAGCATGCCATCTCCACAGAAAATTTCTTTGTTTTCCTTCCCACTCAATTACTGTATCCTCATCACTGTTCTGATTTTTCTTCCACCTTAGATTAGCCCCCTACCCCATGTTGTGCTGGGCCAGTCCAAGGCCTTCCCCATTATTGCTCTCCCCTCCCCAGCCCCAAAGTACAGCCTGGGGGCCACTTTAATTATGCCAACTAGATTGAAGTAGAATTCTTTTGTTGTTTGGAATGTTCTGAGATATTACCATTTGGTGATGTATAACACAGGGAACAGCCTTAAATATATTTTCTTATCCTTAGCTAGAAATTAGAAACTTCATACCCTAGGAATATTCTGTTTTCACATATCCTAGGAATATTTTAATTTCAGGGCATATTTGCAAATGTAGTTGATTAACTTAGTCCTCGCCTTATCAGTGTTACCAGCAAACTTATTATAATTATTTATTTTTTCAGATGAAACCGTTTCTCCTATTTTATTGGATACAAGGTGGAATAAGATTCTAGATCCCCCTTCTCCCCAACTGTCATTTAACCCTGCGTTGGCCAGTGTGAATGAACCTACAGTTTCTGAGTCACAGCCACAGCTGAAAGTCTTCTCCCTGGCTCATTCAGCTCCTCTTAACACAGAGGGAGAGGACCACTGTGCTAATGGACAGGACTGTAGTCTGAATCCAGAGATCAACACAATGTGGATTGATGAAAATGCGGTTGCAGAAGACCAGTTAATTAAGAGGAACTGTAATCAAGATGATCAATGCGGTACTGTCGAAGTGGGAGAGAAGAAATGTGGAAACCTAGCTTGTCTGCCAGATGAGAAGAGCGTTCTTGTTGTAGCCGTCATGCATAACTGTGATAAAAGGACATTACAAAGCGATTTGCAGGATTGTAATAATTATAATAGTCAATCCCTCATGGATGCTTTTAGCTGTTCACTGGATAACGAAAACAGACAAACTGATCAATTTAGTTTAAGTGTAAATGGGTCCACTGAAAAAGATATGAACTCAGAGAAACAAATGGATCCATTGAGTAGACCAAATGCAGAGGGGGATTCTGTTAAATACATATGTACTACTTCATCTGATAATCTAGCCAGTGTCTGTACCCCTTCACAGTTACAGGATGATGAAAATATAGATAGAGACCCCACCATGTCTGTGATTACAAGTTTAACACCAGATTCAGTAATCTCATCCCAGGGAACAGATGAAGGTCCTGCTGTAAAGCAAGAGGACTCTACACCAGATGAGGTTCTCACTGGCAAAACCAGCTCTCCTAGGACAGATCTAGGGAGTCCAAACTCCTTTTCCCACTTGAGTGAGGGAATTTTGATGAAAAAAGAGCCAGCAGAGGAAAGAACAACTGAAGAATCCATCCAGTCTGGTTTACCTTTGCTTCTCAAAGCTGACATGCCTAATGGGTCTGGCAGGGATGATAACTGTGAACAGTTTTCAGATTGCCTTGTGCCTGGTGAAGTTAGAGCTGATGAAAATGAAGGCTGTAAACATGAAGAAATCCTTGGCACTACAGAACTTCTTAATATGACCGAGCATTTCTCTGAATCTCAGGAGATGATTAATTGGAAATTGACTAAACCAAACAAGATGAATGACAGCCAAGTAAATAAAGAAAATGAGAAGTTTCTGCACATGAATCAGCCTGAAGATACTTACGATGATAGTGGAGGAGAGTGTGATAGAATGGCAGAAGCAGGTCTAGATTTAAAACAAACTTGCGTGAATGAAAGTGAAGGATGCGATTTCTCCACTGTTATGGATACACCAGCAGCAAATTCACTATCTAATTGTTGTGATTCCTATGGAATGCAGAGCCCAGTTGTTTGTTTTGTTCCAAAGACTTTACCTTCCAAAGAAGATTCAGTAACAGAAGAAAAGGAAATAGAGGAGAGCAAGTCAGAATGCTACTCAAATATTTATGAGCAGAGAGGAAATGAAGCCACAGAAGGGAGTGGACTACTTTTAAACAGCACTGGTGACCTAATGAAGAAAAATTACTTACACAATTTCTGTAGCCAGGTTCCATCAGTGCTTGGGCAATCTTCACCCAAGATAGTAGCAAACCTGCAATCTATCAGTGTTCCTTTTGGTGGTGCAAGACCCAAGCAACCTTCTAATCTTAAACTTCAAATTCCAAAGCCATTATCAGACCATTTACAAAATGACCTTCCTGCAAACAGTGGAAATAATATTAAAAACAAAAATGATGTTCTTGGGAAAGCAAAATTAGGGGAAAACTCAGCAACCAATGTATGCAATGCCTCTTTGGGAAATATCTCTATTGCTGATACAAATGGGGAACATTTAGAAAGTTATGAGTCTGGGATATCCAGTAGACAGTGCATTGCATTACCTCCAGAAAGCCCAGATAATGATCTCAGAGCTGGTCAGTTTGGAATTTCTGCTAGAAAGCCATTTACCACTCTGGGTGAAGTGGCTCCAGTATGGGTACCAGATTCTCAGGCTCCAAATTGCATGAAATGTGAAGCCAGGTTTACGTTCACCAAAAGGAGGCATCATTGCAGAGCATGTGGGAAGGTAAGTTGTGTGTATCAGCTCAGGAATCTGGCATGTGCATTTTGTAATGCTCAATTAGAAATTAATAAAGGTGATATAAGGTGAACATACTTCTTGAGATGACATCATAAATAGTTTTTGAGCATGCAATTCTAGTAAATTTCCAAATGAAAAATGACCTTGCTGATTCTTAGAGTTTATATAATTTTTTTTTGTTGTGAAGATTTAAGCTGAATCAGTTTTCATGAATAGATGAGAACTGAGGAAGTGGTAACTTTGGTTACTGTATTGATACTTGGTTAATGGAATAGCTTGAAATAAGGAAGTTATTCTTTTGATTTAAGAAATGTTTGTGATTGACTTCATATTTTTTAATTCTTGAGTAATTGGATATTATACTTAGAATCCATCCCAGTTTTTGCTATAGGATTTTTACCATTGTACTAGACATTCTGGAACTTTCTGTACATATATACATATATTTTTGTCTTTCCCCCCCATATAACTTTGATACAAAAAAGAGTTGAAGGCTATAGATCCTTGTGACAAGGTTATAAGAATAGGTGATATTCCTTAGCTCTCCCTAAATTCTGTTAGCTAGTACCACATCAATATACTAGTCTGTTTTTTAAACAAGAACTGTAAACGAGGAGGAAATGGGATTTTGTATTTTTAAAAAGAATGTAAGGTTTGGTGTCAGGTCTGGATTTGAACTTCAGCTTTGTTACTTTTAACTATATAACTTTATTAAGCTTTATTTTTTAATAAAAAAAGAATCAAAAGATAATTTTCATCGGGCTGTTGTGAAGATTAAATGAAATTACATGTAATAGTAAGTACTCAGTAATTAGCCTCTACTTCCCTTCTTGCCTGATTTATTGGTCTGTCTGTATTAATTCGGTTGACTTCAACTTCAAGGATCAGAATATCTGGCCCTCAGTTACTTAGACAAAAGTAACATTTATTTCATATAACAAGAGGCCTGAAAATAGAGACTCTGTTATGTCTGGGTGTAGAGTCAGGATCACTGAAGTTCTCTTGGCCTTTCCTTCATGGTCTCAAGATAGTGGCACAGCTTTAAGCATCAAGTCCAACCTGACTACTTCCCAAATGCAGAGAAATTGGTTGGTGGCAAAAGAGCCTATTCCTCTTGCTGCCCTCTCATCAGGGTAGAAAGAATCCCCAGCAACTTCTTTCAATTTGTTAGCCAGTTCTAGACCACAGGTCCAATTTAAACCAATGACTGACAACAGGGAACAGGATTGCCAGGATTGGCTAAGATCAATCATGATTCATCCCCTGGGGCTGAGTCCAGTGTTGCCTCAACAAAAGTGGGATTCTCTTAATAAGGAAAAGGGGGAGAATGGTTCCTGGGTGGGCATTCAAAAAGGGCTACTATAGGGTCCTAGAACAAAAGAACCAAATGATGGGGAGCAGAAAGTAGTTAAAGCTGAAACTGGGCTGTTAGTCTCTGATTATTAAAATTTGGAGAAAATAATGTGTCTAATTCCTAAATATTTCACAGTCTGAAGTAAACCTATGGTCAGTAGCCTGAACAGTTTTCTTTTAGGAGATTAGAGTCATCGTGTTTTCGTTGTTCTATGTTTTGCTTACTGTGTATAACACTTTCAGAAATTTTTGCTTGTTTTTTTAAAATTTCCTTCCTATTTATTTATTTAGGCTGTGTCAGGTCTTAGTTGTGGCACACGGGATCTTTCGTTGTGGCGGGTGGGCTCTTTGTTGCGGCATGCGGGCTTCTCTCTAGTTGTGGCATGTGGGCTTCAGAGCACGCAGGCTCAGTAGTTGCAGCACGTGGGCTCCAGAGTGCACAGGCTCTCTAGTTGTGGTGTGCGGGCTCTCTCATTGTGGTGCATGGGCTCCAGAGTGTGCAGGCTCAGTAGTTGTGGCATGGGGGCTCTCTAGTTGTGGTGCACGGGCTTAGTTGCCCCACGGCATGTGGGATCTTAGTTCCCCAACCAGGGATCGAACCTGCATCCTCTGCATTGGAAGGCGGCTTAATCACTGGACCACCAGGGAAATCCCAAAATTTTGCTTAAGCAAATAATAAAAATGCTTTTGTTCCAGACCAGCATATACAGATGTAATGACTAAATAGGTAACTTAGGTGGATTCAGAAAGAAAATGGGGCAAAATGCACATAAGCTGAAAAATTACATGGAATTTTTGCTGAGTGGAATTTGCAGAATTTATAAATTTATGGCTTCATATGGATTATGGATTCATATTCCATCTTTTTTTCTTTTTCCATCTCCATTTTCCTCAGGGATGTTCTAGGATTGTTGAGGTAATGTCTGTAAAAATCCTTGAGCTCCTCAGAAGAAAGGGGCTTATAAACTTAGCTATAGTTTCTCTAGATAGTAAATTAATCAAATTATACTTGGAATTTAGCTAGAAAAATACCTCAAGCAATGTGATTTTGTAAAATAATGTTTACTGTTGAAAAAAGAAATTTAGTTTGTTCCATTCTAATATATCTACTATCCAGTTATTTCCAACAATTTCTTTATTTAATATCTATAGCTAATAAATTCTCTTTACTGTAACAAGCATATATTAAGCATCTAATATATGAAAGGTTCTGGGCTAGGTACTGGAGATTCAGGTATACATAAATTGGAATGTATGACCTCATAGAGTTTATAATCAGAGGCACTGATTTCAGTGTGTGGGAGAGGAGTGTCTGGATTTCCTGTAGTTTTTCAAAAATGCTAAAAAAAATCATTGTGAACTATTGATCTGAGTAGACAAACAGACCATCCCACAACAATTTATAATACAGTGTATTAAGAGCCAGTTATGTATGCTTTATATTCATTCCATTACTGTCTTGTAGAATACCCATTACTATCTTGTAGAATGGGTGGTTAATTTTTTACTATTTGACAGATCAAGAATTAGAGGCTCAGAGAGGTCAAGGAATATGCCCAAGGTCACACAGCTTGAAAGTACTAGAGCCACCTTTAAAGCTAGGACTCTTTCCTTCAGACATACTGCTTCTCCTAGCATCTCTCCTCATTCATAATAGCAGTATGAACAAAATGCTTTAGGAATGTTGAGAAATGAGAGCTTAATTTTTCCCAGGATGGCAGAAGGAGTCAGGAAAATCATGATACAAAAAGTGACTATTTGGGACTTCCCTGGCAGTCCAGTGGTTAAGACTCTGCACTTCCACTGCAGGGGGCGCAGGTTCCATCCCTGGTCAGGGAACTAAGATCCCGCATGTCGTGTGGTGCGGCCAAAAAAAAAAAAAAAATAAGTGACTGTTTGGAGGAGGAGATATAAGAAAGTGGATATAATTTATGGATCACAGTTCTAAAGTATGTGAGGAAAATGGGATCACAGCAGAGCACAGGTGGAGAATTAGCAGTAGGGAAAGGGAAATCATCTTACGGGAGAATGGGCCATGATAAAAATTGAATATAGACTATAACTATAACTATAATATAGAATATAACTCCTTGAATATAGAAGGAGTTAATAGAAAATTGTGGGAAATTATTTAGCAAAGCATAGGGCCTATATCCAGTTCTTGATGAGTAGTAGATATTATACTTGTTACAACATTCATTTATCTTGGTATAATGTCATTAAGAAGAATATAAAATAATTATGTTGAATTTATGAAAGTGTTAAAATACTGCAGTTTATTTCTTTATTGTTGTAATGGACATCAGGACATCTGGATTCTATTCTTGTCTTCATTGTTAATTGGAAAACTATGTCATACTCTAAAATGCTCAGCAAATGTGAGTTTTATTTTATGATTTCACACATTATTAATTTAGATAATTGTTCCATATAGCAGCATAATCTCTACTTCGGCTGTATGATAGGTGATAAATTACAGAATAGAAAGAGTACAGAGGGGAGTTCCCTGGTGATCCAGTGGTTAGTGCTCAGCCCTTTCACTGCCGTGGCCCCAGGTTCAATTCCTGTTCAGGGAACTAAGATCCTGCAAGCCGCGTGGCGCGGCCAGAGGAAAAGAAAAAGGTACAGGGAACTCCCTTCCAGAAAGGTGCCCTCTAAGTTCAGATGATCACTGTTATTATATATCCATAATAATTTCCTATAGAAATCACTGAATCTAGCAGAATATGGTTATTCATTCTCTGTCAAGTTCCATTTGCCCTGAATATTTTGACCCTTTTTTATTTGATTATTTGACTTCAAAGGCCTAAGAAAAGCTTTTGAGTTTAAGAGTACAGGAAAGAGTTTTTTGAAAGTGGAGAAGAATTTTTAAAGGAAAAGATTTTTATTTTTTATTGGTCATTCACAAGGCTTTATCACACTTTATCCATTATTGCCACTTATGTGGCAGGTTGTTACTTACGAGATGCTAGCTGGTTAATGACCCTCTTCTATCTACTGAAGTAGACATAAGAATAGCCTTTAAAGTAAAAGTTCTTGAACTGATACTTACAACATAGAAACTTTGCTTAGGATGGTGTGAAAGATGAGAGTAACATTTTTTTTAACACTTCCACTTTATGCTAGGCTTATCTGGTCTAACAACACAATTCTCTGAGATACAGTTACAGGGGAGAAAAATGTGCCTCAGAAAGGTTAGGTAACTTGCCTAAATTCTCAGAGCTTATAAATGAGAGTGCATGGATTTTAACACAAATTTATCTGACTCCAAAGCTCTTTGCTCTTTTACTACACTGGACATAGCAACAAAATTTATCTGTATTTGGATTGCTTACTAGAAATATAAGTCATGGTCTTTGGGTGAACATCAGTTTTGGACAGTGGTAAAGGATTGGGAATTTGAAAGGAAGACAAAATGCTCAGTGATTGGTGCTATCAGTTGATGGGGGAATCTAGCAAAGGTAGCAGGATTTTAGGTTTTACTTCACCTATCAGGTCTTGAACTACAAATTAGGAAAAGAACTGACCTCCACCAAGGCCTGGAATAAGGAGAGATTTAGTGACAGTAATATATACCACTCCAGTTTACTTACTATTTTTCCACATTAACTGACTTTAAAAGTAGAATTCAAAATAGATGAGTTTTTTTACTGTGTTTGAATAGACGGTGATATGAATAGACAGGACAGAGAAGAGAACTGTAGGACAGGTAGTATGAAAAGAACACTGAAATGGGTATGAAACAGCTCTGGGCTTCTGTTTCCTCTGCTGTAAAAGGACGGGATTGCATAGACTTTATCTTTGTTTCCTTGCAGCTCTGAACGTCTGTGTTTAAATAAGGAAGAAAAGGAAATGGAAAGGTTTGTGCTAGCCACTGATTTATCTCTGTAAAGTTATTGTTAAACGTACTTGATTAACGAAGGTCACTTTGTGGGAAGAATATGCCATTAAACATTTTGAAATGTGCTGTGCTGAAAGTATGTTTTCTGGAAATCATCTCAGTTCGACTGGGATGCTGCGTATCACAGTACCACTTAAGTGGGCTACACTGGGGGTTTTATTTTGCAGTTACTCTTTCCCTTTTGATTCATTTCCAATAGTACCAATCCTTTTAGCCACACATGATCTTCATCCCATTAGTTTAAAACAGCTTGATGACATGTATAATGTCAAAATGACATATTGAAAACTGATCTAGATTAATTTTTAATATAGTTCTAGAAAGCCATCTTCCTCTACACACTGGGGATTATAGGTATTTAACATATAATGAACATTTATAAATGTAATTATAAAATGTTATATTTTATATAAATTTATATTTATATAACAAAGGTTTATATAATTTATATAATATTATATATGTTTATGTATAAAATGGCAAACTACAGTCAGTATTTTACTCTGTGCTTTTCATTTGAATTACTGTTCCATAGTAGTCAGGAGTAATTTTGTCTATAAAAGAACTATATATTTAATAATATTTTGATATTTATGTCATTATAGTATATTTTTAGTTTAAGTGAAAAATACTTTAAAGAATTAAAATATCATGTTAAAAATAACTGTTGAAATTGAAAATAAAACACACATTTTTAGATGGGATGAAGAGACCTGGTACTATTTTTATTTTAAACAAAGTAATATTTATATCTTGAAAGATGGCAGTCTTCTACCTACTTTTACATATCCCTAGTCCCTAGTCCAGCTCCCTGGACATACCTACTTTAAGAAATTAATAGTCTTTTTTTGAAAGTTAAAGTATAGTTGATTGGGCTTCCCTGGTGGCGCAGTGGTTGAGAGTCTGCCTGCTAATGCAGGGGACATGGGTTCGAGCCCTGGTCTGAGAAGATCCCACATGCCGTGGAGCAACTAGGCCCGTGAGCCACAACTACTGAGCCTGCGCGTCTGGAGCCTGTGCCCTGCAGCAAGAGAGGCCGCGATAGTGAGAGGCCCACGCACCGCGATGAAGAGTGGACCCTGCTTGCCATAACTAGAGAAAGCCCTCGCACAGAAACGAAGACCCAACACAGCAAAATAAATAAATTAATTAATAAACTCCTACCCCCAACATCAAAAAAATAAAAAGTGTAGTTGATTTACAGTATTATGTTAGTTTCAGATGTATAAAATAGTGATTCAGTATTTTTACAGATTATACTCTGGCTTTTTTGGCTGCACTGCATGGCTTGTAGGATCTTAGTTCCCTGACCAGGGATTGAACCCATGCCCTTGGCAGTGAAAGCGCAGATTCCTAACAACCGCTGGACCACCAGGGAATTCCCTATATTCCATTTAAAGTTATTATAAATAACGGCTGTATTTCCCTGTACTGTATAATACATCCTTATAGCTTATTTATTTTATGCATAGTAGTTTGTACTTCTTAATCCTCTACTCCTGTCTTGCCCCTCCCCTCTTCCCTCTCCCCAGTGGTAACCACTAGTTTGTTCTCTATATCTGTGAGTCTGTTTCTGTTTTGTCATATTAATTCGTTTCATTTTTTAGATTCCACATAAGAGTGATAACATTGAGTTTTGTCTTTCTGTGTCTGACTCTTTTCACTAAACATAATACTCTCTAGGTCCATCCATGTTGTTGTAAATGGCAGAACTTCATTCGTTTTAATGGCTGAGTAATATTCCAGTGTGTGTGTGTGTGTGTGTGTGTGTGTGTGTACGCACTACATATTCTTATTCCATTCATCTGTTGATGGACACTTAGGTTGTTTCCATATCTTGGCTCTTGTAAATAATGCCATGATGAACATAGATGTCTATATCTTTTTCAAGTACTGTTTTCATATTCTTTGGATAAATAACCAGAAGTGGGATAGCTGGATCATATGTTAGTTATATTCTTAATTTTTTGAGGAATCTCCATACTGTTTTCCATAGTGGCTGCACCAATTTACATTCTCACTAATAGTGTACAAGGGCTCCCTTTTCTCCAAATCCTTGCTGACATTGTTATTTGTAGACTTTTTGATGATAGCCATTCTGACAGGTGTGAGGTGATATCACATTACGGTCTTGATTTGCATTTTCCTGATGGATTAGTGATGTTGAGCATCTTTTCATGTGCCTGTTAGCCATCTGTGTGTCTCCCTTGGAAAAATGTTCATGTGTTCTGCCCATTTTTAAATTGGGTTGTATTTTTTTTATATTGAATTGTTTGAGCTCTTTATATATTTTGGATATTAACCCCTTACTGGTCATATCATTTGCAAATGTTTTCTCCCATATTGTAAGTTGTCTTTTTGTTTTGTTAATGGTTTCCTTTGCTGTAGAAAAGCTTTTCAGTTTAATTAGTTGCCATTTGTATATTTTTGATTTTGTTTCCTTTGGCTTAGAAGACAGATCTAAAAAACTATTGCTGTGATTTGTGTCAAAGAATGTTCTCTATGTTTTCTTGGAGTTTTATAGTTTCCAGTCTAACATTTAGGTCTTTAATCCATTTTAAGTTTATTTTTGTAGGTGGTATGAAAAAAATGTTCTAATTTTATTCTGTAAAATAAATGTAGCTGTCCAGTTATCCCAGCACCACTTATTAAAGAGACTGTCTTTTCTCCATTGTATATTCTTGCCTCCTTTGTCATAGATTAATTGACCATGAGTGCATGGCTTTATTTCTGGGCTCTCTGTTTTGTTCCATTGATCTGTATATGTCTTTTTGTGCCACTACTGTGCTATTTTGATGACTGTAGCTTTGTAGTATAGTCTGAAGTCAAGGAGTGTGCTAACCCCAGCTTTCTTTTTTTCAAGATTGCCCAGGCAACTCAGGGTCTTTTGTGGTTCCATATTAGTTTTAGGATTATTTGTTCTAGTTTTGTGAAAAATGTCATGGGTATTTTGATAGGGATGGCATTAAATCTGTAGATTGCTTTGGTAGTACAGATTTTAACAATATTACTTCTTCTAATCCATGAACATGGGATATCTTTCCGTTTCTTTGTATCATCTTCAGTTTCCTTCATCCGTGTGCTATGGTTTTTAGTCTTTCACCTCCTTGGTTAAGTTAATCCTAGGTATTTTATTCTTTTTGATGCAATTTTAAACGAGATTATTTTCTTGCTTTCTCTTTCTGGTGGTTCATTATTAGTTTATAGAAAAGCAACAGATTTCTGTGTATTAACCTTGTATATTGCAACTTTACTGAATTCACTTATTCTAATAGTTTTTCAGAGAAGACTTTAGGGTTTTTCTATATGTAGTGTCATGTCATCTGCGAATAATGACAGTTTTACTTCTTCCTTTCCAATTTGGATACCTTTTATTTCTTTTTCTTGTATGATTGCTCTGGCTAGGACATCCAATACTATGTTAGATAGAAGTGATTGAGAGTGGGTATCCTCTGTCTTGTTCCTGATTTTAGAAAAAAAAGCTTCCAGCTTTTCACCATTGAATATGGTGTTAGCTATGGGTTTGTCATAAATGGTCTTTATTATGTTAAGATACGTTCCCTCTATACCAACTTTGATGAGAGTTTTTTCTTTTTTTAATCATGAATGGCTGTTGAATTTTGTCAAATGCTTTTTCTCCATCTATTGAGATGATCATGTGATTTTATCTTTTTGTTAATGTGGTGTATCACATTGATTGATTTGCAGATATTGAACCATCTTTCATCCCTGGAATAAATCCCACTTGGTCATGCTGTATGATCCTTTTTATATAATTGTTCAATTCTGTTTTCTAATATTTTGTTGAGGATTTTTGCATCTATATTCATCAGAGATATTGGCCTGTAATTTTCTTCTTTTTGTAGTGTTTTTGTCTGGCTTTGGTATCAGGGTAATGGTGGCTTCGTAGAATAAATTTGAAAGTGTTCCCTGCTCTTCAATTTTTTTAGAATAGTTTGTTTGTGTCTTTCATTTTCTTTTTTTTGGCCACTCCACGTGGCTTGTGGGATCTTAGTTCCCCAACCAGGAATTGAACCCATGACCCGTTCGATGGACCACCAGGGAATTCCCTAGAGTAATTTGAGAAATAGTTAGCTCTTTTTATATGTTTGGTAGAATTCTCCTGTGAAGCTGTCTGGTCCTGGACTTTTGTTTGCTGGGAGTTTTTTGGGTTTTTTTTAATCAAAAATTCAATTTCACTACTAGTGATTGGTCTGTTCACATTGTCTCTTTCTTCCTGATTCATTCTTGGAAGGTTATATGTTTCTGGAAGTTTGTCCATTTTTTCTAGGTTGTCCAATTTATTGGCATATGACTGTTCATAATATTCTCATGATTTTTTGTATCTCTGTGGCATCAGTTGTTATTTGTCCTCTTTCATTTCTTATTTTGTTTATTTGGGTCCTTTCTCTTATTTTCTTGATAAGTGGTACTATTGGTTTATCAATTTGGTTTATCTTTTTTAGAAAAACAGCTCTTGGTTTCATTGGTCTTTTCTGTTTTTTGTTTTTTCTTTTTAATTTCTATTTTCTTTAAATCCACTTTGGTCTTTATTATTTTCTGTTTTCTACTGACCCTGGGCTTTGTTCTTCTTTTTCTAATTCCTTTAGTTGGTAGTTTAGGTTTCTATTTGAGAGTTTTCTCTTTTTTTGAGGTAGGCCTGTATCGCTATGAACTTGCCTCCTTTAACTGCTTTTGCTGCATCCCATAGATATTTGGAAAGTTGTGTTTCCATTTTCATTTGCCTCAAGGTATTTTCTGATTTTCTCTTTGATTTCTTCATTGACCCATTGGTTTTTTAGGAACATCTTGTTTAGTCTCCACGTGTTTGTGTTTTCCCCATTTTTTTTCCTGTAGCTGATTTCTAGTTTCATACCATTATGGTTGGAAAAATGATTGATATCATTTCTATCTTCTTAAATTTGTTGAGACTTGTTTTGTGGCCTAGCATATGATCTATCCTGGAGAACGTTCCATGTGCACTTGAAAAGAATGTGTATTCGGTTTTTTTTAGATGGAATGTCCTGTAGATATCTATTAAGTCCAAGTGGTCTAATGTGTCATTTAAGACTACTGTTTCCTTATTGAATTGACTATTTTTACAGCAGAAAAATTGAACAGAACGTATATATACCCCCACCCCCCCAGTCGACCCCATTATTAACATCTTGCACTAGTGTGGTACATTATTGAAATTGATGAACCAATATTGATACATTGTTATTAACAAAAGTTTTATAAAAGAAATACATGCTATAGTTTTTGTTAGAGTTTACTCTTTGTGTTGTACAGTTCTATGGGTTTGATAAATGCATATTATCTATCCTATTACAGTATCATATAGAATAGTTATACTACCCTAAAAGTCCCTTGTCCCCCACTTATGTATTTCTCCCTTATTTTCTCTGAACCGTGGAAGCTACTGATCTTTTCACTGGCTCTGTAGTTTTGGCTTTTCCAGAATGTCTTATAGTTAGTATCATACATTATGTTGGCTTTCAGACTGGCATCTTTGACTTAGAAATATACATTTAAGATTCTTTTTTGTGTGTGTGCGGTACGCAGGTCTCTCACTGCTGTGGCCTCTCCTGTTGCGGAGCACAGGCTCAGCGGCCATGGCTCACGGGCCCAGCCACTCCGCGGCATGTAGGATCTTCCTGGACTGGGGCACAAACCCGTGTCCCCTGCATCGGCAGGCGGACTCTCAACCACTGTGCCACCAGGGAAGGGCCCCTTTTTTTTTTTTTCAAAGAAGTCCCATTTTATTCCTGAGAGCATACAAATCCCCTTCCTCATAAGGAAAAGTGCTTTCCCTTTCTCTTGGGTGATAGATACACCTCTTCCACAGTTCCCAGCATTCTCTTCTACCGGTACTTTCCACGTCAATTAAATCATTTGTGGAGATAGCTGATGCGTTTGTTCAGGTTGTGCAGGTCATCAGTGAACATCCAATTTCCAACCATTCTCTTCTTTCGGATACAACGCTGCAATTCATTCCCCTTCCAGCCTCGAAGCCATATGGGGCCCTTGATCAGTTCTTTGGGGTGCTTTTCAAAGTTTCCCAGGATCCCGATGTCATATACCCCGAATGTGGCTCTCTTCTCATTCCAACGGTCAGCCACTTTGCGGGGTGGGAGGGTGACCCTCACATGGAACAGTCTGGGAACACCTCCTGTCCTGGGGGTGACGGAGTGGGTCACGGTCCCAGGGGCACGGCCACTACCCAACTACAAATGCTGCATCTCCAGCAGGCACCGTCAGGGCCTCCTCTCCACCAACGGTGAAAAAGGAGGACCCTGTGGGGAAGATTCTTCCCTGTCTTTTTAAAAAATTGAGTATAATTTACATATAACATTATATTAGTTTCAGGTATATGACATAATGATTCGATATTTGTATATATTTTATATACTGTGAAATGATCACCACAAGTCCAGTTATCATCTGTACCATACATAGTTACAAAATTTTCTTATGATGAGAACTTTTAAGATTTACCCTCTTAGCAACTTTCAAATATGCAATACAGTATTATTAACTATAGTTAGGATGGCATGCACTACACCCTATGACTTATATATTTTATAACTGCAAGTTTGTGTCTTTTGAGCACCTTCATCTGTTTCACATACATCCTCACCCCACCTCTGGCAACTACCACCAATTGTTCTCTGATTCAGTGAGCTCATTATTTGTTGTTGTTTTGTTTTGATTTGGTAGTTTTTAGGTTCCACATATAAGTGAGCTTGTCTGGTATTTGTCTTTCTCTGTCTTACTTATTTTCACTAATGTAATGCCCTCAAGTTGCATCCATGTTGTTGCAGATGTCAAGATTTTATTCTTTTTTGTGGCTAAGAGTCCATTGTGTGTGTGTGTGTGTGTGTGTGTGTGTGTGTGTACACATACATACATAAATACATACCAGAATTTCTTTATCCATTTATCTATTGATGGACACCTAGGTTGTTTCCATATATTGGCTATTGTAAATAATGCTGCAGTGAACATGATTGTGTAGGTATCTATTTGAGTTAGCAATTTTGTTTTCTTTGTATAAATACCTAGAAGTGGAATTTCTGGGTCATATGGTAGTTCTATTTTTATTTTTTTTGAGCAACCTCTATACTGTTTTCTGTAGTGTCTGCATCAATTTTCATTCCCACCAACAGTGTGCAAGGGTTCTCTTTATTACATCCTTGCCAACATTTGTTATTTGTTGCCTTTTTGATAATAACCACTGTGACCGGTATGAGTTGATAACTCATTGTGGTTTTGATTTGCATTTCCCTGGTGATTACTGACATTGAGCACCTTTTCACATACCTGTTGGACATTAATATATCTTCTTGGAGAAATGTCTATTCATGTCTTCTGCCCATTTTTAGATTAGATTGTTTTCTTCCTATTGAGCTGTATAAATTCTTTGTACATTTTGGTTATTAACCCCTTATCAGATATATGACTTTCAAATATTTTCTCCCTTTCCATATGTTGCCTTTTTGTTGACGGCTTTTACTGTGTAGAAGGTTTGTAGTTTGATGTACTCCCACTTGTTTATTTTTGCTTTTTTAGGTCATTGCTGAAACCAGTGTCAAGGAGCCTCCATGTCTTTTTGTGACGTGATACCTCATTTTTTAAAATTGCTGAATTGTGTCCTATTGTATGAGTATACCACAAGTTTGTTTATTCATTCAGCTGTTGAAAGACATCTTGGTTAATTTCTGTTTTAGGCAATTATAAGTAAAGCTGTTATAAATATTCGTGTGCAGGTTTTTGAGTGGATGTAAGTTTTTACTTTGTGTAAATATGTAGGAGTATGATTACTGGAGAGTATGGTAAGCCTGTGTTTCTCTTTGTAAGAAACTGCCAAACAGTCTGCCAGAGTGGCTGTACCACTTTTGCATTCCCATCAGCAATGAATGAGAATTCTTGCTGTTCTACATCCTCAGCAGAATTTGGTCTTGTCAGGTTTGGACTTTAGACATTTTATTTAATTAATTTATTTATTTGGCCATGCCATGTGGCTTGTGGGATGTTAGTTCCCCTACCAGGGATTGAACCTCTGCCCTCAGCAGTGAGAGCAAGGAGTCCTAACCACTGGGCCACCAGGGAATTCCCAGATTTTAGACATTTTAATAGGGGTAGTTTCTCATTTTTAAAAAAATATTTATTTATTTATTTATTTATTTGGTGGCCCTGGGTCTTAGTTGCGGCATGCAGGATCTTCAGGTGCAGCATGTGAACTCTTAGTTGTGCCACGTGGAATCTAGTTCCCTGACCAGGGATTGAACCTGGGCCCCCTGTATTGGGAGCATGAGTCTTAGCCACTTGGACCACCTGGGAAGTCCCCTCTCATTTTTGTTTTAATTTACACCTCCCTAATGACATATGATAATGAACATCTTTTCATATGCTTATTTGCCATCTGTGTGTCTTCTTTGGTGAAGTGTCTATTCAGATCTTTTGCCCATCTTTTAATTGGGTTGTTTGTTTTCTTATTGTTGAATTTTAAAAGTTCTTTTTTATATTTTGATTCAAGTTCTTTATCAGGTATTTGTTTTGCAGATACTTTCATTTTCTTAGACATATCCACTTTAAATTCTTTCACAAATATCTATGAGTATTAAACTATACACTTATAATGTATTTCAGTGGAATTATTTAGCTGTTTCTTGATTATCAATTCTAGAAATGATCTAGTGAATTTTCAATTTTTCTGTTTATGTATTTTCATGTTTATTATTTTGAGTCTAAAGCTCCAAAAGGGTAAGGATCTTATCTGCCTCGATTGCTACTGTATCCACAGCTTTAGCACATATAGATGTTTACTGAATATTAGTTGGATAAATGAAGAAATGAATACTATCTCTTAATGCAGCAGAACATCTTTTTATACAACACCTTGAGACTTTGGATGATGGCATCAAATACAGAATATAAGGGATATAAGGACTTTGGAAAATATTTTAAGTTAGTCATGTATGTTTTTCCTACTAAAGATAGATTCAAACCAAAACAAGCTTATTTTCCTAATTGTCTATTTACTTACCTATTGATGAGAAACAATAGATGTGAGAGTAAGAAACAGATGCTTTAAATAGAATATTGCATGGTAATTTAGTTTCCCTCATACTCTGCCTGAAAACCTGTTTGTCCTGTCTTATCATTGATATTATGAGTTTAACCATTCTGGCATGGTAAAACAGGATCAACATTTTGGATTAATCTTGAGTTCTAATGAAACTAGAAAATATTTTCCATTCACACCCTTCAAAAGGCTGTGTTGGCTAAAAGTCAATCTCATCCATGTCATAACACTTATCATACAGTATTGTCTTTGTCTTTCTCCCCCGTTTGTATGTAAGAATCTTGTGATTATGATTTCTCTTTGTATCCCCAGCATCTAGTGTAGTGCTCAATAAATGTTTGTTAATGAACAAATATATGAATCCCAGATCATTAATGTTTTCAACAAACACTGAGTGCTTGTTATTTGTCTGTCACTGTGCTGGGTGCTGAGTTTATACTAATGACATTATGATCCCTACCCTCACGTAAAGATTAGTGGAAATAACCAAAAGCAAACAAACAGAATTACAAATTGTGATAAGGGATATGAAAGAAATTAACAAGGAGGGATAATATTAAAAACGGAGAAGGGGAGGAAGGTCTGGAAAGTCTTCTGAGAAATGACAAAATTTTAGGTGATACATGAAATTTGAGGAGTCAGCCATTCAAAGAACAGAGAGAAGAATGCTTCGGGAAGAGTAAACATCATGGACACAGTCTCTGAGGTAGGAAAGCACCTATTCACGAAACTGAAAGGAATACAGTGTGGTTAAAGTATAGCAAGTAAGAGAGGTCACATAAAAAGAGGTTGGAGAGGAGATCAGGGAATAGATCATGTTGGCCTTTGCAGCTCATGTAGGGAGTGCAGAGAGAAGCCATGGGAATGGATGAGCTCACCTAGGGAAGAGTGTACAGAGGAAAGAGAAAGGGCCCAGGGCTGAGCCACTGAGGTCAAGTGGAGAAGGAGGACCCAGTACAAGTGACTGAGAAGGAGTGGCCAGAGAGACAGGCAGAAAACCAAGAAAATGTGTTGTCTCGGAAGTCAAAAGAAGAATGTAGTTTGTCAAAGGATAGGGATTATCACCTATGCCAAATGCTGATCAGGGTCAATAATTTGTGGACAGGAAAGGGCCCACTGGACTTGACTACATCAGGGTCATTGATAAAAGCAATCTTGGTTGAGCTGTGCATACAGAAGCCAGAATGGGTTGAAAATGGAATAAGAAGAGAGGAGATTGAGATGTCCTTTTCAGGTTTTACTAAGGGAGAACAGAAGAAATTGGGGCAGTTATTCAATGAAGATGGTTATTATGGGTGAATTTTTTTTAAGGATGGGAGAAACTACTGTATTTATATAAAATCATGAATGATCCTCTAGGCAAGTTGTTTTAGGAGAAAAGGGGATTGATCAAAGGAAGAGAAAAGTTTTTGAGAAGGTCAAAGGGATGGGATCTATTCATCTGTTGAGGGTTAGGTTTTCAACAAGGGGAAGAAAGGTGGGGAAAGACAGAGGTAGATTTTTGTATTTAGTGGTGAGAGCATTAAGAAATTTCTATATCCTTGGCTCATACTTCATATAGGAAATATAAACATTGAGAGAAGGTGAAATAGGGATAGGTGATGAAGGTTTCAGAAAAGAGAATTAGTTATGTTGGAGTGGGAAAGTAAAGCCTAGTAGAAAATGGAAATTTTCATAGCCCTGTAAGACTTTGTATCAAACTTTCAGCCAGTTTATACTAGTCCAGTCCTGACTTCATGGGATAGGGTCAGTATTTTTCTTTGGAGACATTTTGAGCTTGTTACATTATCTTAGCAATACAAGCACTTTTGAATGGAGAAACAAGTAAAGTCCTATAGGGCCAATCTGTGTTGCCATCTGTTCATCCATTTCCGTTTATTTGTTTACTCATTGATTCATTCAGTGAGAATTATTTATTGCTTAGTGTTCTGGTTTTAACCAAAGAGATGCAAAAGAAGGTAGAAAGATGGCCACTCTATTAAAACATACTGTTCACGTTTCTATAGATGACAAATCTTAAGTATATGAAATAAGTAACAAAACAATTACAAAGCTGCAGATGCTTTGCAGTTGGAAGCAGACAGATGGTGATGGTGGTGCTAGTGGCGGCAAGGAGAATGAGATAGGTGATATTCATTGAGTGTTTATCATGTGCTAGCCACTTTTCTAAAAGCTGCTCATCTTACCCTATTTAATATATGTAACTCCTTATGAGGTAGGTAGTGTTATAATCCACATTTGACAATAGGTCTAAAACGATTAACTTGTTCAGAAATCACACAGCCAATAACTAGAGTTAGGAATCAAACTCAGATTCTTTGACTTCCAGAGTCCACACTCCAAAGCAATATGCAATGGTTTTAGGAACAAACAGAATAAGAGAGTGATGAAATTGAGGTCTGTAGTGCTAGGGCCGCTTCTCTAGCAACACCGGGACTATGAGCACAGAGTTCCTGGGCAGACAGCTAAAAGAGAATCAGAAGGGAGCTAACATTTATTTAGTACATACTCTGTAATTTGTTTATTATCTAGTTTACTCTTTCTAGTAAGCCTTTGTAAAAGGTGATATTATCCTTATTTTACAGTTGAAGAAACTGAGATACTATGAACCAACCAAGGTTTTTTTGGCTGTATAACTCATGCTTTTTCCCCATAGGTGTAGTGGAGAGGATAAAAATTAAAAACTCGTTAGGTTTTATGGTGATTTTTATGTTATTTTCTTAGCATTTCTGAGAGGAACATCTGTATTTATACCATGTTTTCAAAGCAAATTTTATACTTCATTCAAAAAGAAGGGTGAAAAATATCTGATTTGTATTTTATTAGATGGCAATTTGTTATTTTAAATGAAGTTATATGTTAAATTAGTTGCAATTTACTTTTGAATAACTGGCATTACAGTAAGTTTTGTTTAGCATTTGGGAATTTTGGTGGTGAATACAGAATAACCTTTATAAGAGCCTGAATTACAAGGTCTTTATAAGACCCTTAATTACATTAAGATAATCTGTTGGCTTATAACTTCAGAGATCAATTTTCTCAAGGTTTTTCTGTCCTCTGGTGTTAAAACATAGCCACTGGCTATACTCCTTGGGAAGCAGAGAGGTAGTAATTTCTCAGACTGAAAGTGGGTCGAATTGTGGTGTTAAGAGCATTGTAATGAGCAGAAGAGATCAATATTTCTAAACAAACCTAGGTTCAGAATACTTCACAGCCATTTATTAGCTTCTTCATGATCTTGGGCACAAGGCACTTTCATCATCTGTAAAATAAAGGTGAAAACACTTAAGTTGCACAATTACATATAATAAAGATCTGTTGAATGAATGAATTATGAATATTAGAAGTAATAAATATGTTACCTACCACTGTATATAGTGTGTTATCCCTAAATGATAACTTATTATTTTAATTATATCTTTATGGAAAGTTGACTGTGTTTCTGTATAAAGTATTGGTTTTTGTTATTGAGTGGTAGAGTTCATTATATATTCTGGATATCAGATTCCTATCAGAGATCTTGATTTGCAAATATTTTCTCCCATTCCTTGAGTTGCTTTTTCACTCTGTCAGTAACGCCCTTTGATGCACCAAAGTTTTAAATCTTTTTTTTTTTTTTGCGGTATGTGGGCCTCTCACTGTTGTGGCCTCTCCCGCTGCGGAGCACAGGCTCCGGACGCGCAGGCTCAGCGGCCATGGCTCACGGGCCCAGCCACTCCGCGGCATGCGGGATCTTCCCGGACTGGGGCACGAATCTGCATCCCCTGCATCGGCAGGCGGACTCTCAACCACTGCGCCACCGGGGAAGCCCCAAAGTTTTAAATCTTGATGAAGTTCAACTTACCTGTTTTTTCTTTTGTTGTCTGTGCTTTTCGTGTCACATCTAAGAAAGCACTGGCAGATCAAATGTCATGAAGCATTTTCCCTATGTTTTTTCTAAGAGTTTTATAGCTTTAGCACTTATATTTAGGTGTTTGATCCACTTCAGTTAATTTTTGTATATGGTGTAAGGTAAGAGTCTAGTTTCATTCTTTTATTCTTTTGAATGTGGATATCTAGTTTTCCCAACACCATTTTTTTTTTTTTTTAATTTGGTCGCACTGGGTCTTAGTTGCAACAGGTAGGCTCCTTAGTTGTGGCATGCGAACTCTTAGTTGCAACATGGATGTGAGATCTAGTTCCCTGACCAGGGATCGAACCCGGCCCCCCTACATTCGGAGTGCAGAGTCTTAATCACCGCACCACCAGGGAAGACCCTCAACACCATTTGTTGAAAAGACTTTTTTTGCCATTGAATTGTCTTGGCACCCATGTCAAAAATCATTTGACTATCTATACATGTGAGAGTTTATTTCTGTGTTCTCTGTTTTATTCTCTTCTTTGTGTCATTATTTATACTACTATCACACTGTTTTGATTACTGTAGCTTTGTAGTAAATTTTTTTTTTGTAGTAAATTTTGAAACCATCAAATATGAATCTTCCAACTTTGTTCTTAGTCAAGATTATTTTGGCTGTTTGGGATCCCTTGAGATTCCTTATGAATGAATTTAAGGATGGATTTTTCTGTTTCTGAAAGAAAGTCTTTGGGGCTTTGATAGGGATCGCAGTGGATCTGAAGATCACTTTGGGTAATATTGACATCTTAACAATGCTAAGTTTTCTGATCCACAGACATGGCATTTCTTCTTGAAATTTTTTTTGTCAGTCTTCTGTTGTCTTCAGTGTACAAGTCTGTCATTTTCTGAGTTAATTTAATTCCTAAGTATTTTATTCTTCTTGATGCTATTGTAAATGGAATTGTCTTCTTTCATTTTTTGGCTTGTTCATTTTTTTTTTTTAACTTTTTTTTTTTTTTTTTTTTGGCTGCACCGCATGACATGTGAGATCTTAGTTCCCCCACCAGGGATCAAACCCACACCCACTGCAGTGGAAGCACGGAGTCTTAACCACTGGACCACCAGGGAAGTCCTTGTTCATTATTATTAAAAATTTTTTTATTGACGTATACTTAATTTACAATATTACATTAATTTTAGGTGTATAGCATAATGAATCAGTATTTTTACAGATTATACTCCATTAAAAGTTATTATAAGGTAGTGGCTATGATTCCCTGTGCTATGGAATATATCCTTATTACTTATCTAATTTATACATAGTAGTTTGTATCACTTAATCCTGTACCCCTAATTTTCCCCTCCCCCTCTCCTTTTCCCCTTTGGTAAGCACTAGTTTGTTTTTTGCATCTGTTAGATCTGTTTCCATTTTGCATGTACACTCATTTGTATTATTTTTTAGGCTCCACATATAAGCCGTATGATACAGTATTTGCCTTTCTCTGTCTGGACTTATCTTACTTTTGGCTTGTTCATTCTTAGTGTATAGAAATACAAGTGATTTTTTGCATGTTGACTTTGTATCCTGCAACCTTGCTGAATTTGCTTATTAGTTCTTACGTTGTGTGTGTGTGTGTGTGTGTGTGTGCGTGCAATCTTTAGGGTTTTGTATGTGCCATCTGTGAACAGAGATAATTTTACTTCTTAATTTCCAATTTGAATGCCTTTTATTTGGTTTCCTTGCCTATTTGCTCTGGCTAAACTTCCAAAACTGAGTTTGAATACAAGTGGCAAAAGTGCATATTCTTGTCTTGTTCCTGTCTGAGACGAAAAGCTTTCTGTCTTTCACTGTTGCATATGATGTTAGTTTTGGGTTTTTTATATGTGGCCTTTATTATGTTGAGGTACTTTCCTTCTATTCTAAGTTTGTTTAGTGTATTTATCATGTAAGCATGTTGAATTTTGTTGTGCTTTTTCTGTATCAGTGATCATGTGGATCTTTTTTCATTCATTTAATGTTGTGTATTACATTGATTTTCCTTTGTTGAACCATCCTTGCATTCAAGGAAAAAAATCCCACTTGGTTATAATATATAATCCTTTTTATGTGTTGCTGAATTTGGTTTGCTAGTATTTTGTTGAGGATTTTTTGCATCAGTGTTCAAAAGGGATATTGGTCTCTAGTTTTCTTGTAATGTATTTGTCTGGCTTTGGTATCAGTAATGCTGGCCTCATAGAGTGAGTTAGGAAATATTCCTTCCCTTTCAGTTTTTTGGAAGAGTTTAAGATTTGATGTTCTTAAATGTTTGGTAGGGACTTCCCTGGCAGTCCAGTGGTTAAGACTCTGCGCTTCCACTGCAGGCAGCATGGGTTTGATCCCTGGTCGGGAACTAAGATCCCATATACCACACAGCATGGCCAAAACATAAAAAATGTTTGATAGAATTTACCAGTGATGCCCTCTGATTTGGAGCTTTTCTTTGTTAGGAGGTTTTTGATTACTGATTCAATCTGTTTGCTATAGATGTATTCAGATTTTCTATTTCTTCCTGATTCAGACTTGGTAGGTTTTGTGTTTCTAGGAATCGGTACATTTCATCTAGGTGGGTCACAATTTTTCTAAATCAAAACGGAATTAATTGAAAAACTCAGATTAGGATATTGAGTCTTAAATCAGTGCTTCCTTTGATAAAACAAATCAGAAGGTGGTTATAGGATGTCAGCTAACAATGTGTCTTTGCTATATAATGCATTCATCACATTTTCAATATATAAAAGGGCAAAAGAAATGTTTGAGTGGGTTATTAACAGTGGAGAAATATTTAAATTTATATTAAGAAGTAGAAATTAAAATTATGCCTAAATAGCAAAAAACCAGAAAATGTTGATAATACACAATGAAGGTGATGTTAAGTTGAAATCAGCATGATTATATTCAAAAAGCTGTATGTATCAATTCTTAGAGTTATTAATTCCTTTTGGGGGAAATAATTCCGAAGAACGAGGTTTGTAATCAAAAAGATGGTCATTTTAGTGTTACTTTTTTGTTTTTAATTTTTAAATTTTATTTAATTAATTTTTTTGGCTGTGTTGGGTCTGTGTTGCTGCCTAAGGGCTTTCTCTAGTTGTGACAAGTCGGAGCTACTCTTTCTTTTGTGGTTCATGGGCCTCTCACTGTTGTGGCCTCTCCCGTTGCAGAGCACAGGCTCCAGACACGCAGGCTCAGCAGCCATGGCTCATGGGCCCAGCCACCCCGCGGCATGTGGGATCTTCCCGGACTGGGGCACGAACCTGTGTCCCCTGCATCGGCAGGCAGACTCTCAACCACTGCACCACCAGGGAAGCCCCGGGGCTACTCTTCATTGCGGTGCGCAGTCTTCTCATTGCAGTGGCTTCTTTTGTTGCGGAGCATGGGCTCTAGGCATGCGGACTTCCATAGTTGTGGCTCGCAGGCTCTAGAGCACAGGCTCAGTAGTTGTGGCACACGGGCTTAGCTGCTCCGTGGCATGTGGACTCTTCCCAGACCAGGGATCGAACCTGTGTCCTGCGCATTGGCAGGCAGATTCTTATCCACTGCACCACCAGGGAAGCCCTAGTGTTACTTAAAATAGTAAATAAATTTGAAATAATTTCTGTACAAAATTGGATAGTGATAAGTTAAATATAATAATATAATTTGATTCCACCATTAAAAATTTTTATAAAGCTGTATGGAAAATACTTATGATGATGTATGAGTAAAATAAAATGCAAACTCATAGTTATACTTTGTTTTTAATTATAAAGATTATTCTTGGGCATACAAATAAGTATATCTAAGAGGAATGTGTAAAATTGAAAATGGATCATTTAGTTTGGTGGAATTTTGGATAATTATTCTCTTTTCCTCTCTGTTTTTAATTCTTAGAGTGGTTCTTAATATTGATTCAATTAAAAACAAGTCAGGATCTGTAAAATAATCTTGCCCAAAAAAGTCAAACTCAAGTCTGATCAAATGTCTAGATTTTGCAATCAATTTTAGGAAATACAGAGAGAAACTCACGTTAACCAACACCACAAGAAGGCAATCGATGAAATCCAGATTGTGGGAAAGTACAGGACAAATGACTCAATTTCTTCAATAAAATCTTTGTGTGTGTTTTTTTTCTAAAACACTGTATCATACACTATTTAAAAATTAAAAAAAATCCTTTTCATTATTATTTTTTTTTTGGCCATGTGGCTTGTGGGATCTCAGTTCCCTGACCAGGGGTTGAACATGGGCCACAGCAGTGAAAGCCCGGAATCCTAACCACTAGGCTACCAGAGAACTCCCTTCAGTAAAATATTTTTGAAGGAGAACCTATATATTAAAAGAGACTTGAGACAAATTCACCAGTCATAAAGTGTGGACCTTATTTGATTCTTGATTCAAGTATAACATTAAAAAACTAAATAAAATTAAAAATTTAAATATATTCATAAAAGCTTAATAAAAACACTATATTAAAAATATAAGACTCATACAGCATTGAATGCATATATTAGAAAAGAAAGATCTGAAGTCAGTCATCTAAGTGTCCACCTTAATAAACTAGAAAAAGAAGAGCAAATTAAATCCAAAATAATCAGAAGAAAAGAAATATTAAAAATTAGAGTAGAAATCAATGAAATTGAAAACAGGTCAGTAGAGAAAAATCAGTGAAACCAAAAGCTGGTCTTTGAAAAGAGCAATAAAATTAATAAGCCTCTAGACAGGCTCATTAAGAAAAAAGAGTGGACACAAGTTACTAATATCAGAAATGAAAGAAGGAACATCATTACACATTCCATTAAAAGGGTAATAGAGGAATACTATGCACAACTCTATGTCCACAAAGTTGGTAACTCAGAAGAAATGGACCAATCCCTTGAAAGACACAATTTGCCAAAATTCACACAAGAAGCAGTAGACAATGTGAATAGGCTTATGTCTATTAAAGAAATTAGGTCAGTAATTAATAACCTTCCAAGTCAGAAAGCACCAAGCCCAGGTGGGTTCACTGCTGAATCCAAACATTTGAGGAAGAAATTATACCACTCCTCCATAATCTCCTTTAGAAGATAGAACCAGAGGGAATACTTCCATACTCATTCTGTGAGGCCGGCATTCCTCTAATAACAAAACTAGACAAAGACATTATAAGAAAACTATGGACCAATATCTTTCATGAACATAGATGCAAAAATCCTCAACAAGATATTAGCAAATTGAATCCAACAGTGTATAAAAATAATCATATACCATGACTGAGTGGGATTTATCCTAGTTATGCAAGGCTAGTTTAACATTAGTAAATTAATTAATTTTAATCCATCACATCAATAGGCTAAAGAAGAAAAATCATGTGATCAACAGATGCAGGAAAAACCATTTGACAGAATGTAACACCCATTCATTATAAAACTGTTAGTAGATAAGGAAGAGAGAGGAACTTCCTCAACATGATAAAGAACATCTACAAAAAACTGACAGCTGATATAATAAATAGTGTGAAACTTGAAGCATTCTCACTAAGATCGTGAATGGGGCAAGATGTGCCCTCTCACCACTGCTTTTCAACATTCATACTGGAAGTCCTAGCTCAGGCAATAAGACAGGAAAAGGAAATAAAAGGTATGCAGATTGGGAAGAAAGAAATAAACCCGTGTCTTTGTTCACAGATAGCATAATCATCTATGTAGAAAATCTGAAAACATTGACCAAAAAACCCCTCCTGGAACCAATAAGTGATTACAGCAAGGGTGCCAGATAATAAGGTTAATATGCAAAAGTCAATTGCTTTCCTATATACCAGCAATGAATAAGTAGAAATCGAAATTAAAAACATGATATCATTGATGTTAGCACCCCCAAGACTAAATACTTAGGTATAAATCTAACAAAATATGTTGTATGTACAAGATTTATGTAAGGAAAACTACAGAACTCTCATGAGAGATACTCCATGTTCATGGATTGGAATACGCAATATTGTCAAGATGTCAGTTCTATAGATTGATCTATAGATTCAGTGCAATCCCAATCCCAACCAAAATTCCAGCAAGTTATTTAGTGTATATCCACAAACTGAATCTAATGTTTGTATATAGAGACTAAAAATCCAGTGTAGGCAACACAGTATTGAAGAAGAATAAAGTTGGAAGACTGGCACCACCAGACTTCGAGACTTACTATAATGCTGTAGTAAGCAAGACAGTTTGGCATTGGCAAAAGAATAGACAGATCAGTGGAACAGAAGAGAGATCCCAGGAAAAGGCCCACAGAAATATAGTTGACTTATCTTTGACAAAGGAACAGAGGCAATACAATGGGCAAACTGGGCATCTGCATGCAACAGATTGAGTCTAGATGCAGATCTTACACCTTACACAAAAATTTACTCAAAATAGATCACAGTCCTAAATGTAAAATGCAAAAATATAAGACTCCTAGAAGATAATGTAGGAGAAAATCTGGATGACCTTGGATTTGGTGATGAGTTTTTAGATGCCAAAAGCTCAATCCATGATAAGAATTGATAAGCTGGACTTGATTCAAATTAAAAACTTCTGTGAAATAACTTGTGAAGAGAATGAAAAGACAAACCAAAGACTGGGGAAAAATATTTGCAAAAGACATTTCCAATAAAGAAGTGTTATCCAAAATATACAGAGAACTCAATAAGAAAAGAAACAACTCAATTTAAAAGTGGGCCAAAGACCTTAACAGACACCCCATGAAAGAAGATATACGATGGCAAATAAGCATATGAATAGTTGCCCACGTTATAAGAGTAATGCAAATTAAGACAACAATGAGGTACTACTACACACTTAATTAGATTGGTCAAAATCCAGAATGCTGACATCACCAAATGATGGTGAGGATGTGGAGCAACAGGAACTCTCATTTATTGCTGGTGGGAATGCAAAATGGTACAGCCACTTTGGAAGACAGTTTGGCAGTTTCTTACAAAGAGAAACATAGGCTTACCATACAGTCTGGCAATCATACTCCTAGGTATTTATATAAATGAGTTGAAAACTTATATGTTCACACAAAAACTTGTACGTGAATGTTTATAGCAGCTTTATTCACAATTGCCAAAATTTGAAAGGAACCAAGATGTCCTTCAGGAGGAGAATGGATAAACTGTGGTACATCCAGAAAAAGGAATATTCAGTGCTAAAAAGAAATGAGCTTATCAAGCCTTAAAAAGAAATGGAGGAATCTTAAATGCATATTATTAAGTGAAAGAAGCCAATCCGAAAGGGCTATATACTGTATGATTCCAACTATATTACATTCTGGAAAAGGCAAAACTATGGAGACAAAAGGATTGGTGATTTACAGGGGTTAGTGGAGAGGGAAGGATAAATAGGCAGAGCACAGATATTTAGGGGAGTGAAAGTACTCTGTATGATACTATAATGGTGCATAAAAGTTATTATACATTTATCCAAACCCATAGAATGTATAAGACCAAGAGTAAACCCTCATGTAACTATGGACTTTAGGTGATAATGATGTATCAGTGTAGATTGATTGATTGTAAAAAATGTACCATTCTGGTGGGGGATGCTGATAAATGGCAGAGGCTAGGCACGTAGCCAGGGTAGGGGGTATATGGAAAATCTCTGTACCTTCAGCTTAATTTTGCTGTGAACCCCAAACTACCCTAAAAAATAAAGTCTATTAAAAATATATATGTGACTTTTTAAAATGTTGATACTGCTTGGATATTTGATATTAAGAAATTGTTCGTTTTTAAGGTGTGTGGTTTTGTTATGTTAAAATAGTCCCTATGTTTCAGAGATTATATATTGAAATATTTAAAGATTAAATGGTACCTGAAATGTATTTCAGAATGATTAAATGGGAGAGAAGTGGGTGAGGATTGACTTTGATAACGGTCTCACCTGGGTAATGGGCACTTGGGGTTTTGTTATGCTGTTATGTATACTTTTATATGATTGAAAATTTCTATAATAAAAAACTTTTTAAATCAAGAATGACCAGAGTATGGTTACAAAAATAGGGATATGTTTTAATTGCTTGCCTTTTTACAAATTAGCACTTTTAACCCACATATTACTCTTATAATGCATTATAAGTGTGTTATTTACAAGGTAATAACAGGATATATAAAAAATTAATTCAGAATATAGTAAAGGATATGAATCTGATAACTTCATACAAGTTTAAGGTTTTATGTTGAATCTTATTTCCTTACAACTCTTTCTGTTTATATAGCCTCACTTGGAAATAAAGTTTGAAGGTTTGGTCAGGGACCCTTTGGAGCCAGATACACTCTTAAAATGACTCTGATAATTATTGTTTTCAATTAATAACAGCAAAGTTGCAGCAGGTGTTTAGACAGAAGCAGGGTTCGAATCTGATTGAACTGCTTTAGTTCTTATTACATTGATTTTGGTATTTGTTAATTTGCAAGGGTAAAGTACTCTTTTGCACTTAAGAATTTTTACAAGTTATTACTGTCACTGGTCTTTGTGAGTGGCTGGATATTGGTCAGTCACAAGCACTTTCCTCTCCTGGTTTTTATTCTTGCAAGGCAGTTATTTCTGTCATAATTACAGGGCTTTTTGAAGACTTGGGACATCATTCTTTCTACTTTCTAATTTGGAAAGAAATAAGTGAGCATTTGATGATTTGAATTTTCAAGAATTGCAGTGGAGTGTTATTCACACTGTAAGGGGGTATAAATAGGCACAAAAAAAGGTACTGAATATGAAGCTTGTTCATAAATTTCGTAGTAGGGTTTGTTATCTGGAAAGCCATGAGTGGAAAATTTTAAAAGGAAAGGGATCTAAGGGCACCATCGTATATTTAGTACCTATAATGTGCTACATTTTACATGGGTTATCTCACTTAATCTTCATAAAAACCTTACATGGAGGATATTAATATTTCAGTTTTACATATGAGGAAAAACTGAGCCTCAGAGATTTTAAATTATTCGGCTAGTGAATGATAAAGTTGAGATTGGAACCCAGAAGTGCCACATTAAAGAAAATTACACACAAACGGAACATTTTAACCAATATTTCGCTGGAACATTATATAGCATATGTATTATAAATCATCATAATTTGTCTCTTTACAGTTAGTTGGATCATACAGATCCTGTCATTTAAGGTCATTCATAACCATTTGGCCTATAAGACTTGAGGTCACTATTATTAATAAACTGCTTAAAATGTGTTTGTGACTGTTGGAGTTGTGAATTTGAGCATGTATGATATAGCCCTTCCTTGATAAGTGCACATTAATGTTTGTTTCTCCATTCATATATTCGTTTGTGCAATCATTTTACTAATCCAGGAAGCAATAAGCATTTATCGAGTACCTATGTTATTTCAGGCACTGTGATATCAGTATTAACAATACTTTCATTCATTGTTCCATGGAGTTTACATTGTAGTTTGGGAAAATGGAGAATAAGTTAAATAAATGCAATAGATTGTGTTAGTTATGGTAATGAAGGTATATGGTCTGATACTTCAGCAATATAAGAAGTTCACATGTGCAAATATATAATTCTCTTTATTTCTAGAACTGACTTCACTCATCTGAGCCTGTAGCTCAGAGAACTAAGGAAGATACTTAGAAGACGTTTGGAATGTGGTGGGTTATTTCTGGTGGTCATAATGACTAGGGTCACTAATGGCATTTAGTAATCTGGGACGAGGACTGCTAAATGTCCTGTGTTAAACAGGACAATGCTGCCCAGTGAAGAATTGGCCCACCCAAAATGTCAAGACTGCCTTTGTTGAGAAACACTGACTGACCTGGCTCATGGCAGACAATTTCATCTTGGTCTTCTAGGCAAGTCCAGTATTATCCAGTAATTTAAAATCCAGGATTATTAACCCTTTCTCCGTCGGTTCATATCTCTTAGATTCTGTCCATCTTTTCCATGGTACTAATTCTAATGACCTGAGGGTCTTATTATATCATAATCTTTGTCTTTTTGAGAATGAGGGTCAGTGTTTCCAAGTCTCTCTTTCATTTTATATTGTAGTACACTATCTATTGATATGTCAGTCATAGGCACTGTCCAGTAGTTTTGTGCTGTTATGTTACACTCAATTTCATGTAGTTCTGTGGCATGGGTAATCCCACAGAAATGTGTACCTTTGCCTGTCTGCCATTTCTTTGCCATTCCAGGTAGTCCCTTGGCAAGTTATCCACTTTTGTAACTACTGTGTCTTTCTCTAAGCCCATTGGAAGCGTAAAGGATTCCCTCAACACTGTTCATAAGCCTGTGGGATATTGGCAAGGATGGGCATTCTTGGTTCCTTCTGTTTTAACTGCATTCTGCTGCACCCTAGCTCGTGCTTTTAAAAAGGTATCTTTGTTTTTGGGGGTTTTTTCGTTCTTTTTTGAGGTTATTTTCCCAAAGCACGAGTCCTCTACTTCTGAAAGTTCACAACTGTGCTAGTTTGCTAGGGCTGCTGCAACAAAATACCACTAGCTGGGTGGCTTAAACAAAGGGAATTTATTGTGTCACAATTCCAGAGGCTACAAGGCTGAGATGGAGGTGGTGATAGGGTTGGTTGCTTCTGAGGACTGTGAGGAAGAGATCTGTTCCGTGTCTCTCTCCTTGGTTTATAGATGGTTGTCTTTATATTCACATGGTATTCTCCCTGTAAGCATGCTGTGTCCAAATTGCTCATTTTATAAGTTCACCAGTCCTCGTGGATTAGGATCCCACCCTAATGACTTCATCTTAACTTGTATAACTCTGTAGAGGCCCTATCGCCAAATGATGTCATATTCTGAAGTAATAGGCATTAAGACTAATTATTGTATTTGGGGCAGATACAATTCAACCCATGGCACCAATTACTATTCTTTTTTCCTCTATTTTTTTTAATACAGAAGAAGCTCTACTCAAAGTTAAAAGATCCCAATCCAACACCTAAAAAATTTATGTAAAGTAAAAGGGGAGAAAGAAAAAGGCCCTATTTCCATCCAACTCTCATCCCCAACTTGACTGTTACTTTTCCATGACAGTCAGTACATAAAGACTATCTCATTTTTAAAATTTATTTATTTTTAAAATTTATTTTTGGCTGCGTTGGGTCTTCGTTGCTGTGCGCCGGCTTTCTCTAGTTGTGGTGAGCGGGGGCTACTCTTCGTTGCGGTGCGCAGGCTTCTCACTGCGGTGGCTTCTCTTGTTGCAGGGCAGGGGCTCTAGGCTCGTGGGCTTCAGTAGTTGTGGCTTGTGGGCTCTAGAGCGCAGGCTCAGTAGTGTGGCACACGGGCTTAGTTGCTCCGCGGCATGTGGGATCTTCCCCGACCAGGGCTCAAACCTGTGTCCCCTGCATTGGCAGGCAGATTCTTAACCACTGCACCACCAGTGAAGCCCCTATCTTATTCTTTTTAACAGCATGAATTGCATTAGGCTTTATGGTTATACTGCAGTTTAACCATTCCTCTTCTTCCTGATGAACATTCAGGTTGTTTTCAACTTTCGGCTATTACAAAGTATACAGAGATAATTCTTGTATACATCTCTTTGCATATGTGGGTTTTTTGGTAGGATAAATTTTTTAAATTGCATGTACTGAGTCAAAGGAAATGAACACTTAAAAATTTTAAAGATATTGTTAAATTAGCCTACCAATTTATGCTACCATCAGCAGGATATGGGAGAAAGTTCCTCTTTTCTCTAAGCCCTCTCCACCACTGAACGATGTCAGTTTTAAAAAAAACCAAAAATACTTTGCCTGTACCATAGAATAAGAATATCTCATTCTTTAGTTTTTATTTTGTCACTAGTGATACTTAGTATCTATTTATTGGCTATTTTATTTAATTTTCTGTGAATTTATCTCTGTGAGTTCTCTGCCTGTTTTTCCTTGGAGGTATTTGTATTTTTCTTATTACTTTATTGAAGCTCTTTATATGTTATGGATATTAGCCCTTTGTCCATTATATATAACACAAATATTTTATCCAGTGTGATATTTTATTTTTTTATGCTATTGTAAATGGAATTGTTTTTGTAACTTCCTTTTTAGATTGTTCATTATTAGTATGTATAGAAATACAACTGATTTTTGTTTATTGACTTTGTATCCTGCAACTTTGCTGAATTCATTTATTAGTTCTAACACATTTTTTTGTTGAATCTTTAGGGTTTTCCACATACAAGATCACATAATCTGCAAACAGATAATTTTACTTCTTCCTTTCCAATTCGAATGCCTTTTATTATTATTATTTTTCTTGCCTAATTACCCTGACTAGAATTTCCAGTACCATGTTGAATAGAAGAGGTGAAGGCAGGCATCCTTGCCTTGTTCCTGATCTCAGAGGAAAAGCTTTCAGTATTTTACCTTTGAGTATGATGTTTGCTGTGGGTTTTTCATATGTGGCTTTTACTATGATGTGGTAGTTTCCTTCTACTTCTAGTTTTTTTAATTGTTTTTATTGTGAAAGAGTGCATTTTGTCAAATTCTTTTTCTGCGTCAATTGATATGATCACATGTTTTTTTCCCTTCATCCTGTTAATGTGTATTATATTGATTTTTTTTCTTTTTTAAAAATCTATTTATTTTACTTGTTTATCTTTGGCTATGTTGGGTCTTCATTGCTGCGCGTGGGCTTTCTCCAGCTGCAGCGAGCAGCGGCCACTGTCTGTTGAGGTGCTTAGGCTTCCCGTTACAGTGGCCTCTCCTGTTGCAGAGCACAGGCTCTAGGCGCGTGGACCTCAGTAGTTGTGGCACATGGGCTCAGCAGTTGTGGCTTGTGGGCTCTAGAGCCCGGGCTCAGTAGTTGTGGCGCACGGGCTTAGTTGCTCTGTGGCATGTGGGATCTTCCCAGACCAAGGATCAAACCTGTGTCCCCTGCATTGGCAGGTGGATTCCCAACCACTGCGCCACCAGGGAAGCCCTCTATTGATTTTTTATGTTGAACCATCCCAAATTTATTCTTGCTCCCCTCTGTTTTCCCCCATGTTGCAGCCATGCAGATCTGATCATGTCTTTTTCTTTGATTAAAACATTTAAGTGATTTCCCATTGCTCTGTTAAAAAGACCAAAACTGTTAATATAACCTAGAGAACCTTTGCTTGGTCTAGCCTCATCTTATTCCATGCATCCCTTAACTCTCAAGGTCTCTAGCCACATTAACCCTTTTTAGTTTCTTGAAAGAGCCATGTTCTAACCCTAATGGCACCCTGGCACATGGTATTTCTTCTGCTTACTCTTGTCTCTCTCCTTGGTACCATTTTATGCATAGAAAACTTACCCATACTTCAGATTTTATCTGTCGTTTCCTAAATAAAATCTTCCCTGACCCTGCCAAGCTAGGTAAAACCTAGATTACATGATCTTATTTTACCATGTACTTCTTTTGAAGCAAGTAATTTTACACTCACTTGTGTTATTATTTGATTTTAGATTATAACCTCTGTAGACTGTAAATTCCACAAAAGCAAGGGCCATATCTGTTTTGTTCACTGCTACACCCAGTAGGGTAGCCCGGTGCCCAGTACATAATCAAAGCTCAAATATTTGTGGAATAAATGAGTGAATGAAGGCTTCTTGGTTTTACTTCTTGATTAGAAGGGTTATTGAAGGATTTCAATATTAACAATTCAATTTAATTTTTAGGAAGTTCTGTCATTTGGCATTTGTGTGAAAGATGAATTGGACAGACACATCTGAAGGTTAGGAGGACAGATAATAGATTTTGATGATCTCCTAGGCCTCATATAATAAAGGCTTGAATAAAGGCAGCAGCATAGGATGGAGAGGAAGAGGTGGGATTTGGGGAGAACCATTTAAGAGAGAGAACAACACGACTTAGTGACTGACTGGATGTGGTCATAGTGATGGAGAAGGAAAAATCAAAGTCTCAAAATGATACATGAATATAGTATGAGACATCATTACATAGTGGTTAGGAACAGAGCCTTTGGAGACGTTTTATGTAACTTACTAGCTGTATGACATAGCAGTTTTACTTCACCTTTGTTTATTTAACTCTGTTAATTATAAATGAATGCCTTCATAGAATTTATGAGGTTGAATAGGATAATACATGTATGTAAAGTGCCTAGTATTCATACAGTTTGCTGTGAACTTGAGCAAGTCTTTTAACCATCCAAATTTAGTTTCCTCTGATAGAAAATAAGGATAATATATCCCCTGTTCTCCCTGTATCACAGAGTTACTTTGAAAATGTGAAGCCTCTGAAAAATGTAAATTGGTAGTCATGTTAGCTAGGTATATTAATTACATCTAGTAGAAGAAGAGATGATTGCTCTCACTTTGTCTTTAATAGGACCTCATCTCTTGTTTCATCTTTGTAAGATATAGGATACATACTGTCCATAAAAACTGGATTAGTAAAATTTACACTACTGGGAACACCTTTCTGCCTGTATGGAACTCTGTGTGATAAGGGACTAATGAGTTCTCAAGAAGATAAATCTTAACAGGGAGCTAATGTGATCCTTGTTGCCTGGTATGGAAGGAAGAAGAAAGTAAGATTGTCGGGAACTGACCCTGGAAAGTGGAAATAAGGTGCTGGAAATTGGCATGGCCAATTTTTGGTTGTCTGCTCTGATTCCCTGTAGCTGGGGCTGTGCATATTTTTATGATTGAGTTGTGTATTTTGATCTTTCCTGGCCTTCATAGCAAACCAGTGAAAGCAGATGGTATGATTATTATTCTGCACATAAGGACAGTAAAAAAAAACAGAAGTTAAAGCCCAGAATTCCCAGTCTTTGTTTATTTCACCTGCTATATTGCCTCTTCAAACAGAAATAGCAGATGTTACTGTTCTAAACCCCCATGTTATGTGATATTGTGTACAGGAATTTTGCCCAAGGGCAGCTTAGATATTTTTCCCCTGCTATGTATTTGGTGTGTAATCTTGGCTGAGATTTTTGTTCTCAGCCAGCAATTTCACTTTCCTTATTTTTGACAGACATGTTAATCTCTTTCTTGCTTTTGAATTGCGTCTTGTACCCAGCTTCCTCAATTGCATTTTCCTTTGAAGTTTTTAGTGTTGTATTAGTACTGTTCCCTGTCTCTCAGTGTTGGTCAGTATTGGTTTACTTCCTTTATACTGTGATCCTAAGTAAATTTAGTATATTCTTTTTCCTGCAGGTTTTCTGTGCTTCCTGCTGTAGCTTGAAATGTAAACTGTTATACATGGATAGAAAGGAAGCTAGAGTATGTGTAATCTGCCATTCAGTGCTAATGAATGGTAAGTATTAAAACAGGTTGAATTCACAGTTATTGAGACGGAACAAGAGAATTCCAATGAAGAGACTACTGTTTTTTCCTTCCTTGCTCTACAAGTTGCTCAGCTTCTCAAATGTCATAACTACCTGAAAAATTTAAAAATACCTTAGCATTTCAGAATTCCTGTGCCTAATTTAATGAATAAATGCTAAAGTCAGGTAAGTTTTGCAGGAAAAAAGGAAATTCTTGTGGAAATCTGGTGCTCTGTGGCTGTTAATGTTCCTGTGAAATGACTGGACTGGGAGTGGGGAGGGGGCTATTGACCACTGAGATGATGAAATATTAAAATTGGGCTGAGGTTTTCCTTTTAAGGGAAGCTTTCTCTTTCTAGGGAATATCTTAATAATTTAGAACACATTCTTATTGACACTTTGGTTCACTCATCTTGTTAAAAATAAATATTTTAGCATCTCGAATCAAATAGAAAATTGCATTTTTCTGTCACTTATCATCTTAATACTACTTAGATTTGTCATAAGAGTAATAGTTTTTAATTTACTTATGTGGTAAAAGAATATGGCCAGGAGAAGGTAAATATAGCTTATCCAGTGTTCACCTTTTGCAGGACTGGAAATAAATCCAAGGGCATTTTAGTTAAAACAAAACTCCCCAAACAGACAACCCCCGCCCCCCAGAGTATTCTTGTAAAGAGATACAATAAAATTGACTAGGCTGTATAGTATTTTCTCTTTGAGTGCATCTTTGTACAGTTGCCAGAACAGTTACTAATAGACATAAAATGTTGAACTTAGACACCACTGCTGCTTGTGCCAGGATAATGTGTCTCCTGGAGGCTGAAACTTATCTGCTCAAGGCCCCTCCTGCTCTGTGTGTCTGCATTGCTCATAGTGATGTTTTCCTGTTGCTTCCTTATTAACCTATTGCATGTCATTTAATCTGATCTGTTCTAATTTCCTATGGTCCACCCAATTTCCTCCCATTTCTGAATTCTTATAATTTTGATCAAATATGAATTCATTCTCTTTACTCTTAAGGGTCATTTTTCAGATGGTGGTTATTTCACTCAGTGATGATTTCATTTTTGGATATTTATCCACAGATAAGAGCATGCTGCTTAATTTCAATACCTGATACCTCTTTTATTTGTTGAGGTCTTCCAACTTGATGGCTTTTTTTTTTTTTTTTAACTTGGCATAGCTAAAGATGAAGGAAATGGCAGAGGATTCATATGGAATACTTACTTTTTATTAAGCCAAGGATGCCCTTAACAAGGGGATCCTAAAGTAATCTACTTTTTGTGGTTTTTCCAACGTCTTTCCTCTCGCATGGCTTAGCCTGGTCTTTTACTGAATATTTGATTTGATGCTTTTCAGTGTTCCCTATCCCTTTTCCCCTTTCTCCTTTTCTCTTCCTTCCCTCTTCCTGCCAGTGCTTTCAAAGGAACATAGCTGTTGTTTCTAGCTTTGTCCTGCAGTTTGGAGGCAATAAGTATTCAAAATCTTATGGATCATTCTTTGATGTAGAATGAGATTTTTAAAAAGATGCTCCAAAAATTGGGTGGTTTCTATTCCTGGGCATGTGATATTACCTGAACCCAGAAGATAAAATTTATATCTTTCATTTCTGTAGTATCTTTCATCCTATTTACTTTAAAAACAATAGTTGATATGTCAGTATTTAGTTAGTAAAATTATAGAGTATACAGAACCTTAACACATTTGTGATCATTTATATTGGTTGATGGCACTTATGTGATATTGGCACATTTTCATGTTCAAATGGGTCCTGTGCTTTTGAGACACACCAAAGATGTGAAATGGTTGTTTTTGATGGATACTTTTACACAGGGTAATGATTGCACAAAAGCAAAATTCACGGAAATGTTGAGATATGTTCTCCTGAGCTTTAGGCTTCAGAATTTTTAAAATGAGATTTTACCTCAACTTAGAAGAGCCTAAAAACCTAGATATGAATCAAAAGATATCATATAGTGGAGTTATGTTATTTTAGCCCCTGATTTTGATTTTTGACAGAATTTTGTAAAATGCATTGAATATTAAACCTGCCCTACCCACCAGAAGTGTCTAAATGCTATCCCAGTTGCAAGTCCTTAATAAATTTAATGTTGTTTTACTCTCTCTTAAGGGAGTATATGGTCCCTTTGAAAGAAGCCAGGGGCGTAGTCATTTACCTCAGACTGATCCGCTATCAGTCTATATCAGAAGTATCATATAATTCTTATTTGTTGCTTCCAAATAGCTTACTTAACTACATGGTCTCCTTTATTGAATAAAATCACCTATCTCCTTAATACTTTCACTAGCTGGAAGAGAGACATACTATGAGTGTTAATTAGGAGGAACTACATTATTTATCCAGTATTGTGGAGGTCTTGATGTCCATATTTTGCAATCCATTCACATTGATTGTGTCTGTATTTGCTTTAGCTCAAGCCTGGGAGAACATGATGAGTGCCTCAAGCCAGAGCCCTAACCCTAACAATCCTGCTGAATACTGTTCTACTATCCCTCCCTTGCAGCAAGCTCAGGCCTCAGGAGCCCTGAGCTCTCCACCTCCCACTGTGATGGTACCTGTGGGAGTTTTAAAGCACCCTGGAGCAGAAGGTAGGGGATCATGTGCTATTCTCTCTCTTTTTCCTCACCAAGTTCCTCTGAAAAGGTGCTGATGTGATTTTACATCACAAGTCTTTAACACACTGCAGATAAGTCCCTTTGGGTGGTTCTTAAGGTGGAAGAACAAGGTGAGAAATGTGTTGAGACTATTTCTGGGCAAGTAAAGAAGAATATTGTGTTGCCTAATATTTTGGAGGCACCTCTAAAAATATGCCAGTACCCTCTCCAACTTAAGAATGGAGTAATTACTTTGCTTTTATTTGAAAAGAGTTGCAGAATTTGAAATCAGCCTGCAAAATCCTAGCCTCATGCCTACCTTAGTGTTCTTTGCAGGACTTTAGTAAGGGATGAAAATAAGAATTCTTTTTTCTGACCAGCTCATTCTAGTATTGCCTTTTGGAATATATATTGCCATTTTCTCTTTTCATTTTTAATCTGTCCCTGTAAAAATATGAAAATACTTTGTTAGGTACACAGACATTTATAAAATCCAGAACTTTAATTCTGATTATATCATATGATAGGTAGAAAATCATAGGCTCAACTTATTTTAGTTTATTATATCTTTATGATTATGATATTGTCAGATGAAAGGCACTTTGTAAGTTCAGGGGATTATCAATAGTAAAAATAACAAATATTTCCTTGAAATGATCTGTCAAGAAGTCTCCCCTGATAATTAAACTCTGTCTTCTTTCATTAATTTTGTATCTTTTTGTCTAGCAATATTCCTTTCCCCTTGTAAAATAGCCCTCCACTTTTGAAGATCAAAAACTTCTATTGACATTATCATACTCTTCTGAGCTCAGGCTTTCATTCTTAAAATCTTTATTCTCTTTACTTCATTTGTTGTTTTTGTTGTTCTTTCCTGGTCTCTCTTTGTTTTGGCCGTTTGAATTGATTTTCAAAACTGGATTTAAAGAGATCATTTCGTCAGACTCAGTTTTCCAGCTTTTCCCCATCCTTTTACTAAAATGCAGACTACTGCATTTCACTGTCTGCACTGCTGGATCAGTCTTTTTCTTCTTCAGTTACACTTTAGCCAAAGATCTGGTCAGTTTGCTTCCCAATTCTTACATATCTGTGCCAACTCTTCTTTTATTAATTAATAATTCTTCAACATTCTTCAGGGCATCTTTTGCCTTTTAAAAACACCATATCACTTTTCTAGATATTTTATTCCTACAGAAACCTCATACTTTTAGGAGCTGTGGATGTCTATTTCTAGATATTTTTTCCGGGCTATTAGTTTATTTCCTAGGCACTTCAAACACCTTCCCTAGTTTCTCTGTTAGTGATATGGGACAGAGTATGTGACATAATCATAAGCATATTTAATGCTTTAAAGTGAAGTGTTTTAAATCTTTACATATAAATTACAGAAGTAAGGAGTATATTTAAATGTGTATTTTTATTAATTTATAACCACTTTTATACAGTTACAATTATATTTAGAAGTATAAAATGCTAAATAGTGATTTCTTTGTACATCTGAGATTGGTGAGCTTCTCTTCTTGATGTTAGAAACCCTATCAATGTCACAGTGTTACCTGTTTTATTTTTCTGGCTCCTCAAGTGGCTCAGCCCAGAGAGCAGAGGCGAGTTTGGTTTGCTGATGGGATCTTGCCTAATGGAGAAGTTGCTGATGCAGCCAAATTAACCATGAATGGAACTTCCTCTGCAGGAACCCTGGCTGTGTCACATGACCCAGTCAAGCCAGTAACTACCAGTCCCCTATCAGCAGAGGTAAGAAAACAAAAGAGCAACTAAAATTGAGTACTTACTTTACTCAGCACTGTTCTGCCTCTGTCTTGTCTTTTCCTAAGTTGACTGACCTTTCTTTGGAACGCCATAGACTTCAGATACAGCTTAGTGCATGTGTGTGTATGTGTGTGTGCATTCTTGTGTGTGTGTCTAGGGGTAAAATAAATGTGGTAAAACCAGTTGTTCTTGTTTGTTCTGTATTTGGAAGTTTTTTCAGGAGAAAGATCCTTATAAAGGTTGTTCTCAGGTAAGCTCAGTCTACTACTGTAGCTAGAGGCTTTGCTAGAGCGAATCCCGGTCCCTTGATACCTTGGTTTTCAAAGCATATTCCCCAGGTTCTGTGGTAGCTGCCAGGGAGTTGCTGTGGTGAGGAAGGGCCAGGAAATATGAATGTGGCTGAGGAATCCTTCTATTCCTTTGTCTTCAACCCGAGCATCTCTACTTTTTTCTGTCTGCCTGTTGTGTTTCCGGGTAAGACTTTTAAAAAGGATTCTAAAGCTTAAAAATAAACCACTGACTTAATGGATGGTAGACTCATAATTTACGTAAGGGAACTAGCTTGTGCTGTGATGTCACATTTACTTTGTCTCTATAGGATACACTGGTCACAGTTTGGGGGCTAATTTTCAGAAGGGTCAAATACTAGCTACATTTTTTTGAGTCTGAAAGAATAGAGCCACCTAGGACCATAATTGGAAAGTATACATGTAGGATCGTTTATACAGTGGGTCCCTTTCTTATTGCTGTTTGCCCCATTGAATATGGTGGTCAAGATTATAAAAAGGTGATTAGTTCCAACTAAGTATGTGTGTCTGGCTTTTTTTTTTTTTTTAAATAGGATCAGAGTTTGGATAAAGTTTTTACTTTTGAAGTTTTCATGGTTACTGTTTATTTACATTTATGTTCAGTAATATTTTTCTAGAAATTTACATAATTTGCGGATTTGGTTATAATTGAAATTGTGCATTATTAAGATTAGATTTATTGACATACGGAGATAAATTTCCTGTTTGGTGAAGGTACATTAAACCATGTTACTGTCTTTAAATATGTCTAAGTCTGTTTTGGGGGATTTTTCTGTGGCCACAGAGGACAGCAGCCAGAACTGTATGACTTGTTCTTCTTTGAATCTATACAATGACTTTGTCAAGAAAATTTCTTTTTTTCTCCAATTGTTTATGTGGAAAAATTTCAAATCCACAGAAGAGTTGCAAGAATAGTACAGTGAACCCCCATATACTCTTCACCCATATTCACCAATTGTTGCCATTTTGCTACATTTACTTTACCCCTACACACACACACACACACACACACACACACACACACACACACACACACACACTGTTTTTTGAGGAACCATTTGAGGATTAGTTGCACTTTATCACTTAATACTTCAGCTCATGTTTCCTAAGAACAAGTGATTTTCTTACGTAAGTACAATATAATTATATGAGAAAGAAATTTAACATATAATTCTATGTATTATCAAATATATAGTCCATATCCAGATTTCCCCAGTTGTCCCATGATGTTCTTTATTCTTTCACTTATACACGTGTGTGTGTGTGTGTATATAAATTTTTTTATTAAAGTCTTTTTTAAAAAATTAGGATACCATCAAGGATCACAATTGCATTTAGTTCTCATGTTTCTTTGATTTTCTTTAATTTAGAACAGTTCTCCCACTTTTTTGTCTTTCATATCATTAACATTTTGGAAGCATTTAGGCCATGTTTGGCATAAAGTCCTTAATTTCTGTTTTCTGGTTTTTTCCTCATGATTTTAGTTTCAGATTAAATATTTTTGGCAAGAATAATACTACCATAAGTGATGGTCATTTCTTAGTGGAACACATCAAGAAGTATCAGTTTGATAATTGGTTAAATTGATGTCTCCTGTGTTTCTCCACTGCAAAAGTAGCTTTTCCTCTTTGCAATTAAAAAGTAAAGTGAGGAGTGATACTTTGAGACTCTGGGTGTCCTGTTCCCCTACAATCTTTCAGTCAATGATTTTACTGTCCTTTATATATATATATATATATCTACTTTTTAAAGATTTCTTTATTATTTATTTTTGACTGCTTCAGGTCTTAGTTGCAACACGTGCAGTCTTCGTTGAGGCATGCAGGATCTTTCGTTGTGGCCCCTGCGCTCTTCGTTGTGGTGCGCGGGCTTCTCTCTAGTTGTGGCGTGTGGGCTGCAGGGCGTGTGGGCTCTGTAGTTTGCGGCACACAGGCTCTCTAGTTGAGGCGCATGAGATCAGTAGTTGTGGTGCGCAGGCTTTGTTGCCCCGTGGCATGTGGGATCTTAATTCTCTGACCAGGGATCAAACCCGTGTCCCATGCATTGTAAGGCACATTCTTTACCACGGGACCACCAGGGAAGTCCCCTGATTTTACTGTCCTTTGACAATCTTACCTAAATCAATTATAACTATAGTGTTTATACAGTGATGACTTTTTTCTTTCTACAAAACTTCATTTACATCTCTTAAATTATATGATAGGTTCTTTTTTAAAAATTTTTATTTATTTATTTATTTATTTATTTTGGGGGGCTGTGCTGGGTCTTCCTTGCTGTGCATGGGCTTTCTCTAGTTGCGGCGAGCGGAGGCTGCTCTTCATTGCCGTGCGCAGGCTTCTCATTGCAGTGGCTTCTCTTGTTGCAGAGCACGGGCTCTAGGATCACAGGCTTCAGTAGTTGTGGCGCGTGGGCTCAGTAGTTGTGGTGCATGGGTTCTGGAGTGCAGGCTCAGTAGTTGTGGCACATGGGCTTAGTTCCTCCGCGGCATGTGGGATCTTCCTGGACCAGGGCTTGAACCTGTGTCCCCTGCATTGGCAGGCGGATTCTTAATCACTGCACCACCAGGGAAGCCCCTATGATAGGTTCTTAAAGCATAAATATTTTGAATGAATGAGGAAGCTCTAGTGAATTACTATTATAAGGAAACAAAGTTCAGGTCAGTTTAAGAGAAACAAACAAGTTAGTTATTTTATTTCTGTGCTCTCACATTGTTCAACACTTTATTTTAATATTTATCTGGTAAAATGAGGGAAAACAAATTCTTTAGGGCCAGAGTTGAATATATTTTTCTCATCTTTATGACCTAATAATAGAGTGCCTGGCACTTAAAAGGTGCTCAGTAAATGAAACAACTTCTTTTCATAGATGATATTTAAGTAGAAGCCAGATGACCACTTCTTACAATACCAAAAGGTAGATTTATGCATCACTAAATAACAAGTTAGAATAGGTTACTTTATTTCCTATTTTAAATCTAACTTTATTGATTTACTTCAAATCAGCAATGTTTAGCCAATACAATTTTCCACATTTCCTAATAGGACAATGTACTGAGAACACTGCAAAAATTTTAGCAAAAACCCACTAAAAACTTACAGTCCTAAATTATAGACAGTATAGACAAAAATATAAGACATAGGCATTTTTAAAATAGTTTTAATCTTTATTCAAGTATAAAATATATATAGCAAAGTACTTAAGGAGCATTAATCTTTAGGAAACACACGATGGACATACATATATGTGTGTGTGTCTCTATATATACATATAGACACACACACCCGTGTAACCACCACCTAGATAAAGATACACAGAACATTTCTATCACTATAGAAGTTTCCTTCAGGCCCTTTTTCTGTCAATACCTGCCCTCTTTCCCCCAAGGTAACCATTATTCGGACTTGTATCACCATAGATTAGTTTTGCCTGTTTTTAAATTTCATATAAATGGAAAAATATATAATGTTTTGTGTCTAGCTTCTTAAACTCTAATACTTAATGAGGTACTTGCCTGGTGGCACAGTGGTTAAGAATCTGCCTGCCAGTGCGGGGGACACGGGTTTGAGCCCTGGTCCGGAAAGATCCCACATGCCGCAGAGCAGCTAAGCCTGAGTGCCACAACTACTGAGCCTGCGCTCTAGAGCCTGTGAGCCACAGCTGCTAAAGCCCGAGTGCCTAGAGTTCATGCTCCACAACAAAGAGAAGCCACTGCAATGAGAAGCCTGCGCACTGCAACAAAGAGTAGCTCCTGCTCATCGCAACTAGAGAAAGCCCGCATGCAGCAACGAAGACCCAATGCAGCCAATAAATAAATAAATTTATTTAAAAAATACTTAATGAGATTTATCTGTGTTGTGTGCATCAAAAGTAACTATTTTTATTTCTGAGTAATATTCCATCATATGGCTGTACCACAATTTATCTATTTTCCTATTTATGGACATTTGGATTGTTTCCACACTTTGGCTATTTGAGTAAAGCTGCTATAAACATTTTTATACATGTTAAACAGTTTTTTTTTTAATGAGAATCCTATGTATTTAAAAATTTTTTTACTTATTTTATTATTCATCTGGTTGTGCCGGGTCCTATTTGCGACAGGCGGGCTCCCCAGCTGCGGCTCGTGGACCCCCCAGTTGCGGCTGGCAGGCTCCCTAGTTGAGGCATGCAAACTCCCAGCTGCAGCATGCATGCGGCACCCAGCCCCCCAGTGAGGGACCAAACCAGGGCCCCTCGCATTGGGAGCACAGAGTCCCAGCCACTGTGCCACCAGGGAAGTCCCTAAACATGTTAAAAAGTTTTCATATGCTTTTCCTTTAACTTCTTAAAAGCTTTCTTTTTTAAAAATGGAAGTATTATTGATTTACAATGTATTAATTTCTGGTGTACAGCAAAGTGATTCCGTTTTATATATATATATATATATATATATATATACACTTTTTCAGATTCTTTTCCTTTATAGGTTGTTACAAGATACTGAATATAGTTCCATGTACTATACTGTAGGACCTTGTTGTTTATCTATTTTATGTAAACTGGTGTGTATCTGTTAATTCCAAGCTCCTAATTTATCACCCACCCCCCACTCTTCCCCTTTGGTAGGCATAAGTTTGTTTTCTAAGTCTGTGAGTCTGTTTGTAAATAAGTTCATTTGTATCATTTTTTTTTTAGATTCCACATATAAGTGATATATTTGTCTTTCTCTTTCTGGCTTACTTCACTTAGTATGATAATCTCTAGGTCCATCCATGTTGCTACACATGGCATTATTTCCTTCTTTTTTATGGCTGAGTAATATTCCTGTGTGTGTGTGTGTGTGTGTGTGTGTGTGTGTGTGTGTGTGTGTGTGTACGTACGTACCACATCTTCTTTACCCATTCATCTGTCAGTGGATGCTTAGGTTGCTTCCATGCCTTGGCTATTGTAAATAGTGCTTAAAACTTCTATTTCTTGCTTAAGAAGAATATAGAGCATCATTTTAATAGATCTTTGAGCATATTCTATTAAATTGTTAAGTGGATTTAACCCCACTCAATGTATTTTGCAACATTATACTTTATTAAGTGTAGTTAATGTGATCTTCATATTAATGAAAAGAAAAATGAACTTGAAGTTTAATTTCATGACAAAGTAAATGAAAACTCCTTCATCAAAGTTAATTATTTTTATTGTGGTAAAAAAGACATAACATAAAATTTACCATTTTAATCATTTTTAGTTACATTCACATTGTTGTACAACGGTCACCCCAATTCTCAAGGTTCAGAAATTACGAGATAATATTGGAAGTTTTTTTCTGTTGCCACTGCAAGTTTAAAAAATATTTTTCTTTTATGGCAAAAGAAACCTTGGTAAAGGAAGCTTTAACCCATGTTGCAAGATCTTTTCTCTCATTACTATGATTTGATGATGCCAAAAGGAGAAACTATACAATTATAAACATTTTCATAGTATAAGCCCAGTCCTTGGGAAACCACAGGTTAATGAGTATCTTGTGCTCTCTTTCAAAAAGTATGAATATGAAATTTTCACTTAAATTCCCATTTGTAGTCTTGAGTTTATTCTGCAGAAGTCTTCAACTGTGTGTAATGCTCTCTTTGCTTATTTGCTTTTCCTAGACGGATATTTCTCTATTCTCTGGAAGTATAACTCAGGTTGGAAGTCCTGTTGGCAGTGCAATGAACCTTATTCCTGAAGATGGCCTTCCTCCCATTCTCATCTCCACTGGTGTAAAAGGAGGTATGTGGACTTAGATGTTTAAACAGGGATAGTTATATATGCCAAATATTGCCTTCTAATTAAGGGAAGGAGATAGAATTCAAGTGATAATAACCTTTCTCTTCTCCAACAAAGAAGGTGACTACTCAGTGCCATGAAAAGCATTGGTGCTGTTACTGATTGTTTTAGAGAAGATATTTATGTTTTTATATTATCATTTCCTATGTTGGAAGGATGTAATATTATTTTTAATTCCCACTGTGTATAAATGTAGCTTATTGGCAGTTCTTCATATTCCAAAGCACATAATACTCTGAAGAGTTGCTTATAGTTCTAGGATTAGCCCATATGAAACAGTCAGTACATTAATTTAACTTCTTGTTTTGAAGTACAATACACATTCAGAAATGTGTATATAATAAGTGGAGAGCTCTGAACTTAAGTAGCAATTTTCTGTTAAAAAATATTTTTAGTGAGTCCTGGTAAGACGCAAAGTTACTAATCGGTCAAAAGAATGCTTACCTTGGGCTTCCCTGGTGGCGCAGTGGTTAAGAATCCACCTGCCAATGCAGGGGACACGGGTTCGAGCCCTGGTCCAGAAAGATCCCACATGCTGCAGAGCAACTAAGCCCATGCACCGCAACTACTGAGCCTGCGCTCTAGAGACCGTGAGCCACAGCTGCTGAAGCCCACGTGCCTAGAGCCCATGCTCTGCAACAAGAGAAGCCATCGCAATGAGAAGCCGGCGCACCACAACAAAGAGTAGCCCCTGCTCGCAGCAACTAGAGAAAGCCCGGGCGCAACAGTGAAGACCCAATGCAGCAAAAAAGTAAATTAAAAAAAAAAAAAAGAATGCTTATCTTTATGTAAAAGTTTCTTGTTGATAGATCCAGATCAGCATCCAGTCAGTATATTTTCAGGAGATGATTTATCAATAATCTCTCCTCAGTTTTGTCGAGATGGTTTATCAATAATCTTTCCTCAGTTTTGTCCTAGTCTTTTACCTGGTCTCCCTGCCTTCAGTCTCTCTCCTTTATTTACTCTTACATATTGGTGGCAGTTATCTTTTTTTTTGAAGTATAGTTGATTTACAATGTTGTGTTAATTTCTGGTGTACAGCAAAGTGATTCAGTTATACATGTATATATATCCTTTTTGATATTATTGTCCACCATGGTTTGTTACAGGATATTGAACATAGTTCCCTGTGCTATACAATAGGACCTGTCGTTTATCCATTCTATATATAATATCAATAGTTTGCATCTGCTAGTCCCAAACTCCCAATCCAGCCCTACCCTACACTCTTCTCCCCGCTGGCAACTACAAGTCTGTTTTCTATGTCTGTGAGTGTTTCTGTTTCATAGATAAGTTCATTTGTGTCATATTTTAGATTCCACATATAAGTGATATCATACGGTATTTGTCTTTCTCTTTCTGACTTACTTGGCTTAGTATGATAATCTTTAGGTCCACCCATGTAGCTGCAGATAACATTATTTCATTCTTTTTTATGGCTTAGTAATATTCCAGTGTGTGTGTGTGTGTGTGTGTGTGTGTGTGTACACACACACACACACACACCACATCTTCTTTATCCATTTGTCTATCGATGGACATTTAGGTTGTTTCCATGTCTTGGCTATTGTAAATAGTGCTACTATGAACATAGGGGTGCATGTATCTTTTCAAATTATAGTTTTGCCCGGGTATATGCCCAGGAGTGGGATTGCTGGATCATATGGCAACTCTTTTTTTAGTTTTTTGAGGAACCTCCATACTGTTCTTCATAGTGGCTTCACCAGTTTACATTCCCACCAACAGTGTAGGAGGGTTCCCTTTTTTCCACACCCTCTCCAGCATTTGTTATTCATAGACTTTTTAATGATGGCCATTCTGACTCGTGTGGGGTGGTACCTCATTGTGGTTTTGGTTTGCATTTCTCTGATAACTAGTGATGTTGAGCATCTTTTCATGTGCCTGTTGGCCATCTGTATGTCTTTGGAGAAATGTCTCCTTAGGTCTTCTGCCCATTTTTGATTAGGTTATTTTTTTGATATTAAGCTGTTACGAGCTGTTTGTATTATTTTGGAAATTAAGCCCTTGTCGGTTGCATCATTTGCAAATATTTTCTCCCAGTCCGTAGGTTTCTTTTTGTTTTGTTTATGGTTTCCTTTGCAGTGCCAAAGCTTATAAGTTTGATTAGGCCCAGTTATCTTTTTAAACGTAGGTATTATCATAGATTGTTCTTGCTTAGAAAATTCAATGGGTTCCCAGTGCCTTCTGTATAAATTACTTACCTTGGCATACAGTGTTCCTTGTAACCTTATCTCAACTTATCTAATTTTATTTCCAGCCAACACGCCGGTACTTTACAGGCATGCTACAGGTTATGTACTGTTTTCTGAATATTCACATTTCATACTTCCATGCTTTTTCTTATGCTGTGGAATAATGGGAAGAGAATGGACTTCAGAGCTGGACCAGCCTGAGTTTTAATCTGGTAACAGTCCATTCCAGCTGTATGATCCAGTGGGCAAGTCATTTATCGTCTCTGAATATTTTTCCTAGATTTTTAAAAAAAATCAGGTAACTATAGCTAATTAAGAGTCATTATGAATAATAAATCAGATGTCATACCTGAAAGTACATAGCAAGAAAATTGGTACAAAGGAGGCATGTAATTAATATTTTTTTAGTCTTTCTTTCCTCTGTCTAGAGTAGAATGCCCTTCTATATGCTAGACTGCTTGAATAACTCCTTAACCTTTCAAAATCCATATTAATGGAAAACTTCTCTGAATCCTACCTCGGCTGTCTTTGTAGTAGTGTTTTACATCCTCATTTCTGTTCAAATAGAAATTCTTATAGACTGTTACTATATTAACACATTTTTCATTGTAATTTAGATATTTATAGGTCTGATTCTTTATTCTCTATAGACCATGAATTCCTTCAGTCTGAATTCATGTTTGTGTCTTCTGCTCCTAGCATGGTGCTGGGCCTATATTAGGCTCTCAGTAGTGTTGACTGAATGATCACACTATCAAATGCAGCTTGCGCCTCAGATAGTTCAACAATGAACTTTCACGTAAAGTTAAGCATTCTTTTGATTGTATAATGCCTTTGCTCCTTTACTAGGACCCTCTAAAAATATTCTTTTGTAAGTAAATTTGCTACTTAGGTTTCAAATTTGGGTTATTTTAATAAATCTTAAATTAATAAGAAATTAAATTGGCCTACTCTGCTGTTAAAATAAGATTTCAGGGTTCCATTTTCATTAAAAGTCACATCCATTAAATCTAATTGTCAAAACCTCTCCTACCAAGAAGCAGCAACTAGTTATCTATTGTATATTCACTTTCTTAAATCATATTACTATGTCTTAACCAGAATTTTGCTGTTTTGTATTCCAGTAGAAAAACTTAATTAAAAAATTTTTTTGAAAGTCACTTAGTATTTCTCTTTTCAGTAAATATTTTCATTGATAGTGTATACATTTCCAAAATACATTTTGGTTTCTATTGGTCAGTGGGAAATGGTGTTATTTTGTACTGAACTCTTTCTTGACTTAGAGGAATTGTTTCATAAAACCAGTAGCTTATGATACTTTTATTGTCTGGGTGCATTTTTTAAAGTTTGATTTTTTTTTAATGGTAAAAAATCTCAACAGTACAAAAGCATATAGAGTAAAAAGTAGGATTCCCCTCTGCTTCAACCCCTAGACATCCTTTCTAGAGGTAACTAGTGTATTATCACTTACTTGTATAGAATGGATTATTTTAAATGTTGGTCTTAGAACATGTAATATGTGAAATTCTTACTATGATAGTTGGAGGATTTTTGTTAAATCAAAGGGTTGTTTTTAGACTGTGGCCTAAACCATTGCGTGGAGAAGTCTATACATAGGATAACCATGTTATCATCCAAACTGGACTAGAGCACTTTTAAGAGTGAAAGGGGCACTATTAATATGCCACTCGGATAGCAGGTATAAACCTGTGTTCACCCTGTGAAACCTGTGTACAAATCAATTGCTTATCTCTTTCCTGTGAATAATAAGGCCATTCCTCCAACAGATTTCTGTCTTGATTTGTCTCTTTAACCAATGGCTTACATTGTTTTCTCCCCTTACAGACTATGCTGTAGAAGAGAAACCATCACAGATTTCAGTAATGCAGCAATTGGAGGATGGTGGCCCTGACCCACTTGTATTTGTTTTAAATGCAAATTTGTTGTCAATGGTTAAAATTGTAAATTGTAAGTTGGAAATTTGTTTTTTTAAATTAAAATGAGATACTGAGTCATTAAATTCATTACATGCAAGTATTTTTATGTAGAGCCACATCTTAATGAAAACTGGGTACGGAAGAAGTTGGTTTGTATAAAATTATATATCCCCAAGGACAACTGTTGGACTGATTGAGACTTGCTTTTAGTCAAAGGGGTGAGATAGGTGAATTCTCCATGGAGGAAAGCCAAATGAAACTTGAACTCATCTGAGTTAAGTTCTTCCTGAGATGGGTATGCTAAGTCACAACTCACCACCAGAATAACTGGAGGTGGATAAATTATCCAGGGGGGTCAATTTACATGCTAGGTTTAAATCCCAGAAACTTTAATCATGGTGCAAAACCTTATTTGGGAGAAGTGTTAACTAACACATAGTAAAACTTCAGTACATCACAATTTAGGATTCAGAAGAAACTTCTCAGTTCTTGGTGCTAGCTTCTTAGGTATCAGAATAAGAGAGAGAATAGTAACCTAGAATCTTGAATCCAGTATGGTATTGGAAAATAGAGAATGCATTTATACTGGATGAATGTTAATAGGCAGAGTTTTGGAGAGAGGAGGGAAGCATTGGGGAACAGTCCTCCAGTTCCCATTATGTATTTCTTTTAAGTTGTCCTTGGAGACCAGAAACACCAATATACTAAATTCTTCAGAGGTTCTGTATAAATGAAATGCAGGTTTCTGGTTTGTTTGCTAATCACACCCTTGTATGTTTGGCCAGCTGCTAATGCTTGCCACCTTTCCTTCTAGGATCATATTTTAAAATAATTTGCTGGAAATTTCAATTTACCGTATCTAGTTTATAAGTTATACTTAGAAAATAGCTAACCTAGAGTTCCTTAAGTGTGCACCATCTTAATATAGTTGGATTGGCACCTCTTGTTCAGGTATATAAAGAAACAATTCACAGAATGAAAGAAAGGAATCTTTTATTAGTGTTGATTTACATCATGATATCCATAATTTTATTTGAACCCTTTTTCAGTTCCATTGGGGATCTTGTGTTGGCATACAAATAATAAAAATATCAAGGATTGAACATTATTTTTGAACTACATATAGCTTGTGCTGTTGTGACTCCACATAGCCTTAAAGTGAAGAAGTAGAAGTAATTAGTCCAGAAAAGCCATCTGTTTCACTGCTTTTTACCAGATGAAGTCAAGTAAAGTCCTGTTGCTGATTATCTAGAATTTTCTCCCAGGAAAACTATAATTTAAATAGCTAGACTCTTTTAGTCACAGGTTACATTTAATAAGTCTATATCAAAATATATTTTCTTTAGGCCATAGCCTGAATCCAAGGCTATAATAATTGCTTTTATTGTTTTTCTTGTTTCTAGTTTTAATTATTTCCCTTAGTAAAGTGATTTAATTATACACACACACACACACACACACACACACACACACACACACATACACACACACATAGGTGGGGGAATATATCCTTTAATCATTATAGCTGAGGATGCATAGTTTGGTTCATTTCATTGTTAATGGAATGCTGTTTCTTTTAATACACCTTTTTATAATAGAAGTTAAAAGTTTTTAGTGCACTTTCTTTCACTATTACTTCTTTTACTTCCCTTCCAGTTGTTTTTCTAAGTGTTTGCTTAGAGCAAGAGGCATTGGTATGCTTTATTTTCTGCAGTAGTCCTTTGGCTCAGTGCAGTGACAGTTCACAGCTGAATTATACAGACTCAGTGTGATCTATTTTATTCTTTGGTGTATTATAACAAAGATGTCTGTGCATTTCTTAAGGGTAAGGATTGAAAAGAATGTCTTCATTACTTTTCATTTCATCTACAGATGTGAACAGGAAGTGCTGGTGTTTCACAACCAAGGGAATGCATGCAGTGGGTCAGTCTGAGATAATCATTCTTCTACAGTGTCTACCGGATGAAAAGTGCTTGCCGAAGGATATCTTTAACCATTTTGTGCAGCTTTATCGGGATGCTCTGGCAGGTGGGGATACTTTCTGACTTAGTCTGCACCCTTTACAGATGATAAAAAATTTTGGACTCAGATGCAAAATAATAGTCTTAAATTTGGAAACCTGGCATTGGACTTTGGTAGTATTGGCAAGTTAGAACTTGGCATGGTTTTTGGAAGTTATAACTTTTAATACTTTATGTGAAACGTTGTTACTATTTTATAATGGCTAGAATCAGAGTTGTAAGATAATCCATTGACCATGATGTAAGAATATTTTCCTTTGAGTGGCCTAGGGGATATAGTATTGGTATCCGGTAGAAGGAAGCATAATGATAACTTACTACTTCAGTTAACAATATTTATATAATCATAATGTAAATATTCATTTAATTTTCAAGTTTCAAAAACCATTAGCATGGACAACTTTATTATGGTTTCAAAACAAATTGTAAATGTTGTTACCTGTAACAATGTAAAAGTAAATGCATAGCTATTAGAAGTTGGAAAAGACTAAGGATACTAATATAAAGACATACTATTAAAAGCTGAGAGAGAATTAAGTGTATTATTTGACATTACAAAGTTAACCTTCCGCAGATTTAATAGAGGAGGTAAGAAGTAGTGTAATTGAGCTAAGTGCTCATTTATCATGATAAAAAGTCAAAAAATAATATCTGTAGTTGATAAATAGGGAAAGTGTAGTATAAGAACTAAAGCAAGTGAATAATAAATGAGATTATCCCTGAGAAACAAGGCTGGGGTGGGGTGAGGGTAGCCAAGGTATTACAGTTATTTTTATATGTTATTTGATAATGTTTTAATAAATATATTAAAATAATAAATTGTTCATACTTTCTGAATGCAGGTAATTCCCCTTGTGGGATTCTATGCCAAAGAAATTATCTGAAATGTAAAATACACTTTGTACATGAAAGCGTTTATTATAGTATTACTTAAATTTAACACAAAAATTTAGCGGCAACCTAAATGCCCAGCTATAGGAAAAAAGTTTAAGTGTGTTATATTTTTTAGATGAATGCATCTTTTTTAGAATATTTTTTAGCTATTAAAAGTAGTATTTTTATGGAAAATGCTCTTGAAATAAGTACAAACGCATGATACAAAGTTTCATCTTTAATGTGGTTATGGCTTATGCGTAAAAGATTATGCCTTTATGTCATAATTATGATATTTTAGGTGAAATATTACATGAAGGCAAGGTGCTATGTTAGAAATTGACCACATGATACCTATGAAGTACAGTTCAGTATTTACTGTTCAGTATTTGTGTCAGTTCCAAAATGTATGGGGTTAATTTGAAGTCATCTGGAGCCTCTAGGCCTAAATTTCATTCCAGAAATTACTTGAAACATTCTTTTTTTTCCCCTCAGTTTGAATGTATTCAGATTGCATGTTTATATGGGTTTTTTTTTTTTTTTTTTGTGATACGCGGGCCTCTCTCTGTTGTGGCCTCTCCCGTTGCAGAGCACAGGCTCCGGACGAACAGGCTCAGCGGCCATAGCTCACAGGCCCAGCCGCTTCGCGGCATGTGGGATCCTCCCGGACCGGGGCATGAACCACGTCCCCTGCATCGGCAGGTGGACTCTCAACCACTGTGCCACCAGGGAAGCCCTATATGGGTTTTGAGAGGGCATCAGGGACTAGGGCATGGGAGGTTCATGAATGTCTTGATTAGGAGTTTGTCCTTTATTCTGCAGGCAGTGAGGAGCCATTGAAAGAAATGAATGACATAACCAGATTTGTGTTTTAGAAAGATAACTCTAGAAGCAGTATGAAAATGGATCAAAGTCTGTGTGTCTGGTAGCAGGTAGAGCAGATAAGAAGCAATTACAGTGGATAAACAAACTTAAAGTGGATGAGCACTAGAATACGGGATAACAATGAAAGATAAACAAACCGCTGATACATGCAGTAACATGGATGAAGTTCACAGACAGTAATACTGAACAAAAGAAGCCAGACACAAAAAAGTACATATTATGTGGTTACATTTATGTGATTCTCTGAAACAGGCGAAATGAATCTGTGGTGATGGAAATTAGATCATTGTGTGTCTGGGGTGAGGTGTGGGTGCAAGCACTAGAATCGATTGTAGACGGGCCCTGGGAACTCTCTGGGTTGATATAAATATTCTGTATAGTGATTGGGATAGTGGTTACATGGGTGTTTACATTTTTCAAAACTCATTGAACTGTATAATTAAAATATGTAGGTATTATTCCGTGTAAATAATACCTCAGTAAAATTGACTTAAAATTTGTATTGATATAATTGACACATACATTATATTAGTTTCAGGTGTACACTATAATGATTTGATATATGTATACATTGTGAAATGATCAATAAGTCTAGTTAACATCCATCATCACACATAGTTACAAATTTTTTTTTCTTTGTGATGAAAACTTTTAAGGTCTACTCTCTTAGCAACTTTCAAATATATAGTACATTACTGTTAACTATAGCCACCATCCTGTACCTACATCCTCAGTACTTATTTATCTTATAACTGGAAGTTTGTACCTTTGGACTACCTTCACGCATTTCACTTGCCCTTCAACCCTCACCTCTGGTAATCACCAATCTGTTCCCTGTATCTATGAGTTAAGTGCATGTTTGTTTGTTTGCTTAGATTCTACATATAAGTAAGATCATACAGTATTTGTCTTTCTCTAACTTATTTCACTTAGCATGATGCCCTCAAGGTATATATGTGTTGTGGAAAATGACAGGATTTCCTTCTTTTTAATGACAATAATATTCCATTGAATGTACATACCATGCTTTCTTTATCCATTCATCCATCAACACTTAAGTTACTTCCATGTCTTGGCTGTTAAAAATAATACTGCAGTGAACGTGGGGGTGTGGATATCTTTCCTAGTTAGTGTTTTCATTTCCTAGTTAGGTATCCTAGTTAGGTATTCAGATAAATACCCAGAAGTGGAATTGAAGGATCATATGGTAGTTCTATTTTTAATTTTTTGAGACACCTCCATACTGTTCCATAGTGGCTGCACCAATTTATATTCCCACAAACAGTATACTAGGGTTCCCTTTTCTCCACATCCTTGCCAACATTTGTTATTTTTAAATTGATTTTTAAAAAAGCTATTGTCAGGATCCAGTAAGAAATTAGGATATTACCAATAATGGCAGTGGGAATAAAGAGTATTGAAGAGATATAAAAGAGTGATGCCTCAGTTCAATAAGATTTCATAACTAATTGGATGTGAGGAGTGAGAGGAGACAAGTCAAAGTTGGCTTTAGATTTCTGGCTTGAGCACCTGAGTGGACTTCGTTCTTATTCACTGAGGCAGTGAATAGAGGAAGAAGAACAGATTTGGCAGAGGAGTGGGAGATGAGTTCTTCGTTCAGTGTGTTGGATTTCAAATAATGGCAACAGATGGTAATATGTAAATGAAAGATGAATACATAAATAGAGCCTTCAGGAGTTAGATCTGGGCTAAAATACAGATGTGTGGAAGACCAGCATTTTTGTGATAGTTTTAAACTATGGCTGTGAATGGGATAGGCCAGTGTGAAGAGACTAGATCTATGAATGGAACTCCAAGAAATACCAACAAGGAAAGGATGTGAATCATTACATGAGTCATTAAAATATATGTTTACCATAAATGATTACTCATCTTTTAAAAGTATCCTTATATATCAATAGAGTGCATTTTGAACTAGCATATTAAAATGCAAAAATACTACAACAAAAATCACTTGGAACTGATAGTAAGACTAAGTAAGACTAAGGTCAGACTGTAATACATCTAAGCTGTATTAAATGTTATCTATGAGGTGAGGGCATATATGAACATATCTAAGTAAATAGTATTTTAAGTAATGAGTGAGCTGTAAGGCTCTCTTTCTGTCTCTCTCCTTGAAAAGGAATCATTTCACAGCTTACAGAATATTGGAGCTAGTAGGGAACTTACATTATCTAGTATAATGCTTCATTTTTCAGATGAAGAAAGTGAGATCTAGAAGTGTTAAATGGCTTGCTCAAATCACAGACCTAGTTGGTGACAGAATTAGGACTAAAGTATTCTATGAATTATGTCAGTTGCCTATGTGTGTATATTAATAGTATAGCAGTTTTTAAAAAACAGATATGGATAATACATATGTGCTATGCCTATTTTATTAAGAATCCCATGTGTAGATAATCAGGGTAGAAGCTTAGTATATTATTTCACTGTGATTTTTGTATGAACTTCCATGAACTCTCTTTATAATATTTTTACAGATTTTTAATCTAAACTACATGTATTAATAAAATGTGTGTATGTATATATATATATATGTCTATGTATGTTTCTCATTTAGTATATATACAATTTTTTTGTTACATGTCATTGCTTATGCTTTCCACAGTGAGGGGAAAAATGGTATTTTGTGAAAAATAACATTCTGAGAGTTTCAGGGTGCCTTCTGGATAATGTAGTGCCATGGGAGGTTCTAGATTGTATATTATTTCTCCGCTTCTCCCCTCCCTTACTCTGTGTTTTTTATTTTTTTAACATCTTACTGGAGTATAATTGCTTTACAATGTTCTGTTAGTTTCTGCTGTATAACAAAGTGAATCAGCTATACATATACATATATCCCCATATCCCCTCCCTCCTGTGCCTCCCTCCCACCCTCCCTATCCCACCCCTTTAGGTGATCACAAAACACTGAGCTGATCTCCCTGTGCGATGCAGCTGCTTCCCACTAGCTATCTATTTTACATCATTTAGTAGTGTATATATTGTCCATGCCACTCTCTCACTTCATCCCAGCTTACGCTCTCCCCACCATCCCCTGTGTCCTGAAGTCCATTCTCTACGTCTGCATATTTATTCCAGTCCTGCCCCTGGGTTCATCAGAATCATTTTTTTTTAGATTCCATATATATGTGTTAGCATACAGTATTTGTTTTACTCTTTCTGACTTACTTCACTCTGTATGACAGACTCTAGTTCCATCCATCTCACTACAAATAACTCAATTTCGTTTCTTTTTATGGCTGAGTAATATTCCATTGTATATATGTGCCACATGTTCTTTATCCATTCTTCTGTCGATGGACACTTAGGTTACTTCCATGTCCTGGCTATTGTAAATAGTGCTGCAGTGAACATTGTGGTACATGTCTCTTTTTAAATTATGCTTTTCTCAGGGTATATGCCCAGTAGTGGGATTGCTGGGTCATATGGTAGTTCTATTTTTAGTTTTTTAAGGAACCTCCCTACTGTTCTCCATAGTGGCTGTATCAATTTGCATTCGCACCAACCATGCAAGAAGTTTCCCTTTTTTCCACACCCTCTCCAGCATTTATTGTTTGTAGATTTTTTGATGATGGCCATTCTGACTGGTGTGAGGTGTTACCTCATTGTGGTTTTGATTTGCATTTGTTTAATGATTAGTGATGTTGAGCATCCTTTCATGTGTTTGTTGGCAATCTGTATATCTTCTTTGGAGAAATATTTATTTAGGTTTTACACCCATATTTGGATTGGGTTGTTTTTTTTTTTGATATTGAGCTGTGTGAGCTACTTGTATATTTTGGAGATTAATCCTTTGTCAGGTGCTTCATTTGCAAATATTTTCTCCTGTACTGAGGGTTATCCTTTCGTCTTCTTTATGGTTTCCTTTGCTGTGCAAAAGCTTTTAAGTTTCATTAGGTCCAATTTGTTTATTTTTGGTTTTATTTCCATTTCTGTAGGAGGTGGGTCTAAAAGGATCTTGCTGTGATGTATATCATAGAGTGTTCTGCCAATGTTTTCCTCGAAGAGTTTTATAGTGTTTGGCCTTACATTTAGGTCTTTAATCCATTTTGAGTTTATTTTTGTGTATGGTGTTAGGAAGTGTTCTAGTTTCATTCTTTTACATGAAGCTGTCCAGTTTTCCCAGCACCACTTATTGAAGAGGCTGTCTTTTCTACATTGTATAATCTTTCCTCCTTTATCAAAGATAAGGTGACCATATGTGTGTGGGTTTATCACTGAGCCTTCTATCCTGTTCCATTGACCTATATTTCTATTTTTGTGCCAGTACCATATAGTCTTGATTACTGTAGCTTTGTAGTATAGTCTGAAGTCAGGGAGCCTGATTCCTCCAGGTCTATTTTTCTTTCTCAAGATTGCTTTGGCTATTCGGGGTCTTTGGTGTTTCCATACAAATTGTAAAATTTTTTGTTCTAGTTCTGTGAAAAATGCCATTGGTAGTATAGTCATTTTCACAATGTTGATTCTTCTAGTCCAAGAACATGGTACATTTCTCCCTCTGTCTGTGTCGTCTTTAATTTCTTTCATCATTGTCTTATGGTTTTCTGCATACAGGTCTTTTGTCTCCTTAGGTAGGTTTATTCCTAGGTATTTTACTCTTTTAGTTGCAGTGGTAAATGGGAGTGTTTCCTTAATTTCTTTCAGATATTTTGTAATTAGTGTATAGGAATGCAAAATATTTCTGTTCATTAATTTTGTCTCCTGCTGCTTTACCAAATTCATTGATTAGCTCTAGTAGCTTTCTGGTAGCATCTTTAGGATTCTCTATGTATAGTATCATGTCATCTGCAAGCAGTGACAGTTTACATCTTCTTTTCCAATTTGGATTCCTTTTATTTCTTTTTCTTCTATGATTGCCGTGGCTAAAAATTCCAAAACTATGTTGAATAAAAGCGGTGAGAGTGGGCAGCCTTGCCTTGTTCCTAATCTTAGAAGAGATGGTTTCAGTTTTCCACCATTGAAAATGATGTTGGCTGTGGGTTTGTCATATATGGCCTTTATTATGTTGAGGTAGGTTCCCTCCCTGCCCACTTTCTGCAAAGTTTTTATCATAAATGGGTGTTGAATTTTGTCAAAAGCTTTTTCTGCATCTATTGAGATTATTGTATGGTTTTTATCCTTCAGTTTGTTAATATCGTGTATCACATCGATTGATTTGCATATATTGAAGAATCCTTGCATTCCTGGGATAAACCCCACTTGATCATGGAGTATGATCCTTTTAATGTGCTATTGGATTCTATTTGCTAGTATTTTGTTGACGATTTTTGCATCTATGTTCATCAGTGACATTGGCCTGTAGTTTTCTTTTTTTTTTTTGCAGTACGTGGGCCTCTCACTGCTGTGGCCCGTCCCGTTGTGGAGCACAGGCTCCGGAAGCACAGGCTTAGCAGCCATGGCTCACGGGCCCAGCCGCCCCGCAGCCTGTGGAATCCTCCCAGACTGGGGCACGAACCCGGGTCCCTTGCATCGGCAGGCGGACTCTCAACCACTGCAGTACCAGGGAAGCCCTGTAGTTTTCTTTTTTTGTGACATCTTTGTGTGGTTTTCATATCAGGGTGATGGTGGCCCTGTAGAATGAGTTTGGGAGTGTTCCTCCCTCTGCTATATTTTGGAAGAGTTTGAGAAGGATAGGTGTTAGCTCTTCTCTAAATGTTTGATAGAATTTGCCTGTGAAGCCATCTGGTCCTGGCCTTTTGTTTGCTGGAAGATTTTTAATCACAGTTTCAATTTCAGTGCTTGTGATTGGTCTGTTCATATTTTCTATTTCTTCCTGGTTCAGTCTTGGAAGATTGTACTTCTCTAAGAATCTGTCCATTTCTTCCAGGTTGTCCATTTTATTGGCATATGGTTGCTTGTAGTAATCTCTCATGATCCTTTGTATTTCTGCAGTGCCAGTTGTTACTTCTCCTTTTTCAATTCTAATTCTGATGATTTGAGTATTCTCCCATTTTTTCTTGATGAGACTGGCTAAAGTTTTATCAATTTTGTTTATCTTCTCAAAGAACCAGCTTTTAGTTTTATTGATCTTTGCTATTGTGCCTTCATTCCTTCTTCATTTATTTATAATCTGATCTTTATGATTTCTTTCCTTCTGCTAACTTTGGGGTGTTTTTGTTCTTCTTTCTCTAATTGCTTTAGGTGTAAGGTTAGGTTGTTTATTTGAGATATTCCTTGTTTCTTGAGATAGGATTGTATTGCTATAAACTTCCCTCTTAGAACTGCTTTTGCTGCATCCCATAGGTTTTGGGTCGTCGTGTTTTCATTGTCATTTGTGCATCCCATAGGTTTTGGGTTGTCATGTTTTCATTGTCATTTGTTTCTAGGTATTTTTTGACTTTCTCTTTTATTTCTTCACTCATCTCTGGGTTATTTAATAGCATATTGTTTAGCCTCCATTTGTTTGTATTTTTTACAGTTTTTTTTCCTGTAATTGATATCTAGTCTCATAACACTGTGGTCGGAAAAGATACTTGATACGATTTCAGTTTTCTTAAATTTACTGAGGCTTGATTTGTGTCCCAAGATATTATCTATCCTGGAGAATGTTCCATGTGCACATAGAAGAAAGTGTATTCTGTTGGTTTTGGATGGAATGTCCTATAAATATCAATTAATTGCATCTGGTCTAATGTGTCATTTAAAGCTTGTGTTTCCTTATATATTTTCATTTTGGATGATCTGTCCATTGGTGAAAGTGGGGTGTTAAAGTCCCCTACTATGATTGTGTTACTGTCGATTTACCCCTTTATGGCTGTTAGCATTTGCCTTATGTATTGAGGTGCTCCTATGTTGGGTGCATAAATATTTACAATTGTTATACCTTCTTCTTGGATTGACCCCTTGATCATTATGTAGTGTCCTTCTTTGTCTCTTGTAATAATCTTTATTTTAAAGTCCATTTTGTCTGATATGAGTATTACTACTACAACTTTTTTTTGATTTCCATTTGCATGGAATATCTTTTTCCATCCCCTCACTTTCAGTCTGTATGTGTCCCTAAGTCTGAAGTGGGTCTCTTGTAGACAGCATATATATGGGTCTTGTTTTTGTGTCCATTCAGCCAGTCTGTGTCTTTTGGTTGGAGCATTTAATCCATTTACATTTAAGGTAATTATCAATATGTATGTTCCTATTACCATTTTCTTAATTGTTTTGGGTTTGTTATTGTAGGTCTTTTCCTTCTATTGTGTTTCCTGCCTAGAGAAATTCCTTTAGCATTTGTTGTAAAGGTGGTTTGGTGGTGCTGAATTCTGTTAGCTTTTGCATGTTTGTAAAGGTTTTAATTTTTCCATCAACTGAGATCCTTGCTGGGTAGAGTAATCTTGGTTGTAGATTTTTCCCTTTCATCACTGTAAATGTGTCCTGCCACTCCCTTCTGGCTTGCAGAGTTTCTGCTGAAAGATCAGCTGTTAACCTTATGGGGATTCCCTTGTGTGTTATTTGTTGCTTTTCCCTTGCTGCTTTTAATATTTTTTCTTTGTATTTAATATTTCATAGTTTGATTAATATGTGTCTTGGTGTGTTTCTCCTTGGATTTATCCTGTATGGGACTCTCTGCACTTATTGGACTTGATTATTTCCTTTCCTATATTAGGGAAGTTTTCAAATATAATCTCTTGAAATATTTTCTCAGACCCTTTCTCTTCTTTTTCTGGGACCTCTATAATTCAAATGTTGGTGCTTTTAATGTTGTCCCAGAGGTCTCTGACACTATCCTCAATTCTTTTCATTCTGTTTTCTTTATTCTGTTCTGCAGCAGTTATTTCCACTATTCTGTCTTCCAGATCACTTATCCGTTCTTTTACCTCAGTGATTCTGCTATTGAATCCTTCTAGAGTGGTTTTAATTTCATTTATTATGTTATTCATCATCGTTTCTTTGCTCTTTATTTCTTCTAGGTACTTGTTAAACATTTCTTGTATTTTCTCCATTCTGTTTCCTAGATTTTGGATCATCTTTACTATCTTTACTCTGAATTCTTTTTCAGGTAGACTCCCTATTTCCTTTTCATTTGTTTGGTCTGGTGAGTTTTTACCTTGCTCCTTCATCTGCTGCATATTTCTCTGTCTTCTCACTATGTTTAACTTACTGTGTTTGGGGGTCTCCTTTTCGCAGGCTGCAGGTTCATAGTTCCTGTTATTTTTGGTGTCTTCCCCCAGTGTGTGAGGTTGGTTCAGTGGCTTGTGTAGGCTTCCTGGTGAGGGGGACTGGTGCCTGTGTTCTGGTGGGTAGGGTGGATCTTGTCCTTCTGGTGGGCAGGGCTGCATCCGGTGGTGTGTTTTGGGGCATCTGTGAACCTAGTATGACTTTAGGCAGCCTCTCTGCTAATGGGTGGTGTTGTATTCCTGTCTTGCTAGTTGTTTGACATGGGGCATCCAGCACTGGAGCTTGCTGGCCATTGGGTGGAGCTCTGTCTTAGTGTTGAGATGGAGATCTCTAGGAGAGCTCTTGCCAATTGATATTACTTCAGGCCGGGAGGTCTCTGGTGGTCCAGTGTCCTGGACTCAGCTCTCCCACCTTGCAGGCTCAGGCCCAACATCTGCCCAGAGCACCACGACCCTGCCAGCCACATGGCTTGGAAGAAAAGGAAGAAAAGAAAATGAACAAATAAAACCCCAAAACAAATGTTAAAAGCAAAACAAAACAGACAAAATCATAGAAAGTAACATACACATGCACACTCACAAAAGGAGAAAAAAGGAAAAAAAAAAAAGGAAACAAACCAATAAACAAACCCACCAATGATAACAAGCACTAAAAACTAAACTAAGATAAACATAAAACTGAAAACAAGTCAGATGCAGAAAGCAAATCCCAAGTCAGCAGTTGCTCCCAAAGTCCACCACCTCAATTTTGGGAACATTCATTGTCTATTCAGGTGTTCCACAGCTGCAGGGTTTATCAAGTTGATTGTGGGGGTTTAATCCACTGGTCCTGAGGCTGCATGGAGAAATTTCCCTTACTCTTCCGTGTTCACACAGCTCCTGGGGTTCAGCTTTGGTTTTGACCCTGTCTCTGCACGTAGGCCACCCTCAGGCATCTGTTCCCCGCCCAGACTGGAGGGGATTAAAGCAGTGGCTGATTAGGGCTCTCTTGCTCACTCAGGCTGGGGAGAGGGAGGGGTACGGTAGTCATAGTTGGAATGTGGGACGAGCCTGCGGCAGCAGAGGCTGCCATGACCTTGCAACAGCGTGAAGTGCACCGTGTGTTCTCCCAGGGAAGTTGTCCCTGGATCACAGGACTGTGGCAGTAGCGTGCTGCACAGGCTCCCGGGAGGGGTGTGGGAAGTGACCTGCAGTTGCACACAGGATTCTTGGTGGCAGCAGAAGCAGCGTTAGCAGTCCATGCCCGTCTCTGGGGTCTGAAATGATAGCCGTGGCTCACGCCCATCTCTGAAGCTCACTTAGGTGGTGCTCTGCCATCTGTGGGCACATGGAGCAGGAAGCCCCTCTCCTTGCACACCCCGAAACAATGGTCTTTGGCCTCTCCAGCAGGTGAAGACTTTTTCCCGGCCTCCCTCCCAGCTAGCTGTGGCACACTAGCCCCCCTTCAGGGTGTCTTCACGCAGCCAGCACCAGTCCTCTCCCTGCAGTCTGATCTCCAAAGCCCAAGCCTCAGCTTCCAGCCCCTACCGGCTCTGGTGGGTGAGCAGACAAGCAGTCTCAGGCTGCTGAGTGCTGGTTGGCGCTGATCTCTGTGCAGGAATCTCTCCGCTTTGCCCTCTGCACCCCTATTGCTACACTCTCCTCCGTGGCTCCAAAGCTTCCCCCCCGCCCACCCGCCATCCCTGCCAGTGAAGGGACTTCCTAGTGTGTGGAAACTTTTCCTCCTTCACAGCTCCCTCCCAGAGGTTTAGGTCCCATCCCTATTCTTTTGTCTCTATTTATTCTTTTTTCTTTTGCCCTATCCAGGTACGTGGGGATTTTGTTGCCTTTTGGGAAGTCTGAGGTTTTTTTCCCAGTGTTCAGTAGGTGTTCTGTAGGAGTTGTTCCACATGTAAATGTATTTTTGATGTATTTGTGGGGAGGAAGGTGATCTCCACATCTTACTCCTGCATCTTGAAGGTCTCCTCCTCCGTGTTTTACTCTCATGTTTTGCAAACAGACATTCAGAACATGAATTTGAATGAATTGTTATCTATCAGATTATTTTTTTGGAGTTAATCTCTGGTTATTTCCCTCTCTTACTCAAAAACCTTTCTTGGCTTTGTGTTACCTTTAGAATAAACTGTGTACTCTGATATTCAGTGCTCTACATAATCTGATTCTATATTTCCAGTCTCATTTCCCACTAGTAGTCTCCCCATACTTACAGTGAAGCCAAACTAAACATTTCTTGGTTTGTTGTATACTTTGATGATTTCCTCCTTCTTTACCTGTGATCCTGGTGCCCCCCCAACACCATGCTATTTCCCGAAACCCCAACTATCTATATCCTATCAGTTCTCTTAAGTCGTATCAATGACCACTTTCTCCATGAGTTCTCCCCTGATGATCTTCCCAGATAGAAGCAATTTCTTCTTCTGAATGCATTTAATTATCTTTAAAAACTATTTGGTATGTAGAAAAGTGTATAAGCATATATATTAGTAATTGTTCAAGTTATAAAGCCTAATAACTAAATAACCACCCACAAGCAAAATACCCAATTTGGGAGATAAAAATGACTAATCCACTGAAACTCTCCTTTTTCTTTCCTGATTACATCTTCCTTCCAGACTTCCCATCCTCAACCCCTAGGGTAACCATTGTCTTTAATCTTGTGTTATACTTTTCTTGCTTTTTTTTTTTTTTTTTACGGTACACGGGCCTCTCACTGCTGTGGCCTCTCCCGTTGCGGAGCACAGGCTCCGGACGCGCAGGCTCAGCAGCCATGGCTCATGGGCCCAGCCGCTCTGCGGCATGTGGGATATTCCCGGACCGGGGCACAAACCCGCGTCCCCTGCATCAGCAGGCGGACTCTCAATCACTGCGCCACCAGGGAAGCCCCCTTTTCTTGCTTTTTAAAAATAATTTTATCACAAATGTTTGCATCTCTAAGGATTATAATATATTCGTATGTTTGTGAACTTTATACATATGTGATCACACTGTACACATTTTATGTGCTTTTTTTCACTCTACCATATGTTTCTGTCATTCATTCATGCCTCTAGTTCATTCATTTTCAGGCTACTGTTTTATATGAACTACATAAATTTACCACAGTTTATTAATTCTCTTTATGATGAACAGTTTGCTCTTCTTACTAGTTTACTGTTTTTCAGATATGTTCTTTAAATTTTTTTGTACATGTATACTTATGAGTATAAGTTTATAAAGTATGGATTTCTTCAACTTTATTAGATGATGTTAAATTATTTCCCAGAGAGGTTTTCCAGTTTTTATCTGTCTGTCCCCATCTTCAGTGTATAAGAGTTGCCAACATTTAATATTATGAGAGTTTTAATTTTTGCCAGTCTGGTGGATATAAAATGGTGTCTCATTTTGAATTGCATTTCACTGACTATTATGTTCATTTATTTATAAGCCATGTACATTTTGTATTCTGTGACAAATATATCCCTGTTTATGTCTTTTACTCATGTTTCTATTATGTTAGCATTTTCTTTGGGATTCCTTTAATTTTTTCAACATAAACACTCAACTATGACCTTTTTCTGACAGAGTTAAGTTATTCAGTATGTATTAGCTTTCTATTACTATATTTCTAAGCCACAAACTTAGTGGCTTGAAACAACACAAATTATTATCTCATAGTTTCCATAGGTAAGGAGTCCAGGCACAGCTTAGATGAATCTTCGGCTCAGGGTGCCTCAAGGTGTCAGCCATGCTGACCTTCTCATTTGGAGCCCAAGGTCCTCAGGTTGTTGGCAGAATTCACTTTCTTACAAATCCCTGCTTTCTTTTAGCTGTTGGTTGGGGAGTACTCTCGGCTCCTAGAGGCTGTCTGCAATTCCTTGCCTCATGGCTCCATAGATAGTTTACAACATGGATGTTTCCTTTCTTTCAGGTCATCAGGAGTGTGTCTCTACTTTGGTTCTCTGACCTCTAGACCTAGATTTAAAGACCTTATGTCAGGCCCAGTCTGATAATCTTCCTGTTGATGAACTCAGAGTTTGTTAATTAGTAACCTAATCATGGGAATGACACCCATCATATTCATAGGTGTTTTCCCCACGCAAGGGGAGGGAATTAAACAAGGCATGTACACCAGGAAGCAGACAGAATTCTGCCTCAGAGCGTTTCTGTCCTCCCAAACGTGACACAGACTTAAGCATACTTCACTCGTTTAATATCTTTACCATTCTAACTATTGTTGTGGTTGGTTTTACCTTTTGTAAAAGAAAAAATAATTGTTTTTACTTAATTCAATTATATTCAGTTTTTAATATCAGTATAAAAATCAGTATCAATATTCAATTCAATCAAAATTATTAAGTTTGCCACTATATTTTCTCTATATCTGCTATTTTAGTATCCCATATTTCCATTAGGACTTGCTTTTCTTATTGAAATACATCTTTTCATTAGTTCTCTTGGTGAGGGCCTATGGTTGTTAAACTCCATTAGTCCTTGTATGTTTGAAATATTTTGCCATCACTCTTGAATAATTAGTTGGCTACAAAATTCTAGCTTAACAGATTTTTTTCCCTTCCTCTCTTCCTTTCTCTCATTCCTTCATTTCTTCCTTTAACCTCCCCTTAGCAAGTACTTTGAAGGTATTACTTCCTTGTCTTCTAGCATCTCCTGCAGTCTAGTTTTTTTTTTTTTTCTTTTTAACAGGTAGTTATTTGTCTTTTCTCTTTGGCATTTAGGATTTTCTCTTTATCCTTGATTATCTGTAAGTCCACTATTAAAGTTCTCTGTGAGTTTTTGTTAGTCAGGTTTATGGTGTAATTTGTATCTAATAATATATGCCTTTTCAGACATATATTACTGTATATAAATATACATATTCAGTTCAGGGAGTCTAGACAAACAGATACAGTCAGGTAACAACCACCAATATCAAGATATATAATGTTTTCATCATCTCTAAACCTTGCCTCATGTCCCTTTGTATTTAATCCCCTCCCCTTACCCTCTGTCCCTGGCAACTATTGATTTGATTTCTGTCCCTCTAGTTTTGCATTTTCCAGAAGGTTATATAAATGGAATCTCACTGTTATGTTTGGCTTATTTCACTTAACGCAGTGCTTTTGAGATTCATCCGTATGGTTGAATGGATGTCTGTACCACAATTTGTTTATCCATTCACCTGCAATGTATGAAAAGTTCCAATTGTTCTGGATCCTTGCCACCACTTGATACTCTTTTAAAAAAAAAAAAAAAGCCTTTCTAATGAGTGTTTAGTGGTATCTCTTTGTGGTTTTAATATGCATTTCCTTAATAACTAATGATATTGAGCATCTTTTCATATGCTTATTTGCCATCTGTAGCTCTTTTTTTGCCCATTTAAAAATTGGGCTGTTTTCTTAATGAATTATTGGTACTTCATAAATTTTGGATACAAGTCTTTTATCAGATAGTGCGTTTTGCAGATATTATGTTCCAGTCTATGACTTATGTTTTTCATTTTCTTAACTATCTTTCAAAGAGTAGAAGCTTTAATATTTGATAGAAGTCCAATTTATCAGTTTTTCTTTTATAGTTTATCTTCAGTTTCCTAAAAAATCTGCCTTAACCCAAGGTCACAAAAATTTTCACCTGTATTTTTCTGGAAGTTGTATAGTTATAGCTTTTACATATAGATCTATGATTAATTTGGAGTTAATTTTTGTACAGGGAATGAGGTAAGGCTTGAAGTTTTGTTCTCGAAGTTTTGTTTTGGGAATTTTTTTGTGCATTTTGTTTTTGATTTTTTCCTGCTTATAGATAGATATTCAGTTGTTCCAGGGCCATTTGTTAAAGACTATACTTTTGCCATTGAATTACCTTGGTCCTGTTTTTGAATGTTATTTTACCTTATATGCATGGGTTTCTTTCTGGACTCTATTCCATGGGTCTATTATGTATACACATACGTGGATTTATTTTTATTTTTACTACTGAATACTAAAAGTGTACTTTTGATCTGAAAACATTTCTTTCTTTACTTTGGAAAATTCTTAATTATTATCTCTTTCAATGTTACTACTCTTTTATTCCCAATGTTGTCTATTTTTGGAAACCTTTTTTTGATGTTGGGGCCTCTGAAATCAGTCTTCAATATCTCTTAACTGCTCTTTTGTATAATTTTTCTCTGCTTTTTTGTGCTGGATCCTGGGTACATTGTTCAGTGAATTCTTCCAGTTTAATATTTCTCTCTTCAAGAAGATTATTAATTTAAGAGAAATGTTAATGTGAATTGATTAATATTTAATAATCAATTATAATAATTTTATGATTATTAAGGATATAATAAGGTTTACACTGTTACTGATTTTCAACTTTTAGATTTAACTTCAGAACAAAGCAAGAAGACAATTATAAGCACAGAACATAAATATTAACCTTGTAGGTTAGATCATTTCTACATTTGAAAACAGCTTTTTGTTCCCTTTAAATTATTCAGAATTTTACATTTGCAGACTTGTTTATCTTCTCTCAACTATTTCTTGGGTGTCCTAATCTAATCCTTATGAATTGAGAGCACATTTGTGTAGCCTAGTAACATGGTGATGAATATGATGGCACAATTAAAGCTGCCTTAAACCTTCCATTGTCTTCCCACTGCAATTGGAATAAACTCCATTTTATAAAGGTCCTATATGATCTAGTCCTTAAAGGTCTCTTTGACCTTATCTCTTAATAGTCCTCAGTTTGCTTTAGCTACATTGATCATCTTTGTGACTTTTGAACCTGTCATACTCATTTCCGATTCATGATTTTTGAATTTACTCCTGCCCGACCTGGAGTGCTGTTCTTTTCAGAGCTTTACTGGCTGATTTCTTCTCTTCATTCAGGTTTGTTCTCAAATGTTTCTTTCTCTGAGGATTTTCCCTGACTCCCATGGCTAAAGAAGTATTCTCTCCCCTGCCCCCGTCAATTATTCACATTACCTTCCTTGTTGTATTTTCTTCAAAACATTTATCACTAACTTAACTAACTGAAATAGTTTGTGTATCTTCCTTCATTAGGATATAAGCTCTATGAGGGCAAGAGTTTTATCTGTCTGGGTCAACTCTGTATACCAACCTTTAGAACAAATGGTCTGGCACGTTGGAGAGGCTTAATTTAAAAACTGTGAGTTGGGGAGTAAATCAGTTGGGGTGATGTCACTAGCAAGCTTTTTTTGTCATTTGGCGGAAAAGCACCTGGAGGAAAGGAGTCCTGAGAGAACACTTCTATTAATAAAAATGCTGTGCTTATTATTCCTGACTTCCTGTTCCCACTGGGACTTGGAGACAAGGGAAAATACTATTTAGATCAGCTTAAGAGTGTTTCTGAGACCCAGTGTGTCTCTGGTTCCTGAGAAAGAAATACCATGGGTCACTCAAGCAGGTCACTTGGGAAGTTTCTATAATTTCAGATCTTTGAAAGATCTTTTTCTTTTTATTATCTCTTTTTGTCACCTACTCTCATTCTGTAGTCTTCCTTATTTTTTCCTTTAAATTGTAGCCACCTGGGTTAACCCAGATGCACTTTTGCTTAGTTTAAATTTCTTTCTTATCCTATATAGATTTATCAAAAGGCAATGTAAACTTTAAGGCACTATATTACTGATTTGTATGGTATTAATTGCATTCAACTTCTTTGAATTTTATTTTTATTAATGTGTAATATACTAATAAAATTATAGGCCTCAAACGCAATGAAGTTTGCTCTTTCATTTTGAAAAACTACTTATTTATTTGTTTACCTACCTATTTGTTTATTTTGGCTGCACTGGGTCTTGGTTGTGGCACACGGGATCTTTTAGTTGCTGGCATGTGGACTTCTTAGCTGCGGCGTGTGGACTCTTAGTTGCGACACACGGACTTCTTAATTGCGACATGTGAACTCTTAGTTGCGGCATGATGTGGGATCTAGTTTCCTGTCCAGGGATGGAACCCGAGCCCCCTGAATTGGGAGCACGGAGTCTTACCCACTGGACCACCAGGGAAGTCCCTGATCTTTCATTTTTTTAATGTGAAAGTTTATCTCAGCCTAAGAATTAACTTAGACAAAAATGTATTTAGAATACTTTTAAGCTAATTTTTGTACTTAAAGTGTACTTTTGATCTGAAAACACATTTCTTTCTTTAATTTGGAAAGTTCTTAGTTATTCTCTCTTTGAGTATTACTTCTCTTTCACTCCCAACATTGCTTTCTTTTGGAATTCTTTTTAATGTTGGAGCCCCAGTTTAAGTCTTCAAATGAAAGCTTTTTTTGGTCAAATTCTCATACCCAGTATTTTATTTTAGTTGATATCTATACCCATGGAATGTTACTTATTTTTAGATGAGATGATAAATGGCAATCTAAATTATTCATTAGAATTGATAGAGATCTATCAATTTTTTTTTCAATTTTTAAGAAAGTAAATGCTTAAATAATAAAAGATATATTTTATAATGTAAAGGGACATAATGAAGAATCTGAGTGTGATTGGGTAGGGAGGAGGGTTTTTAGGTGGTAGAAGCAGAAAAGTTATTAGTATCTGTGGAACAATAACCAGTAATAGATTCCAGTCTCTTATAGGGAGATCCCAAAGGAATAATGAATGAATGCTTTGAGTACCAACCTTAACACAGTTTTCACCTCTGAGCTGTATTCACTAGGGTATTCTTGTGAAAGATAAACATGCTGTCATTAGAGCTTTAGAGGACTCCTGTGGTGTAGTCTCCATTGTGGAGGGAAAAAAATCTTCTCTTTTGTTTCCCATTCTCTCCCCACACCCCAACTCAAGTGAAAAGATGAAAATTTATAAAAACCTTACTCTAAAATCTTTGATAAAGCAAAGAAAGTTGTATAATGTTTGGTTGATCATTCATTATTTGTATATTTGCATTATAAAAGTAATAGTTAACATTTTTTGAGAACAAACTGTGCAAGGTGCTGCTTGTCATTTTACATATATTCTATTGTTTATTCACATCAGGTCTGAAACTTAGTATAATCTTCCCTTGTTGTCATAGATGTTGAGGCTCAAGTCAAGTAACTTGCCCCCAATCTCATAATAGTAAATGATGGGACTAGTGTTCAAACCCATGTTTCTGAGACTCCAAAATCTGATTTTTTTCAAAATAACGTACTACTTCCTTGATATGGGGATTATTTTGGGTTTTTTTTGTTTTTTTCGTTTTGCGGTACGCGGGCCTCTCACTGTTGTGGCCTCTCCCGTTGCGGAGCACAGGCTCCGGACGCACAGGCTCAGCGACCATGGCTCATGGGGCCAGCCGCTCTGCGGCACATGGGATCTTCCCGGACCAGGGCATGAACCCGTGTCCCCTGCATCGGCAGGCGGACTCCCAACTGCTGCGCCACCAGGGAAGCCCTATTTTGTTTTTATAGATCTGGCCCAGCAGCTTAAATGTAAAGCCAGATTTGGGGGTTTTTCCCCTGTAGGTTCTCATTTATTTTTTATTTTTAAATTTAATTTAATTAATTAATTTATTTTTTGGCTGTGCCAAGTGGCATGCAGGATCCTAGTTCCCCAACCAGGGATCAAACCCCGGCCCCCTGTATTGGGAGCGTGGAGTCTTAACCACTGGACCGCCAGAGAGGTCCCCCAGATTTTGTTAATCCTGGGGCAAGGGGTACTACCCCTAAATGTATTTGGCAGATGATGATGTGCAGGTGAACATGGCTTTCAGTCATAAAGTTTCTGGTTTTGTGGGGAAGTCTTCCCTTCACTTGTGTTCCCTACTGTCAGCATAGCTTCCACTTCACTCAAGGATTCTATGTTCCATCATTGAACTGTTCTGCAAATAGACTCTATTTTTCAAGGAAAGTAAGCATTTAACTTCTCTGATGGCGATTTCTGTATTTGCTGTTATTTCTTTCAGAGGCATCAAAGGAAGCTTGCACATGTCTAGTGAACAAATCTGCTGTTACATTATTGAACAGCTCTTGTCATGAAGTTCTTTTGTAGTTCTAAACTGAGGAAAATGTCTCCTTAATGAAGGGTGATTTGTTGCTGTTTCATTCAGAAAATATTTGAATTAGAAAGTGCTTAGTTAAGAGCATTTGCAACTAAAAAACAAAAAACCTGCCTAATATGAATTTAAATAAACCCTAAGTTGTTTATGTTTCATATTTGTCTCAACCAAAAATAGAATAAATCCTGTCTGTTTTACTACTTTCTCCATAAAGTTTCTTCCCTTAATATCTCATATATATAGTTGTACTTAATGTCTTAATTCTTTATGTTCATGAATTGAATTTATTTACTCAATGGGATTGTAAGCTCTGTGAGAACAGGTACCTAATCTTAACATTTTTTGTGTGACATTTGAGGCAATAATTTTTATACTGAGACCTCTAAAGTAATTCATACAGTAAGTTTAGTCTAAAGGAAGGCATCAATATTTTTGGCTTTTAGCCAGACAAACTAGAGTGTGATAATGCAAGGTATTTTATGCTCACCAGAAGCCCTGATGAAATTGGAAAACAAGTTTTCATTTAATAAATGCCATTTATTTAAAAACAACTTTATAAATATGTGTCTTTCATAGTGAAAGGTTGGGAATTATTGTTTGGTAGTGTCTGGCCCAGTGCTGATAATAATGATTATTAAAAATATGATTGATTTATTGATGGTAAGTAATGAACTTTTTTGTTTTAGGGAATGTTGTAGGCAACTTGGGACATTCCTTCTTCAGTCAAAGTTTCCTTGGCAGTAAAGAACATGGCGGATTCTTATATGTGACATCTACTTACCAGTCACTGCAAGACCTAGTACTCCCAACCCCACCTTACTTGTTTGGGATTCTCATCCAGAAATGGGAAACTCCTTGGGCTAAAGTGTTTCCCATCCGAATAATGTTGAGACTTGGAGCCGAATATCGACGTAAGTATAAAATACCCTCTTCTAAGCATTATGACCAAGACGTAATGACTAAACAGACTTGAGATATTCAGAGAGCCCCATGGTGATACAATTAAACGGAAGTATTCTTTTGAAATAGCTAAGCTAAATTTGGCCAGTGTCTCTACTTATTTTGGCTATAATGGGAAGAACTCAAAATAACATTGCCTTGTAAACTTACTGGTTTTATAGGTTAATTGATAGATACATGATCATCTTCAGAAAAAATGAATATCAACAAGTAACTATTTTTTATAGTATCTGTATATGGTAAGTATTTTTTTGTCACTTGGTTAGAAAATAGTTATGACAGATTATATTTTATATAATGTAACAGATACTGGAAGCTAGTGGTATAGAGATCACTCTCAGCTGGTAAAGTAAGCAACAAAAGAGCCTCCTTGCCCATGGCCATAGCAGTGCAACTAAGCTGTGGTTGTTTTTAAAGATATTAAGGCCTAATTGCAAGCTTTATTTTATTTTATTTTATTTTATTTATTTATTTATTTTTGGCTGTGTTGTGTCTTTAGTTGCAGCACACAGGATCTTTCTTTGCAGCACACGGGCTTCTCTCTAGTTGTGGCAAGCAGGCTCCAGAGTGTGCGGGCTCAGTAGTTGTGGCACATGGGCTCCAGAGCGTGTGGGCTCTGTAGTTGAGGCACGCGGGCTCAGTACTTGCAGCACGTGGGCTTAGTTGCCCCGCAGCATGTGGGATCTTAGTTCTTTGACCAGGGATCGAACCCGCATCCCCTGCATTGGAAGGCAGATTTTTAACCACTGGACCACCAGGGAAGTCCCATGCAAGCTTTATTTTAAACTTTATATCTTTTCCTAATCAACGTTGCCCTGGTCTAGGAATCAGACCACTTGAATAACGTTATTAACTCTTCCACTTACCATCTCTGTAACTTTGGGTGAAGTCATTCAAGTTGTCTGATTGTCAGTGTCCTTTGCAACTGGAGATAATAATACTTGCCTTTATATTGCATGGTATTATTAAGAGGATCAAATGAGATCATTAAAAATTATTTTATAAAACATAAAACAGTGTATTATATGTTTTCAGCAGGTCACCTTCAGTCTTTCACTTATTTATTCATTCATTCAACAAGAATTTAATAAAGGCCTACCATGTGTAATAAATCCAGAATTCAGAAATGGCTGAGATGTGGTTATAGGCTCTTGGGAACCTTTGTAAGGAAGATGTAGAAATCATGATTATAGTAGTATATTATGTCAAAACACATGTTCAAAGTTAACAGAGTTCTTTGGGAGTTCAAAGATGGGCTCTAACTTCACCAAGAATGAAGGACCAAGGTACCTCTGGACTGAACTGTGAAAGAAGCATATGAATCAGCTAAGTGAAGTAGGGAAAGGAAAGGATTGTGTGCAGAGGAAAAACATTTGTATTTTCCTGTGTTGTACAGGCAGTTGAAACTGTAAAGTTCGAGGAGTGAGCCAGCTAATAGGATCACCTGGTATTTGGCTTGTCTGAGGAGGGTCCTGAATCAGAAATGTGTAAGAGTGAACTCTTTTAGACTTCCTGAGCACAGAGGAATCAGGAGATACTTGTTTCCTGGAATATATTAATCCAGTTTGGAAAAGAGTGCTTCTTAAGACATGTAGTTCATTTTTGAAACAGCTGCATCAAAAGACTGGTGCGGTTTGTAGAAGGCTCCGAATTTGTCTGTGATGCTGTTATGGTAAATGCTTTCTGAGCCCTAAATTTTATGCTCTAATGAGTCATTACAATTATATTTTGAGAACTCTATGAAACATGATGTCTCTTTTGCCAAAATTTTAAGCTGCCAAACTTAGTCTGATCATTTCCCATTTCCATAGTTTATCCTTGCCCACTGTTCAGCGTCAGATTTCGGAAGCCATTGTTTGGAGAGACGGGGCATACCATCATGAATCTTCTTGCAGTAAGTTGGGAATTTTTATTTTCTTTTTCCTTACTGGGGTTTGCATGAGAAGGATTTTATTATTTTGTTAATACCCTGCTGCTTCACGTAGGTGAAGATTTACTATAGGAAAAGAACAGAACATGTATATTCTTTGGAAAGTATATGGAGGTTTGGAATGAAATAGTACAGGATTCTGGCTCTTGGTTATACACTAACTAAGTGACCTTGCAGGATTATTGTGAGGAGTAGTTATACTTAAAGCACCCAGCATTATGTCTTGTTTTAATTTTAAGCTTGGCATCCTGATGGTGTCCCCTGTTTCTGTGTAGCTTACTGTTCTGCCAAAGATTGGTCAGAGATTGTGTTCAGATACCTCTAGCCAGTAAGGCATCTATACTTTCTTGATGGATCTGCATGGACTGGGATTCAAACGTCATTCTTTTTTTTTCTGCTGGAGTTGCTCATGTCTCCTCTGCACATGCATGGGCTCTAACCCTGTTGACCAAGAATGTTGGTTGGCTTGGGCCCATTAAGTCACTGCTGCACATGTGCACAGACTAAAGTCAGTCCTGGGTATTTGGAGAGTTCATGAAGTTCCATATGTCTGTCTCATTCCCAGAACTTCTTGTTAAATCTCTCGCTAGTCTGCCTGCTCATTACTTGCTCCAAATAGGCTAGCATCCTCAGGCTAACAGGGCCACTGGTCCTTTTCACTAGCCACTGAGATTACCACTTTAACTGAGACACTCCAAATCAAGCAAGATCCTTCAAGCAGCAAAGCTTATTGTTTTCACAAACTACCTTGCCCAGGCTGAACTATGAACAGGGCTAAAGGCAGCCCCAGGCAAGAAAATCACAGATTCAACTCTATTCTTCTTACTTGAAGTTCAGTAGTTTTTATGAATGAACACATCTCAGTGTATTGTATGTCTTTGGTCTAATTCCAGGGCACTGAAATGGTTTTTTTGGTTTGTTTTGTTTTTTTAATAAATCTACCCAACTGTTTAGTTGCTTTTGGGGGACTTGTTTATTTCCTCACTCTGTCATGCGATTGTAGTTATAGTTCCAGTTATCTTTTAAAGAGATGTAAACTAAGAAAGCTTCTTGTAGGTTTACCCATGTAGTTGCCATTTCCAGTGCTTTTCATTCCTTTGTATAAATCTGTATTTCCATCTGGTGTCATTGTCCTTCTACCTGAAAGATTTCCTGTAATGTTTCTTATAGTGTGGATTGGCTGGTGGTGAATTATTTTAGCATCTGTACTTCTAACAACGTCCTTTGTATCTGAAAGATGCTCTCGCTGGATGTAGAATTCTAGGCTGACAGTTTAATTCTTTGAGAATTTTAAAGATTTGCTCTATTGCCTTCCAGTTTGCATTTTTTCAGATGAGAAATATGTTTTCCCTCCTTTGTTCCTGTCTACATAATGTTTTATCCTTCTCTCTTTGCTTTGAAATTTTTCTTTTTATCACTGTTTTTGAGCCATTTGATTATGTGCCTTGGTATAGTTTTTTTCCATGTAGTTTCTTGTGCTGGGGTTTTCTGAGCTTCTTAGATCTGTGTGTTTATAGTTTTCATCAAATAATTTTTCTGTCCACCCCTCCTCTCCTTCAGGGACTCCATTGTTAATAGACTTATTAGCCTGCTTGAAATTGTTTCACAGCTCACTAATGCTCTCTTTTTTTTTTAAATTTATGGCCGTGTTGGGTCTTCGTTTCTATGCGAGGGCTTTCTCTAGTTGCGGCAAGTGGGGGCCACTCTTCATCACGGTGCGCGGGCCTCTCACTATCGCGGCCTCTCTTGTTGCGGAGTACAGGCTCCAGACACGCAGGTTCAGTAATTGTGGCTCACAGGCCTAGTTGTTCTGCAGCATGTGAGATCTTCCCAGACCAGGGCTCGAACCTGTGTCCCCTGCATTGGCAAGCAGATTCTCAACCACTGCGCCACCAGGGAAGCCCACTAATGCTCTCTTTATTTCTTTTTCAGTGGTTTTTTTTCCTCTGTGTGTTTCATTTTGGACAGGTTTCTTTTATTGCTGTGTCCTGAAGTTCACTAATCTTTTATTTTTATTTATTTTTTTCTGAGTTAGAACTTTTTAATTTTTTTAACATCTTTATTGGAGTATAATTGCTTTACAATGGTGTGTTAGTTTCTGTTTTATAACAAAGTGAATCAGCTATACATATATATATCCCCATATCTCCTCCCTTTTGTATCTCCCTCCCACCCTCCCCATCCCACCCCTCTAGGTGGTCACAAAGCACTGAGCTGATCTCCCTGTGCTATGTGGCTGCTTCCCACTAGCTATTTTTACATTTGGTAGTGTATATATGTCCATGCCACTCTCACTTCGTCCCAGTTTACCCTTCCCCCTCCCTGTGTCCTCAAGTCCATTCTCTATGTCTGCATCTTTATTCCTGTCCTGCCCCTAGGTTCTTCAGAACCTTTTTTTTTTTTTAGATTCCATATATATGTGTTAGCATACAGTATTTGTTTTTCTCTTTCTGACTTACTTCACTCTGTATGACAGACTCTAGGTCCATCCGCCTCACTACAAATAACTCAATTTCGTTTCTTTTTATGGCTGAGTAATTTTCCATTGTATGTATGTGCCACATCTTCTTTATCCATCCTTCTGTCAATGGACACTTAGGTTGCTTCCATGTCCTGGCTATTGTAAATGGAGCTGCAGTGAACATTGTGGTACATGACTGTTTTTGAATTATGGTTTTCTCAGGGTATATGCCCAGTAGTGGGATTGCTGGGTCATATGGTAGTTCTATTTTTAGTTTTTTAAGGAACCTCCATACTGTTCTCCATAGTGGCTGTATCAATTTACATTCCCACCAACAGTGCAAGAGGGTTCCCTTTTCTCCACACCCTCTCCAACGTTTATTGTTTGTAGATTTTTTGATGATGGCCATTCTGACTGGTGTGAGGTGATACCTCATTGTAGTAATCTTTTATTTTGCAGTACTTAAACTGCCGTTGATTCCATCCTTTTTCTTTTTTCCTGTAATTTCAGCCATTGTAATTTTCATTTCTAGAGGTTTGACTTGGGTCTTTTTCTATATCTTCTGTGCCTGTACTTAACTTTTGAAACATCTGGAATATAATTATAATAAGTATTATGATGTCCTTGTTTGGAAATTCTAACGTGTTTCATTTCTGACTCAGTTGCCATTGATTGATTTCCTCCCCACCCCCAGCATTTTGAGTTGTATTTTCCTGCTTCTTTGCATCCTTGATATTTTTAAATTTTTTTATTGGATGACAAATATTGTGATTTTACCTTGCTGGATGCCAGGTATTTTTATGTTCCTATAAAAATTCTTGAGTTTGGTTACAAATAACACAGTTAATTTATCTAAAAAATAGGTTGATCCTTTTGAGTCTTGCTTTTAAGATTTGTAAGGTGGAACCAAAGTCTTGTTTATTATAGGGCTGATTATTCCCCACTACTAAGGCAAAACCCGTCTGAATACAGCTGACCCTTGAACAACGCTGGTTTGAACCGTGAGGGTCCACTTATACGTGGATTTTTTTTCAACAGTAAATACTACCGTACTACCTGAGCCATTCTTGGTTAAATCCTCCAGTGAAGAACCACGGATATGGAGGGCCGACTATAATTTGTACATGGGTTTTTGACTGCACAGAGGGGGTCAGTGCCCCTAACCCCCACATTGTTCAGAGCTCAGCTATATTTGTAATGACTTTTGGTGTTGTCTGGAATTAAGCCAAACTTCACAGATTAAGCACAGTCCTTCACAAGACTGCCATTACTCCAGATGCTAGCTGCAAGTTCAGGGGTCCCCAGACCTCCCACGTTCTGACTAACTAGATACAAGTGTGGGAGATCCCACTAACCCATCAGGGTTGATAATTCACTAGAATGATTCATAGAACACAGCAAAGTACTGTGCGGTTAACCCTTAAACAATAGGGCTTGAACTGCTCAGATCCACTTACATGTGGATTTTTTTCAATAAATATGTACTACACAGTCCATGGTTAGTTGAATCCACAGATACAGAACTGCACTTCAGAGAGCGGAATGTAATGTTATACATGGATTTCTGACTGTGCAGGGGTTGACGCCCCAACCCCCATGTTATTCAGGGGTCAACTGTACTTATGATACAGTTTTATTATAACAAAGGAGATCTAAATCAGAAGCAGCCAATAGAAGAGACACATAGTGCAAGGTCTGGGAGGGTCCCAAACAAGAAGCTTCTTTGTCTTCAGGAACATGTCACTTTCCACATACATTGGTGTGTAACAATACATATGGAATGAGCTCCTAAGCATCTGTGTCCTGAGTTTTTATTGGAGTTTCCCTACAAGGCCTGATTGATTGAATCACCGGCTGTGTGACTGAACTCAGTCTCCAGCCCCACTTTGGCAGAAGTCAGGCTGATATCACATGCCTCAGAGCCCCAGCCTCTCATCACATGGTTGATGTTTCTGAAATGGCCAGCTGCCACCCCAACTTATCCTTTTAGCATCAGTGTCATCAAACTGACATAGACTCTCAGAGTCTGCCAGGAATAACAAAGGCACTCATATCACTCAGGAAATTCCATGGGTTTAGAGGTTACCTCTCAGGAACCAGGGGCAGAGGTCAGCCAAATTCTTTATTATACAGTAATACTTTACCCAGTGCCCATGAATTATGAGCTTTTCCTATCTGGGTTTTGGCAATAGGCACTACTCCCAGACCTGTGTAACAGATAATGCTCCCAATAATCATTTCAGGGATTTCTTTTGCTAGCCTCAAGAAGTTTCCTCACACACATTTGCCAATCAGGACACTGCTATTCTGATGGGACCCTCTGTGAACCTTTGGAGTTCTCTCTCTGCAGTTTTCTCCTCTCTGTCCTGTGAACTCTAACTACCTTGATTTTTTTCTCGATTTTCAGTTTTGTCTCCTCAACTCAGGAAGTCTGCCAGCCTCTGCCTGGGTTCCCGCTTCCTGCATCTGAGCTTGGAAACTCTCCTAAAGCATAACCTGGGCAGTCATAGAGCTCATCTTGTTTGTTTCTTGTCTCTCAAGGACCACTGTCCTTTGTTGTCTGAAATTTGGTGTCTTGGAAATCATTGTTCCATGTGTTTTGTGTGAATTTTGGTCGTTTAAGGCAGAAGGCTAAATCCAGTCCTCTTTTCTCCATCTTGGCCAGAAGTGAAATTTTTTAAATTATATTTTAATCTATAAGATCTCTCTCTCTATTCTTCTATTCCAACCCCCATCCCTTTGTCCCTCTTTGGTAACTTTAGTTTTTAGTCACATTTTTGACAAGTTAGTTTTTCTTTCAGATTGTAATCTATTTTGGAATGAAAAGGAGATATTTATCCTGTAATCAAGCAACAGCAGCCTATGGTTTTTATGGCCTATCTCAATTCATTTTTACAAATATTTATTGGATTATCTACTGAAGCATCTCACTCTACATCATCACTTTCTCCCTAGTTTACCAGGATTTAAACCTATTGATTTCAACACCTTTTCACTGTTTCTCACTCCTCCGGCTTTTCTGTTTATCTACATTAAGATTCCATGGTTTCATCATTAAAATCACTTTTTTACATAATTCTAGTTCTTTTTTCACTTTTACCCTGTGTTGTGGTAGCCTGGCAAAATGTAAACCCTGATTAAATCTACCTCTTTGTTTAAAATTATTTTTTAAAATTTATGTATGGTAAAATCCACCTTTTTTGGCATACATTCCAAGAGTTTTAACAATGTATACAGTTACGTTACTACCACTGTCACAATCAAGATACAGAACAGTTCCATCACCAGAAAATTTGCTGGTGCACCTGTAATGTCTGGCAACCATTGATCCTTTGTCCCTATAGTTTTAGTTTTTTCAGACTGTCCTATAATGGAAATTATACAGCATGTAGCCTTCTTAATCTGGCTTCTTTTACTTATCATAATGCATTTGAGATTAATCTGTGTTGTTATATGTATTGTTGGGAAGGAAATAAAATCTTTTTCTTCTACTCATCTCAGGTTCTTCAGCTGGGGCCCTCTAAATTAGACTGGCCAAAGACTGATTAACAAGAGGCATATTTAGGGGTACTATATTCTGGTACCCTTCAGTATCAATAGGTCATTCATTTTTATTGCTGAGTAGTGTTGTATTGTATGTATGAACTACAGTTTATTCATTCACCTGTTGATGCATATCTGGGTTTCTAGTTTCTGGCGACTGGGAATAAAGCTGCTATAAATATCCGTGTATTAAGTTTTGTGTGAATATTTAGTTTTCATTTCTGTGGGAGTGGGATAGTTGAGCCATACTGTATGTTTAACATTATAAGGAACTGAAATTGTTTTCTAAAATGCCTGCAGTATTTTGCATTCATCAGGTATAAGGATCCTTTTTTTTTGGCCAGTACTCATTATTTCTCCTTTTTGGTTTTTAATTTTTGCCATTCTAATAGGAGTCTAGTGGTTTTAATTTTTGTGATTTTAATTTGTATGTTTCCTGTGATGAATGATTTAGAGCATCTTTCATTTGCTTATTTTGTCTTCTCTATATCTTTAGTGAATGTTCAGATTTTTTCAACTGTTCATATTTTTAAAATATGGTTGTTGTTTTCTTATTGTTGAGTTTTGAGAGTATTTCATCTATACTGAATGTAAGTCCTTTGGTAGATTTGTATCATTTAAAAATATTTTCTCCCAGTCTGTAATTTATCTTTTCATTCTCTTAACAGTGTCTTTCACAGAACAAAAGTTTTTAATTTTGTTGAAGTCCAGTTTATTAATTTTTTTATGGAGTGTTCTTTTTATATCATATCTAAGAACCTATTGACTGAAACTTATATCACAAACATTTTCCTCCATGTTTTCTTCTAAAAAGTTTGTAGTTTGGGATTCCCTGGTGGCGCAGTGGTTGAGAGTCCGCCTGCCGATGCAGGGGACATGGGTTCATGCCCTGGTCCGGGAAGATCCCACATGCCGCGGAGCGGCTAGGCCCGTAAGCCATGGCCACTGACCCTGCATGTCCGTTGCCTGTGCTCCGCAACGGGAGAGGCCCGCGTACCGCAAAAAAAAAAAAAAAAAAAAGTTTGTAGTTTTATGTTTTATATTTAGGTCAGTGATCCATTTTTAGTTAATCTTTATGATTGTTAGGCATTGTTTGAAGTTGTTTTTTTCCCACTTGTATGTCCAGTCATTTCAGTATCATTTGTCATTTACTTGCCTTTGCACCTTTATCAAAAGTCAATTGATTATACCTGGTTGGATCTAATTCTTCCTTCATTCTTAACTTACATCCAAGCTTAAATATGAGTGAAGACAAAAAGAGTAGCATACTCACCGGTCTCATTTTAGATTCATGACCAATACCGTTAAGGGAGCTCTTGGACCTACCTGGCAATCCTTCCTGGTCCATAATACATTCCTACTTCCCTAGATGACTATTTGCATGTGATCTCTTCTCAAATTTCCAGTGCCTCCTCTCCTTTCCTCAGTTTCAGCTGATAGCTTAGCCCAATTTCCCTGAGTGAATAGAAGCAATCAGAAGATAATTTTCACACAGTTCCATCCAGCAACTTACTAATATCTACACGTTTTCTTTTCTTAGCCTCCAGGACACCATTCTTTCTTGGTTCTTCTCCTGCAGTCTTCTGACTTCCCCTTCCTATCATATTCTACATCTCAGTAAATGGCAGTTCCTGTCTTCAGCTTGCCCAGGCCATGAAATTCAGAGTCATCTCTTTTTTTTTTCACATTCCACATCCAACCTAAGGGCAAATATTGTCCTTTTTCCCTTCAAAATATATTTAGAGTTTGATAACTTCTCACCATCTTTTGAACTGTTAACATCTTGGTTCAAGTTATCACTGTCTTTTGCCTGGATTATTTTTATTATGCTTATCTGATATCCTTTCTTCTATTCTTGTTCCCTTTCCATCTATTCTTTACAGAGAAAGTCAGAGAGATCCGTCAAAATAGGTCAAAAGCTTTTTCAAAGTTAAGGCAAAGGTCCTTGTGGTGACCTACCAGACCCTATGAAATCTAGCTGCGTGCTATCACTTTGACCTCAATTCCTACCATTCTTGCTCATTTTGCTTCAGCCACACTAGATGTGGAGTATGTATGCATGCATGTTTTACTCTACAGGTATTCATTTAGTCCCCAGGATGTTCCAGGCATTTGGGATATAACAAGAACAAAACAAGTGAGCATCCTTACCCTATTGGAGCTTACCTTAGAGGGAGGAGATAGTTAAATAAATACAGAAAATGTTAGGTGGTGACAAAGCAGGGATAAACATTCAAGTATTTGTTTAATATTGTATATAAAGGGTATATGAAACTTTTTAGTCTGCTTCTTTGTAAGAGTTTACAGACTAATCAGAGAGTAGAATATACACAATGGGGCTTTCATTATACATTTTCTTATTATTTAAATGAATGAGATCTTTTAATTTTGACATTCTTTTTATTTATGCTAATTTTATTACTATAAATTAAATCCTGCCATTGATGAATTCTTTCTTCCACTTCAATCTGGTTTTGCCCAGGACTTTAGAAATTACCAGTATACATTGCCAGTAGTTCAAGGTTTGGTGGTTGATATGGAAGTTCGGAAAACCAGCATCAAAATTCCCAGCAACAGATACAATGAGGTAAGATTTCCCATGAATTTTTCATAATTGAATATCAAAAATGAAGATGAGAAATTCATGATTACATGTAAATTTTTAGTTAATCGACAGTGAAATCAGTTCATAGTATTATATGACTTAGATCAGTGATAGGGAATTCCATAACAGAAAGACAAAATGTTAAATTCATGATTTATGTAGTCTTTGCTTGTGTCATGTGTTGTGTTTTGACCTTTTGATGCTGACAGTCAGTGACAGATTTGCTTTTTGAGGTATAAAATTAACTTTATAATATTTATTAGTGGTGGGATCTTTTATTTTTCCCTCTTTCTATAAGTATATATTACTTTTAACTATACTTAATGTTTAATCATAGCTAACCTATAAGTCCCAAAATTATTTTTAAATAAGTTTTTGAAAGCAAATGTTTGCATTTTGAATTAAGCTGTATTTTGTAACTAAAATGAAATTGTGCATACTACACATAACAGAATTATGTAATAGCTGTTCTTGCCTATTTGCCATGTGAAGTAGTACTTGAATTTAAAAATTTCTTAAAATGGGTTCTAAAGTGTTGGATAGTAATCATTGTGATTTAAAATAGAAAATTTAAAAATTAGTTTGATATAATGTTAAAATTTGTTGTTTTATTAGACAGGGTGATAACTCCACAGTTACTTCTTCTACCATATCTTGGTATAAAATAACGTGTTCCCTCCTTCTCTTTCTTCCTTTTCTTCCTTTCTTTTTTCCTTTCTCATTCAGCCATGTATTCACTTACTCATTTGTACATTCAATAAACATTTTATACTTGATATACACTTAAAATCACAGAAATGTCTTACTGGACTTTTAAGCTCAGGGCTCAGTATTATTATGTAGGAATGACCTATTTGAAGAAAACATTTACCCTGTGGCTTTCTGTCTGATGGCTTTTTTCAGGACACTAGAAAATAGTAGTTAGAATGTGTGCTTAATTTTTCATGGGATACAATTAGCTATTAGATAGTCCTACCTTGGAACCATGCTAAACTAGAGTCAAATCTTTAAAGAGAACTATTTTTATGTAATTTATGCCCTAAATAGTTTTTAAAGGAGGCTATGCTTTGAAAACTTGTTTTATTTCCCATATTTGAAATGTTATTATCTATTTCACAAACGTCTATTAAATATATTCTATGATATGATACAAAGATGAATCGGACATTTTGCCTGCCTTCTGGGAGCTTATTGCCAGAAGTGAGATGATCAGATGTCAGCTGCAAGTGGATAACGTACATTGCTATCCTTGATGTTTACAAGATGGTACTTTGTGTTTGGTAATAAGATCTGTTTATACAAGTATATTTGTAAAAGCTTTGAGACCCCCATAATTATTTCAGTACTTGACTGAGGACATTCATGACAACAACTGCCATTCATATTATCTGCCTTTATCTGAATTCTGCCTCCTAGGTTTATGGTTGTGCAGGTTCAGAAATCTTTATTCAAAAACAGTAACTATTTCTTGTCATTTATTACATTTAAGTTTCAATAAAGCTTACCAATTATATATCACTTATTTTTCTTACTTGATTTAGCAGACTGACTTCCCTTCTAATTCAATTTTTGTTTTAACTCAGTGTAATTTTATTTCTCATGATGTTGGACATTTGAATTGTCTTGTGTCTAATAGTTGAAAAAGTAATTTCGTATAATTTCATTTAATCACCACAGTATGCCACTTTTCCTCTCATTCATTTTTCTTTATTTGTACCTTTAGTTTTTCTTATCACTCCCTGAACTATGTTTTCTTTTGTTTATAGCCTTTGCACAAGCTCTTTTCTAATTGTTGCACTTCCCCTACTCTTCATTTGCATAACCCATACTCAATTTTCAGGTTTCAGTTTAAATGGCATTTTCTCAGATAGGCTTTCATTTTTCCACATATTTATTTCAGATAGGCTTTCATTTAATAACACACATTCTATGTGTAATACTCACTATATTTGTAATTCCTTATTCAGTGTCTGTTTTCTCTACTAGACTTTTAGTTCTATGAGGGACTGTGTCTGTCTTGTTTACCACTGTATCATTAACAGTCTATGTAGTATAGAGTAATTGCACAAGAAATATATATTGAATGAAACAGAAATAAAATATAAACAACATAAAATGTAAAAACAAAATATAGATATATAAATAATATAAAAATAGCTAAAAGATAAAGTAATGTGGAAATAAGTGCTGAAACTTATTGGAAGTTTATTAAAGATTCAAAGAAGGGAGAGCTCTGATAAATGAAGCAGTCAGGAATTTGCTTTATGTCTAAATGAGCCTGAATCCCTAACAGCCAGAGCAGCACATTCCATGTAGATGTTTATAAACATTCATGTAAATGTAAATGAAGGAAAGATTTGAAATGGACGGTGATGGATGTATAGGCACTATAAAGTGAAGGGTGGAAAATAAGTGAAAAGAGGGATAGATACCAGCCTAAACAAAAGGCAGGAAAGCACCAGGAATGGGCATGTCTGGTAGGGAGGATGGGAGATATCAACCTGCCTAGTGAAGAAGAGGCTAAAGGCGACTGGGAAATGAAGTTGTACAAAGAGACTGCTGGATATTCAGAGGCTTTCAGAAACCACACAAAGGAGTCTAGACTCTAATATGATAATTTGTAGAGGTTTTACAGGTTCTAAAGCAGAAAAGTGAATTAACCAAAGTAGAATTTTAGAAAACTGAGTTTTGGCAACTATATGTAAAATGTGGAGAGAGGAGGCCTCTAAGTGTCAATTGAAAAAAAAAAAAGAAAAGCACAGCGTAGAAGTTGAGAATTATGTTTTATACAGTGGCCTTATTGAGGACTGTAGCCCAGGATACAGCCTCTCAGATAGCTCTGAGGAGCTGTTCCAAAGAGGTAAGGGAGGAGCCAGGATATATAGGAGTTTTTGCTGGGAAAAAACAAAACAAAACATGTAGTTGAACATCAGAAGAGTACTGCTAATCATAAAAAAAAACAGACATCTCAAGTTAATGATTTTAGTGCTTTTCTATTTATGGGAAAATGCAAGAGTCAGGGCTCACTGAAATTATTCCTTAGACAGGCATCTTAACTCTCTAGGGCCAGTACCCTGTTTTTCTCCATCCTGATTTACTAAGGGTGCACTGTTGGTGGCAGGTGCAGTGGCTGATGACTTGATGATAGGCAACATTTGTTGTTTACCAGAATGGCAGGCAACATTCTTTGTTTACTGAAATGGCAGGCAACATTTTTTTCCATATAAGGAAAGACTTTAAGCTTAGAAAGCTAGAAGATAATATTTCTGAAGTAGTAATTTTAATAAATGAAGTAGTCATTGTATATAAATTTTCTAATCTCCTTCATCAAGGCCATGCAAGATCTCTGTTGGTCTAGGTAACGCTACTCATGTTCTTATGATGAGATTATTTTGATCATTGTGTTAACTAACATCTATTTAGGGTATATTATATATCAGGTACTATTCTAAGCATCTGTGTATCTTCACACTATTTCTGTGAAATGAGTAGGGTAATTACCTTTTTACAGATGAGGAAATTAAGGCACAGAGCGAGCAAGTGTTGGAGCTAGAATCAAACCCAGACACTCTAATTCCAAACCCAGACACTCTAATTCTACTCTTAAACACTATACTAAACCGATTTTCATAGACATCAGTTTAATGATTACATCTGATTGTAGGGCTGATTATAGGGTCTTTACAGAGGTAAAGCCCTAATCTAGTATGACTTACAAGAAGGGGAAATTTGGACATAGATATGCATAAAGAGAAGGTGATATGAAGAGACATAGGGAGAAGATGGAAGTCAGGTCAAGTCCTTGACTCTGCAAGTCAAGGAGAGAGGTCTGGAACAAATCTTTCCTTTTACAGCCCTCAAATGGAACCAGCTCTGCTGACATCTTAATTTTGGACCTCTAGCCTCCAGAATTGTGAGACAATAAATTTCTATTGTTTAAGCCACCAGTTTGCAGCACTTTCTTATAGCAGCACTAGCACACTAACATAGCAGTCCACTGTAAATAGCTAAACATCAAGACAAAATATGTGGGGGGAAAATGCAAAAGACAATGGGGCAGAGAAGGTGAGCCCTATGATTACCCTACTTTACTGTCTGGAGTTTCCAGGCCATAGAGCAGTTGCGGGGGGGAGCCTAAACTGAGCCTAGAGGTCTCCCTGCCTTGAAGACAGTGTAGGGAGGGCATGATGGCTAGAATTTACAAGACAGATTATGGAAATAAAAGAACTCTGGAGATCTGCAGGAGGTTCCTATTTTGTCTTCAGCTGATTACTAATCACTGCATGTATGTGAGAAAAACACTGGAAAGGAGCAGGGAGAACAGTTCTCAAAGGTCCAGGAATAATTTGAATTCTTATGAGCTAGAGTAAGAAAGGCACAAATAATTCCTAAGGATCGAAGTTATCCATAAATTTAGGCTGCTCTGATCCTACCTAACAAGCTTAAAATAAAGCTTCAACAAGATCAAGGCACATACCTGTTAAGGAGAGACACAGAAAATATAAAAAAGACCCAAATCAAGCTTCAAGAAGCAAAAATGACAATGAGATGAAAAATACATTGGATGAGATTAATGGCAGATCAGACACGGCTGAAAAAATTTAATAAACTTTAAACAGCAATAGAACTATCCAAAATGAAACACAAAGAGAAAAGGCTGAAAAATTAAATGAACAGCACATGATTGAGATGTGGGAAGTGCTGGATGGCCTAACTCTGTAATTGAAGTCTCCAAAGGAGAGAAGTGGGTTGACAGAAAAGATATTTGAAGAATCAGTGATCAAAAATTTTATAAATTTAGGGGCTTCCCTGGTGGCGCAGTGGTTGAGAGTCCACCTGCCAATGCAGGGGACACGGGTTCGTGCCCCAGTCCAGGAAGATCCCACATGCCGCGGAGCAGCTAGACCTGTGAGCTATGGCCACTGAGCCTGCGCGTCCAGAGCCTGCACTTCAAAATGGGTGGGGCCAGGGCAGTGAGAGGCCTGTGTACTGCAAAAAAAAAAAAAAAAAATTTATAAATTTAATGAGAAGTATAATCACATAGATTCAAAGAGCTCAATGAACTCCAGCTGCAGGAAACAGGATGAAAACTACATTAAGGAACATTATAATCATCATAATCAAATTGCTTAACCCCAGAGGTAAAGAGAAGAATCTTAAAAGCAGCAAGAGAAAAAAATCCACATTATATACTGAGGAATGAGTATAAGAATGACAGCAGACTTCTCATCAAAACAGTTCAATCCGAAGACAGTGTACAAAATCTTTAAAGTATACTGAAATAGATAACCTGTTAACCTATATTTTATACCTAGTAAAAATATGTTTCAAAAATGAAGAGCAAAATGCTTTTTCAGAAATATAAGAGCTAAAAGAATGTATTACCAGCCACCTATTCCACAAGAAATGTTAAAGGAAGTCCTTCATGGAGAATACCAAATAATGGAAATCTGGAACCACACAAAGTAATGAAGAGCAGCGGAAATGGTTAAATATATAGGTAAATATAAAAACTCTTTAAAAGATAATTGTTTAAAGCAAAACTAACAACAGTGTTTTGTGGAGTTTATAACTTACGTAGAAACAAAGGGTATTTCCAGGAAAGGGGAAATAGAAGTATACAGATGTAAAGTTTCTATGTGACATGGGATGTGGCATAATATTACTTGAAAGTAGATTGATAAGTAAAGATGTAGAATAAAAATCTAAAAGCAACCACTAGAAAAATTTAAATGGAGAGGTATAGCTAATAAGCCAACAAAAATAAACTGGAATTATATAAAGAAGGCTGAAAAAGAAGAAAAGGAGAACAAAGAAGAGATATAACAAATAGGATATAAGTGGCAAGATGCTAGATTTAAATCCAGCCATATCAATAATCACATTAATTATAAATGACCTAAGCACCCTCAATTAAAAAGGGGAAATTGTTAGATTGATAAACAAGAAAGATTCAGCTATATGCTGTGAATAAGAAAACCACTTGTAATATGAGGATACAGATAGTTTAAAAGTAAATGGATGGGAAAAGATATACTACAGTAATACTAATCAAAAGAAAGCTTGAGGGCTTCCCTGGTGGCGCGGTGGTTGGGAGTCCGCCTGCCGATGCAGGGGACACGGGTTCGTGCCCCAGTCCGGGAAGATCCCACATGCCGCAGAGCGGCTGGGCCCGTGAGCCACGGCCGCTGAGCCTGCGCGTCCGGAGCCTGTGCTCCGCAACGGGAGAGGCCACAGCAGTGAGAGGCCTGTGTACAGCAAAAAAAAAAAAAAGAAAGCTTGAGTGGATAGAGTAATATCAAAATGTATTTCAGAATAAACAATATTACCAGGGACAAGGAGGCACATTTCATAACTATAAAGGGATCAATTCATCAAAAGGGGACAACAATCCTAAACATTTGTGCATCTAATAACAGTGCTTCAAAATGCATGAAGCAAGAACTGTTAGAACTATAAGGACAAATATAGATAAATAGAACTACAAGGATGAAGTCACAAGTATATTACGAGATTTCAGTAACCCCCTGTATCAATAATTGATAGAAGAAGTAGACAGAAAATCATCAAGGATATAGAAAACTTGAATAAAATACACACTTCTCAATAACCAATGGGTCAAAGAAGAAACCTAAAGAAAAATTAGAAAATATTTTGAGCTGACTGAAAATGAAAACGTGGTATATCAGAATTTGTGGGATGCAGCTAAAGCAGTGATTAGAAAGAAATTGATAGCATTAAACTTCTATGTTAGAGAAAAAAGACATCTCAAATCATTGACCTACTCTTCTACCTTAGGAAATTAGAAAAAGAAGAGCAAATGAAACACAAAGCAAACAGAAGAAAGGAAATAACAAAGACCAGCAATTCACAAATTAGAAGGCAGAGGGCTTCCCTGGTGGCGCAGTGGTTGAAGGTCCGCCTGCCGATGCAGGGGATGCAGGTTCGTGCCCTGGTCTGGGAAGATCCCACATGCCGCGGAGCGGCTGGGCCCGTGGGCCATGGCCGCTGAGCCTGCGCGTCCGGAGCCTGTGCTCCGCAACGGGAGAGGCCACAACAGTGAGAGGCCCGCGTACCGCAAAAAAAAAAAAAGAAGGCAGAGAAACAATTTAAAAAATGAAACTAAAAGTTCTTGAGATCAATAAAATCAAATTTCTAATCAGATTGATTAGATAAATAGTGAAAACACAGGGTACAAGAAAGGTGGTAGAGTAGGAGGACATGGAGCTCACTGCCCATCCCCCCCAACAAACACATCACCAGTGCATCAACATGTGGAGCAATTCTCACTGAAAACTAACTGGAAACTGGCCTCAAGATTCTTGTACAACCAAGGCTCTAAGACAGATGCACAAAATCGGGTAGGAAGGGAAGAGAAGTGATCAGGTCAACCTGTGTCCCTAGAAGGAGACACAGAAAAGGAGGGGGATTACATAGGCTCAGAGATCCTCCCTGGGGAGAGAGCTGTTCAAGCCACATATTGGGCACCCTAGCCTTGAGGTCTGACACTGAGAAGATGAGCACCTTAGCTGGTTTGAAAACCAGTGTGACTAACAGGAGGGCTGTAAGACTCTGATTATGAAGTGCATGCAAACACTTGCTACTCCTGAAAAAAGGTGGAGGAAGGAGATTAAAGCTGCATAGAACTCTGGCTGGTTTCCCATAACCACTGCAGCATGCACCCCAGCCTGAGCTGAGTGCCCTTTCCATCCCCAGTTGCTCCATGACACAGTTCCACACTAGGGCAAGGGCTGCTGCAGCCAAGGGGAGTGCATGGTTGTGAAGGACAGAGCCAACGTGGACCCAGAAAGGCATCTGAATGGGGTGGGGGCAGCCATTGCTGGTGTTTATGGAGGCAGTGCATCTGAAGCACTCTAGGACTCTGACGGACCAGGCCTACCATAGCCCGCATTGCAACCCATGCTGAGCACCCACTTCAGCCCTTCTTGCTCTAGTACTGCTCCCCTCCGGAGCAAGGGAACTGGTGCTGGGAGTGGGAGATCACACACTTAGAGGGAACTGAGACAGCTTGGACCTGACCCTCAGGGATTCTGCTCCAGCAACCTGGGGCCTCACTGCACCCCAAATAGGGTGTTGATGGCCAGCGAGCAGAGGAGAAGCCCCAGCCCACACCTGGCTCTCTTCCTAGCCACTCCACCTCCAACCCCACTTTGTACCAGGGTGATAGCTGCCGGCACAGCCTGGGGGAAGAGACGGTTTGTGCTTGTGTCAGATGCAGCACTCCCACCAAAGCCAGTCGGCCCGTGCACTGTATAAGGACACTCATACAAGGACAGCCCCTCAAGACCAGAATAGATAACTGTGCCACCTAATTTCATAGACACAGAGGAAGTTGAGCAAAATGAGAAGACAGAGGAATTTGTTTCATTTGAAAGAACGAGAGAAAACTCCTGAAAAAACAACTAATGAAACAAATAATTTACCAGATCAAGAGTTCAAAGCATTAGTAATAAGAATGCTAACTGAATTAGGGAAAATAATAGATGAACACAGTAAGAATTTTAACAAGGAACTAGAAAATATTTAAAAGAACCAGTCAGAACTGAAGAATACTATAACTGAAATGAAAATTGTTGACATAAAGCATAGGAAGATTTTCTTATTAGATCTGTCTCCTAAGGCAAAAGAAATAAAAGCAAAAATAAATAAGTGGGACCTAATTAAATGTAAAATTTTTTTTTACACCAAAGGAAACCATCAACAAAATGAAAACACAACCTCTTGAATAGGAGAAAATATTTGCAAATGATATGACCGATAAGGGGTTAATGTCCAAACTATATACATGGTTCACACAACTCAATATCAAAAAAACAACCAACCTGATTTAAAAATGGTCAGAAGGGAATTCCCTGGCAGTCCAGTGGTTAGGAGTCAGTGCTCTCACTGCCGGGGCCCAGGTTTGATCCTTGATCGGGGAACTAAGATTCTGCAAGCTGCACGGCATGGCCAAAAAAAAAGGTAAGAAGACATGAATAGACATTGTGTCAAAGAAAATATACAGATGGCCAAAGGCACATGAAAAAAAAGTTTCTCAACATTTCTAATCATCAGAGAAATGCAAATCAAAACCCCAGTGAGATAGCACCTCACGCTTGTCAGAATGGCTATCATCAAAATGTCTATAAGCAGCTATACTCCAATAAAAATTAATTTTTAAAAAAGCCTATAAGTAACAAACATTGGCAAAGCTGTGGAGAAAGGGGGATCCTAGTACACTGTTAGTGGGAATGTAAATTGGTACAGCTACTATGGAGAATATTATGGAGATTCCTCAAAAAAGTAAAGATAGAACTGCCATATGATTCAGCAATTCCACTCCTGGATGTATATTCGAAGAAAACAGAAACAGTAATTTGAAAATATACATGTACCCACCCCAATGTTCATAGCAGCATAATTTACAGTAACCAAGATATAGAAGCAACCTAAGTGTCCATGAACAGATGGATGGATAAAGAAGATGTGATACATAGATATATCTCTTTATCTATCTATCTATCTGTCTATCTATGTAATGGAGTATTACTCGGCCATGAGAAAGAATGAAATTCTGCCATTTACAACAACATGGACGGACCGAGAGGGTATTATGCTTAGTGAAATACGTCAGACAGAGAAAGACAAATACTGTAATGCTATCACTTGTATGTGGAATCTAAAAAATAAAACAAACTAATGAATATAACCAAACAGAAACAGACTCACAGATATAGAGAATAAACTAGGAAGAGGGGAGTGGGGAGTGGCAAGATATGGGTAGGGGAGTAAGGAGGTACAAACTACTGTCTATAAAATAAATAAGACTAGAAGGATATATTGTACAGCACAGGGAAATATAGTCACTATTTTATAAACTTTAAATGCAGTATAATCTATAAAAATATTGAATCACTGTTGCACACCTGAAACTAATATTGTAAATCACCTATACTTCAATTAAAAAATAGTAAAAACACAAATTAACATTATGAGATGTGAGAGGGATATCATTACAAGTCCTGTAAATAGTAAGAAGACAATAGGGCATATTATGAACACATTTATGCTAGTACATGTCCAACTTGGACAAAATGGACAAATTCTTTGAACATCAACTTTCATACCTCTGTCAAGAAAAAATAGGTAGCTGGAATAGCCCTGCGTCCATTGAAAGAGTTGAATTTATTATTATAAACCTTTTCACAAAGAAAGGCCCAGGTCTAGATATGTTCACTGGTGACTTTTACAAAATGAAGGAAGAAATAACACCAGTTCTATACACTCTTAGAAAATAGATGAGGAGGGAATCTCTTTCGATGGGGCCTTCATTACACTAGTATCAAAACTAGAAAAAAAATTGGAAGAAATGAAAACTGCAGACCTATATCCCTCATAGGTGGTTGCATAAATACATAACAAGTTTTTAGTATATCCAATTCAGTAATACACAAAATAATAAGGTACTTCATGACCAAATGGGGCTTATTCCAAATATGCTAAATTGCTTTAACATTCAAAAATCAATCTGTAACTCAGCATATTAACAGGATAGAAAGGAAAAACACGTTAAAAGAAAAAGCTGCTGCAGAAAAAGCATTTGATGAACTCATACTTCCATTCAATCTCTCTCTCTCTCCCCCACACCCTCTCTCTCTCTATATATATAGAGATATCTATCTATCTGTGTATATGTATATACATATATATATATATGTATCAGCAGTTTAAAAATAGAAGAGAACTTTTACAATCTAATAAAGAGAATTTATGAAAAACTTAAAATTAATATATCTAACAGTGACTTGATTGACTGGTTCTTCTTTAAGATTGGGAACAAGGAGATGATGTCTACTCTTATTTCTATTTAGCATTTCAGTGGATCTTCTAGCCAATGTAATAAGGCAATAAAACAAAATTAGAGGAATACAGATGAAAAAAAGAAGTAAGATTGTCTTTATTCACAGATAACATGATTGTCTATGTAGGAAATTCTAAAGAATTTACGGAATAGTACTAGATGTGGTCCAATGAATTTATCACAGTTGCAAAATCATTGTGTAAAAGTCAACTGTATTTCTGTATACTAACAATCAGAAATTGGAATTTAAAAACAATACAGTAGGGCTTCCCTGGTGGCACAGTGGTTAAGAATATGCCTGCTAATGCAGGGGACATGGGTTCGAGCCCTGGTCCGGGAAGATCCCACATGCCGTGGAGCAGCTAAGCCCGTGCGCCACAACTACTGAGCCTGTGCTCTAGAGCCTGCAAGCCACAACTACTGAACCCCGCAGGCCTAGAGCCCGTGCTCCGCAAGAAGAGAAGCCACCGCAGTGAGAAGCCCACACACCGCAACAAAGAGTAGCCCCCGCTTGCCGCAACTAGAGAAAGCCCATGTGCAGCAAGACCCAACGCAGCCAAAAATAAATAAATAAATAGTTTTAAAAAACAATACTATTTTCATACACTGAAAACTACAGAATATTGCTAAGAGGAATTGAAGACTCAAATAAGTGAAGAGATATACTTTTTTTATGAATCAGAAGACTCAATATTGTTAAGATGTCATTTCTCCCGGAATTGATTCATAGCTTCAATACAGACCCAATCAAAATACCAGCAGGCTGTTTCAAAATAGAAACTGAGACACTGATTCTAAAATATATATGGAGATGCAAAAAATCTAGAATAGCTGAGACAACTTTGAAGAAGAACATAATTCAAAGACTTACACTACCTGATGTTAAGGCTTATTTTAAAGGTAGGTTAATCAAGACAGTATGGTTTTGGTATACTATGTATTTCTAGATTGGTGGAACAGAGTAGAGTGATTTCAAGTGTTGTTTATATGGGTATATACACATACCAAAATTCATTAGATTGTACACTTTAAATATGTACTAAATATGTACATTTTGCCAATTATTTTAAATATAACTAAAAAATAACAAAAATTTTCAAGAAATGTAGTGGACATTCAAACTTTCATCATGTCACAGGGGCAATAGAGCCAAAGAGTTAACCTTATGTCAAAGTTTCAAGCAAAAAGGAACAAAATTATATTAATTCTTTACTCAAAACCAGAGAGAAATAGAGAAATTTATATTGGTTGTGATATAATGCAAGAATCTGTGAAGTTGTATATCTATGTAATCCCCGTCTTGTATAATTTAGGCTGAATGGCCTCTTGAGATTCTTTTCCCTGTGTAATTCTAAAATCAGAGTTTTGGTTTATTTTAGTTCAAAGCTACACATATTCTTCAGAGAAATGTGAAGTTACAAAAGCATAATTTTAAAGGTTCATTGTAGCACAAATAAAAACAGATGGCCCTAAAATCTGCTTAAGGAATGTTTTATTTTCTGGCCCTCAAGGAATACATTTCTTTTCTCTTGGGATGGAGGCGCTGATAGTGTTCTTTTCAAAAGAATGAAAGGAGTTGGTGAAAACTGCTCTGGAAAATAGTGCAGAGGAAGGAGGTACTGTTCCATTGATTATTAGCATAGCTGTTCCCAGTGTTATACATGGAAGACAGTATTTAACCACAGGTTAAATGAAAATATAAGGATCCCCAAGAAGGAGCCCTGGCTGCTCTCCCTCCAGTGACTGCACCAGGAGGTCACTGCTGAACACTGCATGTTCAGAGTGAGATTGTCTTCCCCTCCCTCCAGTGTCACTGCATGCCCATTGATAGGGGTGAACAGTGGCTTCAGAATGCTGTTTCTTGCCAAACCCCTGGCCTTCCCTATCTCCCAGCACTTACAAGCTTGCTGCCACTTTTGGCTTTGAGACTACCAGCTCTAATCTCATTGTGTTCAAGCACCACAAGAAACCCTGGACTCCTTCGGCATCCCTCATCTCCCACAATTTAATTTCTATCTCCGTACATCCCTCTTTCTGACCCCATATTTCACTCATTTTGAAAAACTCAAGGGCTCAGTCCCTGTAAGTTTTATTTGTCTCTATCCATTTCCTTGGTGAGCTATCCAGTCTCCTGGCCTTAAATACTGTCTCTATACTGATGTCTTCCAAATATCTTCCTTCAGCCTGACTGTCTTCCCTGTTTTGTTAGACTTGAGGGTCTTTTTTAAAAATTAATTAATTAATTAACTTTGTCGGCTGTGCCACATGGCTTGCAGGATCTTAGTTCCCTGACCAGGGATTAAACCCCAGCCACGGCAGTGGAAGCCTGGAATCCTAACCACTAGGCTACCAGGGAACTCCTCGACTTGAGTGTCTTCTTGCCCACTTGACATCTCTACTTACATAGGCATCTCAAGCTTGGCAAGTTCAATTCTGACCTCCTGATCTTCCCTCAAAACCTCCTCTTCTTGTAGTCTTCCCTAAGTTAATGGCAGTGCCATCCTTCCAGTTACCAGGCTCAAAACTTCGGAGTCATCTTTAAGGCTTCTTTCGTATTCTGTGTCCAGTCTGTTTGGAAATTCTTCTGGCTCTACCTTCCAAATATATCTGGAACCCAACCACCCCTCAATCCTGAGGCCAGTCTTGGTCTAAGTTAATCTTTGATTTGTGTAGTGGTCTCCTAACTGGTCTTTTTTTCATTTTTTTAAACATCTTTATTAGAGTTTAATTGCTTTACAATGGCATGTTAGTTTCTGCTTTATAACAAAGTGAATCAGCTATACATATACATATATCCCCATATCTCCTCCCTCTTGGAGTCTCCCTCCCACCCTCCTTATCCCACCCCTCTAGGTGGTCACAAAGCACCAAGCTGATCTCCCTGTGCTATGCGGCTGGTTCCCACTAGCTATCTGTTTTACATTTGGTAGGGTATATATGTCAATGCCACTCTCTCACTTTGTCCCAGCTTGCCCTTCCCCCTCCCCATGTCCTCAAGTACATTCTCTATGTCTGTGTCTTTATTCCTGTCCTGCCCCTAGGTTCTTCAGAACCATTTTCTTTTTTTTGTTTTAGATTCCATATATATGTGTTAGCATACAGTAGTTGTTTTTCTCTTTCTGACTTACTTCACTCTGTATGACAGTCTCTAGGTCCATCTACCTCACTATAAATAATTCAATTTTGTTTCTTTTTCCATTGTATATATGTGGCACATCTTCTTTATCCATTCATCTGTCGATGGACACTTAGGTTGCTTCCGTGTCCTGGCTATTGCAAATAGTGCTGCAGTGTACATTGTGGTACATGACTCTTTTTGAATTGTGGTTTTCTCAGGGTATATGCCCAGTAGGGGGACTGCTGGGTCATATGGTAGTTCTATTTTTAGTTTTTTAAGGAACCTCCATACTGTTCCACATAGTGGCTATATCAATTTACATTCCCACCAACAGTGCAAGAGGGTTCCCTTTTCTCCACACCCTCTCCAGCATTTATTGTTTGTAGATTTTTTGATGATGGCCATTCTGACTGGTGTGAGGTGATACCTCATTGTAGTTTTGTTTTTCTTTAATGATTAGTGATGTTGAACATCCTTTCATGTCTAACTGGTCTTCTTATTGGTAGCCTTTCCCCCATCAGTTTATTTTCAACGCAGCAGCCCAAGTGATCCTGTTAAAACTAAGTCAAATCATGTCACTCCTCTGCTGAAAATTCTTCGAAGATCTTTCATACCAGTCAGAACTATCACTGAAGTCTTCTATAGCATTTGTACTTCTTAAACCATTACCTGTCTAACCTAACTTCTTATACCTCTCCTTTTTCAGTCACACTGTCCTTAATTAATGTTCCTTGAAACTGCCTGGCTTACTAACATGCTACAACCACACAGCCATTGCACCAGCTATTCTAAATGCCTGTAAGGCTCTTCCTTACATATTCCCATGGCTTTTCCCTCACTTTTCAGTAAGACCTCTCCTAAGTATCCAATATTAAATCACACTAGCCAGTACTCCTAGTCCTCCTTCATGCTTTATTTTTCTGTATAGCACTTATCAATGTCTAACATATATTTTACTTATTTATTTAATTTTTTTCCTCCCCCTCTACACACAAGAATCTAAGTTCTATGAGGGAAGATTTGTTTGTTCACACTGAATAAACCAAGTACTAACACAGTGCCTGGTACCCATTAGATGCTCATTGAGTATTTGGTACATGAATGAGTGAAGGTTCATGGTTCATGATATGTAGACCCATAGACCTGGAAGGTAGATGCCAGGTTCTAGACACAAGTGAACCCCAGCTAACTGGAAGGACAAATATTTATATCTTCCCTAAATATCTCCAGGGAAGGATATTCCTCCACCTGTCCCATTGTTATTCATTTCGGTGTTCCTTTCTCAGTTCTGTTTCTCTTCCTTTACTCATGCTTTTCTCTTTATCCAAAGTGTTCTTCCTGTGTACCTGATTTCAAAACCAATTCAAATGTTAAAGCTTTTAGGAAACCTTCCTTGAATTCTCCATTTTCCAGACAGTATCACTCCTCCTTTCCTCTGTTCCCATCTTTTTTTTTTGGGGGGCCGCCTTTTCAGATTATTCTAAGCTGTAATGATTTCTGTTTCCTCTAAGTTTGTATAATATATTAATATTTGTACATCTTTTACATTCTTTTTTAAAGTTTCTTTCTTTTTTTTTTTTTTCCATCGTGAGGCTTGCAGGATCTTAGTTCTCCGACCAGGTATCGAACCTGGGCCCCGGCAGTGAAAGCGTCAAGTCCTAACCACTAAACCACCAGGGAATTCCCCTAGAACTATATTTTTTAAATTGGTTTTTGTGATTGTGTGAATGGTTAGACTCTGGGGGTGGGAAACACAGGAAAATAAAGCTTATGTACTGCTTCACTTGGTATGTTAAAATGGTCCTTTTGATATAAGACCAAAATAGAATTTAGGTCAGTGCCTGGCTCATGGTTGGCACTTCATAGATGTTATCGATTTTGCACATACTGTTGTTACAGAAGTTGCTTCCTGCCTTTTATCAGTATGTCATTGTCACTAATTTGTGAGCTCTTAGGAAGGTCTGAATCCCATTATCTCATAAGATGTACTCAATTGAATTATTTGCTGCTGACTTGAAGGTTGCTTTACAATTTTATAAGCAGTGTGGAGGAGATGAGCATACAAATTTTATTTAACAAACACTCGAGCTTATTATGCTCTTGGTGCTGTTCTAAGCACTTTATTAATATTAATTTGTTTAGTCCTCATCACATGAAATAGTTACTTTTTAAAATTTATTTTTATGTATTTATTTTTGGCTGCATTTGGGTCTTCGTGGCTGCGTGCAGGCTTTTTCTAGTTGTGGCGGGCAGGGGCTACTCTTCGTTGCAGTGCGTGAGCTTCTCATTGTGGTGGTTTCTCTTGTTGCAGAGCACAGGCTCTAGGCGCTCAGGCTCAGTAGTTGTGGCTCACAGGCTCTAGAACACAGGCTCAGTAGTTGTGGTGCACGGGCTTAGTTGCTTCGTGGCATGTAGGATCTTCCCAGACCAGGGCTTGAAACCATGTCCCCTGTATTGGCAGGCAGATTCTTTTTTTTAATTTTTAATTAATTTATTTATTTTTGGCTGCTTTGGGTCTTTGTTGCTGCATGTGGGCTTTCTCTAGTTGCAGCGAGTGGGGGCTACTCTTCATTGTGGTGTGCAGGCTTCTCATTGCAGTGGCTTCTCTTGTTGCGGAGCACGGGCTCTAGGTTCACGGGCTTCAGTAGTTGTGGCTTGTGGGCTCAGTGGTTGTGGCTCGCAGGCTCTAGAGCGCAGGCTCAGTAGTTGTGGTGCACGGGCTTAGTTGCTCCGCAGCATGTGGGATCTTCCCGGACCAAGGCTCGAACCCGTGTCCCCTGCATTGGCAGGCAGATTCTTAACCACTGTGCCACCAGGGAAGCCCCCAGGCAGATTCTTAATCACTGCACTACCAGGGAATTCCCATGAAATTTAGAAAGGAAGGAAGAATTAGGAAGAAATTGGGACGCAGAGAAATCAAGTAACTTGCCCAGTGACATACAGCTAGTTAGTAGCAAAGCCGGGATTGAAATATAGGCAGTCTGGCTTGAATCCTTGCTATTAATCAGATCCAGGACTGAATGTGGATGATGCCATATAAGAAATGCAAAGAATGTGCTATGGCAGTTCAAAGAAGGGAGTGGTCACATTAGTATCTGATAGGGAATTAAAGAAGGCTATATGCAGGAGTTGGTGTTTTTCCTAAGCCTTGATTTGGGGTCAGCTTTTTCAGGTGCTTGGATATGGGAGAAGAAAAGGGAGACTAAAAAATAGCATATGCTAAAGCTCAGAGATGGAAAATGGAAGTAATCCTGCTTGTAAGGATACAGTAGGAAGAGAGATAAGACAAGAAAGTTGGTTTGGGGTTAGAGCGTAGGATGCTTGTGATTTGAATGGAGGACAAGGTGGGGAAGATGTGATATGATCAGAGCTGTGCTTTGTAAATGTGGGAACATTCTGTGTGGACTAAAAATTAATCATCAGTCTAAGAAAGAAAAGAAAAATTTTATTTGAGCCAAATTGAGGATTATAACCCAGAACAGCATCTCAGAAAGCTCTGAGAAATGATATGCCCATTAGAATTCAAAGCACAATTATAAGTTTTTTGAGACAGAGTGCTGTACACTAAATGACATATTACTGACAGTTTACACAATCCAGATCTGCAAAAAATGGCCCCCTTACAAGATCCAGAAGCAATGTTATCTTTTAAGTGGTCTTGTTGGAGCTAGGAGAATGTTGCATTCATGGTTAAGCAGGTATTTCTGCCAGTGGGGAGGTTTGGTGGATGCATAATGCCGAGTCACAGTGCACAGTAGTAGAGGGGAGAGAGGAAGCCAAAAGGCAGAGAGAATTTTTTATGTTTAAATTTTTCTTGTGTTGCCATAAACTATGAATTTTATTTCACATGTGGAATGAGTCAGTGCTGCTAGAGACTGACTATAGATAAAACAGTTATAAAGTTGTTATTATATCCAGAAAAGAGGTAAATTGGTCTTGAACTGCAGTGACAATAGTGATAGGTCAAGAGATATTACAGAGTTTGAATTGACAGAGCAGAGAAATGGCACAAATAAAATGGAAAATCCAGTATTTATATCATCATATAACAAGTGTAAGTTTATTTTATGTTCAGTAAGATCCTTTGAATATCTGGGAAATTCTCCTTTTGGTATAAATGAACATAGTTTTAAGAGAAAAAAAATCTGTTCATTCATTTCTAAAAAAATACGAAGTTTTTAAAATCTCATTGGGCTTGAAATTGACATCCAGGGAAATGATTTTCTTAGAGGCTAGCTAATTTATTCAGAATGTCTGAATCAAAAATATTTATTTATAAAAAAAATTTTTTTGGCCATGCCGTGCAGCTTGCGGGATCTTAGTTCCCCGACCAGGGATTGAACCCAAGGCTTGCAAGTGAGAGCGCTGAGTCCTAACCACTGGACTGCCAGGGAATTCCTGAAAATATTTTTAATCTGTTCAATGTAGACAAAATTAGAAACCACTTTAGCCTAATGATTTGGAAGAAACGATGGATATATTTTTTTAGAATTGCTGTATATGATTGTAGCCGTTTCCCTCATGTGATACAAGTGTAAATTGCAAATGAGAACCTAAATTAGTCTATCTATTGACTTCCCTAAGTAGGAATCTTCTAGCCGACTTATCTTATTTGCAAAAACTTATTTAAAAGTAATCTTTGGAAAACCCTGATAGAACTGGTTTGTTTTAATGGGTTGATAAAAGTTAGTGTGAGAGGAATATTTAATTATTGTTTGGATGCCTCTGGCGATACAGCTATATATCAAAATATTAACTTTGTAAGAGTTATAAACATAACAAAGTCAAACCAGGAGATGATGATATCTCAGAATTGTATCGATACAGTACCGAGAAATAAATTTACCAAGGAGGTAAAAGACTTGAAACCTGAAAACTATAAAACTTGTTGAAAGAACTTGAAGAAGACCTAAATAAATGGGAAGACATCTCATGTTCATGTATTGGAAGACTTAATGTTGTTAATATGTCAATACTACCAAAGTGATCTACAGATCCAGTGCAAGCCCTATCAGAATTCCAGTGGCCTTTTTTTTTTGTAGAAATGGAAAGCCAATATTCAAATTCATTTGGAATTGCAAGGGACTCTGAAGCCAAAATAATCTTGTGAAAGAACAAAATTGGAACCTACACACTTCCCAATTTCAAAACTTATTGCAAGGCTACAGTAATCAAAATAGTGTGGTATTGGCATGGAGTAGAATTAAGGTCCCAGAAATAAATTCACACATTTATGTCCAGTTGATTTTGACAAGCATGCCAAGACTATTTAATGGTGAAAGAATAGTCTTCAACAAATGGTACTAGGACAACTGAATATCCACATATAAAAAGAATTAAGTTTTACCCTTACTTCAAACCATGAACGAAGTTTAACTCAAAATGGATCAATGACCTAAATATAAGAGCTAAAGCCATAAAGCTCTTAGAAAAAAACATGAGGGTAAGTTTTCATGACCTTTGATTTGGCAGTGGATTTTTAGATATGACACCAAAAGCACAAGCAAAAAAAGAAAAAAATACATAAATTGGACTTAATAAAAATTAAAACCTTTTGTGCATCCAAGGACATTAACAAGAAAGTGAAAAGACAACCAATACAGTGGGAGAAAATATTTGCAATCTATATATCTGATAAGGATCTGGTCTCTAGATCTAGAATACGTAAAGAACTCTTATAACTCAACACAAAAGACAAACAATCCAATTTAAAAACGAGCAAAGGACTTGAAGACACATTTCTCCAAAGAAGAATGGCCAACAAGCACTTGAAAGATGCTTAATGTCATCAGTCACTAGGGAAATGCAAATCAAAACCACAATGAGGTACTCCTTCATACCTACTAGGATGGCTATAAAAAACAACAACAACAGTGGAAAATAACAAGTGTTGACAAGGCTGCAGAGAAATTAGAAACCTAGTACACTGTTGGTGGAAATTTTAAATCGTTCATCCACTGTGAAAAACATTTTGGCAGCTCCTCAAAAAGTTAAACATAGAATTACCAAATGACCCTGTAATTCTACCCCCAGTATATATTCCGAAGTATTGAAAACAAGTCCTCATAACAAGTACATGTACACACATTTTCATAGTAGCACTATTCACAATAGCCAAAAGGCGGACATAGCCCAAACATTCATGGATGGATGGTTAAACAAATTGTGGTGTATATGCACAATGAAATATTATTTAGCCATAAAAGGGAATGAAGTATTGATATATGCTATACCATGGATGAGCTCCCAAAACATTATGCTAAGTGAAAGAAGCCAGACACAGTAGTCACATATTATGTGGTTCCATTTATATGAAATATCCAGAATACAGACAGAATGCAGATTGGTGGTTGGAGGGGGGAATGGGAAGAAACTGGTTAATGAGTGAGGGATTTTACTTTGGAATGAATGATGGAAGTGTTTTGGAACTAGATAAGAGTGGTGGTTGAAGAACGTTGTGAATGTACTAAATGCCACTGAGTTGTTCACTTTAAAGTGGTTAACTTTATGTCGTGAATTTTATTTCAATACATTTTTTTGAGTATAGTGATACAAGAATATAAAAGGTATCAGAGCACTCATCTGCTGTTTTTCACACTGCAGTTTATAATGTAAGAAGAAGAGGGGAGTAAAAGAAAATAAAAGTTTTAAACTAGAGCTTTCAAAAGATCAAAGCCATTTAAAAAGATTGAATTAGAAAGTTGAACAGATGATGACATGAAGGAAAAAATGGGAATAAAAACAAACGAATAAATTATCATTAGCCTGTTTCAACGAGAAGCCAGATTTTAGCATCAAGATGGTATAAGCTCAGATTTATTTACTAGATACAAAGTGGTGGCCGATGAGTTTTTCCAGGTTAGGTTCAGAATTATCACCTTAACTCTCTTTATAAGAACAAAGCAAAATATTAGTAAGTGATTTCATTGAAGATATCAAACATAAGTTAATAAAACTAAGAAATAATGGAGTTCATATATTTGTAGAGGAAAGCACTCCTTTGTATGGATGTAGAAAAAGAAGGCAAGATAGACTTAAATATGGGACATTCTTTTGACTTAGAATTTCAGTGTATATATATTCTCAGAGAATCCAGTGGATAGGAGAAACTATTGTAATTAGCTAAACTAATTTTAGTTACTTGCATTTAGTGCAGCAATAAAAAGAAGATGAATGCAAAATGTCATGTGTTTGGCTTGTAATATAAATCACCTATAAACTATAGAGAGAATTCAACAAGTATGTGAATTTTTATTAATCGTGACTGATTTTTCACTTTGTTTTCATTATTTGGTAGCTCCTTTGTCACTTTAATTAAATAATAATATTCTCTTTTGTCTTTGAGAAGTTATGGAGTGGTGCTATGTCAGACACACCAAAAAATGCCCGTTCTTGGCAGAATAAGAAAGTTAGCCTTTCTTTGATTGCAGATGATGAAAGCCATGAACAAGTCCAATGAGCATGTCCTGGCAGGAGGTGCCTGCTTCAATGAGAAGGCAGACTCTCATCTCGTGTGTGTCCAGAATGATGATGGCAACTATCAGACCCAGGCTATCAGTATTCACAATCAACCCAGAAAGGGTGAGTGTTTGAGCTGATTGAGGTTATAAGAATGGAAGATTGGAGATTGGAACTGGAGAGTTGGATATGTCAGCCCCATAACACTCACTGTCAGAATAGGTGACCACAGTTTGATTAAATTAACCTTTCCAAGCTTATTCTTTAGGAGTATGTTGACTACCCAGACTTAGAGTTGCAAATAGGATCTCTGTTATTGAGGGGAGCATCTTGAAAATACTGCCTCAGGATACTGACAGAGCCAGCATTGCTATTTGAAGGTAGAAGACTAGGCCCCATGGTGAGAATATGCTTAGGTGGATTTAGAGCTTTTTGAATGACCATACCCAAAGAATGTTAATTAAATTAATAGGTTGACAGGATTCTGAAGGAAGCCTTCCAGATTCGGTGGTACTCAGAATGTGGTCTCATCACTTAGAAGATTGTTAGAGATGAAGACTCCATACCCCATTTCTGCTAAGTCAGAATTTGTGTTTTAACACAATTGCTGTGTTATTCAAATACACATGAGAATTTAAGAAGCATTGCTCAATGTGCCATTTCCTAAAGTGTCTTATCAGCTTCTATGGTTTTTTAAAATATTCACATAAATAAATAAAAGTTTAGCTTATTATATTAGACTGAGAAATCCTATGTTAAACAAGTTTAAGCAGGACTTTTCAGAGCCTTTAACAAACTGATGTGTATTGTGATTTTACAAAAGCAGGATAGTGCCTAGACCTTCCCAAATTTATTTGACCATGAATCTTTCTTTCCCTCAGAATATCTCCTAAAACTAGCTTTCTTTAGTATGCTTTATGAAATACTTCTCTAGTAGACATACTGTAGGTCATTGTCTTCAGTTTATTTTTTAAATCAGTTGTTTAGTAAAGGCGTAAAAGGTACTGAGCACATGTATATTCAAATATACTATCTAAAATAGGTTGGTGATAAATCCACTATGCTCCCTATTAGTCAAATCATATCTATAATATTTGAATAAGTTCTGGATATCATTAACATAATTGGTGATAAAACTAGAAGGTCTTTAGAGGATGATTCAAGGCCTGTGAGATGTTTAGAAACTAGGTCAAAGGAAGACCTCTTGAATAAAGTATAAATGTTTAACCTGGAAAAGTACAGATTGAAAGAGAGTGAAAAATAGCTATCTCTATTTTTAAGGTTTTCTATTATGTGGAAACAATATTCACCTTACTCTCTATAGCTACAAAAGACCAAAACCTGCACCAGTGGGTGAAAGCTACAAGGATCTAGATTTGGGCTCAATTTGAGAGCACACTCTGTAACACTGAGAGCTATCCAGAAATAGAAATGGTTGCCTTGTGCTTTGTGGGCTCCCTGTCACTAGGAGTCTCTGACAAAGGCTGGATCACCTACCCATTAGAGATACTGTAGGGCCAATGGGTAGGAAGGTGGAATAGCTCAGTCCAGTTTAAGATGTGGAGAAATAAAAAGTGTAGTGCAGTTTTCATAAAGCTAAATGTAATTAAATATCCTTTCTTTCATGAAGAGGTGTTTGTCTTTTAAATAGGTGTTTGTTTTTTTAATAGCTCCACTTGGTAAATAAAATAGTTGGAACCATATCTCCATATTCAAAATATGTTTGATCTAAAAAAAGCAATGAATTAGATCAGGGGTCAGCAGACTTTTCCTGTGAATAGTGGTCTTTGCAGGCCTGTGGTCTTTGTCGCCAACACTCTGGCATCATACTTCAAAAACAGCCATAGACAATATGTAAATGAATGGATATGGCTGTGTTCAAATAAAATTTTGTTTACAAAAACAAGCTGCAGACCAAGCCCTAGTCATGACCACTAAGATTTCTTTGCTTCTTGATTGAAGGAAGCACAAAACAGAATGGAAGAGTATATCTTAAAACCTCATTCTCTAAGCTATCATTAGTATTTGAATTATTGGTTACTTGCGTATTGTGGTGTATAGAATCGGTGTTTTTTGTTTTCTGTATGATGATGGTTGGAGTCCCTAACTACCAAATATTTCATTATTATTTTCAACCCCTCCAACTCAGAGTCTTTCTTCACTAAACTATTTCTATTGCTATTTTAGTGACTGGTGCCAGTTTCTTTGTGTTCAGTGGCGCTCTGAAATCCTCTTCAGGATATCTTGCCAAGTCCAGTATTGTGGAAGGTAAAGAATGAGTTATTTACTGCATGTACATTAGTTCAGTCCTAACTGTACAACTGAAAAACAAGGGACATTAAAGGAAGCCTTGGGCTTCCCTGGTGGCGCAGTGGTTGGGAGTCTGCCTGCTGATGCAGGGGACGTGGGTTCGTGCCCCGGTCCGGGAGGATCCCACATGCCACGGAGCGGCTGGGCCCTTGGGCCATGGCCTCTGGACCTGCGTGTCCGGGGCCTGTGCTCCGCAGCGGAAGGGGCCGCAGCGGTGAGGGGCCTGCATACCGCAAAAAACAAAACAAAACATAACAAAACAAACAAACAAAAAAGGAAGCCGTGACACTTTTGCCATAGACATTTTTTTTCTTTTTTGGATTGACGTCTAATTCCAGCTAGTCTCATCTGTGCTACCTGTCAGTTCTAAACAAATGAATTCATCTGAATACTTTCTTTTTTTTTAATAAATGTATGTATGTATGTGTGTATTTATTTATTGCGTTGGGTCTTCGTTGCTGCATGTGGGCTTTCTCTAGTTGTGGCGAGCAGGGGCTACTCTTCCTTGCGGTGCGCGGGCTTCTCATTGCAGTGGCTTCTGTTGTTGTGGAGCACAGGCTCTAGGCACATGGGCTTCAGTAGTTGTGGCACATGGCCTAAGTAGTTGTGGCTCGTGGGCTCTAGAGCACAGGCTCAGTAGTTGTGGCACAGGGCTTAGTTGCTCCGTGGCATGTGGTATCTTCCCGAACCAGGGCTCGAACCCATGTCCCCTGCATTGGCAGGCAGACTCCCAACCACTGCACCACCAGGGAAGTCCTGCCATAGACTTCAGACTCCTATTATTTATTCAATAGCATCTCACTCTACAACTAATTAAAACTGTCATAAGTTTGCCTAGCTCTCCAAAGAAGGGAGTAAGTGGTAGAGATATCATGGGACACCGACATAAAAGTTAAGAGATGGCTTTTCAGAGCTCTGGAATAAGGTACCCAAAGGGTCATAGTCTGAATTCAGATATATCACTGGGTGTGAATCTGTAAATATGTAGATGAAGTTCAGCCCCAATTACCCACAAGAATGCTGCAATCACCATTTGGTGTACAGAATGGGATTCATCTGCTGCTGGTTTGCTATAATTGACGTGAATTAAGTGAAATTTAATGAAAGACTAATGAGCATATTGGTTATTTTCTTTGATTTTTGTAATTTATTTTATTGAAGTTTAGTTGATTTATAATGTATTAATTTCTGCTGTACAGCAAAGTGATTCAGATATAATACACACACACACACACACACACACACACACATTCTTTTTCATATTCTTTTCCGTTATGGTTTATCACAGGATATTTATTTTCTTTGTCAACTATTCTTCACTTTTTTTTGATCTAGTTTACTCTTGTTGTATAACAAATTAAACCAGAATTTAATGGCTCAAAATAACTATTTTATCATGCTCACTGATTCCTCTGGGTCTGCCCTTGACAGGGCAATGCAGGGTTGGCTTGACCCTGCTCAGTGATGTCTGGGGCCTCAGTTGGGATAGCTTGAAGGTTGGTGGTTACTTGATGGCCGGGAGCTAGAATTATCTGAAAGTTTTTTGATTCACAAGTCTGGGGCCTGTGCTGGGATGATTTAAAGACTAGGAGTAATGACCAGAGTCCTTATCATCGGACTCCTTAGCATGCAGCCTTGGGATAGTTGGACTTACATGGTGGCTCAGAACACCCAAGCACAAGTGCTCCAGCACAAGGCAGCAGCTGCACTGGTTTTTATGACCCAGCCTTGAAAGTCACACAGTGTCATTTCTACCATCCTCTAGTGTTGGAAGTGGTCATAAGCCTGCTCAAAGGGAGAGAAGTTAGACTCCATTTCTTGATGGGGAAATGGAAAGGTAGCATTGTAGAAAAGCATGTGAGACGGGACATATAGTGGTCATCTTTGGAAAATATAGTCTGCACACACAATGACAGGTTTTCATTTCCACAGTAGCTCACTCCAGCACCCTGAGGGCAGTTTTTCCTGAGGGTAGATTCCATTGTGTTAACTGAAATACATAGGTAATCTTATTGACTTTGATCTCCTCTATTGGTAAACTTAATAAAACAGCAAGTGAAGAGCAAAGTATGCTATTATACTACATAGCAGAAACACTCTATTAAGAAATTAAGAAATCTAGGAGCTAAGCAGTTCTTTGGTCTTAAATGACTAATTAATGCCTTTGTGATCAAATGTTGACTGCCTTTGAAATTGTGTCTTTACAAGGTGATTAAAAAGCACCCCTTCAGTATTGTCAAAATGATAAATTGAACTGACGCAGATTCTTACAAATGCAAAGCAATGTATTTAAAAGTTATATTTATGTCTTTGGGTTGGGAATTTCTTAGGCCTTACACTTCATTGTGTGTGTGTGTCAGTAATAAGCTGCCTATTTATGAAATTTTTATTGAAGCTCTTTAGAAATTATCTTAGCTGAGAAAATTTTGTGTCAACGAAGCAGGGTAATTGCTCAGCATGTGACAACTTTCTCCCTTAATTTCAGTATTTGCCTTTGACTCCGGTAGGTAGCAGCCCCAAAATAGTTATCATCTGTTGGCTACATGGTAGCCCATATAAAACACATGTGGTAGGTTTGCCTTATTGCTAGTCAATAAATGGATTTATTCCCCATCCCACTGCTGTTGTTTATTCAGTGATTTATTTAACAAACACTTACTGGCTTTCACTGTATGCAGTCATAGTAAGGCGAGAGATGCAAGCGAATAAATATGATCAGAGCATGATAGATGCATCAGTGGAAATACGAACAAAATCCTCTGTGTGTCCAAAAGAGGGACGTGACCATGTGTAAGTTTTCCCTTTGAGCAGTCTCAGGACAAACTTTGTTGTGCCTGAAGTGAAATCAACAGGCAAGCGTTTGAAGCAGAATCCATCCATCTTGGCATTTGCTCCTCATAACACTTTCAATGAGTAAGAGGTTCAGCTCAAAGAACAAAACCTCTTTGTATCTGTCAGCTTCAGAAAACAGAACAGAGTCTTACATTTAATCCTAGAGGGATTTGCTAGATGCCAGGTACAGGGTTTCACCTGCCCTTCTACCTGGCTTTGCATTGTTTCCATCTGTATTGTCTTGGTGCTGATTCTCAGATGGCGTTATGGTCCAGATCACTGCAGAGAACATGGATGCCCTGAGGCAGGCGCTGCGGGAGATGAAGGACTTCACCGTCACCTGTGGCAAGGCAGATGCCGAGGATCCCCAGGAGCACATCCACATCCAGTGGGTGGATGACGACAAGAATGTCAACAAGGGGTAAATGTGGCGACCTTCCCCCCTTGTGGCATTTCGTTATGGGCTAGGCTCTGGGTTTGGTCTATACTGGTGTTTTATAACTTTACTGAAAGCCCTGCCTAAGAAGAAAGGACTGCTTTGTATCGTAACATGGAATTTAAAATTTCTGGTTTCTTGGCTTAATTTCTGAAGGAGTTTCTGTGCATATTTTTGAAGGGAGGAGGAGGGAAGGAGTTGATGAAACAAAACAATCCCTTTAAAGTTTTTGAGATAATAGTAAAACCTAAGCCTTTTTTGGTTTACAAAACACTTTTGCTAATTTTGTTTCATTTAACAACTAGTATTGTTATTTCTGTATTACAGGTGAGTAAATAAACACCAAAAGGATAAATGACTCCATAAAGCTAGGAAGTGGCAGGGCTAGGACTGAAAACCACCTCCTTGGGCTTCAAATCCTATACTCTTCTCTAGTACATGGCAACTCTATTCTGATAGTTTAAGCCCAAACCTTGGAGGCATCTTTGATGCTTTTGTCTCACACCCTACCACCTAGTCCAACAGTAAATCCTGTTAGCTTTACTTTAAAATATTTCCAGAATCGTACTACTTCTCACTACCCCTGCTGCCATCATTTGGTCTGCATTATTGCAGTCGCCTCCTAATTGGTTTCATTGTTTCTAGTCTTGGCCTCCTCCTTCCCCCCAGCCTAATCAATTTCCAGTACAGCAGCCAGAGCATTGTCACTTCTTTGCTCAAAACCCACCACTGGCTTCCAGTGTCATTCAGGGTAAAAGCCAAAGTCTTTTACGACATACAAGGCCTTACACAATCCCTCCGCCCACTTCTCAGAAGCAACACCTGGCTTCTTGCACGAATACGTCAGCTGTGCTTCTGCCCTCAGACCTTTGTACCTTCTGTTTTCTCAACTTATACCCTGTTCCTATATAGCCACCCTCCGCCCACTTCTCAGAAGCAACACCTAGCTTCTTGCTCAAATACATCAGCTGTGCTTCTGCCCTCAGACCTTTGTACCTTCTGTTTTCTCAACTTATACCCTGTTCCTGTATAGCCACGAGTTGCTCCCTCCCTGCTTCAAGTTTTTTCTAAAATGTCACTTTCTCAATAAGGCCTTCCCTGGCCAGCCTACTACATTATAAGCCTCTCATACACATTTCTTCCCTCCCCTGAATTATATTTAAGAGCACCTATAATTCTCTAACATATATTGTTATTTATTTATTTTATTATATTGCCCCTGGGATGTAAGCTCCATGAGGGCAGAAATTTTTGCTAGTTTATTTACTTCTGTGTCACCAGCACCTAAAACACTGTCCAGCACCAAGCAGTTCTTTTTTAAAAAAATTATTTATTTATTTTTGGCTGCGTTTGGGTCTTCGTTGCTGCGTGTAGGCTTTCTTTAGTTGTGGAGAGCAGGGGCCGCTCTTCGCTGCCATGTGCGGGCTTTTCATTGCAGTGGCTTCTCTTGTTGCGGAGCATGGGCTCTAGGCGCAGGCTTCAGTAGTTGTGGCACTCGGGCTCAACAGTTGTGTCTTGCAGGCTCTAGAGCGCAGGCTTAGTAGCTCCGCGGCATATGGGATCTTCCCAGACCAGGGCTCGAAACCGTGTTCCCTGTATTGGCAGGCGGATTCCCAACCACTGCGTCACCAGGGAAGTCCCCCAAGTAGGTTCTTTAAAAAACTGATTAATTGAATAAATATGTCATACTTCATTGTATTAAGCTTTCTCCCATTCATCCTTCAGGCAATAACTATGTGTGGGCTTCTGAAAATACAAAAATGAAGTCCACGTGATCCTTGCTGACAGGTGACTTACTCTGGTTTTGAAGATAGTTATAAATAAGTCCACCAAAGTTCGGAAGACGCTCATAGAAAACTCTATAGGAGACAGTGAAGATAAAAAAGAAATGAGGAACTTGGTAGAGGTGGTCGGGCAGTATTCGGGAATGACTTCCTAGAGGAATGGCTGCTGCTTGAGCTGAGTCTGGTAAGATGAGTAGACATTTGCTGCATAGCTGTGGCAGAGTGGGCATTCCAGTCTGAGGGACTAGCAGAAGCAAAGGCAGGTAGAGGGCATTTACAACAAGATTTTTTAAGAAATGGTTTAAAAACCTTTGTTATTGAACAAAAGGAAGCAATTTCTAAATCAATGAGTGTGTTTGCCTACTTTACAAAAAACCCTTTATCTTCCCATACTTCCTGGAAAATTTCAAAATCAATTTGTGTTTAATTCTCTATTAGATTTGGTTATTAGGTTGATGGTGTGAACTGATGAACAAGTGTCTATATTATCTGTCACAACAAATTCCATGGTTATTAGGACAAAAAAGTTGATAAACTGAAAATCTGATGCCTTAAGGGATTGGTAGCTAACAACAAGTAGGTTGCCCTTTCCTACAACACGTGCCAGTGGCAGCATCTTAGAAAAAAGGACAAGAACTAGTCAGGGAAGACTCTTGAACCCAGGAGTTTAGTTTGTAGTGTGTAGACTGAATGTTTTCCAGCTTGTTCCACTGTGTCAGGGTAGCCTTTCTCAAAAGAGTGTTAATCAACTGAGGCTGCTCTATTTTTGACATTCTCTGATGAGTTAGAAGTTAATCTTAACAATGGTTAAATAATTTTAATTCATCAAATGAAGCGAATCCCAATTTAGGTTAAATTTGACCTTTTGTACATAGAGATTCAAAAATATAAACAGGTTTGAAAATTGTTAGGAAAAGTTTGGAATCTTTGCGACAATTATTTGGAATCCTCATTGGAATGAGTATGTATCTCCACATATTTATACTTGCTATATTTTGGAGAGGGCACGACCATAAAATGTGGCCTTTCTATTCAGGAATCTAGAAGTGATAATGTAGCACTGAAGGGAGTTTGTTGTGATAGATAATATAGATACATGTTCATCAGTTCACACCAGCACTGTCATAATTAACATACTTGGTCAAATAATTCCTTTAATCAATAAATACTTATTAACTGCCTACATTCCAAGCAGTGTGTCAGACCTGGAAATGTAGCACACAGAGGTGAGTATATCGTATACCCTCCCTTTCGGAAGTTCATTTGTGAGGCAAATACGCAGACGTCTGGAGAGTATGATGTGATGAGTGTTGTCACAGTCAGGAGCGGAGTGCTGTGGCAAAGCCAGGGGAGAGCAGCATCGGGTGGGGCTGTGCAGTCACTGAAGGGAGGAATACTGGAGGAAGAGAGCAGGAAGTTTCTTTACATTAAATAACCAGCTCCTGGAATCAGGACTCCTTTGTCATATGTGTGTTCCCTGAATTATTTCAGTGCATAGGCCCTTCCCTGAGAGCTCTGTTCATGTACATTTTTGTGCAGTGGCTTCTTCTTTTATGATGTTTTACACACGTGTTCAGCAAGGCACCCAGTGTAATTAGTCAAAAGACTTGACAAGAGAAGTGGTTCTTCTAACTTTGAGCTGCTTCCATCTCTTTCCTTTTGTCTCTGTTTTAGTGTCATAAGTCCCATAGATGGGAAGTCCATGGAGTCTATAACAAGTGTGAAGATATTCCATGGATCAGAGTATAAAGCAAATGGAAAAGTCATCAGATGGACAGAGGTAAGGAAATGAAACTTGGCATCCTTCACCTCCTTTGAAGACAACTTTTGCTCGGCCCAGAGACACATTCTGGGCTGATTCTGGAGGATAAGAAAAATAAATAAATAAAATCTCTCTGTTTACCTTCTATACTCCAATTCTCTCTGGTCTGTCTTAGCTCACTAGGAAGAAATGCACAAAGTGCGGCCTGCAGCAGTCAGACATCTCCTCCCGATGAACTAGTGTTTAGAGATTTGTTCACATTGGAACTCAAGAAGGGTGTATCTCTGAAGGGTGCATACCATCTTTGCTGGATTCTTCAGAAAGCTGGGCTGGTTATGCTGTAGTTATAACTGTCTTGGATAACACAGTCTTTAAAAAATAGACTTATCTCACCAATAAGAAAACTAAAGCTCAGAAACTAACTTGTCCAAGATTACATGGCGACTAAGTAATGGCTGAGTCCTGATTCAAACCCAGATCTGGCCAACTCCTAAGCTCTTTTCCACTGTATTGTTCCTTAACATGAAAGCTGTGTTAGAGGCTAACTTGGGAATGAGAGGACAGGGCAGAAACCCTGTATATGTGTACATGTCAGACAAATCAGACAAATCAGAAAGTTTATTTTCTGAGAGTAAACAGGTAGGTCCTATGTCTCAACTTCTCTTGAACCTCATTTATACTTGTCTATAAAATAAAGTATTAAATGATAAGATCTCTAGGATTTCTGGCAGCTTTAAAAATCTTATTTTTTTTTTTAAATCTAAGAAGTTCTTTGACTTCTACCTTTTCCATTTTACACACAGGGTAACTGAGGCCAAGGGAGGTTAAATGCCTTACCCAAGTTTACTAGCTGGTTCCTGACAACACATAGACTAGAGGTTCTTCAGTTCTTGAGCTGTTGTTCCAAGTGACTTATCTTTCATGCCATGCTTGGTGTTTTCATATGTGGCTGAGTGGTTTTATCTGCTTGCTTTGTAATGATCATCCCTTTGATATATTTTGAGTAGTGCAGGGTCTGGAACATGTAAATGTCTTTATTGCTTACAAAGTAGTTTGACCTGTGTTTCCTCCTTTTTGCTCCCTAGTAACCAACTGAGGTAGGGAGATGAGAAATGAGAAATTACATAATGAGTAAACAGTCTCAGAGAGGCCGGGTGACTTGAGACTTGCCTAATGCTGGTTGCTGGCAGAGCCAGGGCCAGAAGTCTCCTGAGTCCCACTCCAGAGCTCCTTCCATCGTTTCATGCTGCCATTCTCACTAGTGCATCGGGCGTAGGGCTTCAGAGTGGCCCCTTTGCAGTATTCTTAGTATAAGCCACTGCTTGAGCAGTAAGCTAGGGTGTGGTATATAGAAGCATTGTGTATTTACGTATCTGTATCTTTTACGTTTTGCTTTTATATCATTTAATTTTTATAATAACCAGAGAGAATAGGTGCTTCCCATTTTACAGAGGCAAACCGGGCATTAATAAGCTAAAGGACTTGCTCATGACCCTCCTCTATGTGACTAGGACTCAAGTCTCAGTTCCAAATCTGCTATGCTTCTGCTTGCGCCCAGTGCAGTGCTCAGTTCAAGGACACTGACACAACTCTGGCCTCAGCAGTGGCAGAGCCATGTGGTGGGAAAAACTGTCTGTGATAAGAGGCAGATTCTGGTCTAGGCCCTGAGCAAGTCACCTCCCTTCTATGAGTAATCAGTAATATGAAGGTGTTGGGTGACATGATCTATAAGGTCCGTTCTCTTAGAAAGTTGTCCACATATTAGGGATTCCTTTTACAAGTTTACAGTGCAAAATGTAAGCCATTCCCGGTTCTGCGTAGAACATACCATTATGACCATGGCCATGGCTTTCAGCTAGATAGGCAGATAGCAGCTACCATTTTGTGGATGCAGAGACTGTGAGAGGCAGAGGCTGTCTCTTAGATGTAAGATGTCAGTGCCCTACTTTTCTTGGCCCAAGGACCTCGTGGTGTCCGAGGTCTTCCTGCACATCTTAGGGAATCAGGTTGCTCATACACGTGAGTTGGTGTACTCATTTCTTCCTACATCTCCTAGGCACAAGTTTAAAAGTCTCTTTTGTTTGGGGACCAGGTGTTCTTCCTAGAAAATGATGACCAGCACAGTTGCCTGAGTGATCCCGCAGATCACAGCCGACTGACCGAGCACGTTGCCAAGGCTTTTTGTCTTGCTCTGTGTCCCCACCTGAAGCTTCTGAAGGAAGATGGAATGACTAAACTGGGACTACGTGTGACACTTGACTCAGATCAGGTAAAGGGTCTCAGCCTTTGAAGCGGGCCTTGGGCAGTGTCTGTTTTCTGACATGTGAGTTTTCCTGCTGCAACCCAGAGAGTATAAGTCTCTGGACCTTGGGCCTGACCAGATATAGTATTTAGCCTTCCCTCTGTTGGTAATACAGCTGGATGTGCTGCTTGGTCAGACTCTCTGAACCACTGGAACTCTCTGGCTTCCTCCCCTGAATTCTTGCAAGGACTTTTCTTTTTAGTGTGGGCTAAGAAGTGTGTGTGAGGACCAGCCACCTCCGGTGTGAATGACATCAGGGCCAGCCTTTGAGACTCCCCAGCCCCGCCCTTTGGGAATCATTCTGCCTCCTTTAGAGAGCAGGTCCTAAGCCGTCCCATATCCTGTCATTTTCTTAAACTACAGAAGACTTCTGCCGACTGGCCTCTGCAGCTCCCACCCCTTACTGGCAACATTTCCAAGCTAGTTAGTGGCTAGGACTTGAACTATTTCCCCATTGGGTTTCCTGTCAGTTCAGGTCTCCTGTGGCCGGGCTTCCCTCCCTGTCTTACTTATTAACCTTTTTGTATGCTGTTTGTAGTCACAATCCAGTCTTAGTGCACCCTGCCCCCACTTCCTTTCCCAGTGTCTCTCTCCTGTGGCCTAGCACTCTAATCTCCCTACATTTCTTTTGGATTTTAGATCCGTGTGACATGTCCCAGTGTTCCTGCTTTGATGCAGAGTTATGTCATTATCAGGGAAAATGTGAAAGGTTATATGTTTGGCTGCATTTCCTGACTAGTCATCAGTCAACAGATATAGTTATTTTCTACTAAAGGTCTTGCCCAGTGCTGTACTAAGCATGTCAAGGTAATACAAATGAGGTATTACGGTTCTTTCTCAAATGGTACTGAAAATCTGGCTGGAGAATTACCGCACATAAAACAATTTAAGAACAAACATTTTTCTGCTAAATGTGTAGGGCTGTCGAGGGCAGGGGCCCTGTTTACATTCATCCTTGAATTCCTGTGTTTGTAGGTGTTCAGAAGATGGTGTGTGGAAGAATGGATGGAAGAACAAGTGTTCAGTTCCTGTTGTGTTAGGGAGTTTACCCAGTATATTTCTCGTTTTAATTTTCACAACCAAAGGTTTACGTATTACTGCTGACATTCCATACCTCTCTGTGCCCCGTCCCCCCTTCCTGGGAAACTAAGACGCTAACAGATTAAGTGTCTGGCCCAAGGTCTCACAGCTATCATGTGGTAGAGGCAGGATGAATGATAGGATGGTAAGTGACAATTCAGGGAAGAGAAGGAGAAGTTTGTGTCTACCGCCAGTTCTAGCCCCTGGTCAAGAAGGACATCTCCTTTCCTGCTCAGCCTCCTTGGCCCTCAGCCCTCGGGAGAGATCTTCTCTGTCCAGTAACCTCTCCTCCCCTTCTTTCTGCGGTGTAGGTTGGCTATCAAGCAGGGAGCAATGGCCAGCCCCTTCCCTCGCAGTACATGAACGATCTGGACAGCGCTTTGGTGCCGGTGATCCATGGAGGGGCCTGCCAGCTCAGTGAGGGCCCCATCGTCATGGAACTCATCTTTTATATTCTGGAAAACATCGCATAGACAGAGAGGACTTCATTTTTTTCTGTTCAGACCTGTTGCAACAGCAGTCATACCCAAATCATTTGCACTTTAGAACTGGAAAATTAAGATTTTGTTAACACTATTAATGGGGGAGGGGGTGGGGTGGGGGTTTGGGGGACGGGGTGGGAAAGGGTGGGTGGGGGGACAGATGTTCCATAATTCTAAGTCTTCTATGCATTGTCCACCGAGAAGATCTGGGCAGCTTCTGTTACTGCACCACAGTTACGCTATTCTTGCAGCTAATCCCCTTCTGTTACTGTTTAGACAAGAGTTCTGCTCCTCTGTTTTAAGACTTACTTTTGGTCTTGTGCTCAGAAATGTTCAGATGGGTACAGCCATCACCAAGGGTGGGGTGGGAGGGCAGAGGGGAAATAAAAAATGAAGCGTCAGTCTTGAACTCTTTGTATAGGATGGATATAAAAAGGACAGTTTCACGCTGATCTTGTCCCAGTTACATCACAGCAACTTCAAGGAGGAGTCACACTTAGATTTTTTGTTTTTACTAGATTATTTATTGAAGTGAATCAAAGACCCAAAGGATTATCTCTCTTCTATTCAAGGAAGGGCGACTCAGTGTAAATGAGGTCACCTGGATAGTAGAGCCAATTACAGGATCTCTCAAGATCTGCCAGAGTGGATGAGACACTGAATCGGGCCTTTCTGTGAAAGCTGACAGGATATACCCAAGACATTTTTAGTTATAATATACACTAGAGGTATTTTACTTTATGCCATGCCATGCCCTGCCGCTTGCAGGATCTTAGTTCCCTGACCAGGGAATCGAACCTGGGCCCTGGCAGTGAAAGTGCAGAGTCCTAACCACTGGACCACCAGGGAATTCTCTACACTATAGGTATTTAAAAAAATATTTTATTGAGAAATAATTTAAACTTCCAGGAAAGTGGCAAGTTAAAAAGTCCACCACCACCACCACCTACGTATGCTTTACCCAGATTCAGCTATTGTTCTCAGATTAACTCATTTGCTTTATCAGTGTTCCTTTCCTTTTCTCTCTCCATAAAAAACTGAGGCACTTGAGAGTAAGTTGCATACATCATAGCCCTTTATCCCTAAATACTTGATTTGTTTCCTAAAAATTAGCACATTTTCTTCCATAACCATAGGACAGGTCTCAACTTCGGTGTGATACTTTAACCTAGCATCTGTCCAATAATGTCCTTCACAGCATCTTTCCCCTCCAGTGAAGCTTCCAGCATGATAAGACAGACATGGTAAGTTGCTGTCATGATTCACCTTTATCTTTTATGTCATTAGTATTTTTGGTGAATAAGGTTCCCCCAACTACTCATTTCTTAATAGAAAATGCCTCATTTTGCATTCAGTTGGTATTTCCTCATAATTAGGTGAATTACGCATTGTTGGCCAGAATCCTCCCTAAGTGATGTTGTGTCCTTCTTAGGACACAACAGGGGTCACTTAAGTGACCCACATCAGGGGTCACTTAATGTCCTTCTGCCCCTCACTGATGGTAAATTTTCATCACCTGGTCAAGGTGTGGTCCAGTTTGTCCACTGTATATTTTCCCCTTTGGAACAAATAACCAATATGTCTAGAGATACTTGCAGATTATCTTGCTCACTGAAATTTCCCCTTACGAGTTAGCATTCTCTGATGTTTCCTGTCTGAATTGATCTCTTGATCTTTTACTATAATGGCTACAAATGATTTCTCAATTCCAGCACGTCCTCTACCTTTATCAGTTGCACTTGATTATCTATAAGCAAAAGCCCTTCTTTCTTATTTATTCATGTAATTAGTTTTCATTGTGGACTTGGGATTACTTTTTGAATGGTTCTAATTCATTATTTTGGTGCTCAAATGGTCTCAGCTTTGGCCAGAGAGAACCCCTTCAGGTGAGCTCCCACATCCTTGTGACATGCTCCTAACATTTTTCTGAACACTTCCTTTTCTGGCCTAACAAGATGCCCCAGGGCCATCTTGGGCTAACCCTGTCCCAGCCTTGGAATCAGCCTGTTTGTTTTTTGTTTTTTGTTTTTTTAAGAGGAAGTGGTATTAGAAGCCAAGATTTGATTTACCAAATTATTTACCAAATAATATTATTTGGTTTACCAGATAATATATGTGATGCACTCTGATCATTTTCTCCTTCATTAAGAATTTATTTTGGTCACAGACCAAATAGATTTCACAACCCACAGTTTGAAAAACACTGCTCTAGGGCAACTCACTTCCTTGGCACTGGCATCTTCTAAACACCCAGGCCAAGCGAGAGGTTGGTCCCTCTTCAGTGAAAGCACAACTCCAAGAAGCCCCTGGAAGCTAGTGCGGGCCTCTGAGACAGTGAGAGGCTGCTCCTCAGTGGCTGGAGCTGGGCTTAGCACTTGGCAATTACAGGCTGTGGAACTACGTTTAGGGCAACAGCTGTTTTCTGAGGCCCAAGTGTGTCTAGCTAGGTTAATTCTCTTCCGTGGTGGGGGAAATCAACATTCTACATCTGCCTCTCCACAGCCTTCGCTGATGGTGGCTGCAGAGAGCTGGGATTGTGACCTTTCCCGTAGACTTGGAGCTTCTAAGGCAAGAAAAGAATGGGAGCCCACCGAACACCAACTTGTAAGGACCGAGCCCTTGGACTGTCACCCCCCAAACCTGACAGGCACAGGATGCACTTGTTAATAACAGGATTAATAATACTAGTAGTAGGTATTTGGGTGTAACATCTAGCTTGGTCTAAATATAAATTGGAGCTTCTGTAGGAGCTGGCTCCCTTGGTCCTGTCCTCCTAGAGAAGTTACCTTTCTTCCTGCCACCTAAATAGATCTTGCAGTTATACATACCTTTTGGGATCAGTGCAAACTTTTAAATTCCCCTACTCTGGCCCTGCACAGTCAGGTCCATTCTCAATTGCATAAAATGTCCTTTATGTTTAGTAAAATCATCTTGTGGAATTGGGCATAAAATAGCCAAAGCTAGTTCACTGTTTTCCCTCGTTTCATTTTTGTTTTTATACACTGTATGTTGTATAGAACTGAAACATCACATTTCTAAAGAAGGCAGATTCTTCTATAATGTAAACTTAGATTGAGATACAGAGATCCTTATAAAGAGGAACAGAAATTGCCATTCTGGTAACATTAAATTTTTAAAAACTAAATTCTTACCAAATGCTCGGCAATGTAGTTTCTCCATTTCTTTTTATCAACTCTTATCTGAGCACCTACCAGACTCTAGGGCTACAGAAATATGCAACTTTGCCCTGTATAAGTTCCCATCTAGTGTCTTCCCTCATGCCCAGTGTTTCCTGAATGCTGGTGAGCTCAGAATTTCCAACTGAATTTACTTCTATCATAAATAGTCATCTGGGGAATAATTTATGCATTTAATGCATTTCAGACAACAAGCAAGCAATCTGCTTAACGCTGTTTCTAGAGTAAGTTTGTGACGGTGGTTTCTATTTTAATAATAATGCTAAAATAATTTTAATAATGACAGTAATGGGATTTGGAGGATTGTAATGTAGCCAGAAGGGATAAGGAGCAGAATAGGAATGATAACGCCCATTTTAGAGTTTGGGAAGCTGAGGCCCAGAGAAGGGAAGAATCTATCTGTGATGGAACTGGACCAGGTGCAAGCCACCTGCCTCTACCTTCTACCAGTCTCAGCTCCACACAGTTTCATCTTAAAAGCAGTTGCCTTTACTTTTTTTTTTTTTTTTTTTTTGCGGTACGTGGGCCTCTCACCGTTGTGGCCTCTCCCGTTGCAGAGCACAGGCTCCGGACGCGCAGGCTCAGCGGCCATGGCTCACGGGCCCAGCCGCTCTGCGGCATGTGGGATCTTCCAGGACCAGGGCACGAACCCGTGTCCCCTGCATCGGCAGGCGGACTCTCAACCACTGCGCCACCAGGGAAGCTCTGTAGCCTTTACTTAAGGGGCAAGATCTTTTAAGAGCTGCCCACACATATTTGGAAAACAAGCGCTCAAAAATTGGGAAGCAACAATGCAGGTTTCAGAATAGTGCTATAAGAAAGGAAAATAATAAACTAGTCTGCCCTTTAATTGTGAGCAAGACTTCCTGATTCTGAGATAAATTTCTTCCATATTTTATTCAGTTCACTAATTCAAAAGAAAATGTGCCTTGCCCTAAATTGAAAAGAAATTTTAAAATTTAAAAATGATTTGGGTTGTGGCTGATTCTCAACTGCTCATAAGTCACTAATCTGCGATGCTGAGTTGCTGCATTTGGATAAATCTTAGGAGAAGATGAAGCTGGGCAGGCTCCTCCCATGCCAGTGACCCCTGCATGCCGTGGCTAAAACAAAGGCCTTTTAAGAACCTTAGTCTCTAAGTCCAGTGGGCGGCTTTGTCTTGCCTCTCTCAGCCTGGAAGTTCTGTTTTCCAAAAAGCAAAGGGCAGTTAAGCAGAATGAAATTGAACAGGTTATGATGGGAAATCTCTGAGCCACAGAAAACTTCCTATCAAATTTCTAGCAGAGGAGTGAGTTTAGAAATTCCTAGGGCTGGCAGAAGCTTCAAGCCCTCTTAGCACTGGTGAGTTGGATGCAAACCCTGCGGGGAAGACTAGGTTGAGTCAGGAACCCTCTTTGCCACCCCTCTTTGCTCTAGGCCACCTTAGGAGGGCTAACAACCCTCCTTTTCATTCTAGATGGCTGCTTGTATGACATATAGATATGACTGCATTTAAGGGTTAAGGCTCACATCAATGGAATTTTTGGTAGTTCACTCTGATAGGTAAGACTGGCCAGCAAGCTCTCAGAAAAGTTATTTGTTGTCCCTGCTCTGTTACCCACTATAAGCTCTGCTCTTAAGGGCAGGGAAGCATGGTTTGGCTCCATCCCAGAAAAAGACACACACACAAAAGCTCAATCCCCGAGCTGTGCATTTGCGATACTATAGTGATCAGTAAGTTGAATGTATCTGCTTTACATAAAGCCTTAAAAAATTATCTTCAGGAATGCTTTGTTGAACTTAATGCTTCAAAAAAAGGGGGGAAAAAGATGCGTTATTAAAGTTTATTTCTAAGAGATGTAGAATATTGCAGTTTTGAACATTAAATCTGTTGCAACTATAAATCCCTCCATTATTTCCATCCATTCAGAAAAACAAAGCCAAAGGAGAATTTCTTGGGAAGAAACGAAGGGATTTCCCTAGGTGATGAGAGGCAAGGCTTCCCCTACCCTGTCTCTAGAGGAAGCCGTAGCAGCAGTTTCTGTCAATTAACAAATGTTACTGCCACTCTGGCTTTAAAAAGTGACAGGGAGCAGCAGGGCTTTTGTTTAGGACTTTGATGGTTACTTTGTGAGGAGAGTGTAAATCCCCTACAATGAGTTAATTAGACCTAGTTTCTTAAATAAAATCAGCTACATAACATATATACACATATATATATATTTTTTCTTTCCTAGTTAACATTCTTTCAGTCTTAGGTACATGGACCAACCTAACACAGCCCTACCCTTACTTCCCACCACACAGTCCTGACCAAACTTGCACTGAGAGCTCTGAGAAGCAGGGAGGCTCGTGCAGCAGCTGTCAGGAACCAAGGCACAGGCACAGGCAGGGCAAACTGAGGGGGTAAACTGAGTTGTGTGGGATAGGCTGCCACTGGCCACCTGGAGTCACAGGACCCTGCCCCCACCCTAAGCAGGGGGTGTGGCAGGGTGTCCAGACCACACTCGAGTCTTCCCATCCCTTACAGTTCTATCTTTTAAAGGCACATCTAGAAATGGTGCAACTGGGGGCTGGGGCAAGCTGCAAGCAGTTGCTACCCAGGGGTTAAGGGGTTACAAGACTCCATGGCAGAGCAGTGAGGCTGTCCTCGCCCTCCCCCAGATGGAGGGGTAGGAGCAATCTTGGAATCCAGCCCGTTTGGGTGGAGGCCTGGGGAGGGGCCGGCGACAGGAACGACTAGGGCCGTGGTCGATACGCAAGTACGTCACAGGCCTTTGGTGCTTGTGCAGCAGCATCTCCTTTATGTACAATGACCTCTATAGCCAGCAAAGCGGGGGTGGGGGGGCGAAGCTGGAGAGGAATTGCTGGCCTGACTCCACTCCCTACATTGACCCTCTGTTGCACAAGGGCACAAAGCTCAGGAAGTCTAAACTGCAGTGAATGTACAAGTAGATTTTAGAAAGTGTTTCCTGAAGACAGACCTGGGAAAGTTAACTTCCTTCCCCAGTTCTGCTGAAGATCGTGAGACACTGAGCCTGAGCGCTACCCAACCGACAGTTTTGCCTCTTGGTCTTCCTCACAGATGAGAAACTCCTAGGCTTTCTCCTTAGATATGAGTTGAGTACTGGAAGGGTCCCTGGAGGGCCCAGGCAGTGACCAGGGGACAGAGGTTCTAAGGGCCCAGAGAACTGCCCACCTCACAGGCCCCTGGGCTCCAGGACCAGCCAGTTCTCGGTGACCATCTGCACATCCTGGCCACTCAGAGGCTCCCGCAGCCTCACCTTCACCTCCAGCTTGCCCCCAGTGGGCTTCCTTCCGTCCAGGACCTGTGAGGACCACGGAGAGGGAGATGGTAACTGAGGGGAAAGGGGTGGGGAGCAGGGAGCTCCCTGTGCTCACAGGTGAGGAGACAGAGGAGCTAAAAGCATCCTGCATCTCAACACCAGAGTCTCCATCTCAGGACAACCCCACCCTCCTGCTGTTTGATGGTGGTGGTTTTAGGTAAGTCTTATTTAAAAAGTCATATGTAAATCCAAATAAGCACCAATGCTCTGAAGTGGAAGTAAGAAACCTAGAGCTCTGCTTCCTCAATTTTCCCCACAGTCCCCTTGGCAACTCCTGGAAGAAATGCTCTGGCTTCAAGGTGCAGCCTGAAAAATCACTGAGCCCAAAACTTCAGTTCACAGATGGCCCAGAGAGAAGTGAATGATACCGTCACACAGCCACTGTGCAGCAAGGTCAGGACGTGCTTGTCTTTCCAGCCGCCACGCTACTTCCCTCCTATGCAGGAGACGGGGCGGCTGGAGTTCAAAGCAGTGCTACAGAATTGTGAAGTCTAACCAACCTCACTGGGGCTGATACAGGCCCCACTTAAGAACTCCCCCTAACAGGCAGAGGCAATGTAGTGGGAAAAGCCGCAGCCTACGAAGGCATCAGCCAGGGTCTGGGCCTAGTTGTGCCAGAGAGGCTATGTACGAGCTTGTGGAACACCCTTCTCCTCTGGGAACCTTAGTTGCCTCATCATCAGGGGCAAGTTCTGGGAGTCCCTGTGAAATTCAGTGAGTTCAGGGAAGCTTAAGGGGCTGTCTGGGGCTGATTCCTAAACACGGACTAGCTGTGTTCTGGTGGGTCCCTCCTCAGGGAATACATTATCAACTTTATGTCCAGAGCTTGTTCTGCTTCATCACGTTGCCAGACAACTGCCTCAACCATAACCTGCCCCCAGACACCTAGGAATTTGTGTGTGCCAAGTTGACAGCTGTGATCAGGCCCCTCAAAAGCCCCCTAATCCACCATCCCTGGGAGCCTGAGTAGTGCAGAGCGTCTTGGAAGGATTGTAGCTACTTCCTCTCTGGGTGACGCTATGAAATTTTCTCAGACCCTCTGAATCTCTTCATTTGTGAAATGGGCATAGCACATACTCTATAGCACACTTATGGATATTTTTAAATTAATGGGCACAAAAAACCCACAACAGGGACTGATGTTCAGTGAACGTTGGCTCTTTTCTTGCCAAGTCCTCCGATTTGCCCACCCTACCTCCACAATCTCTCTGATCTCACACTCATTCTCCAGACGCTCCAGTTTCAGGTGGGCTGTGCCGACCAGCTTGTCACTTCTGAAGAAGGATCTGGAAAGCCAAGAGTCAGCAGAGGATTGGACTGGGCAGGGAAGGCAGAAGTGAGCTGGCTAAACCCAGCACAAGAAAACTAAATAGTAGCAGGGGCAGCAGCAGCAACAGAAACCAATCCTTCCCCCCAGCCCACCTTGGCAGTGTGACTGACCAGAGCCCTCACCCTTTGTGGAAGATTTCAAACTTGATTCCTTTGCTTTGAATCACCCTCCTGAAGCCCCGGTGGTTTCGGTTGATGTTTAGTTTGAAGAGCTGATCAAATTCTGCAAGAGTGGGGAGAAGACAGAGGAACTTGGCTCTCAGGGATTTCCTGACGAAGTGGAAACTGGCCCAGGGCTGGCCTCCCCTCTCAATCTTTCTGCCTGCAATTCGGAGTCACTGCCACCAGAGGGAGGTAGAGAGAGCATCGAGGTCCTGGCCTTGAAGTCCACTTGGACAGTTCTTGTTAGACACAGATCAAACCAAAATGGGAAAGGCTTGGAATTTGGAGTCAGGATTCCTGGATTCAAGTCCTGTTTCCACCATCTCCTTGCTGTGAGGCCCTAGGCAAGTCCCTCTACCTCTCTGAGCTTCAGTTTCCCCAATTACTTTAGAGAAGTAGTAGTAATACCTGCCTGTATCTGCTAAGCTGAGAAGACCAAGTAAGATAATAGATCTGAAAGCACTCTGGAAACACAAGTGCTGCACAGATATATCAGAGGGTGAGAGGGAGGAGAAAGCAGCCCTCACGTGGGTCCTCACCTGGAGAGTTTGTGTTTTTCACCACAGCTGTTTTGTTTTTTTGAGCCTGGTCCTAAAGCAGTGAGAAGAGAGGAGTCAGGACAGCTTGAAAAAACAGAGGTACAGGGCCAGGAACTCTGGGCTACATCAATGCCGAGGGAAGGGACCCATAGAGGGAATGTGCCCAAGGGTCTTCAAACCCCTCCCTATAGCCAGACTCCAGGGACGGGGAGAAATAGAGCACAGGGCCCTGGAAGGGAAGATGGGGTTCACAGGATCCTATTGCTACCTGAATCTCACCGAATTAGGATAGTGGAACTCAAACCGCACAAAAGCATCCAGGTCATCAGGGGTCACCCCTATGAAGGAGAAGCAGGAGTCAGGGTCAGAGGGAGTAGCCAGGAGTCCAGCACTTGATGCAGAGGGAGAGCCAGTGCCTCCCTAAGCAGCCAGGAGTGGAGAGTCTAGACAAGTGCCTCTTAGAGTAGGGGTGGCCCTAGGGCTACCTGGAGGGGCTGGGAGGTTCATTCCCCGGACAACAATCAGATGCATTTCTGTGCTGTTCAGTTCTGCGAAGATCCTAGAGCCAGGAAGCAAGGATAAAGAGCCCAAAGTGAAGGAGAGCAGTAGGAAAAGGTCCCCTCTTCCAGTGGCTGCCTACCCAGCAGGGTGGTGGCCAAGAGGAGAGTGGGCCCAGGGAAGCAAAGCTTGTCTGAGTAGAAGCAGCAGAGCTGGCGTGCAGACCTCGGTCTGTGACCCCTAGTCCAGGGCTCTTTCCCCAGCCACCACACAGCTCTGAGCCCCTCCTCACAGACAGGCACCATGTCCTACTGCTCCCCAGCCCCAGGGCCTACTTCAGGGTCAAGCCTGGGAAGCTTCACTCAAGGGGCCTAAGTCTCCACCCCTGGCTCCCAGCTTCTTGCCCAGTCCCTGCCTGGAGCCACGGTCTCCCTTAGGCTTTGGCACCTCACAGTTTGGAATGTCTTCAGCTCAAAGTGGTGGCTGGGAGGGTCAAGGCCCTGGGCCTGGGCCAGCTGCAGGATCTCAAGCTGCTTCTTGCGGTCTTGAGCAAGATTCTCAAACCTGACAGGGACAGGTGTGCACATCAGCATGGCAGGGCTCATTTTCTGCTCCCCACCCCACAAGCTCCAGCCCCAGCCCCGCACTTACCGGGTAGTCTCGGCCACATTGCCCTGGTGCATAAACTGCTTGGAGAACAGCACACACTTCTGAAAATGGGGGCTCAGAGTGAATCCAGAGTCCAGAGCAGGACCCGTCTAGGTTGGCCTTCGAGGCCCGACTTCTGAAAGGTCCAACCTTCTCTAGCCTCACCCCTCTCCTCCAACACGTACCTCAAATTCACTGCTCCCAAGTCCCATTGCACTTCTCTGAGTTTTTGCTGTTTCCTCTCCTGAGGATAGCCATTCCCCTAAATTCCCTTAGCAAACTCCTATTCTTCATTAAAACCTAACAGAAAGGGACTTCCCTGGTGGCGCAGTGGTTAAGAATCCGCCTGCCAATTCAGGGGACACGAGTTCGAGCCCTGGTCCGGGCAGATCCCACATGCCGTGGAGCAACTAAGCCCGTGTGCCACAACTACTGAGCCTGAGCTCTAGAGCCCATGAGCCACAACTACTGAGCCCCCGAGCCACAACTACTGAAGCCTGTGCTCCTAGAGCCCATGCTCCACAACAAGAGAAGCCACGGCAACGAGAAGCCCGCGCACGGCAATGAAGAGTAGCCCCAGCTTGCCGCAACTAGAGGAAGCCCACGCTCAGCAAAAAAGACCCAAGGCAGCCAAAAATAAACTAATAAATTAAAAAAAAAAACCTAATAGAAACATCACTTTAGAAAGCAGACTTGCAGGCAGCCGTTCAGATAGATACACATACACCCAGTTATACATCTATGTATATCTTACATACACACACACATGCATATCTGTCTCCCCAAACACTTCTTCCTCCCATCTTCAAAGTAATTCCTCCTGCACTCTGTTTGAACTTCATAACCACCCTGCAAGAGGGGCATTAATCATCCATTTTATAGATGAGGAAAATGTGGTTCAGAGAAGGGAAGTGCCTTACTCAAGATCACACAGCCAAGTAAGTAGAAGAGCTAGAATTTGAATCCTATCTTGCCTTTCACCAAGGGGAAGCTGTGGGCACTGAAAGGGGAGGACAGACAAGCAGTTTACTGACCTCATGTTGCTCCAGAAGCATTTTTTGTAGCTGGGCATACACCTCCTCAGCCTTCTGAGAGAGTCGCAGGTCCTCATGGTGGATCAGGATGAAGTCGCCCTCCTCATCCGTTAAGGGTGAAGGCACCTGCCCAGGTCACAAGGCCCCTCAGGGGCCTCAAGAGTTAGATTATTCCTCTACTGAGCCTAACAGACACAGGAATCCAAACGAAATGTTTCTCCAGCCTCTGGTAACCTCCAGTGATGGGAACTCATTGCCTGCCATCCTATCCCAGGCTGCTACAATGCTCTGCCTTCCTCTGGCCTTGCCCGTCCTGGTCAGCTCTCACCACAGGCAGCCCCCCTGGCCTCCCCTGGCCTCTCCTGGGGTCCTGGGACAGAGAGATGCACAAGCACAAGGCTTTCTCAGCTGTCACCACATCCTATTCAGGTCCCACCTCCTCCAAGCAGCCACCTTGTTCAGTCTGCATGTCCAGCCGGCCACCCACCTCTCTGCCTGAGAAGTCCTGCTGCTCATTAACCAGGCGACACTCACCTTGGAGAGGTCCACAGGTCGGCCAGCCCGCACCTGGATGATCTGAGCCTCAAGGGATTTGGCCACCCGCAGATGGGCTTTGGCCTGCTCCAGGTCCTGGCCACGCTTGGCCTGCAGGGCTGCCCGCTGGTACTGCAGTTTCCGTGCCTGCAGCAGGGCCACCTGCTCTCGCACTGGAGGGAGGGGACGCTGGTCAGAGCCATGCCTGCCTCTCACTAGAGCCTTCACTCCTCCATCCCTCTTCTCCCCAACTCACCAGCCGGACTCAGTGACTCCTTAGAACTCGAGGTTTTGGACTCAGGCAGGGGCCGGGATGAAGGGACCAGAGGCTGTGCTGGCTTCTTGGCCACTGGGGCCTGGGCTGGGGGCTCATCCTGCAGGTGCCCAGGAGGCTGTCACAGGAGGCTGTTCCCCACCCCGGCCATGGCAGTTTCCAGACTCTGGCTCTCTTCCTAACACTGTACTACTTACTCACTGTGTGACCTGAAAGGAATGGCTTTCCCTCGTGGGCCCTAGAGAGTCTCAGAGCTAGAAGAAGCCTCGAAAGCTCTCTGAGCTAACCTCCCAACATGAGACAGCAGGGTAATGGGGATCAAACCTGGGCTCTGGAGTCAGAAACACCTTGGTCTGAATCCAGCTCTGCTAATTCCTAGCTGGGTGCCCTTGCCCAAGTTTTTTCTCTGTAAAGTAGAAGAAAGAATATCTACCTCGCTGGGCTTGTTAGTGTGGACACCAGTGTTTGGGTTCACCCCTCATCTGCTGTTTCCCCCCACCAACCCCTGGAGCCTCGGGCACTCAGCCAAACCTTGTCCTCGTCCTCGTCTTCCTCTGCGGGGGCTGTATCCTCTGCGGAGGCCAGTTTCTGGGCAGCTGCTAAAGTAGCTGCCACCACATCCTCCTCAGTACCCATAGTGGGCTCCCAGCCAGGTATAGGGGGGAACCCTGTAGAAGAGAGACCCTGGGAGAGGGTTCGGGTAGCCTTGGGGAGGCACCAGATTGCTGCCGGTCCTGTGTGGGTCCTCCTGGGCATGGCTGGGATGGGTGGCTCCCCCAGAGCGGAGGCAGATCTGTGAGAAATCATTTCCCCTTCCCCCCATCCTGCTCAGGGACCTCATAAGCCCCCAGGCCAAGCCCCCACTCACCTGGAGGAACAGGCAACTCAGCAAAGTCAACTCTCCGTCCTGCTCGGTGGGCTCGAATGGCATCTTGATATTGCTGCAAGGGAAGGAAGGGAGGGATTGATGGTGGGCAGCAGTCTGCAGGCTCCGCTCAGGGAGAGACAGGAAGAGGACAAAGACAGCAGCCCCAGGAGGAAAAAGAGCCCCTGAGGCAGCAAGAGCTCCAGAGAGAGACAGACAGATGAAGACTCAAAGACCAGGGAGCAGACAGACAGCAGCCAGCCAAGGAGGGAGGCTACAGGCCCACCTTGGCGATACGCTCGTGCATCCGGGCCTTGCGCTCATCCCCACTGCCCCGAGCCTGGGTGCCTGCCTCACGGTACTTGTTCAGCCTCTGCTGCAGGGCGTCTAGCACTGTCTGTGGCTCAGTAGGGGCCACTTGAAAGGAGAAAGGAGATGGCCTCAGCTCTGCCTGCCTTCCCCCAGGCCCCCACTCCGTAGTCTCATCATCCGGTCCTACCTGGGGTGGCTGGGATGTCAGAGGCCATCACTGGCTGCACTCGCTCTACTGCTGGGTGTACCTCTGCGGGTGCTGTGGAGGCCTTGGAAGCCTGTGGGAGGGGCTTCAGGTCTGGGGGACCCAGAGCAGAGGTGTAGATGTAGGTGTGGGTGGGGTGCCTGGCCAGCCCCAGCCCCAGCCTGAGCAGGCTCCCCCCGCCCATTCCCACACTGACCCTCAGGTGCTGGGGGCATGGCACTCAGGTCCACAGGCTGCCCCTTCTCCAGGGCCTCCAGGACGGCCCCAAATCTCTGCAGCAGGAAGAAAAGCAGGTGTGGGCATAAGCCAGGGAATCCCAAGGATCTGGGCTGAAAAACTCCCCCTCAGGCCAGTCTCACTTAAGCCCAGTCGAGCTGTGTGACCTTGAGCAGGTCACCGCCCCATCTGTGAAATGAGGGATTGGACACAGGACCTCTGAACCAGATGCCATACCTTCCCAATCCTCATGAGCTCTCGGGCACGATCTAGGTCTCCAGCCCGCTTGGCGTTCAGGGCAGCCACTTTGTACTCTCTCTGTCGGGCCAACAGCAAGGCCCGTGGGTCTGGGTCTGAATCGGGGGGCCCAGAAATACTAGGGCTGCCCAAGAGGCTTGTCTCAGGCTGGGAGGGGTTGTCTATGGAGAAACAAAAAGTCCACAGAGAGGACATGAAGGTCAAAGAAGAAGGTCACCAGTGCCTCCAGGTCTGGTTGGCCTGAGGACCTCTTAGGGAAGGTGTGACTGACAGCAAGGGAACAATGGCAGGATGGCGAGGCAGGCCTTGGGCTCTGACCTTGGGAACCAGGATGGGATCTGACTCTCTCCAGATACCTGGCTCCACAGAGGGGGGAGCTGGGGGTTCTGCTCCAGGGCTCCTGCTGGTTGTTTCCTGAGGGGCCAGGGGCCTCTTGCCCAAGGCCACTGGAGGTGGGATCTCATCCTCACTGATCTTCCTGCCTTTCCTCACAGCAGCCAGCTGGGACTCCAGAGTCTGAGGGAAAGAAGAACCAGAAACCTAGCCAGCCATCACGGCCTGGACCCTGCTCAAAGACAGGCCCAGGATCCTTCCCCTCTGCAAGGCTGGCGGGGAGGCTTCCCCTCCGCTGGCCCAAGCTCCTCCTGTGCCTCGCCCTCTGCCCTCACCGCCCTCGGCCCCACTACTAGCCCTGCTCCCCTCTGCCCTCACCGCCCTCAGCCCCACTACTAGCCCTGCTCCCCTCTGCCCTCACCGCCCTCAGCCCCACTACTAGCCCTGCTCCCCTCTGCCCTCACCGCCCTCGGCCCCACTACTAGCCCTGCTCCCCTCTGCCCTCACCGCCCTCGGCCCCACTACTAGCCCTGCTCCCCTCTGCCCTCACCGCCCTCAGCCCCACTACTAGCCCTGCTCCCCAGCCGAGCCCAACCCACCTTCAGGCCGCGCTCACAGCGCCTGGCTTTGGCTGCTTCACCTGTCTCCTTGGCACTGGCCACCGCCTCCCGGTAGTTGTGGATCCGATCCTCCAGCAGAGCCTGCAGCCCCTGAGGCCCTCCAGCCTGTAGATACTTGAGTTCAGTGCCCCACCACTCCAGGGCCAGCCAGGCCCTTGCTGCTCCCTCCCTGCAAGGAAGCTGCCCCGGAAAACGAAGCTCTTGGATTCAAGGAGAAGGAAGAACCTAAAAGCCTCAAGGTGGGAGGCAAAGACTCACTGGAGAGGCCAGAGGCCATGTCAGAGGCAAACACAGAGGCCCAGACAATCTGTGGAGGCCAGGAAATGGCTGCAGGGGGCGGTCTGGGAGAACAGAGAGGCCTTTGAGGCCGGCAACCACCAAGGAGTTCCTTGGGCTCAGCCTCTGCTTGGGGCAGCTGCTGAAGGAGGGCCCTGGAAAGAGTTACCACAGTGTTCCTAGGCAAGCCATGCTCCGTGTGTGTTATACATGGACATGCAGGCACAAAGGACATGGACAAAGGCACAGTGGACCCTCCAGAACCCACCTGAGCCTCTGGGACTGAAGCTGTTAGGAGAGCTGTCTGCACTGGAGGTTCAATGTTCTCCTGTTCCTTCTCAGAGCCACCTGGGCTGGCTGTCTCATCGCCATCCAAGGGCCCAGCCTCCTCATCTGCACCCAGGACCTCCTGCAGCTCAGTCTGGGGAGACACAAGTCCCAGGAGCTGGGGAGCTTCATGACCATACCCACGACAGGACCCGAGAATCAAGGACACTCTCCCCCAGCAGTATTTCCCAGTATCACTCACTGTGCCTGAAAGTCCCCTCTACCAAAACACTCCTTTAATCTGACCAGGGATAGGCTTGAAATCAGTGAAGCCTCCAAATCTGAAAATCCCCAAGTACAGAGCTCAGACCACACATCAAAGGGGACAGATCTCACACCATACAGTCAGGAAAAGGGCCCAAGAAGGGCAAGGCAGTCAGTCAACATCAGCACACACAGAGGGAAGCACCCCAGGCCTCCTCCACAGGCTTGACCACAGAGCCCTCCAACACCAGCCGGGCAGACGCACCAGCAAGTCTGCATCGTCCTCCAGCCCTTCCTCCTCCTCCTCCTCCACATCCCGCAGGCAGTCTGCCGCCAACTTCTCGATGTGGGCCATAGGCAGTGGGGCTGGGGGAAGAGGGTCACAGCAACTCAGAGAAGATTCCCAAGGAGTAAAGGAGGGACTTCAATCCACTGAGCTGGCAGGCACACCCAGGTAGAAATCCTCCTTCCCCCCGACAGCCAAAGTCCCACCTCTGCTCTTCCTTTATGACCCAGTGCAGAAGACCCTCAGCAGGGAAACATGTCCAGGCCCTCCAACAGGCAACAACCTGCTCCCTTCTTGGCACTTTTGCTGTGGTAGTTATTCACAGACGTATCCATCCATTCCCCCTAACCACACCTTTCACATATATATAAAGATTTTTAACATTCATTTGAGCTTCACAGTAATTCTGCAAGATAGGTAATACTGGGAACTCCTGGCGGTCCAGAGGTTAGGACTCTCGCTTTCACTGCCGAGGGCCTGGGTTCAATCCCTGGTTGGGGAACTAAGATCCCACAAGCTGTGCAGTGTAGCCAAAAAAAATAAAAAATAAAAAATAAAAAGGCAATACTATCCACATTTTATGTATGAGTAAACTGAGAACTTTATTAATTTTCCTAACATTGCAATCCTGGTAAATGGCAGAGCCAAAATTCAAACCCAGGCTCATCAAACCCAAAGCAGGTTTGGACTGAGAGAGAAGTGATGGCCATCGTTCTCCCCAACCAGTGAGCCCCTTCTTGGGTCCTCTCCTTGTCCTCAGTTCAGGAGCACATGGGATGGGAGATGGTTCTCTCTAAGGGTTCCTGGTTTAGACCCTCTGACCCTCCCAGGCTTCAGGTCTCTGTCCTCTTCCAAGCTGGGGAGGGAGATACCACTTATTCATTCATTTGACGCAATTTCTGTGCACTCATTATGTGCCCAGTTCAGCCTGTGCTGAGCCCCTAGTCTATACCAGGCCCTGGCTAGGGCTAAGGATAGGGACCTGAGTCAGCCTGCGACTCCGACTGCTGACTGTCCACAAGGGACAGGGTGCAGTCCAGAAAGGAGTGAGCTCCCCATCACACAGCCACGTGAGCAGGGCAAGATGGCCTCTTGGTGGGAATGCTGCAGAAGGGACATGGGTATCAGAAGGACCGGATGATCTGGCCGGCTCCCCACCCCCTGCAGAGCCCACCTGGCCCCAGCATCAAGTGCTCCAAACTCACCCTGCCCCTTCGGTGCTGGCTTCTTGCCTGTGGTCCCTGCTTCCCCAGTGAGGGCCAGCAGCTCAGCCTCCAGATCCCCATCATCTTCAGTCTCCTCCATCCCCAGCAGCATGTCCTCAGGGCTGAACTCCATAAACAGCCCTAGCTGAGAGGAGACACACAACGAGGCAGAGGGTGGAGCCCAGCCCCAGAGCCAGCCTCCAGGAGCTCAGCGGCTCCTTTGCTGTCTGTGGGGCCTAATGTGCAGAAAGGGAAACTGAGGCCTGCACCGTTACCCCCTGGGATGCTTATCTCCCTGGTGACTCTGCAAAGAACCCAGTAAGACCCCACTACCATTATGATTACTAGCAACAAAACAGCACTAGCTTCCAGGCAGGGCATGTAGTAGCACTCTAGGTGACCATCTCAGTTACTTCTCATAATCCTGAGATACGTCCTATTTTCTTTTAAATTGTGGTAAAACACATGTAGCATGAAAACTACCATCTTAACAGTTTTTAAGTGTAGAGTTCAGTGGCGTTAAGTACATCCACAATGGTATGCAGCCATCACCACCATCCGTCCACAGAACACTTATTATCTTGCAAAACTGAAACTCTGTACCCATTAAACAACTCCCCATTGCACCCCCCACCCCGTAACCACTATTCTACTCTTTGTCTCTATGAATTTGACTACTCTAAGTAAAGGTAGGTCCTATTTTTATCTCCGTTTTCAGATGAAACTGAGACAGCCTTGTAAGTGGCAGAGCTAGAATTTAAAATAAGGTCTTGTGTCTTGAGTCTATGCCCTTTATCCTACCACCTCCCTTACCTGCCTCTTTTAAGACAATAAAAATCGGCTAAGAAGTCTCAGAACTTGCACCCAGAAGAAATAAAGGGAGAAAATTAGAGACTCCATCAGTCCCCGACTTGGGCCACGGCCCAAGTTGTGGGCAAGCAAAGCTGTGGCCCTAAATGAGGAATCCATGAGCGCACTGAGACTCCATCAGAACACCCTAAACTCTGGCGGTTCTTGAACCCTCCAGATCATTCACATGGAGGTGGCCATGGCAGGAGGAAGCCTGGGATGAAACACACGAGAGTTCAGGCCTCATCTCCCACATGTGTGTGGCAGGGGCGAGTCAGAGGGTCTCTAAGGGTTCTGCCAACTCCAGGAGGCATGGCTCAAAGTCTCTAGACGAACAGGGAAACCACACACGTGACCCAGTCTGCCCGAGTTGTCAGAGACCCTCACGCTCAGACTGACCTAGAGGTGAAGGTGAAGGTAAAGGTAAAGGAGGCTGTATATCCGTACCTGCTTGGCAGCTGCCACACCCTGGTCACTGGCCTGAGGGCCCTTCCGAGGTCTTGGCCCTGGCATCTTGGCAGCCTGGACACTCGTCTAATGGGGAGTCGAAGAGGCTCAGACTGGAGCAGCCTACAAGGCCCGCCCCCAATGGGTGTGGTTAGTAAACTCCCAACTCAGAGAAAGAAGGCAATGCTTAACACCCAAGGCTGAAACACCAGCCCTGGAAGTATAGCACTGAAGCAAGCACCATGGAAGATGAAAGGGACGTGGCCACCTGTTAATAGGCTTAAGGGGGGGAGTGTGGACACAATAAAAAGTTACCGAACTGACTGACAAATTTGGATTAAACCCAAGTGGTTGAGTGGTGAGTGGCTTAAGAAGGCAGGTTCAGGGAAGTAACTCTAGGTACAGGGTGGGTATAAGGCTGGGTAGGATTCAGAAAGGCTCTAAAACTGTGTTGTTAAACACAGTAGCCATATGTGGCTGTGTATGTTGAAATTTAATCAAGTTAAAAATCCTGTTCTTCAGCTAGTGGCTACCATCAGCCAGCACAAATAATGAACATTTTCATCACTGCAGAAAGTTCCATTGGACAGTTCTGCTCTAGAGAAATCTGACTCAGCATTCTGACTCACTCAGAGACCTCACAACCATTCCTAGGACCTACTGTGCATCACAGTGCCCTGGGCATTGGGAGCGCAAGAATGAATCTGACATGGTGTCAGTCCTCAAAGGACATTTACATGGTGGAGAGTCCCTCATCCCTGGACAAAACCCACACAGGGCGGCGCCAGGGGCCACGGGTGCCCAGGGGCAGCCCCTTACCCAGCAGAGAGAAAAGGCTTCTTGGAGACGGTGGTGCCCGTGCTGAGTTATGGTTTTGGGGGGAGGGAAGGGGAATAGGATTCCAAACATAGGGAACAACCTGATAATGGTTCTGAGGTGACAATAGCTTGACCTGCACAGGAAAACTAAACTGGGATTAGTGGGGCATAAAGTGTGAGGCAAGAAATGGTACAAGCGAAGCTGAAAATGTGAGCAAGGGGCAAAAGAGAAAAACCTTTAAGCCTAAAGGAGTTTGGGCATGATTCTGAAGGCAATGGACGTGATGCGATTAGGTCGGCGATTCAGAAACATCCCTCTGGCTGCAGAAAGGAAGGAAGTAGGAGGGCGAACCCGTCTCGGCACCGAGCATCTTGCAACGGTCTCGGCGAAAGGGGAGAAGCTGAGACAGCGTGGGGGCGGCATTGGGGATGGAGAGAAGTGGACCGACTCGAGTTAGGGGGTAAAATCAACAGGGCTCGGAGGTTAACTGCATGTGCACTCACGGGAGGGGGCGCTCAGGATGACTCCAGGCGTCAGATTTCAGTGACTTGGGTGAACAGCTGGCGGTCAACTGAGCGGGTGACACGGAGTGAGCGGGTCAGTGAGACGCGCCAAGTCTGCGGCTCCGGGGGCACCGGGCTGGGGGCAGCGGTGCTGTACCAGGCCCGGGCTCAGGCGATAGAAGGGCAGGGAGCGCGCAGGGGAGGGGAAGCCGGGGACCCCACTCCCGAGCTGCAGGACGCGCCGTCCTGCCTTGCCCAGCCGCCTCCATCTCCCCCGCCGTCCCCTCCTCTTCCCTCGCCAGAGGGCAGGATCGCGGCATACCTCGCGGCGGATCCGAAACCGAACCGGGCCTTCTCCCGCCGGGGACCGCCCAGGCCTCCCGCGGCCCCTGGGCCGCCGAGGAAGCCGCGACAGGAAGCGCCCCGGCGGGAGGCGCCTCGCGCTCTAACACGTGACTCCACGACCGGTGCGGCGCGTATTACGCCTGCGCAAGGCAGAGCGGGCGTGGCGCTCCAACAGGTGACTCCAAGGGTGGGGTTCTCAGCGCGCAGGCGCCTTCGGGCAGGTAACGCAAAGTTTTCACGGAGGGTCGTTGTACAGTTCAGGGTTGTCCGGCTGCTTGTGCAAACGCAGAGGTTTGACCCCTGTCCTTGCCCATTTATTAATACAATTTACCCGCCAAGCTTCTCCCTCACTCCCACTCTGAGGCTGTTTGGGCGCAAGCTCACTTATCTAGCCTCAAGTCCTCGTCCCGCCCCTCGGCGTGGAGGTGAGGATAGTGCAGCCTCCGCCCTAGAGGAGCGGTTTCTCTGCTCACCATCTTCCGCAGTGCCCTGTGTAACTGGGTCTCTAAGAAAGAGAAATGGGGCTCACCATCTTCTTCTTAATCATTCAGCACTTAAATGTACCTTTTCCAATCAGAAGGCGGGTTGAATACGTAAGATATGAAAGGCAGTGTTCATTGCACCTCTTTATAAAGTCACTTCAGACAGTTCTTACTGTCTTTTAACACCAAGTTCTTACTCCCCTATCCGGTAGGGCAATGCAATGCAATTGGAGGGTAGGGGGAAGGAATCTTCCATCTAAAACCTAGCAAATCACTTCCTCCTGCCTATTTCCTAAACTTTCATCTTCCAGTTTCCTTGGACAACGAGCTTTTCCACCTCCTTATTGCTTTTTGGTGATTTCCTGAAGAAGAGACTGTCTTTACTATTTTAAAATGGAATGTTCAGGGAACTCCCTGGTGGTCCAGAGGTTAGGACTCTGCTCTCACTGCTGAGGCCCCGACTGCAATTCTTGGTCTGGGAACTAAGAGGCTGCAAGCCATAAGGTAGAGCAGCCAAAAAAAAAAAAAAAAAAGAATGTTGAATAGAAATAAAATGGAAGTTTCACTCCCATATTTCTTCTCATTAAACTTCAAAATGTTTTATAATGAAACATTTAAGACATAAAAATGTACAATATTTCACATTTGCTAGAATGCAAACTCCATAAAGGCAGGAGCTTTTGCTTGTTCTTCAACTTCAGTGTCTAGAGCAGTGCATGGTACACAGTAGGCACTAAATAAAGTTACTATTTATTGTGTGAATTAAATACATGAGCACTTACCGCAAGTTTAAGAAGAACCAGTACAATACTCTTGAAGCCACCTCGCCACCTCTCATGTTACAACCCTTTCCCGAAGAGATATTCAATCTCCTGAATTTGGTGTTTATTATTCCTGAGCATTTCTACTATGTGTGTGTACATCCTTAAGCAAACCATAGTATTTTTTTTTGCAAGCTTTGACATTATATCATTGTTATCACTGCAAATATTCTTCAACTCCTTTTTTTACTCGACCTTTTTAGCTTCATCCATTGATACTTACTACTTATTTTTCATTTCTGTATGTTATCTCACAGTATGAAAATAATTCACTTTTCCAATGGCTTGCCATTACAGTGCTATGAATATTCTTGTATATAATTCCTGGTGTTTACATGTGTTTCTCTAGGGTATATTCCTAGGAGTGAAATTGGGGGCTCATAGGATTTTATAGACTAAATATTTCCAAATTATCTCCAATGCAGTTGTTCTAGTTTACACTTACATCAATGGGGCATTTGGTTTCCAATTGTTCCATATCACCATGGAAAGATTTTTTTTTAATAGATGTGAACGTGTTTTGACTTGCAGGCTTCTTTTACTGTTTCCATTTTGTTGGTTATATTTCTTATTCTGTGGATGCCTTATTTACCCATTTTCCTTTTTCTTATTGTATAATGCTTTAAAATATTCTGATACTGATCCTTAGTCCATTACGAGCAGTTATAAATATATGTATCTATGTATTTTTTGAGCTATTTAATTTGTTGCAGATGTTATATTTCACTCATAAATGTCTTATCATGATTCTCTTAAGAACAAGGACATTCTCCTACACAACCACAATAATTTATCACACCCACAAAATTTAACATTTACATAATCCTATTACCTAATATGAATATAGTCCATAATAATGCTTATAACTGTTTGTATCTCTTAAATCCATGACCCAATCAAGGTTCTTACAGTCTACTTAGCTATTTAGCTCTCATTTCTCTAGTCTTCTTTAGTTTAGAATAGTTTCTCCATTTTTTTCTTCTTTTGTGATATGAATATTTTTGAAGAGGAATCATTGCTTTGTGAATATTTTTCCCTCAATTTTGATTTACCTGATAATTTTTCTCATCAGTAGATTGAGGTCAAACCTTTCTGGCAGGACTATGACATGGATGATGTATTTTCTCAGTAGCTGACATGAGGTTTTAGATGTCAGTTTGTTCTATTGTTGGTTTATCAGAATTAACTTGCAAAGTTATACAAAAAAACCCTACCAAGATTTTAATTGGAATTGATTTCTATTTAGAGATTAATTACATTTATTAATTTCTAGGTACCTTATATATTCTGTGCCATCTAAGTATATTTTAAAGATTTGTTTTTATGATAAATGGTATCTTTTTAAAAATTCCATTTTCTAGCTATTTGTTACTAGGGATATTTATTACTGATATTATTTCCAGCAGTTCCTTTTTATGTGCTGAGTATATTACACTCACATTGTTCAAAAGTTAAGAGATACATAATGACATAGCAGTGAATGTCTTCCTCTAACCCTGAAGGTAGCCATCCAGTTCTTTCCCAGAGGCAACCAATATAAGTAATTTCTTACTTACTCTCCTGGAACTATTTTATATAGATACCGTAATTGTGTGCTTGTATTTATATACATGGTATGTTACCATTAAAATGTCAGGGCTACTAACAGAAATAAAACCCAGAGAGAGGGCCTAGTGTAGGAGGGATGGTTTCATTTTATAATTTGATGTTTGTAATGACTATAAAACTTCCCAAACACTCCAGAAAAAGCAAATGATTTAACGGAAAATTGCAAAATACATGACAGCCATTGCTGTTCAGTATACTTTGCTACAATGATTGCATGTGCTTAGGAAATGGAAACAGGGCTCTTTAAAAACAGCAGATCACAGTTCTTCCTTGTGAAGCCCTTCACTCTTCTTTCAGTGCATATAAAACATCATCCTGGCTGACGTTGAGCCGCACACGAAGGAGCAGGTCATTCCTGCTGGGCTCCACAAGGAGGAGGCGGCAGGAGCCTAGGTGAGAGCACACCGCCATGGTCTCTGACATGGTGGGGTACGGGAGACCCTCCATCCTGCACAGTGCCACGTGTTGAGTGTATACCTAGAAACAAAAAACAAACCTGAGGTCAGCTGCCAGAAGGTAGTCCTGGGTCTGTATCCAATCATTGTTTCTACATTTGGGACAATGAGACACTTCTTTTCCAGGATACTCAGTACCCCAGAAGGCATCAAGGGGTGCCCCACTGGGGCACAAACACAGGGGCAGAATGTAGTACTGGCCTCGGAATCAGACAACAGCAGGTCTGAACCCTGGTTCTGCCAATTACCTAAATAAGCAACCCGGGCCAGTTATTTCACTTTCTGAGCTTCAGTTTTATCTATTAAATATACAATATCTGTCATGAGTTAAGAGATATAATATGCTTAGTAACTGTCGCAGTTATACAAACAGTCCTCATCTCCAGGGGCTGAGTGTTCCTACTGAGACTGTCATAATTCAAGTCAAATTTTGCTATAAGGGCATTTTCCCTGGCAGAAACAGTGAGCAGGTGCCAAGGCATGTCCCTTGGAAAAGCTCAAAGGCCGGGAGAGAATACAGGTCACTCTCTCCAGAAGAGCTATCTCAGGCTTTACAAAAACAAAAACGGGCAAAACATGACTAGCGACTAAATGTTTAAAAAAGAATTTAGGGGCTTCCCTGGTGGCGCAGTGGTTGAGAGTCCGCCTGCCGATGCAGGGGACACGGGTTTGTGACCCGGTCTGGGAAGATCTCACATGCCGCGGAGCGGCTGGGCCCGTGAGCCATGGCCGCTGAGCCTGTGCGTCCAGAGCCTGTGCTCCGCAGCGGGAGAGGCCACAACAGTGAGGGGCCCACGTACCAACAACAACAACAAAAAGAATTTAAAGAAGAAAAGCTTAAAGGAAATAAACAGCTGGAAGGAAAATGTTTTCCTGACATCTCTATTTGTCTAAAACATACTCATACACACAGATATACAAACTCCCAGGTATATACTTAAACACCTTTAATAAACCACTAAGGCCCAAGCCCTAATGATTCCTTTTACTTGATATAGTTGAAATTATTCTCAGAGTGTTTGGATTGATCTTTGTGATTTTTTTTTTTTTTTTTTTTTTTTTTTTTTTTTATGCGTTACGCGGGCCTCTCACTGTTGTGGCCTCTCCCGTTGCGGAGGACAGGCTCCGGACGCGCAGGCTCAGCGGCCATGGCTCACGGGCCCAGCCGCTCCGCGGCATGTGGGATCTTCCCGGACCGGGGCACGAACCCATGTCCCCTGCATCGGCAGGCGGACTCTCAACCACTGCGCCACCAGGGAAGCCCTGTGATTTTTTTTTAACATCTTTATTGGAGTATAATTGCTTTACAGTGGTGTGTTAGTTTCTGCTTTATAACAAAGTGAATCAGCTATACATATACATATATCCCCATATCTCCTCCTTCTTGCATCCCCCTCCCACCCTCCCTATCCCACCCCTCTAGGTGTTCACAAAGCACCGAGCTGCTCTCCCTGTGCTACGCAGCTGCTTCCCACTAGCTATCTGTTTTACATTTGGTAGTGTATATATGTCAATGCTACTCTCTCACTTCGTCCCAGCTTACCCTTCCCCTCCCCGTGTCCTCAGGTCCGTTCTCTACTTCTGCGTATTTATTCCTGTCTGTTTTTTTTTTCAGATTCCATATATATGTGTTAGCATACGGTATTTGTTTTTGTCTTTCTGACTTACTTCACTCTGTATGACAGACTCTAAGTCCATCCACCTCACTACAAATAACTCAATTTCGTTTCTTTATATGGCTGAGTAATATTGCATTGTATATATGTGCCACATCTTCTTTATCCATTCATCTGTCAATGGACACTTAGGTTGCTTCCATGTCCTGGATATTGTAAATGCAGCTGCAATGAACATTGTGGAACATGACTGTTTTTGAATTATGGTTTTCTCAGGGTATATGCCCAGTAGTGGGATTGCTGGCTCGTATGGTAGTTCTATTTTTGGTTTTGTTTTGTTTTTTTTTTTTTGCAGTACACGGCCCTCTCACTGTTGTGGCCTCTCCTGTTGCGGAGCACAGGCTCCGGACACGCAGGCTCAGCGGCCATGGCTCACGGGCCCAGCCACTCTGCGGCATGTGGGATCCTCCCGGACCGGGGCACGAACCCGCGTCCCCTACATCGGCAGGCGGACTCTCAACCACTGCGCCACCAGGGAAGCCCCCTATTTTTAGCTTTTTCAGGAACCTCCATACTGTTCTCCACAGTGGCTGTATCAATTTACATTCCCACCAACAGTGCAAAAGGGTTCCCTTTTCTCCACACCCTCTCCAGCATTTATTGTTTATAGATTTTTTGATGATGGCCATTCTGACTGGTGTGAGGTGATACCTCATTGTAGTTTTTTGTTTTTTTGTTTTTTTTTTTTGCGGTACGCAGGCCGCTTACTGCTGTGGCCTCTCCCGCTGCAGAGCACAGGCTCCGGACGCGCAGGCTCAGCGGCCATGGCTCACGGGCCCAGCCGCTCCGCGGCATGTGGGATCCTCCTGGACTGGGGCACGAACCCGTGTACCCTGCATCGGCAGGCAGACTCTCAACCACTGCGCCACCAGGGAGGCCCCCTCATTGTAGTTTTGATTTGCAATTCTCTAATGATTAGTGATGTTGAGCATTCTTTCATGTGTTTGTTGGCAATCTGTATATCTTCTTTGGAGAAATGTCTATTTAGGTCTTCTGCCCATTTTTGGATTGGGTTGTTTGTTTTTGTGATATTGAGCTGCATGAGCTGCTTGTAAATTTTGGAGATTAATCCTTTGTCAGGTGCTTCATTTGCAAATATTTTCTCCCATTCTGAGGGTTGTCTTTTCGTCTTGTTTATGGTTTCCTTTGCTGTGCAAAAGCTTTTAAGTTTCATTAGGTCCTATTTGTTTATTTTTATTTCCATTTCTCTAGGAGGTGGGTCAAAAAGGATCTTGCTGTGATTTATGTCATAGTGTTCTGCCTATGTTTTCCTCTAAGAGTTTTATAGTGTCTGGCCTTACATTTAGGTCTTTAATCCATTTTGAGTTTATTTTTGTATATGGTGTTAGAGAGTGTTCTAATTTCATTCTTTCACACGTAGCTGTCCAGTTTTGCCAGTACCACTTATTAAAGAGGTTGTCTTTTCTCCATCGTATATTCTTGCCTCCTTTATCACAAATAAGGTGACCATATGTGTGTGGGTTTATCTCTGGGCTTTCAATCCTTTCCACTGATCTATATTTCTGTTTTTATGCCAGTATCATACTGTCTTGATTACTGTAGCTTTGTAGTATAGTCTGAAGTCTGGGAGCCTGATTCCTCCAGCTCCGTTTTTATTTTTCAAGATTGCTTTGGCTATTCGGGGTCTTTTGTATTTCCATACAGATTGTGAAATTTTTTGTCCTAGTTCTGTGAAAAATGCCATTGGTAGTTTGATAGGGATTGAATTGAATCTGTAGATTGCTTTGGGTAGTAGAGTCATTTTCACAATGTTGATTCTTCCAATCCAAGAACATGGTATATCTCTCCATCTGTTTGTATCATCTTTAATTTCTTTCATCAGTGTCTTATAGTTTTCTGCATACAGTTATTTTGTCTCCTAAGGTAGGTTTATTCCTAGGTATTTTATTCTTTTTGTTGCGATGGTAAATGGGAGTGTTTCCTTAATTTCTCTTTCAGAGTTTTCATCATTGGTGTATAGGAATGCAAGATATTTCTGTGCATTAATTTTGTATCCTGCTACTTTACCAAATTCACTGATTAGCTCTAGCAGTTTTCTAGTAGCATCTTTAGGATTCTCTATGTATAGTATGATGTTATCTGCAAACAGTGACAGCTTTACTTCTTTTCTGATTTAGATTCCTTTTATTTCTTTTTCTTCTCTGATTGCTGTGGCTAAAACTTCCAAAACTATGTTGAATAACAGTGGTGAGAGTGGGCAACCTTGTCTTTTTCCTGATCTTGGTGGAAATGGTTTCAGTTTTTCACCATTAAGAACGATGTTGGCTGTGGGTTTGTCATATATGGGCTTTATTATGTTCAGGTTAAGTTCCTTCTGGCCTACTTTCTGGAGGGTTTCTACCATAAATGGGTGTTGAATTTTGTCGAAAGCTTTTTCTGCATCTATTGAGATTATCATAGGGTTTTTCTCCTTCAATTTGCTAAAACGGTTTATTACATTGATTGATTTGCATATATTGAAGAATCCTTGCATTCCTGGGATAAACCCCACTTGATCAGGGTATATGATACTTTTAATGTGCTCTTGGATTCTGTTTGCTAGTATTTTGTTGAGGAATTTTGCATCTATGTTCATCAGTGATATTGGCCTGTAGTTTTCTTTCTTTGTTACATCTTTGTCTGGATTTGGTATCAGGGTGATGGTTGTGATTTGTTTTTAAAGAAGGCTTGTTCTGAAAGCTTTGCCCCACACTACACCATAAGCTGTATCAGGGCAGCAACTTTTGTCTTGCTCATCTTTGAATCTCCCACTCCCAGAAAAGTATCTGGCACATAGTAAAGCCTCAATCTAATATGCAGAAACCATTTGCTAAAGGTCTCTTCTCATGTAACTCAATTAAATATCACATAAAAATAGGCACTGGTTTGATATTCTTTAGCATAATCAGGTTGGCACAAAATGGAGACGGACTATTACACAGTGGTTAAAATTCCCACATATTATATTTTAAAGGCACCAGACCAAAATAGGATTTTTTTAAAAGTAGATCAATCACCTGTTGAAATGTTGCTTCCTCCAGTCCTGATCGACGGAACTCTGCAAGGATGGCTCTCAGGAAGCTCTGTTCCAGAACGGAGGAATTCCTTAGAGAAAATGAGAAGATGTGAATTCTCCTAAGTGGCTGTACCACCAACTCAAGGAAAGCCAAATAAAACTTCTCTGTGTCTTTAGAGAAGAGAGAGGAAAAAACTTGGGACTATTTCCTCCTATATTCCTATATGATTTGGCAAGGATTTCCCTTTCCCTCAAAGTCTCAAAATGATATGAAAAATAACACTTTGGAAGTAAGGGAACACAGCAACTATATCTGGACATGTACCAGCACCCCCGTTTCATGGTTGAGTATATCATTCAATGTGAGAGAAGTAGCTACTTCCTTCTTCTTATTTCCACAGCACTTTACTTCATAAACACCTATAGTGTAACTCAATACATGGTAATTATTCTCCTATTATACTAGGATTACATTTCTGTCTCTTTGACTAGACTATGCCTCTTAAGAAAAGGGACAGCACTGTCAGTAAATGCAGGTTGTATGAGTAAAAGCTTTGAAAGGGAAGCATGCTTCCATGGCCCTCTCCAGTGGTCTTCCAAGGGAGGTTCAGGGTCAGGAAGCAGAAGCGTCTTACTTGATGGCAGTGATGTATGACGAAGAAAACATCTCCTCTACTGCTTCCAGTAAGTGGGCTGTAGTGACCAGGCCAGGGGAGTCGGGCTTCTGGCAGGAGAACTCACAAATCTCTGTGGCACGCCTACAAATGTCCAGGCAGCGTCGTGCATCTCCAGAGAGGGCTGCTACCTACAAGAGGGAACATTTTATTCCTCGAGATCCCCTTGCCATCTCAACCCAGAAGAAAAACCAACTGATTCTGTGTTCAGATAAAAAGGAAGGGCAGGGCTGGGAATGGACTTAAGCATGAAATTAAGTACTTGGCCCTGGCTGGGAACCTGGTGGGAGCTCATATATAAATTATTATACTGTCTGGGACTTTTCCCCAAGTCCACACCACACCTTTGTCTTGGCCTTACAGATAATTCCAGAATGGAAGAGACAGAAATTCTCAACTTTATTTAATATTAGAAAAATGAAGAAATCTAAAAGAAGAGACCTTTGGCCCAAGATCATTACTAAACCATCTGGAGACACAAGAGTCTTGTTCCTTGCATGAAGAGAAAAAGCCAAGAGGCTGAGGTGGAGCCTATTTTGGAGATAAAGCCACAGTCTGGGGCTTCCCTGGTGGCGCAGTGGTTGAGAGTCCGCCTGCCGATGCAGGAGACACGGGTTCGTGCCCTGGTCCGGGAAGATCCCACATGCTGCGGAGCGGCTGGGCCCGTGAGCCATGGCCGCTGAGCCTGCGCGTCCAGAGCCTGTGCTCCGCAACGGGAGAGGCCACAACAGTGAGAGGCCTGCGTACCGCAAAAAAAAAAAAAAAAAAAAGCCACAGCCGGAGCCTCCCTCACAGCATGTCATGAATTTTGGAAACTACCTGGTCAATGGCTAAATGAACCAGAATCAAGAGGGAAGGAAGCCATGAAGCTGGAGGACCCAGAGGAATCTGTGGTTAGATGAATTAGACCAACCCCCCATGCCAATGGCTCTGCTTTTGTGCCTGCCTTCCTTTCCATGTGCACAGAGGCTGAGGGGCTCCTGGGCTCCCTTTACGGGGAATCCTATACTCTCTCCCAAGATGACATAGGAGGGCTCTTGCATTTTAAATTTAACTGCGGGAACTCCTGGAGTCACCATTGCCTGCAAGGATTTCTGTTTGTATATTCCCAGTGCTTGCCAGCAACCCCATCATTCACCTGACAACCATCGCAGGCGATGACATCCTGCCTGATAGCGTCCCAAAGTAATTATTTTCTTCCAATTATAAAACATTAAGTTTAAAAAAGCAAATCGTATAGGCATACACATACATGCATGCGCAGGCATACACACACCAAAAACTAAGACATTAAAAGGAGTCATTTCTGGGAAGTGGGATTATAGGAGATTTTATTTTCTTATTTTTTGACTCTTTTTTCAATTGGGGTATAGTTGCTTTACAATGTTGTGTTAGTTTCTGCTGTACAAAGAAGTGAATACATGTATACATATATTCCCTCCCTCCCCCCCCCATCCCACCCATCTAGGTCATCACAGAGCACCAAGCTGAGCTTCCTGCGCTATACAGCAGGTTCCCACTAGCTATCTGTTTTACACATGGTAGTGTATTTATGTCAATCCCAGTCTCCCAATTCATCCCATCCTCCCCACCCCACCCCTCCCCTGTGTCCACATGTCCGCTCTGTACATCTGCATCTCTATTCCTGCCCTGCAAATAGGTTCATGTGTACCATTTTTCTAGGTTCCACATATATGCGTTAATATACAATATTTGTTTTTCTCTTTCTGACTTACTTCACTCAGTATGACAGACAGGATTATAGGAGTTTTTAAATGTTTTGTGTCTATTTCTGTTTTCAGAATTCAAATATAAGACATTCAAAACAAAAATCACTTTTCCAGAAACCCAAGATGGAAACATGAGCACCAGCGAATATTATTCCCTCCTTCTAATCTCCCATATTCAGCTGGTGAGGATGTCCTGGGGATGTTTCCGCCCTATCACTCCTCCTTTCCTCTGTGTGAAGCAGCACCATACAGTGGTTAATAGCAGGGACTCAAGGGCTGCTCAGAGGCCTAGAATCAAAGTGGACAGGTGACCCTGGGAGACTAGAAAACACCCAAAGCACTTCCCACTTTGAGGGTACCTGTGAACGCTGGCGACCGTAAGCACTCTTTTTGACTGCTTCTGGGGTGAGGGAGACAAAAGAAAAAGCTGGGGCCACCCAACATGGAATCTAAGAAAAGACCTTGCATAAGCTTGGGACCCGACCTCCATTACAGCCCCAGTATGAGGGTGAGTGAAAGACTTATCATGCAGAAGGGATGGCAAGAAAAATGGCCTGTTGTGACCTTGGCGTTAGGTGGGTGTAGGGTGACAAAAACTCACCGAGTCTTTGCAACCACAAGTCCTCACATGGATTTGTACCCCAAATTTATGTTCTCCTAAAAACCTCAAGTAGAGAATTTTGTTTAAAAATTGGTCCCAGTTGGTAGTGCCCCTCAGTAACTGACAGAAGCACAAACAAACTAAATGAATTCAACTTCAGCCCAGGCCTCAATCAACTCTCAGATAAGGCTCTTAAGAAACATGAGCATACAGTTAAAAAAAAAAAAAAAAATCAAGACACAAAAAACAAGGAAACAAGGCCATACAGGCATGTGAATCAGCAGTCGACAGAAGTAAACCTGCAAAGACTTCAGGTATCATAAGATAAACAATAGGTGTGTTTCTGTGTTAAGAAATAAAAGAGAGGTTTGAAATTACAGGCAAGAGTTTTGGGTAGAAACAGCAGCCAAGTTTGAAGTCTTCTGAAACCTTATTTAAAGACCAAGAACCCTAAATAAGAAAAGGAAGCAACTGGAGAGCAGTAAACAATATAATTCTGAAAGTTGGAAAGAAGTGGCAGGGTACTGGTTAACCTAGCAGACTGAGAAAGCCCATTCCTAAGCCCGCAGTGAGGAATCCAAGAACAAACCTAAGTTACACTAAAAATCTTCAAAATGCTCAGGAGTTAGTGATACTGGAACTGGAGGTAAAGGGGGAAGTTTGGCTAAAATAAAGAGGACTGGTTGACAGTTAAGAAATGGATGCCCTAGATCAGGAGTTGGCAAACTATGGCCTACCACATGTTTTTGTAAATAAAATTTTATTGTAACACAGCTATGTGCATTTGTTTACATATTATATAATACATGGCTACTTTCACAACACAAAGGCAGAGTTGAATAGTGGTGACAGATCATTATGGCCCAGAAAACCTAAAACATTTACTACTGGCCCTTCACAGAAAGTTTGCTGACCCTTGCCCTAGACCTCTCCCCCATTTCATGCTGTTGGTGAACATTAGGGCCACTGAGGGAGGGTTTAGGGCTCTGTGAGAAAATTTTGTGCCTTGGTAATTTGTACTGTTTCCATAAAACTCTTTGCCTCGGAGATTATCCCTCTTATGTACCATGGCAGGAGACCAGAAATTTACTCTCAAGCAAGGATAAACAAAAAAGTCTCTGGACCAGTAACACTAGGTATTGTTGCAGAGGAGGGGATGTCCCTTACTAAATATAGATGGTTACTATTTGCATGCTGAATTTGAAGACCTCCACCCTCCCTGACTCCAGCCCACCTCCCCTGATCCTAGAACACTGCCCTGCAGGCAGGACAGGGGAAGCCTACTCTTTGAAATCTGACTATCCCAGAAAATATGGGAATAAACTAAAGATATTGAAATTGGCCCAATCAGATTACCCCTCAGTGAAGCTCTCAATGAACAAGCCCCACTTATATACTCAGAGCTCCCAATCAGCTCTGTAATCTCCACCCTTAGACCTCAGCGGACCACAATGGCAGCTGAGGAAAGTCTAACGATGCAGGATAGAAACCAAAACCAACAGACAAAGCATCTTAGAGGAAAAGGGAGAAAACAACCTCAAATAAGTAGGATGGTATATAAAAGGACCATTCAGAGGAAAAAAAAGAACTTTTAGAAATTGCATGATTGCAGAGGTGGAAAACTCTACCAACAGAAGGGTTAGATAGTAACTTTGAGGATCTCTCTCCTAGAAAGTAAAGCTTGGAGATAAACACCATATCTCGCTCACCTCTGCCTAATACTTAATATAGTACCCAACTTTGAACAGGTGTTACAGATGTGTGTTGCTGCTATAGGCATTCAGAGTTCACATCGTTTCCAGTAAGAAACTAGAAATAAGTTGATAACTCTTTTTAAGTGCTGAAATACTGTGGATGTGTGGTGTCTTTCATTCAGCTCAAGGTGGACATTTAACCTGAGTTGTTCCTCAGCAGCCTCGGAGAAGTCTTAGTGGAATCTCAATTGGCATTCTCCCAGTAAGCCTGGAGTGGGTAGGCATCCCACACTTCATATCCACCATGGAACATGCACCCTGCTAGGTACATTACAGACATGGTCTCATTTAATTCTCACAATGACCCTATGAGGTAACTATTATTATTCCCATTTTTCAGAGAAGAAAACTGAAGCCCAGGAAGTTTTTAAGTAACTTTTCTGTAACCTTCCACATGCTTATTAAAGTATTAGAGCAAGAATTCAAACCAGGTTTGTCTAACTCACTCACTACGTTGCCCTTTTGATTATACAAAGCTCCCTGAATCAATTAATCTTCACTTGTATATAAGCCCACCATACTCAGAGCCTTCTAATTAGTTATACAATAATAAGGTTAAGGAATTTTTCAGAATTTTGTTTCTATGTTTTGGTATTTGTTTTTACAGGACTTCCTAATTTTTTCTTCATCTCCAGAGCACCCAGCATAGGGCCTCACATGGGCAGGTACTCAGCAAAAACTGTCGGTGCGACTAGGAGCTCCCCAAAGGCGACTTACCTTCCTGGCTACCAACTGGATGGCATCATCCTCAAAGGCCTTTAAATGTTTGAGTCGGGACACCAGGATCTGTTGCAGTTGGCTGTGAGTATAGGGCTGGAAGGACATCCTGGTTAGACCCTGGGGAGTCAAGATGACAGAGGAACAAGTTCATGGATTTCCCACTCCAATAGTCCGGGTGGAAAGCCACCTGCAAGTCCCCAAACCTGATTTCCAAGTCCCATGTAACAATTTACACATTTCATCGCAGGACTACCACTGCTTCCAGCTCCTTTTGTTACTGACAATGGCCTGTGGGATCCTGTAGGGCAGTAGCTCTCGACTGTTTTTTCATTTAGCTTAAAAGAATCTTCTATTCTACTGGAATCATTTACAAGTAGATCTGAGCAGAGGTGCTCTCGTTAGAGTGGGTGGGACGATCTTCACCTCTACAACATGCACCGGCTTGGCTCCCGGTGTCACTCCTGCTGAACCACAAGGTCCACAAGGGCAGAGACTGTGTCTGCCCCATTCACAGCCATACTCCGGGCATCTAACACTGCCTGACAAGGGTAAGCACTTAAGTAGTTTTTTAAATAATTAAACCTTTAGGGTTCTGTGCAGTTTAAGAGGGCAGAGGTAGCAGAACACCAAGAAGATAGGTTTGCAGAAAGCCATGCAATGGTGACATATTTAATTCCAACTTAGTAATTATAAGAATTTCAGAAATCACATTTCTTAACTTTTCCTATTTATTTTAGATTCCTATGTTTTCATTTTTGGAGAAATCCTTGGCCCAGCTTATGGGTCTGTAAGAACAGCTTGAGAATGGCCCTACCAGTCGGCTGGACACCCGGTTCATCATGATGCGCTCTGGCAGATCCATGGTGTTGGCAATGGTCAGGACCACAAGCCGGGCCTCCTTGTGAGTGGGCCAGTCAAACAGATTGTACATTACGTCTTGTTTCTGAGTCCACAGAAGGTCGAGCTGCCAGGAGATGGAGAGAGACGCAGGGTCAACCACAGAGACGGGGCCCCGGAGGGAAGCCTGTTACCACTGCTTTAGCTTCAGGTGCTCTCAGGTCATACCACCAGCAAGGACATCAATGGACACATGCCTCTCACCAGCAGAGAATGGGCCAAAGTGAAGGAAGAAGGGAGCCAGGACTTGCCGCCCGCCCAGTATTTGCTCCCGGAACATTGCAATCAAGTGCCACGCCACTTCCTCTCCAGTCCTTCCGTGGGCACCTCCTTACCTCATCCACAAGCAGCACAGTGGTTTCCTGAGAGGACCCTCGAGTGCGGAATCGCTTAGCCAGCAGTTCTGCCGCGTGGTGAGCTGTAGCCCTGTGACCCGTCAGCTTCTGCATTGCGGTGGGGCGGGGCGGGTGGGGGAATGTGTGGTGAACTGTAAGGACTTTACTCCCCTGGGCTTAAAGTTAAATCTGCATATAGAGGAAGCTATTCACCCTGAGGACTTCAGTATCCTACCCTCTGCCTTCCACTGGAAGGAGAAGAGAAGGCAACAAGAGACAATAGTGTTTGAAATGCAAATGAGCCACAGGCTGGCCCCAGAAACCCCTACAAAATCATTAGTGTATGACTGTAACTGGACGTTGCTTGTTCCAAGATAACGGGCTAATGAATGAAAAAGTGAGATGCAAACTTCGGCCTACCTCTGACCCCTTTTCCGGTTTGCCACAATGCCCGCTGTGTACAAATGGTTTTCACCATGTTGGTAAGTACTAGCTTCCAGAAATTCCTATCCAGCTCCTAGACTTCAAGGTCCTTGAGGGTAGGAATTCTGCCTTCTTTGTCCTTGCTACCTCTACACAAAGGACACTGCTTGGCAAGTTGTGAACATATAATATGCACAAAATTAAGTAAACCTTTCCCTTTTCATGTGCCACCCAGAAACTGTATTTTCCAAAAAGCCCAAACAGGGGAATCCCTGGCAGTCCAGTGGCTGAGACTCCGTGCTTTCACTGCCGAGGGCCTGGGTTTGATCCCTGGTCGGGGAACTAGGATTCTGCAAGCCGTGGGGCCAAAAAAACCCAAAGACCAAAAGACAAACCAAAAAAACCGAAACAAAAAGCCCAAACAGCGTTGCTCACCTGCAAGATTTGCACATAGACTTGGTGGGGCTCTGTCAGCTTCATGCCATTGACCTCAATGTATTGAAAGGGAGGAACATCATTTGCTTGGGATGCCTGCTGCAGGCAGCGTATCACCTCGTGTACAGTGGCAGTCTTCCCTGTCCCAGGGACCCCGGAGATGTACATGCACCTGGGGCAAGAAGAGAAGACCCCGGGCTGGGTCTGTGCAGCTGCCTTACGCTATCATCAGTTATGAGTATGAGAATGTGTGCTGAAGGAAGGACAGAGGCCCCTGAAATGTGGAGGTGGGAGCAGTAAGGACCATCCTTGGAAGCTGATCAGAGCAGGACCTGTTTATATAGAACCATTCATTCTATAAGCAATGCTGTATGCCAAGTGCCCACCCAAAAAAGGCCAGTGTCATTTTCTCTGTAAGACAGAACTCTATAGAATTACTTTGACAACAAAAACTGCTTCAGAAGCATAGGCTTCAGCAATGGCCTTGCCTGTTCTGACACCAGGGAAAGACCGCTCGGGTGAACTACAGCACCTGAGGTGGTACGCTAGCAGGGCCTTCTGCCCTGAGCATCCTGCTTCCTCAACATGACTCACCCTCCAGTATGGTCAAGGAGTTTGCTTTCCACAAAGTTGTATATGTCCTGGAATTCCTGTTCCCGACAGGGAAGAGACGCAGGTACAGCAGAAACATGCAGCCTAAAGTTGGTGGTAAATGAGGGAAAAGGAGGACTTTAGAAGCATTTTACTATCTACTCAATAATAAATGGAAAAGATTTATCTATAGTTTCTATTTGAAACCTTAATCTCACATCCAAGGGAATGCCTTCATTCTTAAACTTCTTCATTTGGCCTTTCTCTACCCAGACAAATCACCCAACTCAGTGCTTCTAACTAAGAGTACATATCACCTGGGGAGGTTCCTCAAATCACATGGGTGGACCTCATCCCACACGAGATTCTGATTCAGCTGATTTCTGGCAGGATCTAGGCTTATGTATTTTGAAAAAGTCCCCACGCAGTTCTAAAGGGTACTGCAACTGAGAAGCAGTGTCCTGACTCATCACCTTCCAACCCTGAGAAAGTGGTGGCAGTGGACTGCAGACTCCTCCCAGAGCCTGTCCACAGTAGCTCACCCAGACACTGCTTGAGGTTTCTTCTTTCTAGACACACACGTTCATCTTACTCTCTACCTTTATTATGTACACCAATGACTACAAAGCACTCCCAGTTCATCTGAATGAAAGCAGGGGCCCCCAAGCGGCGTCACCTCAGCCGGGCCTCCTCCAGCACATTGGCGGGCTCCTGGGCAGCCAGGTTTCGGCTGCGGATCCGGGGAGTGGCGTGACGTGGTGTTCTGGGCTCAGGCTGTATTCAAAAGACAGAACATTTAGATAATCAACAAGGACCCACTGTAGAGCAAAGGGAACTCTACTCAATATTCTTTAATAACCTATATGGTAAAAGAATCTGAAAAAGAATGGACATATGTATATGTATAACTGAATCACTTTGCTGTACACCTGAAACTAACACAACACTGTAAATCACCTATACTCCAAAATAAAAAAAGAGAGAGACAGAACATATTTCAGAAGGAAAAAACAAAGCAAAACTCCATCCAGGATGCATCAGCAAATCTGATTCATGATGAGCTGATAAAAAGAAGAGAGGTAGTGAATTCCTCTTAGTTCCTTCCTGTATAAATTACCAAGATTCTCCCTTTCTCGCCTACATTACACATACATTTTGTTCATCGTCCAAACACAATTTCTTATTTCTAATTTACTATAGTATTAGGATTTGAAAACAATGTCAGTCTGAGGAAAGAATGAATAAAAGTATGGATTAAATACTTTTCAAAGTAAAATACTATCTTCAAAGAAAGGCAAATTATTAAAAAATCCTAAATACTCTGCCCAAATAGGGTACAGTAGCAGGCATAAACTGGGTTTGATTCATAAGATCCTCCTCTATTCCGCCCCCACGAGTTGCATTCACTGATTAAAATAAAAAAGCATCTTTAAAAAATATAAATAAAAAAGATCTTCCTCTAGCCTTCTTTGAAAATCTTTAGCTCAGAACTTCCACGATCCACTACACAGTACTTGAAGAAACCTCCCCAGATTCTTCCACTTCAAACCATAGGGTCATTCAGTTTAGGCCCACAAACCGATTTCACCATTCTCTTTTTTTCCTTGCTGCTGGCTCATTAGAGCAGGCCTGCTACCCAGTAGTATTCATGGTGTTTCCACAAAGCACTCCCTTTTGTGGGGGCATTTCACCTACCCACCCTCTGCTTGTAGCCAAGCTATAAAGTGATAGTCTCTACACCTCTTCCCAAACGCAGAACAGCATTTAGACCCTGTTAACAGCTTAACATCTATTAACTCTGGAGAAAACAGAAAAATAATAACAAACTTTGCTGAGAAGGTTTTTTTTTTTAAGAAAAAAAGGTGGACTTCTGACTTCTTATTATGCTAAAGAGGCCCCCCACCCCGCCCCTAAATCCCTTCTTCTGGGTGGGACCCAGGAGATGCAATCAAACCAGATCATCCAGGTGAGCTATTCTACAAGACTGCCTCGTCCAAAGCCGATCTATTGGATTTCCTTCCCTAAAGGTCTTTTCTTTGACTTCAACCCAAGCCCAATCACATTTTTCTTGATATGGGAAAATGGAGATCAGCTTTAGAAAGGTCCCTAATTAGGCATTTCTAAATTGTTCTGAAGAACAAGATGCTCCACGAAAAATTTTTCCTAATATACTAATGCCCTCACAATAACATTAATAAGTTAATGGTCTTGAGAAGTCATGTGATAATGAAACCAATTTAACTTTGTTTAATCCAAACATTTCTCAAACATGTTTGAACACAGTAAAACCCTCTTTTCTTAATAGCTTTCAATGCTCTGCTAAAGTTCCACAGAAAGCAGAGAAACATCCATTTACCTCTTCCATGTTTCTGTTACACAATTCATTACCAAAACCTAGTAGTGCTCCCTATTCCTCAAGTGCATTGAGTGGCACAACAAAACCAATGACACGGCTCAGCAGCCCTGGATTCAATACCCACTGAGCCCTGACTACACACAAAGCCCTCTGCCAGCTTTCAAGGGAAATGCAAAGACGAGGAGTCCGTTCTTACAGTTCTTGTCCTTCCCTCAGGCAGTCTGGCTCTTGGCCATTTGGTTCCGTATCTTAAAAGGAACTTGGACTCAAATTTTATCAATGTCTACTGGGTTCATTTTCAGTCCTAGGGTTCACGTAGAACCTTTCCTCCATGAATACACAGGGAACTCTACTCAATACTCTGTAATAACCTATATGGAAAAAGAATCTAAGAAAGAATGGATATATGTATATATATATAACTGAACCACTTTGCTGTACACCTGAAACACAACATTGTAAATCAACTATACCCCAATATAAAATAAAAATTAATTTAAAAAAAAAAGAAAAAGAACCTTTCCTCCATGAATACTCCAAGTGGCATAGCTTTGAATATGACAGACCTATGGTCAAAACCCAGCTGTTATTAGTTGTGTGACCTCAGTCACCACAATTTCTAAATTACGAGAAATAAACCTAAAAGAACCTTACGGTTTTCTTTGGTGTCTTGGAGGGGGTCTGTAAGGATGACTTCATGGAAGAGCGTAGGTTCCTGGACACACTGCTGGGTGTTCTCCTTGGAAGAGGGGGTGTGGAAGCCTCTTCCTCCTCACTGTCAGAGTCTGAAATCTCGGCTACCGGCAGAAACTCTTCATCTTCTTGGTCACTTTTACTATTACCTAAAAACCTGAATGGTAGGACACATTATTTTCTGATATTTGATGTCTGAAGTCTACATAAGAAGCTCCTAACAGATCAGTGTGGATTCGAGGTATTGCAGAGTCTCTCCTGCAACCGAGCAGTTTCAGATGTGCTCCTCTTCTTGGGCTCTTGCTACCGGGAAGCTCTATTAAGGGCTTTATTTATATTATCTCATTAAACACTGCAAAACTTTGTGACTTGTTTATTATTATTCCCATTTTATAGATGAGGAATCCAAGGCTTAGAAAGGTTAAGTAACCTTCCCAAGGTTACACAGATAGTAAATGGCAAAGCCCAGGTTCAAATCCAAGTCTATCAGAATCAAAGTTCATGCTCTTAGGCACCGCACTAACAGTCTTGCTGGGTGTGATGACTATGGGGCCCTGGGAGCCACCTAAGGCCAGGGCAGTGTTTCTTGCCTCTTTCAAACTATGACGTTTATGTGAAATTAACATAATTCCAGACATACTAGGTAAAGGAGAATTTCCATGGATTAGCAAACAACAAACAAGAAATAAAAAGAGGATTTAAGAAATAGGATTATAGATTTCACAAATGGCAGGATGTTTTTATGCCTGCCAAGCAGCAGTCTTACCTAAGCTGCTGCCTAATCCGATTCAAAGTCAAGAGAGAGCTCTTTCTGCGGATACGAGGACGAGGAGTAGAGGTAGCTTCATCCTGAACTGGTTCTTTGGTCTCCCTGCAAGATACCACAGCACGGTTATGGGAAGCAGTTTGGGGCACCAGGGATCAGCAGCGGGACTAGAAGATAGTCAGGTGGCCTGACTGGCTCCTATTCTTTCTGCAGCTACTTTGGAAGGAGCTAATTCACACTGTGCTAAAAAGTTTGTAACTGAAGTCTGACTCAAACCCAGAGATTAAAGTTTGCCAAAAGCTTATCATTTACATCAGACTCATCACCTCTCCCAACTAGAGATCAGAACATACTAATCCTAGGCAGAGTTTCTTATCCTTTTTTAATTTCTGACATATCAATGAATTTACTGTCCACTCAAGGTTAGCAGAAATGCAGCCATATTTTCAATACAAAGCATTTATCAAGCAAACTAGGTAAGCCAGGTGCTACAGTTTCTGAGCAGGAAACATTGCAATTTCAGGCTTGTCACATTCCCTGTGCGGCCCATTATTTATAAACATTGCCCAATGTCAAACTGCAGAGGTTTTTCTAGATGCATTATCTTCTGGTACTGTATGTATTGGAAAATGGCTTCCAGTTTAAAAGAAAAAAAACCCAAAACCCTAAGAAAATCACTGTTAAAATGTGGCAAAGAGCCACAGCAAGTAATGAAATCCAGGACTGTGAAGCAGTTCAGGTTTGGGAAATTACCTTCTGGAGCCGTGATCCCCAAAGGACAGCTGGGTATATCAGAATCACCCAAAGAGCATCTCAAAATGCAGATTCCTGGGCCCAACGCTTGGAGGTTGATTTCCTACATCTAGGGAAAGGCTCAGAAATCTGTATTTTGGAAAAGCTGGTGATTCTGTGACACAGGCAGATTTATCAGCTGTGACCCACACTTTTCACATCATGTGAAGGATCTCAATTTGCTCTGTGGGAGGCAGGGAAGCATCCCCAGTTACCTCTTTTTGATGTTTTCTGGTTTCAGAATCACAGAAGGCACCACCAAGGATTTCTGTCCCCCCCTGACAGGAGTAAATGTTCTTTCTTCACTAGTCTCTGTCGTTTTCAAAGCTGGGACTCGAGTTCTCAGGATCATGCAACCATCAGGTGAAGCCTTCTTGTCATCCTTGGCCCAACACTGCTGAATCTCTCCAGCTTTCTCTGGAGTTTTCAGAGCTGCAGACGAGTTCTGAGGACCATCAGGCTGAGACCTCTTTGAAGGCGAGGTGATCTCAGAGAAGGCCACTTTCCATTTCATTCTTCCAGGAGACTCCAACGAGGCCCATGAAGCCTGCTGGGAAATCCTAGTGTTATGTGTCCTAGGGAAACCTAAGTTCAAGAGAAATCACCATAGACAATGTGTGAATTTTATAACTAGCACTACAGATACCCCTAATATCTTTATAGATAAACTCATTCACTGAGTGATACAAAGACATGAGTTATCCATATTTTGAATTATTCTATGCTTTCTTTTCCTGCACCAGGTAGCTCTTATTATTTTTAGTCTCTCTCTTAAATTCTATGAGTAATTTTGCTAGCTAGAACCATAAGTCAACAGTTAAATCAGCTTTTATAGATAAATGTTCAGGTCAGGTTTTCTATGAAGTAATCTACCAGAAGAGTGGTTCTCAACCAGGGTGATACTGCACATCCTCAGGCCCCATTCAACAGCATCTGAAAAAATTTATACCAATGACTCTGTTGAGTAATACCAAGTCCTAGATTTTTCTTAACCCAGATTATATCTACCAACAGAGAGAAGATGGGTCCCCGGGGGTGTGGGGGTGTGGGGGTAACCACAGAGCCACATTTGGATCTGCTCCTCTCTCACCATGACCAAAGGCACCAAGAACCTGGACATTCATTCACAGATAGCAATTGAGCTATTAAAAGATATGTGGGACTTCCCTGGTGGCTCAGTGGTTAAGAATCTGCCTGCCAATGCAGGGGACATGGGGTCGATCCCTGGTCTGGGGAGATCCCACATGCTGCGGAGCAACTAAGCCCGTGCACCACAACTACTGAGCCTGCGCTCTAGAGTTCGCAAGCCACAACTACTGAGCCTGCACACCACAACTACTGAAGCCCACATGCTCTAGGGCCCGCATGCCGCAACTACTGAGCCTGAGAGCTGCAACTACTGAAGCCCACGTGCCTAGAGCCCTTGCTCTGCGACAAGGGACGCCACCGCAATGAGAAGCCCGTGCACCACAATGAAGAGAAGCCCCCGCTCGCTGTAACTAGAGAAAGCTCACATGCAGCAACGAAGACCCAACACAGCCAAAAGTAACAGGGCAGATGATACACATAAACGTCTATAGTATGAAGTTTAAAAATTGTCCTAGGGCTTCCCTGGTGGCGCAGTGGTTGAGAGTCCGCCTGCCGATGCAGGGGACACGGGTTCGTGCCCTGGTCCGGGGGGATCCCACATGCCGCGGAGCGGCTGGGCCCGTGAGCCATGGCCGCTGAGCCTGTGCGTCCGGAGCCTGTGCTCCGCAATGGGAGAGGCCACAACAGTGAGAGGCCCGCATACCTCAAAAAAGAAAAAAAAAAAAAAAAAAAAAAATTGTCCTAAAGCACCTAATGCTAATAAACATGGCTTTTGAGACAGACCGTGAAAGAAAGGCAAAATTTCAACAGAGTTGAAAGGGAAAGGAGGGGAATAAGTGAAGAGAATAAATGAGATTGATGTGAGCTAAGGCAACGAGGCAGGAAAGCACTGGGCAGAGGAGTTCACTTTAGTCACAGCACAGGGTGTGTGTGTGGAATAGCTGCAGACAAAGTAAGAAGTCATCTAGTACCTGTGTGGTAAATATGAGGGTAACTCATGTCTAGATTAATGTAAAAATGTCCCAAAGTCCTAGTCTCCCTCATGCCTCATTTCCCCATCTTTCTGTCAAAAACAATCCAAAATATTTTCATCGTATCTGCCTCGTCTAATTATGTAACTGTGTCAAGTTTAAATTTTTTACCCTAACTTTCAAGGTCCTACAAAATCAACAGTGAAAAAAACACTCAATTATTTCTAAATGGTGGTATTACAAATTATTTCTCTAGTAGTCTTCTGCATTTCCAAAATGGTTTATATGTTTATATTCAGCTCCTAAACATTTGTATTCTTGATAGCGTCTACTAAGGAGCTATCAAGAATGCAAATAACTTATACTCAATGAACTTGGCACATAAACAGAAAAATTAAGGATACATAATAGGATGAGGATGAGCTCTCAGAACAGCCATGGATGGAGTAGCTTTCAGATATATCATTAGTGAAAAAAGTTAAAATGGAAAAGAATACACCCAGTATAATACCCTACTGGGTAAGAAAGAATGGGAAATAAAACTATAATAAAATAAAAATTATATGCATGTTTGTATATGACTGTGTGTATATATGTCTGTGTGTGTTTTGATTTATCTGTTGATTTTTGCAAAAACCAAAGGAAAAATAAACCAGAAACTAATAAAATTGATTACCTACAAAAGATGAGGTAGAAACAGGGAGGAAGGGTAAAGAAAGGAATGGGGCTTATCTGAGTACACTTGTCTTAAATAGTTTTGACTCTTTAACTATGCTAATGTTTTAAATGTTTTGAAAATCAATCAAAGATGGGAAAAGCCCTAAAATTAAACAGAAATGAAAGAACCTAACTATATATCACCAATAAAATAACCATTGGTGGAAGAAAAAAATTTAATCAAAGTAACGTTACTCCCTCAGTGGAATATATTCTAAAGGCATAAAAACTGCAAATCAATTTTGATTTGGAATTATGGAATGTGGGAAGGATGGAAAGAACCCCATAGTATAGATTAGAAGTACGAGTATGAATTTAAGAGTTTCAACATTATATTATAACAAATATATATATATATATATATATATATTTCTTAGCTCTTCCACTAAGGATCTAAAAGCAATGTCACCTTAGTAGCTAAGCTCTTGAAGAATTAGCTAATTACAGGGCTTAACATCACTAATCATTAGAGAAATGTAACAATGACATACTACCTCACACCCATTAGCATAGCTACAATCAAAACCACAGAAAATAACAATATAAAACAACATAATAATAACAAGATCTAAATAGTTGGTGACAATGTGGGGAAATGGAACTCTTGTGTGTTACTGATAAGAATGTAAAATGATGCAGCTGCTATGGAAGAGTATGGTGGTTCCTCAAAAAATTAAACAGAAAGGAAATTTTACCCCAAATAGCCAAAGCAATCTTAAGAAAGAAAAACAAACCTGGAGGCATCACAATCCCTGATTTGAAACTATATTACAAAGCTACCGTAATCCAAACAGTATGGTTTTGGCACACACAGATTGATGGAACAAAATAGAAAGCCCAGAAACAAACTCACATATATATGACCAATTAATTTACAACAAAGGAGCCAAGAACATACAATAAGGAAAGGACAGACTCTTCATTAAATGATGCTGGAAAAATTGGACAGAAGAATTGAAACATGCAGAAGAATGAAACTGGACTACTATCTTACATCATACACAAAAATTAATTCAAAATGGATTAAAGACTTGAATGTAAGGCTTGAAACCATACAACTCTTAGATGAAAACATAGATGGTAATAAGCTCCTTGACATGGATCTTGATGATGATTTTTTGGATCTGACACCAAAAACAAAGGCAACAAAAGTAAAAACAAACAAGTGGGACTACACCAAACTAAAAAGCGTCTGGACATCAAGGAAACCACCAACAAAATAAAAAGGCAACCTACTGAATGGGAGAAAATATTTGCAAATCAAATATCTGATAAGGGGTTAATATCCAAAGTATATCAAGAACTCATACAATAGCAGGAAAACAAACAATGAGACTAAAAAATGGACAGAGGACCCGAATAGACATTATTCCAAGTGAAGCTATACAGATGGCCAATAGGTACATGAAAAAGTGCTCAATGTCACTAATCATCAGAGAAATGAAAATCAAGATGAAGTATCACCTCACACCTGTCAGAATGGCTATCATCAGAAAGAAAACAAATAACAAGTGTTGGCAAGGATATGGAGAAAAGGGAACCCTTATGCACTGTTGGTGGGAATGTAAATTGGTGCGGCCACTATGGATAACAGTATGGAGGATCCTCAAAAAGCTAAAAATAAAACTACCATATGAGGGACTTCCCTGGTGGCGCAGTGGTTAAGAATCCGCCTGCCAATGCAGGGGACACAGGTTTGAGCCCTGGTCCAGGAAGATCCCACATGCTGCTGAACAACTAACCCCGTGCACCACAACTAATGAAGCCAGCGTGCTCTAGGGCCCATGTGCTGCAACTACTGAAGCCCACACACCTAGAGCCTGTGTTCCGCAACAAGAGAAGCCACTGCAATGAGAAGCCCATGCACCGCAACGAAGAGTAACCCCCACTCACCGCAACTAGAGAAAATCCACGCGCAGCAACGAAGACCCAATGCAGCCAAAAATAAATAAATAAATTTATTTAAAACAAACAAAAAACTACCATATGATCCAGCAATTCCACTTTTGCATACTTATCTGAAGTAAACAAAAACACTAACTTGAAAAGACAAATGCACCCCCATGTTCACTGTAGCATTATTTCCAATAGCCAAGATATGGAAACAACCTAAGTGTGCATCAATGGATGAATGGATAAAGAAAATATGGTATGTGGGACTTCCCTGGTGGTCCAGTGGCTAAGATTCCGTGCTCTCAATGCAGGGGGCCTGGGTTCAATCCCTGGTCAGGGAACTAGATCTCTCATGTCACAACTAAGAGCTAGCATGCCATAACTAAAGATCCCTCATGCTGCAACTAAAGATCCCACATGCTGCAAATAAGATCCCATGTGTTGCAGCTAAGACCCACGGAGCCAATTAAATAAATAAATATTAAAAAAAAAAATGAAGCCAATCTTACATAAACTTTAAAAAAATAAAAGAAAATGTGGTATGTATATACAATGGAATATTACTCAGCCATAAAAAGGAAGGAAATCCTGTTATTTGTGACACAGATAGACCTTGAGGGCATTATGCTAAGTGAAATAAATCACACAGAGAAAGACAAATACCATAGGATTTCACTTATATATGGAATCTAAATTAAAAAACAAAAACAAAAATGAAAACCAAGCTCATAGATACAGAGAACAGATTGGTGGTCGTCAGAGGCAGTGGTTGAGGAATTGGGCAAAATGGGTTAAGGTAGCCAAAAGGTACAAACTTCCAGTTATAAAATAAATAAGTCATGGGGATGTAATGTACAGCATGGTGCTACAACTAATACTGTGTTGCATGTTTGAAAGTTGCTAAGAGAGTAAATCTTAAAAGTTCGCATCACAAGACAAAAAACTGTAACTATGTGTCATGACAGATGTTTCTTTTTTTTTTAAATTGAAGTATAGTTGATCTACATTGTTGTGTTAGTTTCTGGTATATATCAGTTCTATACATATATATTCTTTTCCATTATGGTTTATCACAGGATGTTGAATATAGTTCCCTGTGCTGCCCAATAGAACCTCGCTGTTTATCTATTTTATATATAGTACTTTGTATCTGCTAATCTCAAACTCCTAATTTACCCTTCCCCCACCCCCTTTCCCCAATGGTAACCATAAGTTTGTTTTCTATGTCTGTGGATCTGTTTCTGTTTTGTAAATAATTTCATTTGTGTCATATTTTAGATTCCACATATAAGTGATGTTATATGGTAGTTGTCTTTCTCTGACTTACTTCACTTAGTATGATGATTTCTAGGTCCATCCATGTTGTTGCAAATGGCATTATTTCATTTTTTTATGGCTCAGTAGTATTCCTTTGTATACATATATATACAAATATATCACATCTTTATCCATTCATCTGTCAATGGACATTTAGGTTGCTTCCATGTCTTGGCTATTGTAAATAGTGCTGCTATGAACACTGGAGTGCATGTATCTTTTCAAATTAGAGTTTTCTCCAGATATATACCCAGGAGTGGGATTGCTGGATCATTATGGCAACTGTATTTTTAGTTTTTTAAAGAACCTCCATACTGTTTTCCATAGTAGCTGCACATATGGTGATGGATGTTAGTTAAACTTACTGTGGTAATCATCTCACAATATATACAAATATCAAATCATTATGTTGTATACATGAAACTAATATGTTATAATGCTAGATGTTAATTATATCTCAATTTTTTAAAAAAGGAAATTTTGACACATGCTACAACATGATGAACCTTGAGGACATTATACTAACTTTATTAAACCAGTCAGAAAAGAATAAATACTGTATGATTCCACTTATATGAGGTATCTGGAGAAGTCAAATTCAGAGACAAAAAGTAGAATGGTGGTTACCAGAGGATGGGGCACGAGGGAATGGGAAGTTATTGCTTAATGGTTGGAGAGATTGTTTCGGAAGATGATGGGGATGGTTATACAACAATGTGAATGTACTTAATGCCACTAAACTGTACATTTAAAAATGATTAAAATGGGGCTTCCCTGGTGGCGCCGTGGTTGAGAGTCCGCCTGCCGATGCAGGGGACACAGGTTCGTGCCCCGGTCCGGGAAGATCCCACATGCCACAGAGCGGCTGTGCCCGTGAGCCATGGCCGCTGAGCCTGTGCGTCCGGAGCCTGTGCTCCGCAACGGGAGAGGCCACAACAGTGAGAGGCCCGCGTACCGCACAAAAAAAAAAAAAAAAAAGATTAAAATGGTAAATCTTATGTGATATATATTTCAAGAGACGTCCAATTAGTACTTGGCTCACTGCTGCACTAACTCAATACTATAGCATGAATTAATATTTTATCATTTTCCTTTAGCCTCAGTATTGCCCACTGTGACCCATTTTGCACTTACTGCTGAGCTCCAGCCTCTTCCTTGCCCTTGGGGTGACAGGATGGGAAGGAGTTTGGCGAGATTTGGAGGTGGAGTGCCTTGATTCAATCCTTTTGACCACATGTTCTGCTGTGGTCCAAGAAGGGCTTTCTGTACTTTTAGTTTTGGCTTCCATGGACTTCTGGCATCTAGGGTTGCTTTCTTGTAGCTTATCCAACTGTGCAAATAGTTCTGGAGGTAGTGGTTTGAATTTTTTCTCATTCCAAGATAGTTTAACAAAGAATGTCTTCTCATTTTTCAGATCCATAGGTATCACTTCATCTGGGGCTAAAGCTACTACCTGAATTTAGGAAGTATGGATGATATAAAGAAATGAGGACCCAAAGAGTCAACGAAGGCTCTATGAGAGCTATGATTAAAGAGCATTTAAGTCTGCATTCTTACCTGGTACAATTACTTTTCTAAACAAAAGAGGCATGGACATGGCATAGCATATTTCCAGAGTCCTCCTTGCTGATATCCATATCTCATGTTTTGTTTTCTAGTCCATTCTATTCACCCATGCCAAGTTTTCCCATAAAAACTTCTCTAAGCGTGCCTCCCTGCTCAATAGTCTACAATGGCTACGCACTCTGCAAGATCAGATTACTTAAACTGATTTTCACTACCTTCTAAAATCTGACCCCACTTTACCTCCTGAGTGCTCAGTGCTCTTCAAAAGGGCTTCCCACCACTAGTCGAGCTTGGCTTGTCACAGTCCTGCTCATTTCCACCATCGTGCTCCTGCCTAAACATGCCCCCTACCTTTCCAAATCCACCAATCTTGCTGCTTCAACTTCTACGTCTGCCTTTCACCTCTTCACTCATTTAACTCAGAGATAAATTATTCTGTGGCACATGATATGCTGGGCCCATAGAGTGGAAAAATCTGACTATAGTCATGCCAAGCCATGGTCTCCCTGCCCTACCAACCACCTAGTCACCATGTGACCACACTTCACATCCGGATCTAATCCCATTTTGGGGGCCTGAAGTAGCCTGAGAAATAACCCATATCCTAGTCTCCAAACCAGTGTCTCAATTCAGCCTACAACTCTTTAAACCTGATTTATCATAAAATCTCATAACACACATTTGCCTCGAGCAATTACACTCTTTGTACTGATTCACTCAAGGTGAAGTCCTCATTTAAGCAAGGGTATTCAGCTTCAAAGTGCTTTATGCCTGCCACAATCACAGCTAAATATAATTTCTCACTGAGATACACCTGCTAATTCCTGCTCATCCCTCAGGTCACAACCTAATGTCACTTCCTCCAGGAGGCTCCTAACACATGGTAAGTGCTCTCAATAAATATTTGGTGTTGAAAGGAAGTAGGCAGGCAAGCAGAGAAGGTGACAAACAGGAAAAATGCGTTTCCGTGAGGTAAATGAGAGCCAGTAATAAGCTTAGGAATCAGCCAGAAATAAGCTTCAAGATAGAACTGAGGATCAAGGCATCACCTACCTGCACGTGGCCAATGATGGTCTCGGCATTAATGTTGCTGTTACAGGCAGGGTAATCATACCAGAATATCTCTTGTGCATCAGGCTTCCGGCCCAGCAAATGCTGTTTACAGACAGGGACTTCACAGAATCGGATAAACCACTGTACTCGAGCACGTTTCTTGGAATAAGGTTCAAAATCTAGGGAGGGATAGATGGAAAAGGTAAGGTTAAAGATAATAAACATTATCTTAATCCTCACAGTAATCCTACAAGGTAGGTACTATGGCTGTCTCCCTTTTACCAGTGAAGTGATCACATTGCAGGGCCCTTAAATAATTTGTCAAAGGTCACAAGACCAACCAGCGGCAATCTGACTCCACCCAGCACCCACGTTCTTCTCACTTTGCTCCACATCCAAATGGTGCTATCGGTCATCACATAAATTGAGAGGAGCAATTCTAATCACAGTTACTGAACAAATTTTGCAAATCAAAACAAAACTCCTAGCAAGACTCAGAGCATCAGCCACAGAGATGACTTCTGGCAAACATATGCTTGCAATCTTCAGCTTTATCATCATAATATACCATTAACATCACTCCATACCAGTGTTAGCTCCAAGTGAAAGGACATATACTCATTAGTGCCACCATCATCACTGCCTCTTCTCTTCCTTAGCTCTCTTCAGAGAAAGACTGAAGCCATCCAATGTAGCACAATACATGGTTCTAAAATCTATACACAAAGGCCCAAACCTCAAATATAAAAGCCCATCCTGCTGATGTCCTCTCCCTAGTGGATGTTAGTTTGATGAAGTTTTCCTCCATACTTGTTGAATATCCTCCCTATCTCTATAATGTAAAATACCTTCATCCACTCTATCAGTTCCTTCTTTTAGGCATACAAACTGCCACAGGACTAGGACTAACTTCCACATACTCCTCTCCTAGCTTTGGAAAGAAGCAGTTTTGTAATAGTTTAAATTACTATCCTTTTTCATCTTCCTTTCGGAGTTCCGCTCCATTCCCACTTTTCTGTGCTCTTCTCTGGTCTGCAGAGGGCTAACAGCTGAGAAAATCAGCTGCGGCTGTGAATGTGGCCTTGCAGGAACCAGTTCACACTACCTTCCCTTTTGCTCCTCTAGCCTTAAGGGTAGTACTGGCTTTCTGCACTTACTGATCTCTGGGAAACACCACTGTTTGCTTCTCCAGCCTTTTCAACACTTATACACAAGTCCCTCTGGGTAAATAAAACACCTAAAGCGTTTCTGTTTTTCTGACTGAACGTCAATCAAGTGATATACCTACCCAATCCAATTTACTGCCTCCCTAGTAAAAGTAACTTTGCATTTGCAAAATTACTAACTTCCTCATGCGAAAATTTAAGGACACGTCTCTACTAGAGTGCAAATCACCTATTATTTCCCTTCCTTGTTCTTCTTAAATCCATCCTTTCTCTCCACTCCAACAATCCTGCCTGAATGGCCATTCTTACCCCCTCCTAAAAATAATGCAAAAGCTAAATTCTTGAGCCCTCCATTCCCATTTTTAGCCAATATTGCTCTAGTGAGTAAGGATGTTCACTAGGTGGAAGAGGGTACAGCTGGTGCTTAAGTGAGCCCATAGGCACACCCTATATACTGCTATGAACAGAAGAATCAGTAACCACCCCTGTTCCCACCACGGAGCACTTCCCAATCATTAGTGACAAGGAATACTTTTCATTCCAGCCCCAAACTCACCATCTTCAAACAACTCAACCAATTTAGCAACATACGGATTTTCATCATCATCCCCTTCAATCAACACAAACTGTCCAACCTGGAGGTCAATCTCAGGCAAACGACCTTCTATTTTCACACTCATTTCTCTAGGAAATAACAGAGAAACATGTGAGGAAATCTCTTAGGGTGGGCCAAGCTCTTCAGACCCCTGGGCACAGAGGAATATGCTCTGTAACTAGAAAACCCCCTGAATAGTTTCTCTCTTCTGACCAATCCGACTAGAAACCAATTTACCAGTAAAATCACAAGCAAGAGTAGATAACATGAATTGAATGAATTGTTTTAGCATGGGTGATTAATCCAGAGGCCTTAGGATGAACCCTAACTTCTCTCAGTTATTGACAAAGAACAACAAAGGCTTCCTAAGACATGAAAGCCATCCAGTAAAAACATCAGATTGTTCAGAGATGTCTTGGGCTAAGAGGATGTAGTAACAACATCCATCCTACCCTGTTATCATGCAGAGTTATACAGAACCTATCTTAAATAGATATGACATTATCATACATATCAAATTTTATTAACCTGACATAATATCTTCCTGTATCACTAGCTGCTATATTTATGCTAACATCTTCTTCCATCAAACAAACCCACACCCTCTTACAATCAATTCATATTCACTGTCCCTCAATCCTCAACCTATAGTACCTAAAACACCCTGGATACAAGTTATTAACAGCTCAGCTTGAAGAAGCTATTAGTTTCAGTCCACCAAAGGACTCTATCACTCACTTGTAGGTTTGGTAGTGCAGTTTTCGATCCAATGGCTTGCCAATCCATGAATAAGTTTGTCTGGTCCTCAGCCTTGTAGGACGGTAGGCCATGGCTCCTGTGTAAAAGTCACTAACTCTGAGTTAACATGACATGCTCTGATGGATTCTAGGGAACAGTCCCTGCCTTCAATGGGTTCAGCCTTCTTTTCTGCCCCTGCTACACTCCCACACATTTTAGACTTAGGAAAAAAAAAACTTTTTTGAGGAAAAAGTCCAGCTCTATGAAGATCAAACATAGGCAATTCAGTATCATCTGGTACTCTGCCTTATCTCTTCCTATCCAGGGAAACAGAAAGGTCAATATGTAAAAAACTATAGATGTTTAGAAGTACTTACTAGGTACAAGACACAATGATAGATGTGAAACATCTAATAATGTGAAACTAAAAGACAGTGATACAGTAGTTCTAAGTATCTTTATAACATTTATAATCTAGGTAGGGATAAAATATAAACACACGAAAGGACAACTAACAGTGCAAAGAGCCAAGAGAAAGCCAGAGAGACTACTGCAAGGTAGAGGACCAGGCTTGTGACTGTTCAGGGAGGAACGATTTCTTAAAGGGGTTTTCTAAAATGAATGTTAAATAATGGGTAGCTATTGCTAAGATGGATGAAATGAGGGTTTCCAAGGGATGCAGGCAAAAACATGCAAGGGGCATTTGGGGGAATGGCAATGGATTTTATCAAATGTATCATTTCACTTACCTTAAAAACAAAACAAAACCAAACCCCAGGGTCACTAACCTGTACTGCTCTGGCAGTTGGAAGTGGTCTTTTTCTTTGCAGCTGATAGGTCCTAGATATTAATATTGTGAATAGCTGAAAAGAAACAACTATATTAAAGTACATGGGAAAAAAGACATTTTTACTGACAATTCTGAAATGAGAATGAAAAATCCAAACATATTTGACAATCCCCTTTACAATATGGAAGCTACAATCTATGAGTCCTAATAATAATGCCAACTCATTATCTTAAGTTTGTTATTAAGAAAACAATCCTTTCCTCTAAATTCAATGCTTTTCTTATAGAGCTAAAGTTTGACAAAACTGGGGTTTAAAAAAAATTTGTTTTTAATCCAGTCTGACAGAATTTCTCTGAATTACTGATAGAGGGACCAATAATTTCAGTCCATGTTGAAAACAACAGAATTAGAATAGCATTATTGACATCCTGATTAAATAATCTGGTTTCCTAAAGTCAGTAGCATTATGTCCTACATTCTACTTGGGAACATTCTGACCCATAAGATTTTCTGCTTTTAAAAAAGGTATTTTTTAATATAATTTGAGGAAACTAATTAGCAAAAAGAAGATACTGAGTCATTAGTAAATGCACAGCTTACAAATGATGCCTGAATGATTACTATTAAGAACATTTAGAGTATAATTCACAACATAGTGTTATTAAAATCAATCTAATTTTAATTAAATACATTGTAGAAATGAACAAACAGCAGACTGATGAGTTAAAACAAGTAGGAGACTTGTGCTCAAGTAAAAATGCATTTGGACTCATTATATCTAATAATCTTTTGGCAAAAAGTTAGTAAAAGTGTTTGAATCTCAATAAATGTTCAAGGAAATATATTAACTCTAACTTACCTTCAATATATGTTCCTTTTAATGGAAGATGTAACATGGAACTATCAGTAAACTTGTAACTTTTCACCTTTCCGCGATGAAATCAGGCAAAATAGGCTACTGAGATACAAACAAAAGATGCAAGTAAATAAGCTCCATCATTAAAAAAAATTGGAATATCACTGAGAGTGCTTTGTACTAAAGTGGAATCTCCCAACACATTTTCTACAATTCTCGAATAATCTAACTGCAGGATAAATGCTCTGATTTGTCACAGTGTCTATGATATTTGATAACACTGGCACAAGGATCGCACTTTTTCAAACTAAAAGCTGGCATACAGAAGGACTATCTCCATACTCCTAACGTACTCATGTATACCTAAGGTCATCAAATCCATGCTTTCAACGCCTTTAAATAGAAACCATATTTTAGTTACTAAAGCATGCACTCTCTTTCAAAAACTAAGCCAAGATAAAATTTAACACTCCTTTTCTAGATCATGAGCTGTGTTCACTGAGACCAGTATAAGCATATATGCGTGCAAAGGTGGATGATTTACCAAAGGGTGAGCAGGCAGGGGTATCGGAAGGCTCTCTGGGCCTGGACCACATAACCTGCCTCAACTCAGCCTGTCACTATGCTCCAGGCCTGCTTTTCCAAACCTCAAACAGACCAAGGTTGTTAGTGCCCTCAGACTTACACAGTTGCTGTTCTCTCTTCCTGAATATCTTTGCAGGGATGGTTCAGGTCTCAGCTCCAGTGAAACTTCCTCAGATAGGCCTTCACTGATACCCAATGGAAAGTTACTCGCCACCCCCTTATACTACTGCCTAAAGGTCATGTTCTATTGCACCGACCTATCATCAAAGCCATAAACATTATATTACTTTCTTATTTGTTGTACTTCCTACATCAGAATGTTAAATTCTAAAAGAGCAGGGATCTTGGGACCTTGTCCATAACTGCGTCCCCAGGGCCTAGGTTAGGACTTCACACATAATAGCTGAACAAATTAATGAATGAACTGGGTTTTTTTGTTTTTTAAATTTTTTGGCCGTGCCAAGCGGTATGTGGGATTTAGTTCCCCAACCAGGGATTGAACCCACACCCCCTGCATTGGAAGCATGGAGTCTTAACCACTGGACCGCCAGGGACGTCCTGAATGAACTGTTTGTAAAAAATCATTAGGACAATACCAAGTGTGGTAAGGATGTAGAGCAGCCAAAACTCTCATACACTGCTGGAGGGCATGTAAATTGGTAAAACCACTTTGGAAATTTGGCAGTATATACTAAAGCTGAACATATGCATATCCTATGACCCAGTAATTCCAACAGAATATACCCAACAGAAAAACAAACATATCATCAAAAGACATGAACCAGAATGTTCATAGCAGCACTATACAGCAATGAAATGAAACCACCAACCACAACTGCACACACGTGGGGAAAATCTCACAAAATAACAATGAGCTAAAGAAATCAGACGCCAAAAGAATACATACTATACTGATTCCATTTACACAAAGGTCAAAAACAGGTAAAAGTAACCTATGGTGTTAGAAGTCAGAATAGAAGGAAACCTTGGTGACTGAAAGGAAGCACAGTGGGGGAGTGGAGTGCTTCTGGGATGCTGGACATGTTGTTTCTTGAACTGGATGCTGGTTACACAGGTATGTTCTCTTCAAGAAAACTCACTGAGCTGTATATGACTTGTGCATTTTCTATATGCAGGTTGTTTTTCCATGAAAAGTTCAAAAAATTAATCAGGAGTCCTTCTGAAGAGGCAGCATAAGGAAATCATAGTATATATCAGGCCTCTTTGCACTGTTACGCCACTTTCCTACCCTCGACCCAGCACTGCATCTCATCCACCGTAAGCAAAAAGGTTCCCCAACAGCGGTGATGAATGGAGTGGAAAGGCAGGCCAGACTTGGCCTAGCAAAGGCTTTGGCTTCTAGGAGATACCCACTACAGGCTCTTAATGTTGCAGATACCAGAAATCTGGAACATACACACTACCCAGTCCAGGAGCCACACCCAAGGAAAACAGATAAGGGAGTTGCAGTAAAAATAATGATAGCAGATATTTATTGATCCAATAAGACAGAGGTAGAACCAAAACTCTTGATACGTTTATCTCATTTAATCCTCACAATAATCCTAGAACAATGCTAGTCCATACTAAGTGCAAGGTAGGCACTCAGTAATAAATATTTGCTGAATAAAAGGTAGCTGCTATTAGCACTTCAAGATGGTAAGTTGTCCCAGTGTTATACAGGATAGCACATGCTTAATTCAAACCCCGAGCAGCTGGATTCCAATGACTGTGCTCTTAAGCACTTACCTTAGAACACCTTGTGTGAAAGTAGATAATGTTAATACATGTCTAAGACAGCTTGCTTCTGGTATGCTTATTACAATAAGCCAGGCTTCCCAGCCACTGACTGAAAGGTCAAATGGGCCTTAATTTCCTTACCCACAAAATGGGGATATTGGATTGGTGAAAAAGTTCATTCGGGAACTTCCATAAGATGTTATGGAAAACCCAAACGAACTTTTTGGCCAAACGAATAGAAACTTTCTTTTATTCAACCAATATTTATTTATTAATCATCCATTCTGTACCAGGCACTATTCTAGAATTACTGAGGATTAAGTGAGAAAATGCAAAATGGTCAATTCACTTCCCCAGTCCCTTGCATTTATGTGTAAGGGACAGTGATTCTTTTTTTTTTTTTAATAATTTGATGAATGTTATGAAACACATACAATTCACACAAAATTTTGCATTTAATTTCAGGGAATTCATAAACCTTCTAAAGTCCATATATCGCCCTTTGTTACATTAAAATCTGTTGCAGAGGGACTTGATAAACATGATCTCACACCAGAAACCTCCAATGGCGTTCACAACCACCCAATACAGCAGGGAAGAGGGTACCACTTTTATAGATAACTAAAATCGAAAACTGCCATATACAATCATTGCAATTTGCAGATAGTCCAAGATAAGAATCTCGCATCTCATGCCTCTAAGTCCAGTGCTTTTTCCAACTGTCAAAATAGAAGGCCCTTCTCTTCATTGGTGGCACAGTGGTTGAGAGTCCGCCTGCCGATGCAGGGGACACGGGTTCGTGCCCCGGTCTGGGAAGATCCCACATGCCGCAGAGCGGCTGGGCCCATGAGCCATGGCCGCTAGGCCTGCGCGTCCGGAGCCTGTGCTCCGCAACGGGAGAGGCCACAACAGTGAGAGGTCCAAGTACCGCAAAAAAAAAAAAAAAAAAAGGAAGGAAGGCCCTTCTATCCCGGGGTTAGACTAGAGAAAGTAAAAGAGGTGCCATTACACTCTCCTCATGGAAATAAGGTGGATGAGAGCCCAGCAGTTAAGAGCAGCTCTTCTGGGTAAAAGAAGACCTGGGTAGGAGCTCAGGCCGCTTAATCACAAAAAGGGACTTAGACAAGTCTCTTTCTCTCTGGGAGCAACTGCTACATCCGCAAAATCGGGTAATAACTTCTGCTGCTCCGCCTTCCCTGTGGTGCTTGCTACATAACACTACGCTGAAATGAGGAAAAGATGCGACTGCTTCACAAGGGCCATGCAGATGGAAGGTTCACATGGTTCAGATCATTACTGAGAGTCTCAGGGCGCTGAGGACAGGAGTGTTCACGCTTTTCTGTTGTTGGCTTTCGGTTTCCCCGCTACAAGGTCGCGGTCCCCGGGAGAAAAGCTGTTAGAAATCGCAATGTGGAAAGTAAAACGTTCCTAAAGGGTTTAGAACGTGCCTGGCACTTAATAATAGGCGCTTAGTACATATCTGCTGAATGGATAATGGCTGAATGAGTCCACAGAGAACAATTCCTCAGTCCCGCGGCTCAGATCCCTCTCCAGCCCGTGGGACGCCACACTCACCGGGCGCCGCAGTTTGTTGGAGCTGGGCGCAAGCCCTTCGCTTCCCACCGTCCCCGCTTCAGGAGCTCGTGGAGCTGCAGCAAATCTACCTGCCCAGGGGCACTCCTCTTACAGCTACCAGCCGCATACCGGAGCCGAAGCGGGGGCCTCCCGAGGAATAGAAAGAAGGTGGAGAAAAAGAAATTTCCCGCCGACGCCGTAGCCCCGCCCCCAGGTGTCTCCACGTTCCGTCAGCAGCCCGCCCTTCCGCCCCGCCCATCTAAGGAGGGGACGCAGGACGTACATCCGTCAACGGGCAGAGGTCATCATTGATTCCGTATGCTACGCCGTTCACGCAAGAAAGTGCCCGACTCTAAAACATTTCCGGGTTCAAGATGGTCGCCCAAACTATTTAGTGAGACTTCCTCCATCCTTCTCCATTCCACTCCGGGTTTTTAACCTGGATGTGACGTCCTAAAGGACCCGACGGAAATAGAACGGAAGGAGGTGTAAAATGGCGAACCGTACTGTAAAAGATGCGCACAGCATCCACGGCACCAACCCTCAGTATCTGGTGGAGAAGATCATTCGGACGCGCATTTATGAGTCCAAATACTGGAAAGAGGAGTGCTTTGGCCTTACAGGTGAGCAAGAGCGCGCCGATCCCCCCGCCCCAACCCCGGTCATCTTGTGGCCCAGTTCTCCAGACCAGTCCGATAGGACTGGCCCCTGGGGGTGAGACTAGAGGGGAATCATTGACAGTCATTCAGAAAAATCTGAGCGCCTACTCTGTGCCTAGACTTGTGTTGGGCTTTGGGAACACAGATGGATCTGATAGGACCTCATTCGGAAGGGTGTCACGTTGCGGTTCTTTGAGTCATTACATGTTTAATGATAACTTGCTGGGTTCCAAACAGTGTTAAGCACAGGGACCCTGAAGGTCTTAAAGGAATGTCAGTATGCTTGAAACCAATTCATGATCTTCCTATACTCAAATCTGGACCATTTGCAGTATTTCCACATCCCAGTCCTAATATAAATATATGCTATTCAGAGAAATAGTCCAGGTAGTCTTTGGTCTTTAATTCTGGCTCCTCTTTTGGAGCTGTGTTACCCCAGCGAACTGTGGCTTTCTTTACTGTAAAACGAGCATAGTAATACTGAACTTAAAGGTCAAAGGGTTGTTCTAAGGATTAAATGAAATGTATAAAAAGTGTTTGGTATAATAAAAGGAATCCAAATGGGAAAAGAAGAAGTAAAGCAGTCATTGTTTGCAGATGACATGCTACTATATATATAGAGGATCCTAAAGATGCTACCAGAAAATCAATGAATTTGGTAAAGTAGCAGGATACAAAATACACAGAAATCTCTTGCATTCCTATACACTAATGATGAAAAATCTGAAAGAGAAATTAAGGAAACACTCCCATTTACCACTGCAACAAAAAGAATAAAATACCTAGGAATAAACCTGCCTAAGGAGACAAAAGACCTGTATGCAGAAAATTATAAGCCACTGATGAAAGAAATTAAAGATGATACAAACAGATGGAGAGATATACCATGTTTTTGGGTTGGAAGAATCAACATTGGGAAAATGACTATACTACCCAAAGCAATGTACAGATTCAATGCAATCCCTATCAAACTACCACTGGCATTTTTCACAGAACTAGAACAAAAAATTTCACAATTTGTATGGAAACACAAAAGACCCCAAATAGCCAAAGCAATCTTGAGAAAGAAAAATGGAGTTGGAGGAATCAGGCTCCCTACTTCAGACTATACTACAGAGCTACAGTAATCAAGACAGTATGATACTGGCACAAAAACAGAAATATAGATCAATGGAACAGGATAGAAAGCCCAGAGATAAACCCACACACATATGGTCACCTTATTTTTGATAAAGGAGGCAAGAATATACAATGGAGAAAAGACTTCCTCTTCAATAAGTGGTGCTGCGAAAACTGGACAGCTACATGTAAAAGAATGAAATTAGAACACTCCCTAACACCATACACAAAAATAAACTCAAAATGGATTAAAGACCTAAATGTAAGGCCAGACACTATAAAACTCATAGAGGAAAACATAGGCAGAACACTCTATGACATAAATCACAGCAAGATCCTTTTTGACCCATCTCCTAGAGAAAGGGAAATAAAAATAAATGGTACCTAATGAAACTTTAAAACTTTTGCACAGCAAAGGAAAACATAAACAAGACGAAAAAAGTGTTTGGTATAGTTACAGCTATATGTTAATAAAAAGCACTCAGTAATCAGTGGTGGCGGTGGTGCTGTTACCATTGTTAACTACTGCTCTGCTGTTACTGCTCTGCCACCATCCTAGCTGTGTGTCCAAGGACGAGTCATATTGTTTCTCTGAGTCGCCATTAAATTTTGGAGTCATGTAAGGTTTACTTTGGGGGCTTTTTCTCATTCCATAGTTTTCTTCTTGGATGATATCCGTACCACAGTTACCTCATATATATAGATGCCTTTAAATTTATCTCTGCAGCCCAAATCTCTCCCTGAGATCTAAGTCTCTGATTCCAAGGCATGCCAACTCCATATGTGCAAAAGTGAACTCATGACGTTTTTCCCCCCCAACACTAGGTTACGTTCCCTTGTTATATATTTTCATTGCATTCTGCATCTTCTTTCAACTACTGATCACACTTTTAATATATTTTTTTAATGCTTTCTGCCTTGCCTGACTGTAAACTCCATAAGAGTAGTCATTGTGTCCCTCTTCTTTATCCCTCTACCTGTATCTCTGCTACTTGGCACCTAACTATAAATTGCCAACTGTAATATGGAATGAATTAATATAGAAATTATCCTAAGGGAACTTGGAGAAGTCTGATTTATAAAGTGATTTCCCATTAATAGTACCTAACCTTTATTTATTTATTTATTATCTGTGTGTCAGGTAGGTATTAGCATTTGTTTCTATTATCTCATTTGATTCTTACTATAGCCCTTAACTTTGTACCTTTATTATTCAAATTTGAACTGACAGGCTCAAAGAGAAGTGAAATGACTTGCCCTAGTTCACACAGCTAGTGTTTGATTTTTTTTTAAAAATATATTTATTTATTTGGCTGAGCCGGGTCTTAGTTGTGGCATGTGGGATCTTTAGTTCTGGCATGTGGTATCTAGTTCCCTGACCAGGGACCGATCCCGGGCCCCCTGCATTGGGAGTGCGGAGTCTTAACCACTGGACCACCAAGGAAGTCCCTAGTGTTTGATTTTTTTTTTATACAGCAGGTTCTTATTAGTTATCTATTTTATACATATTAGTGTATGTATGTCAATCCCAATCTCCCAATTCATCACACCACCACATCCACCCCACCCCCCACCCCACCTCTGCCGCTTTCCCCCCTTGGTGTCCATATGTTTGTTCTCTACATCTGTATCTCTATTTCGGCCTTGCAGATCAGTTCATCTGTACCATTTTTCTAGATTCCACATATATGCGTTAATATACGATACTTGTTTGTCTTTCTGACTTACTTCAGTCTGTATGACAGTCTCTGGGTCCATCCACGTCTCTACAAATGACCCAGTTTTGTTCCTTTTTATGGCTGAGTAATACTCCATTGTATATAGGTACCACATCTTCTTTATCCATTTGTTTGTTGATGGGCATTTAGGTTGCTTCCATGACCTGGCTATTGTAAATAGTGCTATAGTGAACATTGGGGTGCATGTGTCTTTTTGAATTATGGTTTTCTCCAGATATATGCCCAGTAGTGGGATTGCTGGGTCATATGGTAATTCTACTTTTAGTTTTTTAAGGAACCTCCATACTGTTCTCCATAGTGGCTGTATCAATTTACATTCCCACCAACAGTGCCAGAGGGTTCTCTTTTCTCCACACCCTCTCCAGCATTTGTTTGTAGATTTTCTGATGATGCCCATTCTAACCGGTGTGAGGTAATACCTCATTGTAGTTTTGATTTTCATTTCTCTAATAATTAGTGATGTTGAGCATCTTTTCATGTGCTTCTTGCCCATTTTTATGTCTTCTTTGGAGAAATGTCTATTTAGGTCTTCTGCCCATTTTTTGATTGGGTTGTTTGTTTTTTTAATATTGAGCTGCAATGAGCTGTTGATATATTTTGGAGATTAATCCTTTGTCAATTGATTCGCTTGCAAATATTTTCTCCCATTCTGAGGATTGTCTTTTGGTCTTGTTTATGGTTTCCTTTGCTGTGCAAAAGCTTTTAAGTTTCATTAGGTCCCATTTGTTTATTTTTGTTTTTATTTCCATTACTCTAGGAGGTGGGTCAAAAAAGATCTTGCTGTGATTTATGTCAAAGAGTGTTCTTCCTCTGTTTTCCTGTAAGAGTTTTATAGTGTCCAGTCTTACATTTAGGTCTTTTATCCATTTTGAGTTTATTTTTATGTATGGTGTTAGGGAGTGTTGTAATTTTGTTCTTTTACGTGTAGCTGTCCAGTTTCCCAGCACCACTTATTGAAGAGACTGTCTTTTTTCCATTGTATATTTTTGCCTCCTTTTGTCATAGATTAGTTGACCATAGGTGCGTGGGTTTATCTCTGTTCCATTGATCTGTATTTCCCTAGTGTTTGATTTTGACAACAGTATTGGAAGATTATTATCCCCATTGTCTAGATGAAGTTCGCTCAAGGTTGTGTAGCTATTGAGGAGTTGTTTGTTGTTATTGTTTTGTTTCTTCTAACTCTTAATCTGGCTTTTTTTTCTCCTAACATGATGCCAAGCACGGACTCTGAAGTTAGACTGCTTGGATTAAAACCCAGGCCCTGCCACTTTCTGGCTGTGGACCTTGAGCACATCACTTAATCTTTCTTAGCCCTCATTTTCCTGGCTGAAAACAAGGGCAGTGCTAGAACTTACCTCCATGGCTTGTTGTGAAGATTAAATGAAATAATATGAAATGCTTAGCAGAGTACCTGTTATATAATAATCTTTCAGTGTATATTGACTGCTGCTATTATTATTAATTATTATTACACTCTTGTTCTCCTAATATTAAACTGTTAATTCAGGAGCACCAAACGTTGAACTAGCTTTAACTTCTCTCCACTTCAAACCTGGAAAAGCTTAGTCCTGATGTGTCTGAGATGCCACTCTGTTTTTGTTTCTTAGCTGAACTTGTTGTCGATAAAGCCATGGAGTTAAGATTTGTGGGTGGTGTCTATGGTGGCAACATAAAGCCAACTCCCTTTCTGTGTTTGACCTTGAAGATGCTTCAGATTCAACCCGAGAAGGATATCATTGTAGAGTTTATCAAAAATGAAGATTTCAAGTGAGTGAAATGTTTATTAGCTAATATAAAAACTTCAATTTCATGGTCCAGAATTTGGCTTTAGTTAAGAGGAGTGAAAACAGTGTATCTCATTTCCACAGAGTTCCACTCTGGGATTTTGCTCTTGAGCCTCTTGAGTTTGTGTTTTGTCTGTTTTGATCATATTGACCTTCTCCTTCACTGTCTCAGTCTTGATGGCTTTTCCCAAAAAAAACAGTATTTCACAAACTCACTGAGCATATATTAAGCAGAAGTGAGTGCCTAATATGTTGGTAGCAGTGAATGCTTAAGGATGAAGAAAACAACATAGTGTGGTAAAGAAGAGGGAAACTTTGGTGTTAAATGTAGGTTCATGTCCAGACCATGTTACTTATTAACTGTGACCTTGGAGAAGTTACTTAATTTTCTAAATTTTACTTTATTTACCTATAAAATGAAACAGTAATAGCAACTCAGGATAGATGTGAGGATTAAGGAAGACAGAACAGTAAATCTCCCAACACAGTGCCTGTTGCAGGGTGTACGGCCCAAAAATATAAGCTGCTCTTATTATGTTATAATCCATTTTCAAGGAGCTCACAGACAAGTATAGGAGACAGACATAATAATAAATTATTATGTGCCACCCTCTATTCTAAAAAATTTAATATAATAATTTATTTAAACTTCACAAAACCCTGTAAAATTATTATCCCTATTATATAGGGGAGGAAACTGAGGCAGAGAGAGATTGGTTTCCCCAAGGGCAAATGCTGGTAAGTGGCAAAGCTAGTTTCAGTGTCCATATCCTTTGCCACTCTATTTTGTTTGTCATATACAGAAACTGTTGAGTTTCAAATGCCTACTCTTTATCCAAGTGGAGATTTGAGTGGGTAGTTGGGATATAGGAGAAAGGGAGAAGAAAGGAATCTTACAAACATTAATGGCTAGAAAACGGCTAACTTTTATTAGGCACTTACTGTGTGCTAGCTAGATGCTGTGCTTAGCACCTTACATTTTGTACTTAATACACCAAGCCGTCAGATTAGGGACTATCAGGTACATTTTATAAGGATTGAGAAAGCAAGTAAATTGCCCAGTGTTACAGAGTTAGTAAATAGTGGAATCAGAATTTGAACCCAGATGACTTTGACTTTTTTCCATAACCAGCATTCTGCTTCCTAGCAACAATTTGTATATTCATGTCTATGTAAATTGGTTGTATTGTTAGTAAATAAATCTTATACTTTCGGTTGTTAAATTTAGTATCTCATTTGATTCTTAAAATAATCCCATGAAGTAAATAGGTTGTATCTTAGTTTTACAGATGATATAATAGACCCTGAAAGTTGAGCAGCATATCCTAAGTAACCACAGCCAGTAAGTGGTAGAATGAGAACTTGAACACAGGTCTCCATATTTTAGCTATCTTTCTACTGCCCCATGCTGCTTCTAAAAATTTAGCTTTCTCATCTGCCAAAGAGAAGAAAGAACTTGTTTATCCACTACTGTCATGAGAAAAGCCAGTTGTAAAACTCAGGAACTTTGTAGGATGGCCTGTTGTTTCACTGTCATCTATCTGTCAGGTATGTCCGCATGTTGGGAGCACTTTACATGAGGTTGACAGGCACTGCAATTGATTGCTACAAGTACTTGGAGCCTCTATACAACGACTATAGAAAAATCAAGAGCCAGAACCGAAATGGAGGTGAGTATGGTGCCAGGTGTCTAGACCTTCATCCCTGAGCCAGTTTTTATTTCACCAGTATCTCTAGTGTCACATTGTCACATACATTGTGAGTGTTGCTCTTAATCCAGATTGTTACTGCCTTTAGTCAGGTCCTCCTTCTCTCTCATGGGGAGTAGCACTCCATTAGACTACTAGCTTCCTTTCGACCTTACCCAGTCTGCCCGTCTGCCTGTCTTTCCAACTGCATCTCATGTTAATCCTTGCTTTGCATCATGTGCTCCATCCCATAAAGACCTAGCTCCTGAATGACCTTCACTGTAAAATCCTTCTCCAGACCTCCCAGGCAAGGTTAGTTTTCCATACATTACACCTTCACAGTTCTTTCTACTGGCCTCTCTTGTACGATACTTCACCCTGCAGTATATAGACTGTACTCATGCTTATGTAGGAATCCCACTGAAAAATAATAAGTGTATCCAGGAGGGGCAGCTCCATACCTTTTACAAAGAGACATATTTTGTGGTAAAATGGGATTCAGGGAATGCAGTCAGAACTTTTTCTCACTTAGTATCATAACAAAAGACTAGTAGCATTTGCCTTTACCCTCTACATATTACACTAAGGAGTAGAAGTTAAGAATTTGGTATTATTCTTTAAACTTTTATTAACTTATTCATTCATTGAATAAATACATATTAGGTGTCAATGTTATGGCAGGTACTATGCTATGTACTGAAAATAATATGGTGAACAAGATGGACATGGTCATGGCCATCATGAAATTACTTAGTTATGACTATATTATGTTAAACTAAGATAGGAGTTTTAAACCTAGTGACAATTTGGGCCAGATATTTCTTCGCTGTGGGGAGCTGTCCAGTGCATTATAGGATGTTTAGCAGCGTCCCTGGCTTATACCCACTAAAGCACCCCATAGTTGCAGGGGGCAACACTACTGAACTAAGAACCAAGAACCACTGAACTAAGGTAATGTTTACAATAGAAATTCTAAGAAGCTATTGCTCCACTTACCATATAAGATACATGATTCTTAAAAATAGCAAATCACTATGTTGTACATCTGGAACTAATATAATGTTGTAAGTCAATTATACATCAATTTAAAAAAAGTTTGCTGACCCATGCAGGGGAAAAGATACATATTCTATATTCAGGAACTTAGTGGGTTCACATGAGAAATTGTACTTGAGTTATAAATTTTATTCATGAACATTTCCCCATTACAATTCAGGACTCTTTGTGCTTGTTTTTTGTGTCTCTCCTGCTAATTGGGACAGCTTCATTCATCCCTTTATCCCCAGCTCCTAGAAGAGGCATGGCACATAAATGGCCTCAATAAAAGGGAGTTGAATGAATGAAGATAGGTGGTGATGACAAGAATATGAAAGGCTGTAGTTTGAGCCCAGGTTTGACAGTAGTCCCTTCAGTGTAACTGCCACACTGCAATAGCTTTATTAGTGAATGTGCAGGCAGAGGGAAGCTGCAGAGAATTCACACTTTCTATACCAAGTACCCTGTTAGATACCTTACATAAAGAATCTTACACTTCTTTTACTTTTTGGCTATTTAAATTTATTTCCTAGTTACTTGAGCTTATTATTTTTCTTTCAGAGTTTGAACTGATGCATGTGGATGAATTTATTGATGAACTACTGCACAGTGAGAGAGTCTGTGATATCATTCTGCCCCGGCTACAGGTAAGAGATAAAGGTCATACACACACAATACACAGTACACAATAAAATGTGTGTAAAGATCTCTTTACATGCATACATGATAAAACACCATGGAGCTCAGAATCTTCTTTTTTTTTTAATTGAAGTATAGTTGATGTACAATATTATGTAAATTATAGGTATACAGTATAGTGATTTACAATTTTTAAGGGTTCTACTCCATTTATAGTTATTATAAAATATTGGCTATATTCCCTGCATTGTACAGTATATCCTTAGAGTTTATTGTATACCTAATAGTTTGTTCCTCTTAATTCCCTCCCCCCTTTCCCTCTCCCCTCTGGTAACCACTAGTTTGTTCTCTGTATCTGTGAGTCTGCTTCTTTGTTACATTTACTAGTTTGTTGTATTTTTTAGATTCTACATATAAGTGATATCATACAGTATTTGTCTTTCTCTGTCTGATTTATTTCACTTAGAATAATATCCTCCAATACTGTATAGCACAGGGAACTGTGCTCAGTACTCTGTAATAACCTAAATGGGAAAATAATTTGAAAAAGAATAGATACAAGTATATGTATAACTGAACCACTTTACTGTACAGCTGAATCATTTTACTGTACACTGTACTGTACTCCATTATGAAATAAAATTTTTTAAATAAATAATTTTAAAATAATAATAATATCCCCCAAGTCCATCCATGTTGCTGCAAATGGCAAAATTCCATTCTTTTTTATGGCTGAGTAGTATTCCATTGTGTATATATATACTGCATTTTCTTTTTTGTTCCAAATATACATATATTATTATATTTCTTTATAAAAAATTAATGTAATTATGACAATATACTTTAGGTTTTTTAAAAAAATTTTTATTGGAGTATAGTTGATTTACAAGGTTGTATTAGTTTCAGGTGTACAGTAAAGTGAATCAGTTATACATATATTCACTCTTTTTTAGATTCTTTTCCCATATAGGTCATTACAGAGTATTGACTAGAGTTGCCTGTGCTATACAGTAAGTAGGTCCTTATTAGTTATCTATTTTATATATAATAGTGTTTATATGTCAATCCCAATCTCCCAATTTATCTCTCCCCACTCTTCCCCCTCTGCTAACCATAAGTTTGTTTTCTGCATCTGTGACTATTTCTGTTTTGTAAATCAGTTCATTTTTACCATTTTTTTAAGATTCCACATATAAGTGATATCATATATTTGTCTTTCTCTGTCTGACTTCACTCAGTATGACAATCTCTAGGTCCATCCATGTTTCTGCAAGTGGCATTATTTTATTCTTTTTAATGGCTGAGTAATATTCCATTGTATATATGGACCACATCTTCTTTATTCATTCATCTGTTGATGGGCACTTAGGTTGCTTCCATGCCTTGGCAACTGTAAATAATACTTCTGTGAACATTGGTGTGCATGTATCTTTTCAAATTAGTGGTTTTGGGTTTTTTTGGGTATTTACCCAGGAGTGGAATTGCTGAGTCATATGGCAGTTGTGTTTTTATTTTTTTTGAGAAACCTCCATAATGTTTTCCACAGTGGCCGCACCAATTTACATTCCCACCAATACTATATGAGGGTTCCCTTTTCTCCACATCCTCGCCAACATTTGTTATTTGCATTTTTTATGATGATAGCCATTCTGACAAGTGTGAGGTGATATCTCATTGTGGTTTTTTTGATTTGCATTTCCCTGATGATTAGTCATGTTGAACATCTTTTCATGTGCCTGTTGGCCATGTGCATGTCCCCTTTGGAAAAATATCTATTTACTTCTTCTGCCCATATTTTTTAATGGGGTTGTTTGCTTTTTTCTTATGGTCCTCCTAATTAGCAGTCTTCATGTCTATGAGAAAGATAGGAGATTGGGAGTGAGAAGAAAACAGAAAAAGTGATTGAAGGGTAGGGCTTTAAAAGTGAATAACACAAGAAAATTTTGTTCTTTAAAATGTTATATTATTAAGGAGATTGTAGTAGAGTAGGTTTTTAAGCTTTGTGAGCAGTTTTTCAAATTGATCTTCATATAAAAATCTAGGATATAAAACAGATGAAAGGAAGGTCAGGAATGGGAGACTGACCCACCTTAAATATCATCTTTATCGTCTTACCTCCCTTTCCTAGTGAGAAATGATTGTCCGTGAAGCATCTTTCAAGAATGAGTCTTACAGCATATGATTTTTAAAATAATATTGTAAAATACAAAGAGAAAACAGATATGGTAGGTAGCCTAAAGAGAAAGGGAATGGTCTATAGTGGAGAGTTGAAATTTATCCATGTTGTTGCACATTTCAATAGTTTTTTATTTCATTTGTTGCTGAATAGTATTCCATTGTATAGATATACCACAATTTGTTTACCCATTCATCTGTTTATGCAGAATTGCAGGGTACAAGGTCAATGTACAAAAATCGGTTGTATTTCTGTACACTAGCTATAAACAACTGGAATTTGAAATTTTGCTAAAAAGGTACCATTTACAACAGCATCAAAAAATTTAAAATAGGGCTTCTCTGGTGGCGCAGTGATTGAGAGTCCACCTGCCGATGCAGGGGACACGGGTTCGTGCCCCGGTCCGGGAAGATCCCACATGCCGCGGAGTGGCTAGGCCTGTGAGCCATGGCCGCTGAGCCTGCGCGTCCGGAGCCTGTGCTCCGCAACGGGAGAGGCCACAACAGTGAGAGGCCCGCGTACGGGGAAAAAAAAAATTTTTTTTAAATAATTAAGGATAATTTTGTCAAAAGATGTGTAAGACTTAAAAGTATAAAACATTGCATTACTGATGGAAATGAAAGAAGACTTAAGTAAATGGAGATATATCATGTCCGTGGTATATTTTATACCATGACTTAGAATTGTTAAGTTGTCAATTCTCCCAAATTAATCTGTAGATTCAATTCAGTTCCAGTCAAAGTCCAAATAAAATTTGATATAACTTGACAAACTGATTCTCAAATTTATATGAATATGCAGAGGACCTAGAATATCTAAAACAACTTTGAAAAAGAACAAATTAGGAGGACAAACACTACCTGATTCCAAGACAGTGTTGTGTTGGCCTAAAGCTAGACAAGTAAATAAATGGAACAAAGTAAAGGGACCAGAAATAAGTGTACATATATATGGTCAGTTGGTTTTCTACAGAGATGTTAGGGCAATACAATTGAGAAAGGATAATCTTTTCCACAAATGGTGCTAAAACAGTTGAATAGCCATATGGAAACCAATGAATCTCTACCCTTAGCTCATAAACTTGAAGGGGATAATAGTCTCATAAAAGCTAAGAGTATAACATAAAGAAGGAAAACATAGGTGAAAATCTTAGTGACCTTGGGTTTGACAAATTCCTATAATAAGACATAAAACCATGAATTATTTATTAAAAATTAATAAATTGGCCTTTATAAAAATTAAAAACTTGCCTTTCAAAGGACACTATTACAAAACTAAAAAGGCAGGCCACAGACTGGAAGAATATATTTGCGCAACATATATCCACCAAAGTTCTTGAATCTACACTATATAAAGGACTGTTGAACTGAATAACAACTCAGTGGACAAATGAACAAAAGATTCTAACAGACATTTACCAAAGAAAATATATAGTTGGCCAATGGCACATAAAAAGTTATTCCATACCGTTAATCATTATGGAAATGCAAATTAAAGGCACAGTAATATACACTACATACCTAGTAGAATGTGTAAAATCAGACCCTGACCCTATCAGGTGTTGGCGAGGATGTGGAGGAACTGGAAGTCTCCATATCCTATTGGTGACAATATAAAATGGTACAGTACTCTTTGGAAAAGTTTGCCAGTTTCTTAAGAAGTTAACCATACAATCCAGCTATTCCGCTTCTAGGTATTTACTTGAGAAATGAAAGCTCATGTCCACACAAAGACATAAGCACAGATAATCATAACAGTTTTATTTGTAATGGCCAGAAACTGGAAACAGCCCAAATGTCCATCAAGTGAATGGACACAAATTGTGATGTGTCCATACATTGGTACTACTCAGCAGCAAAAATGAACTATGGATGCACAACAGCGTGGATGAATCACAAAGTAATTGTGCTGAGTGAAAAAAGACAAAAAGCTGTATGTACTGTATAATTCCTTTCTAATAAATGTAAACTATAGTGACAAAAAGGAACAGTGGTTGCCTAGGTGCAGGGTAAGGGAGTGGGGAGAAAAGGGAATGAGAAATCACAAAGGAGCACAAGTAAACTGTTGCGTGGGGTGGATTTATCCATTATATTGATGTAGTGGCTTACAGCTGTATACTGTACAACTCAACACTCATCAAATTGTATACTTTAAAAATGTACAGCTTATTGTGTATCGATTATACCTCGGTGAAACTATAAAATGTATTGCAAACGTCATTGGAATACCTGTAGAGTAAGAGTCTTTTGCTCTTAGTGCTCTACTATTCTCTTATTCTGATGTTTATGTAAGAATCAGCAGCATTAATGAAAGGGTCACAGAAACAGTGTTTAAGATGGGGGATGGGAGCAAATTCTTAAGTTTTAAGCAACCACAGAAACCCAAACTGGGAGGATCCAGAACTTCAGGTCTCTTTTTTGATCCTACTGCAGCTCAGTAATTTTGAAGCAATTTGCTGTATCCCACCTGCTTTTGAGGTGCTCATTTCCTTGCTAGATATAAACTAAAAGGAATAATTTAAAGATCAAAGGTCACATAGTATATGATTCTCTTTATACGGTATATTCAGACTAGGCAAATACATAGAGACAAAGCAGATTCGCGGTTACCAGGGGTTTCAGGAAAGGGGGAATGAGGAGTGATTACTTAATAGGTATGGGGTGTTTTTCTGGTGTGATGAGAAAGTTTTTAAACTAGTGAGAGGTGGTCATGAAATAGCATTGAATTTTATACTTTAAAATTGTTAATTGTGTATTATGTGAATTTCACCTCAATAAAAAACAGATCAAAGGGATCCGAAAAACTTCAAAGTAGAGAATAGAATGGATCACAGATACATAATAAATGGGTGAGGTAAATTTGCTCGAGGCAGCAAACCAGATGGATAAATGTAGTTGGTAGATGAGTGCTCACACTTAAATGCAATGAACCACTCCTCCTCCACAGTGACTCAGTTACAGAAAATCCTAGAAAATAATCCTGAAAATTATTTCTTCTTTCCCATATTGGCTACTGTAGACTGTGTAGTGAAAAGAATGACATTTAAAATCTGAAAACCTGATTTCAGGGCCCAATTCTCACATTTATTATCCTTAGCTGCTACTGTTATTTTTAGAAATACTGCAAGAAATGGAATATTCTGAAGTGCAGTCAGTTGTAACTAAGGGTTCCAAAGCTCGGTCATCTCTAAGCAAGCATATTGATGCAAATGAGGTAGTCTGCCTGGAGGCTAGAAGGAAAGACCACAAAGCAACCCTCACTGAGGAGAGAGAAATTGAAATATGACTGATATCTGTTATGTCACCAAGGGGTGTGTTCTGGTGTGGGCCTCTCTATGTCCTGGATGAAATGACCCTTAAGACCACCTTCTGCTTTGATTTCTGTTCCTATTAAGCAACTCATAGGGCATCAATTTAGCTTCTCATGTGCCCTGACATTGGCAAGGAGTTGCTCTGGAATGAATTCTAATTTTGTCAAACACAAATACTGTAAGTTAATACACTGACTTCAGTCACTTCCAAGTCTGGTGAACATTAGGGATTCTAGACGCCCTGTCTGATGCAGTCCTAGATCCCAGACTGTGGTGATCCTTTCTAAGGAGCCCTTTCTCAAGGGATTGATTTCACTAAATGGCATCTCTGTCTCATTTCTCCTAATCGTCATAGAATTTTGTTAGTGATGAGTGAGAGCAAAATAGAGAACAAATGTTACTATTTATTTTAGGGCTATCCAATGATCTCTATGTCCTTGGCACAAAAAATGGTAAGGGGTCTTATGACCCAGTCCATTTGTCAGTTTTAAACTCACCTTTGCCTTTCAGGTCCTTAGTCACTCAGTAAGGACTGCTAAGCCACATCTTAGAAGAAATGGAACCAGGAAATGGATTGTTTATATCCTGAGCCTTGTTCAAAATGCATGTCTGTAGACAGCTACCCTAAATCCTGGGTCTAGTCGAGAGTTGGTGCTACTTCAGAGCAGGACCCAAACCCCCAAACTGGGCTGAGTCTCAGTGGATCTCTTGGGTTAGATTCTGGTCTGAGCCTCTCCTGGCAGAACTACCAGCCAACACAGTCTCAAACTATTGGCCCTTGTGTGTGAAGCCCATATTTTTTATTCAAGGCTATACCTATACTGATGGATATTCTAGTGACCTTAGAATATAAGATCACAGGGAATAGAGGCAATAGAAAAGTGATGCTCTCTTCCACTTTGTATTTATCTCTTTACAGGGGAACTTAAAAAATATATATAGATTCCAGGTATGCGAAACTCCTTAGGAAAATCTTGAATTGTCTAGGATGTCTTTGAAATGAAATTGCCTCACCTGCTGCACCATAGGTTTTCTCTCACTCCCAGAAGCCCAGTGTTGCAGCTTCAGGACATAGAGGAGATAGCAAGCCCCCCCAACTCTCACTGTGTTCTCTGTAGAAACGCTATGTGCTAGAGGAAGCTGAGCAACTGGAGCCTCGGGTTAGTGCTCTAGAAGAAGACATGGATGACGTGGAGTCCAGCGAAGAGGAGGAAGAAGAGGATGAGAAGGTCAGACACCTGGGAGCTTAAGGGTTGGAGGAGGGAAAGTTACAGGGAATGGGAATGGTCTTTTTTGTTTTCAAACTTTAATTTTTAACTTTCTTCAACCAAAAAATACAATATGTAGTCATTAAGAGTATAGGATTTAGAGTTAAATAGACCTTGATCCATATCTCAGCTTTGCTGTTTACTAGCTGTATAATCTTGTGCAAATTACATAATCACCATTTTCTCTTCTATAAAGCAAGGATTATGAAACCTTTCTTTTAGGACTGTTGTGAGCATTAAATGAAATTATATATTATATACATAAAGCCATTAGCTTTGGGGCATAATTGCCTAATAAGTGGTAGCTATTAAAATAAATACTTCGGACAAAAACAAGACTCTTCATAATTGAATGCATACTAAGGAGTAAGCCTAGTTTAGGGGGAAAAAACCACCTACTGCATGGTCATGTTCTTTCACTACTTGTTAAAATGCTGAAAAGTTGAAAACAAGCAAGCTGTCAGGTTGCAGTCAGGTAAACTATTATAGCAATTCAACAGACTATTAGGCTGCCATTAAAAGTATTATGAGAAGTATATGATAGGGACTTCCCTGGCTGTCCAGTGGTTAAAACTCCACGCATCCACTGCAGGGGGCGTGGGTTCGATCCCTGGTCAGGGAACTAAGATCTGGCATAACGTGTGGTGTGGCCCAAAGAAAAAAAAAGTATGTGGAAATGATTGTGGTAAAGTTAAAAAAAAAAAAAAAAAGGATCTAAAACATTTGTGATTAAAATTATAAGAATATGTATAGAAAAAGGCTGGGGGAAATATAAGGAATTCTGGCCTATGGATACTGAGACAGTGTAGATGGAAGTGTAGCTCTGAGCTAATAGGCTCCATCTAAGTTAAGTGCTAAAGGAAGTGCAATCATTCATGAATTGAAAGCCAGGCAAGGCTGAGGTGCTTCTTCTGTGGTGAGAGGACCAAAAGTAGGCATTCTTTTTTTTTTTTTTTAATGGAAAATTTAATCATATACCAAAGTGGAGAGAATGTGCCTCCATCTACCCATCACCTAGCTTCAACAATGATCAACTCAGCTGTTTTGTTTCCTCCACATCTCTACCCAATTGTCCCTCACCAGTTACCTTGAAGCAGATCACAGCCATCATATATTTCATAATATTTCAGAAAAGACAAGGGCCCCTTTTTTAAGCAAAACTATATACCATCATCACCCCCCAAATGAACAATGATGCCTTAATCTCATTAAATATTCAGTGTTCACATTTCCCCAGCTATCCTACATTTTTAAGTCTGAACTAGTATTCAAACAAGGTCCATAAATTGTAACTGGTTCATCTTGTAGTGTCAGTTCCATCCATTGTTAATTTTTCCTCTTGCAGATTTTAAATATATCCGGTCATAACATTCTGTACAAATTCTCACAATCTGTATTTTTGTGATTGTGTCCCTGTGGTATCACTTATCATGTTCATTTGTCCCTTGTATTTTCTGTAAACTAGTACTTGAGTCTAGAGGCTTTAATTGGATTTGGGGTTTTTATCCCCTTTGGAGTGGAGCAACACTACTTCGTAGGTAATAGTGTGTACTGCCCCCGGGATGAGCAAAGTCTGGCTGTCTCTCTTTTTGTAATATTAGGAGCCACTGATGATCTTTGCCTAGATCCATTAGGGGTTGTAAAATGGTGATATTCTAATTATTTTTTCATCATTTGTTACCTGTAACACTGCTATAAAGAGAAACCTCCCAAATCAACATTTAGTTTTTCATAGGTACAGTTTATATAAGGTAAGATAAATTATTTCCCTTTATCAGTTTTTAAAATAATGAGTTGATTTGATAGTATCCTCCCAAGGAGGAAAGCTCTTTTGCCCTTGGTAACATTGTGAGTTCATGGATTTAAGCATATTTGGTGTGTTTTGGACCATTATTGTCCTTGTTGATGCTCAAATTGTCCCATCTTTGGCCAGTGGGGGCCCCTCAACTTGACTTGTGAGGCTTTTTGATACAATCATAGATAGTCTCAGCCCCTTGCTTTCTGATATATGTTCTAGTCATGTCTTGTTACCTTCTAGCCTGGACCTAGAATTAGCCAGTTTTCCAAGAAGCCCTTGGTTGCATTAATTGGGATATGATATTTAGAGACCACAGTCTGGGCTCATTGCTACAGCTGTGTTTCTAGGACTTTACAGTTAACAAAGCTAGAGGAAAATTTTTTTTAAGCTTCAAGTACACTATGAGTTTGTACTTATTAATCTTATCGATCTTACACCTGCATCTCTTTTCTTTCACGTTGGAAATCCCATCTTCTTAAGAAGCATACTTACTTACCTCTCACTACTCTTACATAGTCCCAGAATAATGGTACCAGCACTAAACAATAATGGATTAGAAACATTACAAAAATTTTGCTTGTTTTGTCCTTAGGGTTATCCATGTATTCAAATTACTGTTTTAAAGTCACTTGGAGGTGGAATTTGGGACGGAATGGGGAGGAGAGTGTAAACTGTGTTCCTAGATGGTTGTCTATAAGCCTGTGCTCATCACTGACCCATTCTAACTCTTTTCCAGTTGGAAAGAGTGCCGTCACCTGATCACCGCCGGAGAAGCTACCGAGACTTGGACAAGCCCCGGCGCTCTCCCACACTACGCTATCGGAGGAGTAGGAGTCGGTCTCCCAGAAGGTTAGGGCCCTAGTCATTGGCCTCTTCCAGGGAGACTTTAAGCACTGTAGCATAGAAGTTTGGCCTTCATGGAAGGAAAAATGCCAGCCTATGGATAATGTCTGCTTGTCAATGTATTAGTTGCTACAAAACCACCACTCACAAAACCTCAGTGGCAGACATTTATTTAGTTCACAGGTCTGTGGTCAGTGGTTTAAGCTGGGCTTAGATAGGAGGTTTTTTGAGTATAAACTATGGTCCCTCATCTGGTGCAATCAGTTGTCTTTTGGCTAGTATAGGACAGCCTTAGCTACGATGACTGGAGCAGCTCATCTCTTCTCTACGTGTGTCACATTCTAGGCTAGGTTAGGCCTGTTCCCATGGCAGTGGCAGAATACAAGAGCAAACAAGCCCAACCATGCAAGTATCTTTCCAGTATCTGCTTGCATCACATGTACAAGCATCCCATTGGCCAAAGCAAGTCACGTGGCCAATCCCAGACTTGGAGTCAGAGGGTATTAAAGTTACATGACAAAGGACATGGATAACAGAGTTGGGTGAAGAATTGGGGTAATTTTTGCAATTTACGATATCCAGTGCACCTACTAAGGTTCTTCTTTCTCTTTTTTCTTCCCGTATAGGCGGAGTCGGTCTCCCAAAAGAAGGAGGTAGGCCTTTAGTGACTTGTGATGAAGGACAGGGATTTGGGGAGGGGGATGCTGTTGTTGTGTTTATACTGTCGGACAGATGTGGGAGTCTGACCAGTTATTTCCACAGCCCCTCCCCTCGCCGAGAAAGGCATCGGAGCAAGAGTCCAAGACGTCATCGCAGCAGGTCCCGAGATAGACGGCATAGATCCCGCTCCAAGTCTCCAGGTATAGCATTTGGGCCTTTTGCTATTGGTTGTTTTAAAGAAATGTAATAGGAGCAATTAGCCTCCTGCAGTACAGCAGTACCTTACTTTATTATTGTCTAGGAAAAAAGGAAGTGGATATAGCATTTGAAAATTAGACTTCACATCTTAACTGTCACTTACCAGCTTTGTTGATAGGAGGATGAGCTTCAGTTTTTTCATCTGAAATTATAGGAGTAAGACTTAACAGATTAGTTGTAAATACCCAATGTGATATTTTTGAAATTTAGCCATAAAGCCTTGTGAATACATATGAAGTGAGTTCAGTTCTCTGCTACCAACAGTGTCCCTATCATAGGCCAAAAAATATTAAGCTAATGAAAGGAATTGGGAGAAATGACAGTGGAGGAATAGGAGGGTAGAATCTCATTCAATAGCCTTTTCTTCCCCAGGTCATCACCGTAGTCACAGACACAGAAGCCACTCAAAGTCTCCTGAAAGGTATGGATTAACCTCTATTTTGACTTAAGAATTTCACTCTTTATTCAGAAATTAAAGTCCCAATTACAACTAAGGTGGACCTGAAATTTTCTTGTATTGATGGAGACACTCAGGAATTCTCCTTAATTACAGGACAGAGTTGGGCTGTTGCCCTGAAAATTACTAGAATTATATATACTGTGTTTTGTTTTTCCTTTGTAGGATTGCAGCTTTCGATAAAGGCATGAGCTTTAATCTCAGGAGACCTGGGGTTCAGTCCCAACTTTTAACACTTAACAGTTGAGTGACATTGGACAAGTCACTTTCATTTGATAAATTTTTATTAGAAACTTCTATATGCTGTACACTGTTAGGTGCACTCAATCTCTCAGAGGTCATTTCCTCAATGGTAAATTTTGGAGAATAATGCCTAACTTGGTGTTACTCTTAAACATAAAAACACCAAGTATATTTATGAATGTTGGGTATCATCTCTGTCCCCATCAGTGTTAGCATATCCCAGTTTTCCTCAAAAGTCCTTGCCCAGGTTCCCAAACAGCTGTTAAATTTAATGATTTGTATGTGTTGCCATTTCAGATCTAAGAAAAGCCACAAGAAGAGCCGGAGAGGGAATGAGTAACGGACTCAGTTTGGTTTTAGTCCAAGTGGCCTTCTGTGGAGATAAAGGCATCTGTCTATGTGCAAGAATGAAGATCTACTCCCCAGGCAGCTATGAGAATATTCTGGATTTTTTTTTTTTTTTAACCAAAAGTTTCTTCACTTTTTCTTTCTTTTTTACATGAAAGAGGTGCTGAGTTTTGTATCTTGTTTTGAATCATAATCCACATGTTTGTTTGAGAGATAATGCTTCCTAAGGGCTGCTTTTGACCTCTTTGTACAACCAACCTTGTTTGTACTCAAATTTATGAGGGTAGAATGGACTGGAACAGAAGGTATGAAACAAGGGGAGGATATGGCCACCTGGTAACCCTCTTGTTATTAAATTTGACACACCCATTTCCTGTTTTTCTGTGGTTTAGTTTTGGTTTACACTGATTAGAACTGTTCTGAGAATCCTGAGATTTGTGCTGCTGCTTGCTGTACCGTTAAAAAACCAAGTCAGTAAAATATATTAGCTCCAAGTTTTATTTCTAGCAGCAGCAAGTGGTAATAAACATGGAAACTGACTGGTTAGCAGCAGCTTTATAAGAAAAGAATGAATTCAGTTTGTAAGGTTTCTTCTGGATCATTTAACAGTTGCACTGAATGTTCAACAAACAGTAAAACTTAACACTTTTTATATAGCGTTCTTCCACAGTGTTGTTTCTTCTTCCCCACAGCCTTGAATTCCAGATTAAGGTGCTCAGCGCCTTTATACTACGGGCATTGACATTATCAAATCTAGACAGTAGTAGTAAGGCAACTAGGTTGAAAAAATTTGATGGAGAGAAAAGTATCTAATGCCACTCAGGGTTTTAACTTGAGTTGCTGGACAACAGCACCATTCACATAACCAGAAAATACAGCAGGAAGAGACCAGGTTTTAGAGGGGTAGGTAAGGTAGTGAGGGTTGTGGTAGTAGTGAAAATGATGCATTCAGTTTAACTTGAAGTTTAATTTGAGACAGCTAAGGTATATCTAGATAAAGCCCATACATCATAAATAAAAGCACAGTGATCCAACCCTGAATTGACAATGTTTAGGTAATTGTGGAAGGTGTAGAATTGAATGCAGTGCCCAGGGAGATGTATGTATATGTAAGAAAAGCCAGTAATCATAGGCAACACCAACAACACTGTTGAGGAAGAAGTGCAAACACCGATTGAAAACTGAAATGAATCATTCAGAAAGGTAGAGGAAATAGAGTGGGTTTAGAAGCTAAGGACACAGAAGTAAAATAAGGACTGAATAGTGTCCACGGGTATTGATAATCAAGAGGGTGTTGGAGTCTTTGCTAGAAGAGTTTTGTCTACCTGTTCTTACCTTTCCTCCTTTAAAAAGGAAAAAATGATCAAATGATTTCCTGCAGCTCTGTCCTTGGCAAGAATTGTGAAGACCAACTGCCTCACAGGATCCAGTTTCTTGGGAAGTCATATTTGGTCATAGGATAAACATCCTATTGCTTGCTGTTGAACTTAAGGACTTTTGCATCAATATTAAAGCATTTTGGGATCATAGTTGAGATTTCATGTTCTTCACTGATTGCTCTCCTGATAATATCTGAGCTAATAAAGGTCCATAAGAGCTATTATGGTTCATCATACAACTATATATAGGACTGCCTTTAAAAATTAAATATAAGCACCTCTGTTTGTATCTGCTATAGAGTCCTAGCAGTTACTTCTTTATCAAAGTGTTCTAAATGGAAAGAAATGTATGCTGGCTGAATGACCTTTGGACCAACCAAGTCATCATCCAGTATACTGTTGAAATAAAATTTTAAAATTATACTTTATTTTTAAACTATAAAAATTTAGAAACCCACCCCAAAACCCCAATAATTTTTTTTTTTTTTTTGCGGTACACAGGCCTCTCACTGTGGTGGCCTCTCCCGTTGCAGAGCACAGGCTCCAGACGCACAGGCTCAGCGGCCATGGCTCACGGGCCCAACCACTTCACGGCATGTGGGATCTTCCCAGACCGGGGCACGAACCCGTGTCCCCTGCTTCGGCAGGCAGACTCTCAACCACTGCGCCACCAGGGAAGCCCCCCAATAATTTTTAATACCAGAAATAAACCTCCCCAAGCATAAACTATAAACTTAAAGCATACTTAAGGTGGGACGTGTCAAACCTCTCTCTAGAGATCATTTTGATAAATTACAGAATTGTAGAGGAGATGAATTTAGTACAGACTCTGCTGAAGGACCATTTCTGTCAACTATGTGCTAGCCTACTGGATGAGTGAGGCCTTGGAACTATATAGCTTTACAACTTTTGACTAGCCTATATTAAGAGACACATTTTACATCTTACCTCTGAACTCATACATATTCTGCACTAAAACAAATTTCAGGAAAAAATTCGTATTCCCTGTGCAAAATACATTCTGATATTTCTTATGCAGTATCAGTTTTACTATCGGGTGCAAACCACTGAATTGATTACACTTCCTACAACTTTAAAAGCTTTGCCATAGGGCACAATGACCTGTTAATACTAAGGAATACTAAGGAATGAAGAGATATGTGTTCTCAGAGGCAAAGGAAATAATGGATTTGGTGAGAGGCTTCCAATATAACAACCCAACTTAAAGTTCATTCCTCTAGCCCCTTTCCATTATTTTTGGTAGACTGACCTAAGTTTAAATAAGCATTAATCAGAAAAGAATGATCACAGATGCTGGCCACTCCCAGCCAAAAGTTAAAAGTAACAAGTTTCCACAGACAAAAAAGATAAAATAATCTGTTTTTTAAAATGCAAGAATACAAGTTCAAAGAGATTAAAAGATAAGAGATGGAAATTAAGCATGGCAGAATTTAAGAAACAAAGATTTGAAAATTGGGAAACTGAAAGTCTTATTAGAAAACCCAAAATACAAAATAGACAAGGCATAGAGAAAATAGGCTGGAGGGGGAAAAAATGGAAAATAATAAAAAGGTATAGAGATAATCAAGAAGACATGAAAAGAAATCCTGCATGTGTGTAATTGACATTGCTGATAAACAAAATTGAGCAAATCAAACTTTAAAAATTCAAATAGAAGAAAAATCACCTTGATTTAAAAGATAAAGAATTATATAGGCATCCAAGCAGAGAAATCAAGCCATGTATAGTGAGGGAAAAGATCAGGATGATCTCAGGTCTTCATTAAGGCAGAGAAGCAAAAGGCTCCAAAGGTCAGGAAAACAAAGTGTGCCAGGAACTTTACACCCAGCCAAAGTTGTCCTTAAAATATAAAGGGAATAGACATTCTCGAGTATGCAAGTGCTTAAAAGCATACAATCACTTGGGAAAAAACTGCCTGATAATGAAATTTACTCAGCAAGAAATGAATCAAATTAAGGACTCAGGAAAAAAAGAAGCGGTAAAAGAAATGGTAGTAAACATTTTAGAAATTTTAAATTAAAAATGGGAAATTGGGCTTCCCTAGTGGCACAGTGGTTGAGAGTCCGCCTGCCAATGCAGGGGACACGGGTTCGTGCCCCGGTACAGGAAGATCCCACATGAGCCATGGCCCATGAGCCATGGCCGCTGAGCCTGCGCGTCCAGAGCCTGTGCTCCGCAACGGGAGAGGCCACAACAGTGAGAGGCCCGCGTACCGCAAAAAAATAAAAAATAAATAGAAAATAAAAATGGGAAATTATCGTAAGACAAATGAAATATTTGAACATTGTCTATATATGAATAATATAACCAGGAAGTAGGGGAACTCTTTTAAGTGTCCTGGTTTCATTTTTTATGACAGGAGTCATATACTATATCTAAAACATACAAGAAGCTAGAAAAAAATTACTCCAGCCTCTAATGTTTTCTGTAATTGTCCTTAATTTTGAAGGAGTCTTTTAGAACTAGATTCTCTTGTAGAAAAAATTTTTAAGTTGAACATTTCTTCACTTTTAGATTTTTTTTGTTAAATCCAAGTAAAATTAATTTGCCAGACGTACTAAATATAGCATATAAACCCACTTTTGTAAAACTTTTCCTGTGTGTGTATCTGTATATATGTGTACATATATGTATATAATGTATATATTTTAAGAGATGGTTTGAAAAAATGAAGTTCACTAGATATTAATAGTATTAATTTCTGGTTTATGGGTTTTCGAGTGATTTTTATACCTTGTTCTTTTACTTAATGCTTTTTTTGGTAATAAACAAAGTTAAATTATCCTTTACAAGGAAAAATTGAGTTGGAGTTTAGAGCTTTTTTTTTTTTTTTTTTGTGGTACGCAGGACTCTCACTGTTGTGGCCTCTCCCGTTGCAGAGCACAGGCTCCGGGACGCGCAGGCTCAGCGGCCATGGCTCACGGACCCAGCCGCTCCACGGCATGTGGGATCTTCCCGGACCGGGGCACGAACCGGTGTCCCCTGCATCGTCAGGCGGACTCTCAACCACTGCGCCACCAGGGAAGCCCCCTAGAGCCTTTTTTATAAGCTTACCAACACAGTTTACAGATCGTTTCTTGGAACTGCAAATTGGTAACCACTTTTTGGCAATACACCAATTTGGCAATATGTAGCAGGAACCTTAGAACTTTTATCCTTTTTATCTAATAATCCCATTTATAAGAATTCACCATAATAGAATACAGTTGACCTTTGAGTAACGCAGGTTTGAACTGCATGAGTCCACTTGTATGCAGGGTTTTTTCCAATAAATATTACTATCCTACATGATCCAAAGTTGGCTGAATCTGCAGATGTGGAACCATGGATATGGAGGGCCAACTATGGTATTTGAGCATCCATAGATTTTCGTATCTGCCACAGATGCTGGAACCAATTCTCTGTGGATTCTGAGGGATGACTATAATCCAATACACACAAAAATAGCCTTATCCTATCATCATTTTACATATATTTTTATGTAGAGAAGAACTGGAAATAGCAAAAATGTCCATCTGTAGGGAACTGAATTAGTAAATTACATAGTATATCATTAATATTCATATTTTTAAATAATCTTTAATGGCAAGGGAAAATATTAATCTCTCCAAGTGATTAAACATTACACAAAACATCTCAAAGCAATGTGATCTTAAGTGTGTGTGTTCTCTGCAGAAGATTGATAATTTTTTTTTTTGCGATACGCGGGCCTCTCACTGTTGTGGCCTCTCCCGTTGCGGAGCGCAGGCTCTGGACGTGCAGGCTCAGCGGCCATGGCTCACGGGCCCAGCCTCTCCACGGCATGTGGGATCTTCCCGGACCGGGGCACGAACCTGTGTCCCCTGCATCAGCAGGCGGACTCTCAACCACTGCGCCACCAGGGAAGCCCGAAGATTGATAATTTAATTTTATACTTTTCAATTGATCTACAATGAATTTGAATTCATAATCAAAAACTTAAGTTTGTAATTTATATGAAAAATTTGTAAACTTATGAAACTCAGCTACTACACAAATTATCAATACAAACTAAGAGTTTTCTATTTTTCAGCTTGGAACAGTTTTGCAGTTATTGAACACTGGCAATTACTGAAGGAGGAATAAATGAGATGCTAAAAATTACTATATAGAACACTGTTATACAAATAAAACCTAGGTCACTGGAGTTTATTGCCCCATAAATACCTTTTGCCAGGTGGTATACTGCCTTCCTTTGGAAAGGAAGACTGAACTGGGGGCAGTCTCTTGCTGCAGATTGGCAGATTGTTTTGTTTTTGGCCATGCCGCATGGCTTGTGGGATTTTAGTTCCCCGACCAGAGATCGAACCCAGGCCCTCGGCAATGAGAGCGCAGAGTCCCAACCACTGGACCACCAGGGAATTCCCAGATTGTTTTCTTTTTAATGAATATTTCAAATATATACAAAAGTAGAACAGTAAAATGAATACCCTATTCTCTAAGACCTGAAAGGAAATGAAATACATAGAACACTGACTTTAAAAGAAAATCTTGAATTCTCCAAGTAACAGTTTAACAGAAAAGTATATGTTGGGCCAGGTTATCTCATTAACAAAACAAATAAGCTGAACTTCACCACTTAGTAGGATTCCGTGGGATGCTGACTGAAGCTTTTTTTTTTTAATTGAAGTATAATTGATCAACAACACTGTGTTAGTTCCAGGTGCACAGCATAGTGATTCAATATTTCTCTACATTACAAAATGATCACCATGGGATGCTAAGCTTTAATATGAAAAACTAACAGTAAACACACTTGATCTTAACATTTAACAAATGTCTTTCCAGGGCTATAAACACCACAGGAAAGTCTTCAACCTCTTGCAATAGATTTCAAGCATCTTCCTTCCATTTTGGAAAATATGGCAAAAGCCCAAGTGCTCTCAATATTTAAGGAATGCATATCTGAGGAAGCAGAACAAAGATAACATACTGTTCTTAAAAGACATTTGTATTATTCTGCAGATTTCCAAATAAATCTATAGTATGATTTGGTCTAAAATCCCTGGCAAATCTCTGAGTTGTTTAGACAAGATGACCTCACCTCAATGTATAGTACCAAAAACAGCTACAAAATCTCCCACCAACAACACAAGTTTGAAATCCAACTATAATCACTGATCACAAGGCATTATTGGTAAACACCATCCTCACAAGTACACCTTCCAGGCAGTAGTACAGGACTCAGAATGGATAGTCTGGCACATGTTAGTTCCTCAGTAAATAAGAATTACCTTCCCTCCACTAAACTCTACTTCAAAAGATCTGATTCAATTCTATTTCCAACACATAACTGTGCTAACTTGAGAATTCATTTTGTTTTGCACCTCAGTTTTCCCAATGATAAAATGAGATAGGATCTGCTTCTATCAACCTCATATGGGTGTTGTGAAGATCCAATAAAATAACATGAAAAGATTCTTAGATCTTTTTCTAAAACTAAGTCTGTGATTTAGAATACTCTATTCAATGAGAGTAAAACAAATCTCTGAATTATTACATTATATTCCTATCATCTAAACAACCAGATGAATTAACAAAATTTGACTCTTGTCAAAAAGATTTATTAACTTAAAATAGAATTACTTCAAATACAGACAAAAGCAAATTTCTGTTCAAGTTGGAATATTTTCAATATACAAGAATGTAAAAGAAAAAATTCTAAATCTTCATGTTGAAGTTTTATTTTATTATTTTTTTTACCTTTTAAAAAGTTTTTGGCACTACAAGGTTCTGTAAAGAATAGAAGTGACAAATTTAAAACACATGAAAGTCTTTCCTAATTCTTAAGAACAATATATATAAAGTCTGAAGCAACCAAAGTATGAATACAGCTAATAGAAAATAAAGAATGTAATTTTTAAATTCTCTCTTTATACAATTCATCAAGGTTAAACAAAACATAAAATTCCCTTAAAAATAGGGTAATAAAATAGATGAAATTTGTATCACTCAATTCGGTGATACTAGTAAAAACTATAGTTCATATTTATATACAAATAATACAGTCTTTAAAAACAGTCTTAGAATTTAAATAAGCTATCTAAACGTGTTAAAATTTTAAATCAGGACCTGATTTGTTTTGCTTTCCATTAAATGTCACTTTTTCTGCTGAATGTAACTGACATTGAGGTACGGATACCCTTGAGACAGCAGGATTGGCTGGTTGCTGTGCATCGGTAGAGCAGCTGAAAGAAAATGGACTCGCATTACTCCGACACGTTTCCTCTTGGTGGGTGGGGACAACGCTCTCTACACCGACGGGTGGCACATCTGTCTGTTGGACACAACACAGACAGGAAACTGAAAGGCTTGTGCCTATTTATCTGACAACCTCTTAGAATTAACTGTAGCTAGTTCTCTTTTTTTCTATTTATATAGTAAAGAAGAGATGAAGCATGTCAAAACATTTAGTCGGGGGAGAAGGAGGAGGAGGGAAGGAAAATGTGGGTATGTGAAAGAAAATAGAGGAGACAAGAGAGATGGAGGGGAGGAATTAAGGGGAAAAAATCCACCAGGGAAGAACTTCAGACTCTCCTCCTCCCCCAAAAGGGCTTGTATGACCAATAGTAATTTCCCTCAGCCCTAGTTCTTTGCTCAGAATAAACCAGCCATAGTTAAGGTTCTGCCATTCTATAATACAGCAATGCCCCACCAAGTACAATGGATAGTTTACGAAGGCTTAAGTGTATCAAGCCTGATAATCATACCAAGGGATTCCCCTGAGAAGTTATTTTATTTAGTCAACATTCCCAGAGTGCCTTTCTTTACTTTCTTGAACTCCTAGTTTAACTGTATTAACTCTGACTCTAGTTTTCTTAACTCCTAAGTTAACCAAGTGCTGAAGGCCAGATTCAGACATTCCCTATTTGAACTGAGATACTGCTGAGGCAAGTAGGTTAGATAAAATGCTATTCATTACTTAGATCAAAGCCATTATTGGTACATTAGTACCAAGAGAATATAATCAATTCTAATGTCATTCAAGTCTTAGTTTTACTAAACAAATTTGACTGTCACTACTCAACTCAAAAACTTCTACTGGATCCCCACCACTTACTAAGTCCAAACTCCTTCATAATATGGCCTCAGCCTACCTCTCTAGCCTCATCACCTATACATTTTTCCATTTACCTCATCTAGTCCTATTATTTTCTCTTTTCTCTTTTTTCCCTATAGGAAAAAAGTTTCAGTGAAAAAAGTTCAGTATAATATGGATCACTTTTTTCAGTGAAAAATGTTCTCACTGAGGCAAAACTAGTGACTTTGCATGTATTATGGCCTCAGCTAAGAACACTCCTCCTCTCTAATCTCTACATGATCTCTAGGAAAAAAATCCCATATCTCTTTCAAGATCTAGTTTGAATGTCAAAATCTTGTGCAATTTGATCCCTGGTGTCTATATTCTGCTCTCTCTGCTAGGGCAAAGTTAACTGATTCCTCTAAGCTCCTCTTCTTGTCTATTTCACAGGTCTGGCTTTCCTAATAAAATATGCATTAAGTGCAAGGGTTTTATTTAATTCTTGCTTGAGCAATAAGCACCTAGCGCAGTCTGACACACAGTATGCTCTCTCAATAAATATTTACTGAATTCATAAATTTTCACTCCAAGATCCTGGCCTTTACAAAGGCTCCTTGTCCCAGAACAAAACCCACCCAGCCTGTGACAAATACGTAAGCAATGGTACCTTGAGTATAGAAAGGTTTGTTGGGCTGAAATCTGGCATTTCCCTGATGCATGAAGTTCTGATGCAAACCATAAGGCCACGAAGCTGGGACAAGAGGGAAATGGGGTCGTGGTGCATGTTCCCAAGGAATTGGAGGATTTAGTCCTGGAAATCCTGGCTCTGCATTTCAACAATAAAGGAGAGACATATTTTAAAACATCACTTTGTTCATTCAAATATTCCTTCATTCCACAAAGATTTATTGAGTATCTACTACTGACCAAGAAATATGCTAAATGCAGAGGATACCAAAAAAAATTTTTTAAGGAATAAAAACACTGTAATTGTTCTCAAATTATTCATAAAGGAAACATTTAAGAAGACATACACAATAATATGTGGTAATTGCTATAACAGAGCAGTGGAAGGTGTCTAAAGTGAGGAGTAACCCAATTGTTCAAGGACAGAGAAGGTTTTCCTAAAATGATGGACTAAATTGAGTGTTAAAGGACAAAGAACTAGTTATGCAAAATGGGACAAGGAAGACATTTTAGACAGAAGGAATAGTGTGCTCAAAAGCCAGGAAGCCGGAAAATACAGCAAGTTTGGGAAGCTGCAAGATTGGCAATACAGAGACAGAGGTAAAGGAAGGCAGCGGTAAGAGAAAAGGCTGGACAGGTAGGTAGGATCTATATTTCAAAGAACCTTAGTACATCACTAAGGAGCTTAACATCTTATCCTAAAGGCAATGCCAACTATACCAGAATCAATTATATCTTGGCCTGGAAGGAGATCCTATTAGAAGCTGAGGCATTGTGGTGAAATAGCCGAAAACTTGGGCATTGGAGCCAAATAGGTCTAAGTTCAAATACCAGTTACAAAAATTACTAAGTTTTAATTATGAACCCCAGGTTGTTATGAGGATTAAATAAGATAACAAAAATAAAGTAGCCTACACAAATTATGTCATATTAAGCAGGAACTCAAAAAATATGAGTCCTATTCTTTCTATGGCAAACCACTCCCACCAATCTACTTCCCTTTAAGATCTATCTTTAAGTACGTCTTTCAAAGCACAGTAACCCCTGAATCTTCTGGATCATTTCTGGTGGCTTTTCTCATTCAGGATCACAATGTGGCAGGAAATAATCTAAAAGACACTGTCCTTATTCACTAAACTTCCTAGCAGGAAGTTAGGAGGTACAGGATAGGGAGGAGTAGGCAACAAGAAAACTGAAACCACACTCCTAGCCACACTCCTACCAAGCTCAGTCTTCTCAGGAGGTAACCAGGTAAACAAAGCAGCTAGTTCACTGCAAGTTCATAAAGCCAAGTTACAACTAAGAGCTAAAGCTGCAGAGCTCAGAGTTTACAAAAAATAAGACTGGGTATACAGTATTGAGGTCCTGACCAATTGAGAAATGTTTTAACATAAAAGGGTATCTTTTAGAATATCCTTCAATCTCTCTTGGCCATTTTTCCCAACCAAGTATTTTCATAATACAATTAAAGATAGTCTGAAAAATTATCATTAAAGATAATCTGAAAAATGGGGTAAAAACTACTCATACAACCTCCTACTCTAATACAACCACTAGTATCATTTTAACATATCCCCATCCGGTCTCTCCATTTTTAACATAATGTTAACTTTAGCTGTAATATTAACTAGGAGTTGCGTACCTATCCAACAAATAATATTTGCTGCGTAACACTTTATTACATAATAATAATACACTATACAAATAATGTATCTACATCAGGCACTATACTGGACACCAGGGAGACAATGACAGGCAAGAAACAATTCATAACCTCTAAAAGTTCAGTCTAATGCATTATGCAGACAAGTAGACAGGCGATTTCAACACAGGAAGACAAGTGTTATAATATGGATATTAAGGAAACATGAAGGAGAGAAATGATACCTAATACAACTGGAAGACAGGATCAACAGGAATTAAAGACTTCCTGAAGAAAGTGATCTAAATTTTAAAACAGAGGATGAGTAAGTTAGCCAAGCTTTGGAGCAAAGGAGGAGGAGGTGAGAGTGAGCAGGAGAGTTAATGGAGAGGATATTCCAGGCAGAGGGAACAACTTAGGTAAACAATCAGGGGTAAGAGTACGGTGTGTTTGTAGGATGTTAATTAATTAGTTCATTAAGGCTGAAACAGAGATCAAGGAGGTAGGGAGAAGAAGGAGTTAAAACTGAGTCGACATATCAAAAGGCAAAGCACTGGGTCTGTCTTCATGGTTATATAACTCAGTGACTATCAAGAAGCATATATATCATGGCATGCACACAATAAATATTTGTTGAATGAGAGAAGCAGAGGCCACATTAGAATGGCCATGTATGACATATATCCTTTGTTCCTGGAAATTTAAATGAGTTCCCACATTCTGGAATTTCTGCTCAGCAAAATATATTACCTGTATTATTCCAAAGAGGTCTCAGCGCTTTAAGGAATAATATATATTTGCTTAAAATTATCACTAAAATTATTTTGAAAATTGATAAAGGGAAAGAATCAAGCTTTTAGTCTGCATTTCCTATACAAACAATATTTCAGGATAACCAAGCAGTTAATAAGGAAAAGAATCACAGACAAAAATTACAGAAGAATCACAAAGAGTAAATAGAAAATACTGATAACTGCTAAATCTGGGTAATGGGGGGGGTCATTATACTTTAATCTCTCCTTTTGTGTACATTTCAAATTTTCCCTAGTAAGAAAAAATCTACATATAAAACTAGATGAATAGAATTTATCAACTATTTTTAAATATGCAAAGATAAAAAAATGACTGGATGGTAATACACCCAAATATTTCTGAGCAGTTCTGTCTAGGAATTGAGATTATATATGATTTTCTTTTTCAAATGCTCTACAAAGAATATGTATTACTTAGATATCAGTAAAAAAAAAAAAAAAACTATTCTTTCTTAAGCTACAAAGTGCTACTAATCTTTTTCTTTTTTAAAAGTTGCTCCTTACTATAAGGGGACTTCCCTTGTGGTCCAGTGGTTAAGACTCCACGCTCCCAATGTAGGGGGCCCGGGTTCGATCCCTGGTCAGGGAACTAGATCCCGCATGCCGCAACTAAAAGAGCCCGCATGCTACAACTAAGACCTCACGTAGCCAGAGAAGTAAATACATATTAAAAATAAAACAAACAAACAAAAAAAGTTAATTTATGGGATTCCTGGTGGCGCAGTGGTTGAGAGTCCGCCTGCCAATGCAAGGGACACGGGTTTGTGCCCCGGTCCGGGAAGATCCCACATGCCACAGAGCGGCTGGGCCCGTAAGCCATGGCCGCTGAGCCTGCGCAAGAGGCCACAACAGTGAGAGGCCCGCGTACCACCAAAAAAGAAAAAAAACAAAACAAAACAAACAAACAAAAAATTGCTCCTTACTAAAAGATAGTTAAGGGTCTAGGGCAAAGATTACAGGTTTTGAAGAAAGAAACTGGTTTAAACCTTGGATCTACTATGATTATGATAGGATGAGAGTTACTTAACCCTTCAATTTCCTCAACTGTAAAATGAATGCTAGTAGTACCTACACCAAGCAAGACTGCAGCGAAAATTTAAAATAATAACAAAATAATAACTAAAATTTATTACCTCATTTAATATTCACAACATCCCTGTGAGTTAGGTGCTATTAATTCACCTATTTTACAGATGAAACCAATGCACAAATAGATTACGCAACTGCCCAATGCCACATAATAAATGGCAGAGCCAGGATTCATATCCAGGCAGTCTGAATCCACAGCCTATACTCTTTGTCTAATGTTATACTGCCCCTGCACAAATACTGCTTGCCATCTTTTTACTCACATTTATTTCCCAGGTTCAACCAATAATACCAATCATCCAACCTTTCTACAGACAGATACAAAAGAAGAAAAGGAAGGGTTACCCGAATTTCCCACTGTACCATTGTTCACCAGGGAATTTGGAGCCACAGTACGAGGCCAGTGTCCATCATGAGAGGAGCTAGGGATTGCCACAGGTCTGGCAGCAGGCTGTGCAAAGATGATGCTGGGATCGTTCAGGCCAATATTGCTGGGGGCGCTGCCTGGTGCAGAATGGATCACTGGGCCGTGAATAGGCCAGGATGGGGCAGGGATCTGGAGGGGGTGCATTGGCAACAATCCCATATTGTGCATGGGAGAATACTGAGCTGGTGGTGACTGAGGAAAGTTATACATAGGCATCTGGACCTGATGGGGGGGCTGGGCCCCCTGCTGAGGTGGGCCAAGCTTGGGTTGGGATCCTGGCTGAGATGGAGGCTGGGTAATGGCAGTGGATTGGGAAGAGTTCTGTGGAAATGGCTGGGGCTGAGGAGAATAAGATGGTGAATCAGACTGCAAAGGAAAAAAAAAAACATTTTAAAATTAATTTACAAACATCTTAATTTTATAAAAGCAGAGATTATCAAAATATAAAACTATGGAGTTATTTTACTAGAATATTATAAATAGAACTCTATGATATACATAGTAACAAATAATAACAGAACCTCATTTTATATGAAGGCAGAGTTTTTCCCAAAGTTCTCAAACCCTCTCTCACAGAGGTTTTATCTCATAAACCTTTTCACTGCCCAAAGAAGAGAGCCCAGACATCATACCCATCATGTAGAACCCACAATTCCAATTTTAACTAGAAATTTACATCTAAATATCTCAGAGTCACTTTCATTCAGCTCCTCAACAAGCATTTACTGAGTGTCAATTAAGTATTGGGGGGACTTCCCTGGTGGTGCAGTAGTTAAGAATCTACCTGCCAATGCAGGGGACACGGGTTAGAGCCCTAGTCCGGGAAGATCCCACATGCCATGGAGCAACTAAGCCCATGAGCCACAACTACTGAGCCCGTGTGCCACAACTACTGAAGCCCACGCACCTAGAGCCCATGCTCCACAACAAGAGAAGCCACCGCAATGAGAAGCCTGAGCACCACAACGAAGAGTGGCCCCAGCTTGCCGCAAATAGAGAAAGCCTGCCGGCAGCAATGAAGACCCAACGCAGCCAAAAACTAAATAAATAAAAAAAGTAATTTTATAAAAAAGAAAAAAAAAGAATTAAAAAAATTATGTACTGGGCATTGTTCTAGGTATTAAAAATATAATACTAACATGTATGCCCTCATAAAGCTTAAAGTCAATGGGGGAAAAGAGGAGGAACAGATAAAGTTTACATAAGCAATCACAATACAGTATAATAATTACTATGATAAACACTGTATAATATACAATGAAATCCCAGAGCAGGAACACCTAAACCCACTTTGGGAGAAGGAGGGAAGATAAGATGAAGGAAAGTGGAAATCTTCCTGAAGGAAGTGACCTTTAAGCTGAGACTCAAGATAAATAGAAAACAGTCTTGATAAAAGGGTAGAGATAAGGAAAAGGGAAGATTCAGTTAGAGGGAACAACATAATTAAAGGTTATAGGTACAAAAATACATGTCCTTTAAAAAAAAAGTAATTGGAATCTGAAATGGTTGCCTAGGCTAGGGAAGCAAATGGTTGTAAGCTATTTTTTACAGATAGAAACAACAGGACCTTGTGACTGACTGGATGTGGAGGCTGAGGGAGGAGTAGTAGTTCAGGAAACTAGATAGATAGCGGGATCATTCAATGAGATGGAGAACACAGGAGGAAGAGGCAAACCTGGGGAGTTGGAAAGAAATATAAGCTACATTCTAGACATGTTGAAGCTGCAGTGCTTTGTGAGACCTCCAAATAGCAATGTTCATTAGTCAGACTCTTACCCAAATCTCAGGTGAGAAAAAAGTGAGTGCTAGAAGCAGAAGATGAAAGTTAGGGGCACCACAGGAAAGTGATTAGAGCACGGGTTTTGGAGACAGAACCTAAGGATACAAGTTCTGGTTCCAAGTGCCTGCTGACCTCATGCAAGAAACTTAAATCTCAGCTTCTTCACTCGTAAGGTATAAATAATAATAGAATCTACATCAGAGGTTTTTATGAAGATTAACTACAACAATATATGTCAAAAATATAAACACCAAATTCAGAATAGAAGATACATTTTAGTAGCAAGGAAGGGATGGTAGGAAGTTTAAGATGGGAACAGCATCCAAGAGGAATGCATAGGGGTTGTCAACTGTGGGTAATACTTTAACAAACCAAAAACAACAAAGCATTAAGAATTGTTAAAACCTGGTGGCAGTGCATGGATGTTTATTATTTTCTATAATTTTTCAACATTTAAAAAATTTTTTTAATAAGAAACAGGAAGAACGAATGCATATATAGCACACAGCACTCAATAAATATTAGTTAATATAACTGTTACTATATAACTTTTATGAAACTGTCAGGCCCATAGTAGTACATATTCAAATGTTTGAGGTAGGGTTAGTGGGCTCCTAAATGTTTTTCCAAGACAAGCCCTACTGTTGCTCTTCAAATTCTCTAAGAATTTTTTCTAAAATACAGATCACATCAGATTTAGCATGTTTTAACAGATAACAGCTTTGAAGATACACAGACCTGGGTTTGAATCTTTTAATTTTTCTTATTCTCAGCTTCCCAATTTGTAAAATTTGATCATACCAATACCTACCACTTCACATGTCCATTCAAAGGATTAAATGTGATAATACGTGTGAAGCACTAAAAGCATAGTGTCAGATTTAGAGTAAGCATTCAGTTAGTATTTAACTATTAATTTAAGAAGTGCAAGGTGAATACAGATTTAGACAAAGGTTAGAGCAACTCAGCAAAGTTAATAGACCTGTGAATCTGAACACTAATTAAATACTCCATCTTTCACAGGATATAGTTCACTAGGTATCCATATCAGCGATGAGAAGACACACAAAATTTCAAGCAAGTGAAATGCCATGCATGTATTGCCCTAACAGTAATAAACCCTTAATACATCTCAATTTTGGGGTCTATTTTTAATTAATGGTACTCATATTCTTCCATTATGCAAAAGCTAAAACATCAAAGTTATCACCTAATTTTTTTTTTTTTTTTTTGCGGTATGCGGGCCTCTCACTGCTGTGGCCTCTCCTGTTGCAGAGCACAGGCTCCGGATGCGCAGGCTCAGCAGCCGTGGCTCACGGGCCTAGCAGCTCCGCGGCATGTGGGATCTTCCTGGACCGGGGCACAAACCCGTGTCCCATGCATCAGCAGGCGTACTCTTAGCCACTGCGCCACCTGGGAAGCCCTATCACCTCATTTTAATCCAACCAACAACTTTATTTGGTAGTTACCTTATTTTACAAATAAGAAATAGGTTCACTGAAGTTAAGTAGCTTGCCCATAGATATAAACCCAGATCTACATTACTCCAAAAGTAATGCTCATTCTAGCTGATGTGCCTAGCAAGGACACCTCTATAAAGCACTGTGTAATCTGGAAGATTGTATTTACCAATCTGAAAGATCCTATCACCTACCAAAATTAGTACTATCTTCCTGCCAAGACCAACCCATCTACAGGCAGAGTACTTACACATTCTGAGGACTGTCTAGTCCTTATGGACTGATCACCTTGTTGTTGGGCTGAACCAGCCACTTGTTGGGCATTTACAAGATTGCGGACCAGCTGGGCTGCTAAGAGAAGACATCAAAAAGAAATTCAACAGATAAAGAAAATAACAGAGAAACGACAATCAATAAACTCTCTTCTTCAGTACAACAGTCTCAAATCTGAGATTTTATAAACTTGGACTTTTAAACTTATGATTATGTTAGTGAAGGACTTTTAACAACTCATTTTTTTTCTTGTTTGTTAAGCCATTTCTCAATCCTTAGAGCATTAAAAAAAAAATACACTGGTCCTGGAAACAAGAACAAGTGTCATATTGCTTTTCTAAAGGAGACAATATATTTATTTAAGAAAATAACTTCTGCAATAAGAATCTGAATAACTGGAAATCATCACTTGTATTTTGTTTTTTTCTTACAATAAACTCTCATTTGGGTTTCTAATTCATGAAATTCCTTGTGATACATAACAGGAACAGATCTCCCTCTCTCATAAAAGCAGTGGGAAGAGATATAATTTCTCCTATATGTTCCCCAAAAAATCTCTCTTTGATAGATTGTTAAGGTACAAAATCATACAGCTATGTTTAGAATAGAGAACAATCAGGGTCCTTAGAATGACACCAACATAAATGACTTTATTTCCACCAGAAACTATTTTTGGCCTTTTCTATTTACCTGCCACACTGCTATTCCTCTGACGGGCCAGCTTGACCTCTGGGCACTCCCTTCGCACATGTCCTGCATCTCCACAGATAAAACATCTGAGGTCTCTGGGGTCTCTAAAGTCTCGAGTGTCGTGGAGGTCTCGGGGGTCAAGAAGGTCTCGGGAGTCTTTCTCCTCTTCATTCCCTTCCTTCTCTTCTTCACTGTCTTTCTTCTTTAGTCTAAACAGTAAACTGCTGATACCAATAATGTGGGGCTAGGGACTTATAAACTGAATGAACTATATAACAAACTAAACTATACAAGAGTCTCACAATAAAGGGATTAATGTGCCCATCATTTCATGCATCATTTTGAAGGCAAGCGTTCTCACATTTATAGTACACCTACTCATATGGCAGAAACTGGGTACTCTAGTAGTTTTATAATACAATATCAATATTTATTATTTAGTATCAAATTTTAATCTTGTAACAATCCTTAGAGGTTGGTATTTACTATCTCCATTTTATAGAGGAAGATACTTGAGGTTTAGAGAAGGTAAGTGTCTTCTGTAAATTTAACAAAGAGCAGTGACGGAAACTAGGAGTTTACTCTGTCTGAAAAGTTCTAAGCTCTTTATATTAGGCAAGACTTGATGACTAAAGAAGGGATTATCCTGGCCTATTAACATAGTATATAGAACGTAGTAAAGTATATTCCATAGATGTATTTTCAGGGGGCACAAAGGATGTGTATTCCTTAAGGTAAATATTATATAGGCATATCTCACAGCATATACCTCAAAGATTCAATTAATTATATTTTAATTATTGGTTTTCATAACTGTGAGGTCCTCAGCAAGAACCCCATATCTTGGTCTTTTCTTCCCCTTGGATTCTAGCACAGTTTCCAGCACACAGTAGGTGTTAATAAATGCTTCTTCAGTTAAAAAAAAAAAACCTGAGTGAATTAATGAATAAATGAACAAATAAACATCATGAGACACCACTATACCAGAAATAAATCCCACTCTTTCACAAAATGCCACTCAAACATATATTGACCTAAAGGTTCAACTGAAAGCCCTGAACTTTCTCAACTTAAACATATCTGAACACAGTCATAGCTTCAATTTGTCTCACATTTATTTTCCCTGCAATGTTGATACATAATCATTTGCCAACCTTCTCCTTTTAGGGCAGTCTTTCATGTAGTGGCCTATTTTTCCACACACACGGCAACATCGATCATTGGGAGCCAGTTCTCCATCTGTTAGTACTCTGGAATCAAAGAAGTACTCCTAGGGAGAAAATACAACTTTACTAGGAAAAAAATCACTAAAAACTTTTGAATCCAAATGGAAAGGAGACTAAGACGCAAAAGTGATTTTTTGAAAAAGGAAATAAATATCAACAAATATTTCACTGAACTAAAACCATGATATGAAAACAAGATTCAGAATTATCATCATCAATATCACAGCTGCTAACAGTACTAACCACTACACAGCCACATTATTTTCTCATTCATCTGTAGCATCTTTGTGTAATTTCTCAATGAAAGTAGATATTATTTCCATGCTCATTTTATAGATGAGGAAACTGAGGCTCAGAAAATTCAAGTCGTTTGCCCACAGAAAAACGCTGGTAAGTAGCAGATAAAGGATTTAAAGCTAAGTCTGCCTGATTACAAAGCTCATGTTTTCTGCCCCACCAGCCTACTTCCAGAAAGGAATCATTCTCTTTACAAGAGCTCTATGTAAAGAAATCAATCCTCTGGTTTATTTAAAATATCACTGGATTTGCATTCAACATTTCAATAATATATAACATTTACTATATAAAGTAGAATATACCTAAAAAGACTGTAAAGAACCAATAAGAATTAAATCATTTTCCCAAGTCTTAGAAGAATCAGGCTCGTTTTTGCTTTATCCTACTACCTTGCTTATGCTTCTAAGCTTTACCTCAGTTTTGCACTATCACAGAGACTAGTTTTTCCTGATAGTACCCATATCTTTGGATGGCAAGAGAACATGTCCACTTAGCACTCTTTGATTTCTTCCTTAAATCTATCTAATGTCAGGGATAAAAGTAATAAGAAACACACTGACTGGGATGGCTATTAAAAAAGAAAAAAGACAGTAACAAGTATTGGTGAGGATGTGGAAAAACTGCAACCCTCATATATTGCTGGTGGGAATATAAAATAGCACAGCTCTGTTAGGAAACAGTTTGGCAGCTCCTCAGAAAGTTAAACATAAACTTATCAAAATGACCCAGCAATTCTACTGTTATACATCCAAAAGAAATGAAAACATATATCCACACAAGATTTTGTACGCAAATATTCACAGCAGCACTACTCATAATAGCCAAAAAGTAGAAACAATTCAAATTTCCAACAAACTGATAGGAATGAATAAATAAAACATAATATAACCATACAACTGAATATCATTCAACTATAAAAAAAATGAAGTACTGATACACGTTACAACATGAATGAACCCTGAAAACATTCTGCTAAATGAAAGAAACCAGTCACAGAAGGCTACATATTCTTTGATTCCATTTTCATAAAATGTCCACAGTAGGCAAATCTACAGTTGTGAGACGAAAAAGGAATGAGGATTGACTGCTAATGAGGACAGGAGTTTCCTTGAGAGAGGACGAAACATTCTAAAACTAGATGTAGTGATGGTTGCACAATCCTGCAGATATACTGAAAACCAATGAATTGCTCACTTTATATAGATGAACTGTACAGTACATGAATTATTTCTCAGTAAAGTTCTATTTCTAAAAAAGGATGCAATATAATTCTATACATTTACTATTGATGAAACCAATATAATTAATTAAAATCTTCATCATCATATTTTCTGACAGGACAAAATGAAGGACTTTCTCACTTTACCCAGTTGCTTATGGCTGAAACCTAGGAATCACCCTGAACTTGTTCTCCTTAACGCATCACCTCTAATTAATCACCAGGTTGTATCCGTTCTACTCCTGAATATCTATCTCTTTAGATATTCTTCTTTCTTCAGCCCACCATCCTAGTTAATGTGGCCTAGACCTGGGGTCAGCAAACTTCTTCTGTAAAGAGCCAGAAAGTTAAAATTTTAGGTGCTGTGGTAAAATTGAAGGTATTATGTAGGTACTTATATAACAAAAGAGAAAGCAAATTTTCACAAATTTTTTACTGAAGAATTTCAAAATATACTAACAATAATAGAGTGTAATTTTTTATATAAGTTTATTAATTAGAAAAAAAAGGATACTTTCTGGGGGAGCCATTTTGCTTAACTGGGGTTCAAAGTTAGTGTTCCCTATCATTAAAATAGAAGGCAAATGTTCATTTGTTAATGCTAATCTGCAATTATATTTTTAAGTATTTCATCTTTGAAAATGTTTTTCACAGATGAAGAGGTTGAAGATTTAAGGTAAAGAGAATACAAATGGATCTAGAGTGCATACAGAAGGACTAGTCTTTGATAAAGAAGAGATATCTGGTGATTGGCCAGCAAAATGGCGGAGTAGAATGACATGAGCTCACCCCTTCTTACAAAAATACCAAAATCACAACCAACTGCTGAACAACCATCAACAAAAACATAAAATAAAAAACACACTGGAACCTACCCAAAAAGATACCCTACATAAAAAGACAAAGAAGAAACCACAACAAGATGGTAGGAGGGGTGCAATCATGGTAAAAATCAAATCCAATACCTGCTGGGTGGGCAACCCACAAACTGGAAATTAACTATACCACAGAAGTTCTCCCACAGGAATTAAAAGTCCTGAGCCCCACATCAGGCTTCCTAGCCTGGGGGTCTGGTAATGGGAGGAGGAGCCCCCCAAGAATCTGTCTTTGAAAGCCAGTGGGGTTTGACTGCAGGAATTCCACAGGACTGGGGAAAACAGAAACTCCACTCTTGGAGGGCATACACAAGATCCCGTGCCAGACCAGGACCCAGGGAAAAAGGCAGTGACCTCGTAAGAGACTGGGCCTGATCTACCTGCTAGTACTGGAGGGTCTCCGGAGGAGGTGGGGGGCAGCTGTGGCTCACTGAGGAGACAAAGACACTGGCAGCAGCAGTTCTGGTGAGCACGCATTGGCATGAGCCCTCCTGGAGCTCCCATTTCCTCCCCAAGACCTAGCCCCACCAAACAGCCTGTAGGCTCAAGTGCTGGGACACCTCAGGCCAAACAACCAACAGATGGGAACACAGCCCCACCCATCAACAGACAGGGTGCTTAAAGTCTTCCTGAGTACAGCCCTGCCCACTAGAGGGACAAGACCCAGGCCCACCCACAAGGGGGCAGGAACTAGACCCTCCCACCAGGAAACCTGCACAACCCTCTCAGACAGCCTCATCCACCAGAGGGCAAACAGCAGAAGCAAGAAGAACTACAATCCTGCAGAACAGAAACTGCAATCACAGAAAGTCAAGACAAAATGAGACAGCAGAGGAATATGCCCCAGATGAAGGAACAAGACAAAACCTCAGAACAACTACTAAGTGAAGTGGAGATAGGCAATCTACCAGAAAAAGAATTCAGAGTAATGATAGTGAAGATGATCCAAGATCTTGAAAAAAGAATGGAGGCACAGACTGAGAAGATGCAAGAAATATTTAACAAAGACCTAGAAGAACTAAAGAACAAATAAACAGAGATGAACAATACAATAATTGAAATGAAAAATGTAAAATATATAGGAATCAATAGCAGAGTAACTGAGGCAGAAGAACAGATAAGTGAGCTTGGAGACCGAATAGTGAAAATCACTGCCATGGAACAGAATAAAGAAAAAAGAATGAAAAGAAATGAACACAATCTAAGAGACCTCTGGGACAACATTGAATACACCAATATTCACATTATGGGGTCCCAGAGGAAAACAGAGACAGAAAGGACTTGAGAAAATATTTGAAGAGATAATAGCTGAAAACTTCCCTAATATGGGAAAGGAAACAGTCACCCAAGTCCAGGAAGGGCAGAGAGCCCCAGGCAAGATAAACCCAAGGAGGAACACGCCAAGACACATAGTAATCAAACTGACAAAAATTAAAGAAAAAGAAAAAATATGAAAAGCAACAAGGGAAAGCAACAAATAACATACAAGGAAGCTCCCATAAGGTTATCAGCTGATTTCTCAGCAGAAACTCGGCAGGCCAGAAGGGAGTGGCATGATATATTTAAAGTGATGAAAGGGAAGAACCTACAACCAAGAATACTCTACCCAGCAAGGCTCTCATTCAGATTCAATGGAGAAATCAAAAGCTTTACAGACAAGAAAGAGCTAACAGCATTCAGCACCACCAAACCAGCTTTGCAATGAATGCTAAAGGAGCTTCTCTAAGTGGAAAAGGCCACTACTAGAAACAAGTAAAGGTAGGAAATTATCTGCACACAAATATGATGTCAAAACCAGCAATTGTGAGAAGAAAAGAGCACAAATGCAGGACATTGGAAATGCATTTGAAATTAAGAGACCAGCAACTTAAAACAATCTTGTTTATATGTAAACTGCTAATTGAAATCTCATGGTAATTGCAAACCGAAAATCTACAACAGATACACACACACACACACACACACACACACACACACACACACGAAGAATCCAAACACAACACTAAAGTTAGTCATCCAATCACAAGAGAAAAGAACAAAAGAGGAAGGGAAGAAACAAGACCTACAAAAACAAATCCAAAACAACTAAGAAAATGGCAATAGGAACATACATATCAGTAATTACCTTAAAGGTAAATGGATTAAATGCTCCAACTGAAAGAAACAGACTGGCTGAATGGATACAAAAAAGAGACCCACTTCAGATCTAGGGACACATACAGACTGAAAGTGAGGGGATGGAAAAAGGTATTCCATGCAAATGTAAATCAAAAGAAAGCTGGAGTAGCAATATTCATATCAGACAAAAAACGCTTTAAAATAAACACTGTTACAAGAGATAAAGGACACTACATAATGATCAAAGGGTCAATCCAAGAAGAAAATATAACAATTATAAATATATATGCACCCAACATAGGAGCACTCCAATGTATAAGGCAAATACTAACAGCCATAAAAGGAGAAATCAACAGTAACACAATAATAGTGGGGGACATTAACACTCCACTTTCATCAATGGACAGATCATCCAGACAGAAGATCAATAAGGAAACACAGGCCTGAAATGACACATTAGACCAGACTGACTTAGTTGATATTTACAGAGTATTCCATCCAAAAGCAGCAGAATATACATTCTTCTCAAGTGCACATGGAACATTCCCCAGGACTGATCACAAGTTGGGCCACAAAATGAGCTTCGGTAAATTTAAGAAAATTAAAGTCATATCAAGTGGGACTTCCCTGGTGGCACAGTGGTTAAGAATCCACCCGCCAATTTAGGAGACCTGGGTTTGATCCCTGGTCTGGGAAGATCCTACATGCCGCAGAGCAACTAAGCCTGTGTGCCACAACTACTGAGCCTGCGCTCTAGCGCTTACGAACCACAAATACTGAGCCCATGCACCACAACTACTGAAGCCTGCATCCCTAGACCCCATGCATTGCAACTACTGAGTCCACATGCTGCAACTACTGAAGCCCTTGCGCTCTAGGGCCTGCGTGCCACAACTACTGAAGCCCACACGCCTAGAGCCCATGCTCCGCAACAAGGGAAGCCACCACGATGAGAAGCCTGTGCACCTCAACAAAGAGTAGCCCCTGCTCACCACAACTAGAGAAAGCCTGCATGCAGCAACAAAGACCAAGACAGCCAAAAATAAATAAAATAAAGTAGTTAATTAAAAAAAATCATATCAAGCATCTTTTCTGACCATATGCTATGAGATTAGGAATCAACTATAAGAAAAAAACTGTAAAAAAACACAAACTCGTGGAGGCTAAACAATATGCTACTAAACAACCAATGGATCACTGAAGAAATCAAAGAGTAAATTAAAAAATACCTACAGTCAAATGAAAATGAAAGCACAATGATCCAAAACCTATGAAACAGGTAAAAGCAGTTCTAAGAGGGAAGTTTATAGCAACGCAATCTTACCTCAGGAAACAAGAAAAATCACAAATAAACAACCTAACCTTATATCCAACCAGAGAAAAACAAACAAAACCCTAAGTTAGTAGAAGGGAAGGAACAACAAAGATCAGAGCAGAAATAAATGAAATAGAAAAGAAGAAAACAACAGAAAAGATCAATGAAACTAAATGCTGCTTCTTTGAAAAGATAAACAAAACTGATAAACCTTTAGCCAGACTCATCAAGAAAAAAAAGAAGAGGGCTCAAATCAATAAAATTAGAAATTAAAAAGGAGAACTTACAACAGACACCACAGAAATACAAAGGACCATAAGAGACTACTACAAGCAACTATATGCCAATAAAATGGACAACCTGGAAGAAATGGACAAATTCTTAGAAAGGTACAATCCCCCAGGACTGAACCAAGAAGAAATAGAAAATATGAACAGACCAATCACAAGTACTGAAATTGAAACTGATTAAAAAACTCCCAACAGGGACTTCGCTGGTGGTCCAGTGGTTAAGAATCTTCCTTCCAAGGCAGGGGACGCAAGTTCGATCCCTGGTTGGGGAACTAAGATTCTACATGCCACGGGGCAACTAAGCCCACACGCTGCAACTACAGGACCCACACGCTCTGAAGCCTGCGTGCCACAACTACAGAGCCCACGTGCCACAACTAGAGAGCCTGTGTGCTGCAACTACTGAGCCTGCATGCTCTGGAGCCCACATGCCACAACTAGATAGAAGCCCACGTGCCGCAATAGAGCTGGCACGCTGCAACAAAAGATCCCACGTGCCTCAACTAAGACCCGATGCCGCCCAAAATAAATAAATAAATATTAAAAAATAATGATAATAAAATAAAAAATTCCCAACAAACCAAAGTCCAGGACCAGATGGCTTCACAGGCAAATTCTATCAAACAGAGAAAACACCTATCCTTCTGAAACTATTCCAAAAAATTGCAGAAGAAGGAATACTACCAAACTCATGCTATGAGGCCACCAACACCCTAAAACCAAAACCAGACAAAGATACCACACACACAGAAAAAAAATTACAGGCCAATATCACTGATGAACATAGACACAAAAATCCTCAACAAAATATTAGCAATCCAAATCCAACAATACATTAAAAGGATCACACACCATGATCAAGTGGGATTTATTCCAGGGATGCAAGGATTTTTCAGTATATGCAAATCAATCAGTGTGATACACCACATCAACATATTGAAGAATAAAAACCATATGACCATCTCATAAGATGCAGAAAAAGGTTTTGACAAAATTCAACATCCATTTATGATAAAAACTCTCTAGAAAGTGGGCATAGAGGGAACATACCTCAACATAATAAAGACCATATATGACAAACCTATAGCTAACATCATACTCAACCATGAAAAGCTGAAAGCATTTCCACTAAGATCAGGAACAAGACAAGGATATCCACTTTCACCACTTGTATTCAACATAGTTTTGGAAGTCCTAGCCAAGACAATCAAAGAAGGAAAAGAAATAAAAGGAATCCAAATTGGAAAAGAAGTAAAACTGTCACTTTTGCAGATGACATGATACTACACATAGAAAACTCTAACGATGCTACCGGAAAACTACTAGAGCTCATCAATGAATTCGGTAAAATTGCAGGATACAAAATTAATACACAGAAATCTCTTGCATTTCTATACACTAACAACAAAAGATCAGAAAGAGAAATTAAATAAACAATCCCACTTACCATCACATCAAAAAAAATAAAATACCTAGGAATAAACCTACCTATAGAGACAAAAGACCTGTCCTACGAAAACTGTAAGACGCTGATGAAAGAAATCAAAGATGACACAAACAGATGGAGAGATATATCATGTTCTTAAATTGGAATAATCAATATTGTCAAAATGACTATACTACCCAAGGCAATCTGCAGACTCAATGCAATCTCTATCAAATTACCAATGGCATTTTTCACAGAACTAGAACAAAAAAATTTTAGACTTGCATGGAGACACAAAAGAACCTGAATGACCAAAGCAATCTTGAGAAAGAAAAACGGAGCTGGAGGAATCAGGATCCCTGACTTTGGACTATACTACAAAGGTACAGTCATCAAAAGAGTATGGTACTGGAACAAAAACAGAAATATAGATCAATGGAACAGGACAGAAAGCCCATAAATAAACCCACACATCTATGGTCAATTAATTGATTACAAAGGAGGCAAGACTATACGATGGAGGAAAGACAGTCTCTTCAATAAACGGTGCTGGGAAAACTGGACAGCTACATGTAAAAAAATGAGATTTGAACATTCCTTAATACCATATACAAAAATAAACTCAAAATGGATTAAAGATCTAAATGTAAGACCAGATACTATAAAACTCTTAGAGGAAAACATAGGCAGAACACTCTTTGACATAAATCACAGAAATACCTTTCCCAAGCCATCTCCTAGAGTAATGGAAATAAAAAAATAAACAAACAAATGGGACCTAATGAAACTCAAAAGCTTTTGCACAGCAAAGGAAACCATAAACAAAATGAAAAGACAACCCACAGAATGGGTGAAAATATTTGCAAATGATGTGACCGACAAGGGATTAATCTCTAAAATTTTCAAACAGCTCATGCTGCTCAATATCAAAAAAACAAACAACCAAGGGGCTTCCCTGGTGGTGCAGTGGTTAAGAATCCGCCTGCCAATGCAGGGGACACAGGTTCGAGTCCTGGTCTGCGAAGATCCCACATGCTGTGGAGCAACTAAGCCTGTGCGCCGCAACTACTAAGCCTGAGCTCTAGAGCCCATGAGCCACAACTACTGAAGCCCGTACACTTAGAGCCTGTGCTCCGTGACAAGAGAAGCCACCGCAGAGAGAAGCCTGTGCACTGCCACGAACAGTAGCTCCTGCTCACTGCAACTAAAGAGAGCCCATGCACAGCACAAAGACCCAACGCAGCCAAAAATAAAATAAATTAAAAAAAAAACCCAATCAAAAAATGGGCAGTAAAACTAAACAGACATTTCTTCAAGGAAGACATACAGATGGCCAAGAGGCACAAGAAAAGATGCTCAACATTGCTAATTATTAGAGAAATGCAAATCAAAACTACAATGAGGTATCACCTCACACCAGTAAGAATGGCTATCATCAAAAAACCCACAAACAGTAAATGCTGCAGAAGGTGTAGAGAAAAGGGAACCCTCTTACATTGTTGGTGGGAATGTAAATTGGTACAGCCAGTATGAAGAACAGAATGGAGGTTCCTTAAGAAACTAAAAATAGAGTTACCATAACATCCAGCAATCCCAATCCTGGGCATATATCCGGAGAAAAACATAATTTGAAAAGATATATGCACCCTAATATTCACTGCAGCACTGTTTACAATAGCCAAGACACAGAAGCAACCTAAATGTCCATCAACAAATGAATGGATAAAGATGTGGTACATATATATAATGGAATATTACTCAGCCATTAAAAAGAACAAAATAATGCCATCTGCAGCAACATGGATGGACCTTGAGATTATCATACGAAATGAAGCAAGTCAAACAGAGAAAGACAAATATCATATGATATTGCTTATATGCAGATTCTTTTAAAAATGATACAAATGAACTTATTTACAAAACAGAAATAGACTCACAAACTTAGAGAACTTATGGTTACCGGGGAGGAAGGGTCGGGGGGAAGGATAGATTGGGCGTTTGGGATTGACATGTACACTTTGCTATATTTAAAATAGATAACCAACTGTATGTATCTGTACAAGGACCTACTACTGTATAACACAGGAACGTTGCTCAATATTCTGTAAAAACCTAAATGGGAAAAGAATTTGAAAAAGAACAGATACACGTATATGTATAACTGAATCACTTTGCTGTACACCTGAAACTAACAGAACACTGTTAATCAACTATGCTCCAAAATGAAATAAAATTTTAAAAAAAGAAGAGATATCTGAAGATGTAAGCAGATTTATAGATCTGGTAGCAGAAAGTTGAAGGAGTGTCTATCTATCTAATATCTTTGTCTCAAAGGGAAAACATGTAAGCGTGAGAAGGGCAGAGTAGAAAGATGGGACAAAGCAAAATGGGTACTGAATTTTGAGTAAAATAAATAAAATCTGAAATAGTTTTACTGAATGCGAGACACAGGTAACTAAAGAAATGTAGTAAGAATCTCAGATAGTATTGAAAGTCCAGTTGAGGCTGATGAACATTAATTTATAGTTGTGCTATATAAATAAAACTGCCTAGCTTTAAGATTTTTTTCCATCAGTGCTTAGCCCAAGCATAGAGAGATGGTGGATGGCTGAGTTCATGTTAAGGTTAAACACATAATGGTGCAAAAGAAGGACAATGGTACAAAGGAATATAAGATATATGCTGGAGGTACCAGGGAATCTGTTTAAATGGGGGGAAAAAATGAAGACAGTAGATAGCTGATAGATAGGGAAAAAATGTGTCAATATGTCAGAGGACCTAGTGAATAGAAGAAGAGTTGAAGTGGGAATGTTCGAGTGAGCAAGAAAGGTGAAAGAACAGAAAATATACTTGTCTTCATCTTCATTAGAATCTAAGGGGATGAAACACATCTACTTTGTATGCTGTTATAATCCCAGTACATAGCAGAGAAATAGGTACATGGTAGAAATTCAGTAAATATGTGTTGAAAGAATAAACTTTACTATGGAAAATATAAACATGAAAGACTATGTAACAAGGTTATTTTTCTACTGTATCAGTTATAACACTGATATCAACCTAAATGTCCATCAAAGGAGAATAGTTAAACTGGTATATCCAAGCTATAAAATACCGCATATTGACTTTATAACTGAATAAAGTAGATTAAAAGATGATTGGCAGATCCACAGGCCCTTTGTGACAGGCTCCAAACTGATGTTTGGTTCTTACACCAAATCACATTCAAGACCAAAGAGTTTGATATCTATGATGACTACTTATAACATACTGAATAATTAAGAGTTACTAAAATTTTGTATTCACAGACTAAATTAGCACATTTCCAATTTACCGAGGACGCTACATTAGTATTCTACTAAAAAGTCTGACTGCCCGAAACTGCTAGGTTCCTACCAAACATATGCACATACACACACGAATAGAATTCCCACAATTTTCAGGTAAAATGCTTTATCAGTGCATCACCAGATTTGTTGTGATCTGACTGTGCTTTTCATTTACTGCTATTTTAATTAATATGTTAGTAAAATTATTGTTGTATTTTCCTTTTGTTAGATATTTTGTTCCTGCAAGAATTTTGTGTTGTTTCAAATTTCCTGTTATTTTATTTCCATTATAATTATTATCACCCCCACCCTCTATTAGGCAGGACTATCAAAAATGTTCCATGGGGAAAAAGCTCTAGATTTTTTCTGCTTTTCTTACCCCACAACCCAAGAAAGAGTTATGAAACTGGACTGAACAAGATCAAGGATATTCATTATGCAAAAACAGAGACCTGGTTTCTCTTTTGAGATTTCTTCTCTTTTCTTTCACTGTGAAACTATGACATCCTCCCATTAGAAACCAACCCAAAACCAGAGTAAGACCAAGAGGAATGGGGGACGCTACACCACCCATTTCAGGCAAAAAGAATCCTCTTAGTTCCATGCTAATTCAGCTTACCAAAGGCTACACCAAAATTACAAGCAGAAGCCTCAGCAAATAGAGTATTACTTCAGTGTTGACCTCTCTGTTTATATTTTCATCAAGATTTCTAGAGACAGAAGAGAGGCAGTAGGCAGAACCTCAAATTCAAAATTAAAGGATCTTGAGTCTTGACTATCCACCTGCATTTGTTCAACAAATGCTTATTTGATGCATCCTATGTGCCAGAAATTGTGACAGGCACTGGAAATATGATGGTGAACCTTACAGACATGGACCCTGTCCTCATGGAGCTATATAGTCTAGTGGGGATACAGAATTTAACAAATAGATTAAATAAACAAAATTTAACAAATATATATCTCACTATAGACTATGATAAGTGCAATAAGAACAAATAGATCTGGCACAGCCAAATAAATAACACCAACTTGGAACAGGATTAGGTTTCTTGTACTACAAAAAAAAGAAAAAAATTCTATAAGGAAAAAGAAAAGATTCAGAATACAAATTATGTAAACTTACAGCTTCTCTGCCAATGAGTGGATAAAAGGGGGTACCAAAAAGTTTCCTTCCATTGATAAATGCTTTCATGATGAAATTGGTCACTATTGAAGAAAGAAGAAAAACAATAAAGATGCAGACCTTAATGTGTAAGAGCTTTAAAAGTAGGGGATTTCTATATTTAAAACTTACTTTTTCTAGAAACTCCAGCACCAAGGTTATGATTCAAATCAAAAGGGTCTAGAAAAGAAATATTTTATTTTTTATTTAAGAATTATGCTCGTTGTAACATAAATACAGTTAGTAGCCATAACTAGAGTTTAACTCTACGTAACTCAGACCATCAAAGTCAGAAAATTATTCTTTTATAATTATAGATTAAAGGATGGAAACTGATAAAAACCAAGAGGAAGAATCTTCCAAATTCTAATGTGTTTCAGTTTTCCCCTCAGTGTCACTGGCCAAATAAAACTCTGGCTTTTTGTTCTGTTTTGCTCTGTTTCGTGTTGTTCCTGAATTAATATCAGCTGAATGATTACCTTCAATAGCAATGCATTTGGATGTCCACTGCTTCTCAAAAGTTGTCAATAGCTTTTTCTGCCGAATGCTAATTACATATTCTTTGAAATCAAATTCTTCAGTATAGAAGCGAAGCAGTCCCAACCAAAGCTCTCCTAATGTTTCTGTGTTCTTTCCAAGTGAAGGTAAACGTTTTTTCTACAGGTGAGAAAAAAGAAAGGAGAGAGACATGTCTATACTTACCCAAAATATGGACCCCCAAGTCCAAGTAAAATTATTAAATTAAATTATGCAAATCCTAACATGCATCAGTGAGCATTCCATAACATAAAAACTATGAAAAAATTACCAGTTCTTCTGTTTTATCAAAGAAAAAAGCATTCCATCCATCAACCATTCTCTGTGGAATCTGTTTTCCATCAAAGATCTGCATTAAAAAATCAATTCTACTATTAGATTTCAAGCCATCCAACCTAAAAGCCTAAATACCCTCATATCATTTTAGAATTTACCTATAATAGACATAGTGAAGCACTTATTCCAAAAGAAACAGTCAAGATGGTATAATCTGATGTCAAGTTATTAATGAATAAAATGTATCTGAAAGACCAAAGCTGGGAAAGGATATCTTAAGAACCTCAGACTCTCCAAACGATACATTTGATATTATCTATTTGGCTATCAAAACACATCCAGCCCAAGTTTAATGAAATAAAACTAAAGAAAAAGCAGATGAAAATAGCATTTTCATCAAAGGATCACAGACACAGAAATACATAAGACATAATACTTATTGATTGTACACCTTAAAGGAAATCGAAGAAGCTATTTGTTATGGGGAAGGGCTCTAGTACCTTTAATCAGTTATCTGTATCAGATGAGGTTGAAAAGGGCCAGGACATTGATTTTTTAAAACAGAAAATTAGGTAGCTTTCCTTGACATTTTGATAAAGATCGTGAAATCTTCATGATTAATTATGAGTAGTAATTCACTGTCCTAAGAAAAGGGGGGAAGGTAATGCTTCTTTACTAGAAGAATTCCACAAGGTGACTGTACAGGCACAACTGACCTCTACAAGCAATTTTGAGACTTATTTTCTATAGGAGTTTTAAGAAAGAGATGCAATAAAGTAAAAAGTTGGAGTAAGTTCAGTCAGCAGACCTCATTTCTAGTTTTAGTCCTGCCAAGTAGTGATTCTGGACAAGACAATTATCCTTCCAAATCCTCAGTTTTCCCAATGAAAATAAGAGATTAGCTTAATTAGGTCAGTTTTCTTCAAATTTTATTTTTCTTTTAAGCTGTAGAATCCCTTCCTAAAATGGAAACTTCCTGTAAGTTCAACATGTAAAACAGATAAAAACAGAGGTACTCTGATAAAAGCCTGAGTGGAGAAAACTATACCTTATCTTTTCCTTCCTCCACTCCTCACACATACACTATTGAGCTCCTAGAGCTTACCAAAACATACTTTAAAACCACTAGATAAGGTTGTCCCCATGGCTCCTTCATAGATTAAGATGCTATTATACAAGCTGCCTCTTTAGACCTTGATTACTTTAACAGAATTCTTACTTTTGAGAAACAACCAACATCCAAACCCAATTATCCTGGCTAATAACACAGTAAACGACCTGTGGGCTTTAGAGGGCATTTAATCACTGATTTGCCACCTGTTTTAATGAACTCTCATATTTCATAGTGCCTAACTCTCCACTGTTTCAGCCCTTAGAAGTACTAATACTAGCCTCTCTTTCTTTTGCACACACACAACACATTTACCTTCTCTTTCTGTTTCTCTCTTTTCTTTCTCTCAATAGCAATCATCCTCTACTCAAGCACTCAAGCCTTCTCTCTAAAACCTCACCAAACAAGTTTGTACAAGGAGTGACCCTGTACATTTCCATATTTATTTTCTTATTTTATTATGGTATTTTATATCTATAATAAGCTATATATATATCTACTGCTATATTTAAATTGTAATTTTTTTAGTTGTGGTAAAACACACATAATGAAGTTTACCATCTTAAGTCATTTTTGAGAGTACAGCTCAGTGGCATTAAGTGCATTCACATTGTTGTGCTACCATCACCACCATCCATCCACAGAATTCTTCTCATCTTATACAAGTGAAACTCTGAATCTATTAAACAATAATTTCCCACTCCTCTCTCCCGCCAGCCCCTGGCAACCACCATTCTACTTTCTGTCTCTATGAATCTGACTACCCTAGGTACCTCCTATAAATGGAATCATGTAGTATTTGTCCTTTTGTGACTCGTTTATTCCACTTAGCATAATGTCCTCAAGGTTCATCCATTCAGTTGCAATTTTTAAGCTGATATAAGCTAAGAAAACATAGTTCATAATATCAAGTGACACTAACACTCCCTAATCCTCTCTTAGTATTAATTTTTATGTGAAAATTTACTTTTACTTATGATGATTGCTGGAATACAGCAAAATTATTCTGCTTAGGAAAGCTCCTTTTGACCTAAAGAACTCTGTATTGTTGATCATGAAAAACACTCTTAGCAGAGCCTTACTTATTACACCCAGTCACTTAAAGTTTAGGTTCAATTACAAATGGAGTCAAAGATCATCAGCTTCATTAAACATATCCTTACCCTTAAAAGTTGATCGATGCCAATGATCAATACTTAAATGATGCCAGAGCAATGGACAAGGGGTCCCATATGACAAGCAAAAAAGGCCAGAAGCAAAAATCCATATATCATCAGTTCATATGTATCACAAAGCCCCCCACAATCAGAGCTCATTATGATGGAAAACATCCCATGGACTGTCTCTCATTTCATCCATCACTGTCTGTTAAGCAGATAATGGAACAGTTCTTGAAGTTGGCTACAGCAATCCTACCTACATTTTTCCAATAATAATGTTAATAAAGCTGCTAATGATAATAATAATAATAAAATTAATAATAAGAGCAACCACCATTTATAAATTCCTACTTTAGCATCTACTACATTCAAAGGCATTTGATGTCTCTGTTCCTTATATCAACACGGAAATAATACTACTATTATTACATTTTTGCTGATGATAAAATTCAGACTAGTGGCAGTCAGGCAGCTTGTTGAAGGCCACATGTCAAAATTAGGATTCAGACCAGTTATCTCTGGCTCCAAAATCATGCTCTGACCGCTGTTTCCATTATATCATGCTGCCTCAATGGTTCCTCATCCATGGGTAACATAATGAGAGAACAGAGACAAACCACAATGAAAACAAAATTTGTGTTCCATTTGGGTTAATCACAGTATTCTATCAAAGTCACAGCAAATTATAGCAAATGGCTGCTATAATATTACTGGGGCAATTATGCTTAAGATCCCCAAATTTAAAGCCTTAACAACAATTAGACTAATACAGAGAATTATCTTGGCCTTGGCAGGCCTAATTAATTCATGCAAAGTTTTAAATATCCTATAGTGAACAACCTTGTTAAAAAACAAACATCACTCAACATAGATTCAAGCAACTTAAATTTTTCTGTTAGGAAAGGATGTTTAAATTTTTTATTTCTCTCCCACTATTTGTTTAAAAGAGGGAAAGAAATGCTGTTAAAACCACATGCATTCATTAGAACTTTTAAAAACTTACTAAGGCCATCTGACACGCACATATGGCTTGCTATTTTGTGATACTCTTCTTTGCCATGACTATCAAAGTTTACGTGAAATCAGAATATGTGATTTTCCAAACAATTCTGATGCTTCTCACCTACCTCAAAATAACCACCTACCTAAGAAATTAGAACCTGATCCACCCCAATGCTTGCAAATCCACTTTGTGCCAAGAATGAGGAGGAACAGATGGATGATTAAGAACTCCTTTGTATCTATTTTAGAGAGTATAAATTGACTACAAAAAGAGACTCTATGAGTCACCAAATCCGAGTAAATATGAGTATAATCTGTTTCTTTTGATGTACATTCTTATGCTTAATGCAATTTACATGACCTTACAGAGATAAGGAAGAATTTCCTTGTGTTTCTTTCTCAACCAAAATTCACAAAGTTGACCAAAGTATATACAGGAATAAATCAAACTTCATTGCCAAGCAGGAGGAGGGAGAATACTCTGAAAAGAAGAAACTTAGGTATCTGCATCTGAGAGACTATAATATATAAGTTCATGAATGGCTACAAATTTCATTATCATTGGCAGCATTCTAAGACTGTGAAATACAAAAATGTTACAAAAGATATTCAATAGTTCTATTCATCTAGTAGTCTTTTGGTAGTCTATATTCTCCCATAATAAGCTTTTCAAAAAGGTTCATTATTTGATTAAACCATTAATGAAAAAAGAAAACTTAGGATATCCATGATAGAAACATCTTTCATGATCTCATGAACTGAGCAAGATCTACTATATTTAGAGTGTATACACCTACACAGAAACGCCTTTATAGTTTTCTTAAACATTTACCTCTTGTAGAACTGGGATAACAGGTGGTTTTCTCTGCTGCAGAAAGTACAGCACCATAAGGATATAAGCATATGAAGATAAACTTCCCCTGGAAGCATCTCCAATGTCACATCGCTAAAAAAACATAATGATTGAAAATAAAACTTCAAAATCTTATTCCATGCAGAAGTATTGACTACTTTAAGACACCATTTTTTAAACCTATCAAACCGTCAAATACCCAAAAGTTCAATAACAAGCTGTTATAGAGGGTATGGGTAAACACGTACTCATACATTAAAGAGTATACAGTAGCATAAATTTCATGAAGAATAATTTGGCAATATCAAAATTATAAAAGCACATCTCCCTTAATGTATCAATTCTATTCTAAGAATTTATCCTGCAAATATGCCAAGAAACATGTGAAATGACTAAATAAAATTTCTATTGTAATACTATTTTAATAGCAAATATGAGAAAGAACTTAAAGCTCATCAGTAAAGTACAGGTTTAAAAAACTGATGACTATCCACACAATGGAACAGTATGTAGCCATTAAAAAGAAAAGGAAAACTCTTAGTATACTAATGGGAAATAATCTCCAATATTTATTGCTCAGTTAAAAAAGCAAAGTACAAAACACTGTTTTCAGCGTGTTTATACCTATAATAAAAAGAGGCAGGAAATTTGCTTGCACTGGAATAATATATTTCTGGAAGGATACAGAGGAACGTTTAACACTGTTTGCCTCTAAAAAGAGGCAAAGGTTGGCTAGGAGACAGATGTGGAAGGAAGATTTTCTGCCATAAATCCCATTAGACCTTTTAATTTTTGAACCACATGAATACATTGGCTATTCAAAAAATTTTTTTTAATTAAAAAAAAAAACCCTAGGGGCTTCCCTGGTGGCGAAGTGGTTGAGAGTCCACCTGCCAATGCAGGATACAAGGGTTCATGTCCCGGTCTGGGAAGATCCCACATGCTGCGGAGCGGCTGGGCCCATGAGCCATGGCCACTGAGCCTGCGCGTCCGGAGCCTGTGCTCTGCAACGGGAGGGGCCACGGCAGCGAGAGGGCTGCGAACCACAAAAAAAAAAAAAAAAAAAACCCTGAAAGAATCCTCAGAGACTTCCCTTGAGTAAAGCTTTAGCTGATATTATATAAAGGGAGAGGAATGATTTTTCTGACGTGAACCACTTGATTTTCTTTTTACATCTTTAATAATTGCTTTACAATGGTGTGTTAGTTTCTGCTTTATAACAAAGTGAATCAGTTATACATATACATATGTTCCCATATCTCCTCCCTCTTGGCGTCTCCCTCTCACCCTCTCTATCCCACCCATCTAGGTGGTCACAAAGCACCGAGCTGATCTCCCTGTGCTATGTGGCTGCTTCCCACTAGCTATCTATTTTACATTTGGTAGTGTATATATGTCCATGCCACTCTCTCACTTTGTCACAGCTTACCCTTCCCCCTCCCCATATCCTCAAGTCCATTCTCTAGTAGGTCTGTGTCATTATTCCCCTCTTACCCCTAGGTTCTTCATGACATTTTTTTTTTCATAGATTCCATATATATGGAACCACTTGATTTCATAACCCAAACTCAATGAGAGTAAGGAACTGTCATGTTGGAGTTATTCTGTGAGGTGAATGTAAAAGACTAGCTGTATCAAATGATTTGTAGTATGTGGCTGGATGCGTTCCTTTTCTAAGATGACTCTGTCCATAAAGACATGTATAGGAATATCTAAACAAATACGTCTCCCTTTTGGAAGAGTCGGCTTTATGAAATGAAAACGTAACCAAGTCACTCCCCTACTAAAACCCTTCCACCAACACATTCACAAAATTAACTATTTACTGAGCACCTACCATAAAGCAGGCACTACACTGAAATAAAGATACAGAGGCCTCAACCCTAATGGAGTTTACTCACTTAGCAAAACAACCAAGAAAACAGAATTCAGCATTTTAAGTGTTATAATAGGGGAAACATTAGGTTTTATTGGTATTGCTTTGTTTTCTTGGCCAGGAAAATTTACCACTAAACCCAAACACCAGATTTCCCAACCCAGAGCCTTTTAACTAGGATGGTATGCCAACTCCCATGCCTAGGGTTGGAAATCATTACTGCATTGAGAAATTATACTATGAGAAATTTACTAGAGTGTTACCTATGAGAGGAGAGCAAACACAGAAAAAAACTAAGAATCACCCTACCCTGAAAGGTATAACTTTAAACCATTTAATATTGACAGTTTCTTCTTAAAAGCTCAGGTAAACAAAATTGAGAAAACATTTGTCACAAGTCTGACATCAGCATGTTTTACTTTAATATCATGAGTATTATAACAAAGCAGATCATTAGCTTTTTCATAAATACCTTAGCAAACACTTTCATAGTATATCCCAAGTACTGCACTCTAGGATCAATAGCTGCATATGTAGCTAGCATTCTTGTGTTATGCTGAGCCTGAAAAATAAATTACATATTTGAAAGCATTTCAAATTTATTAAACTTACAGATCAGCTAAAAAGATAAACTCCACATAGCATATATATAAATGTTAAACTTAAAATACCTGTAAATGAGTCAAGCAAAAATTAACCTTCAATCTGAAGGAAATGTTAAGATGACTGCTAAAATTTTTTTTTCCCTATACTAACCACATTCGTAAGTTTTAAACATAAAGGTACAGTCAGTGATCTGTAAACTTTTAAAATGACAACTGTAAACATACCTGGGTCTTTACAGACAGTGAAACTTACCAACGTATTATATAAACTGATATCGCCTTCTAAACCACTTCGTCTGTGTTCAAATTTTACTATAGGCACTTTGGCAGTAGTTATAGGCAAAATGTTTCTTAAACCTGATTTAAAAAAAAAAACTTCACTAGGTTAAATAATTTTCATAAGACTAAAAAAAAATTTCTGTTGTTTTAAAGTTCATACCTGGATGTCTCTTAAGAATTTTCGCCAAATTTTCAATTATTTCCTTACAATTTAATTTCTAAAAAACAAAAGAAATAAATAATAAAGTCTGTCTGACTCAACTTGGTCTTGTGCAAATTCTATTTTAATCTAGACATTTAATATTAGCACTTAAAATCTCCAGCCAGAAGTCTATATAACCTTGCTAGTCAAAGAACATGGTCCATAGACCTGCAGTATCACCAACACCTGGAAACTTGATAGAAATGCAGAATCTCAGTCTCCACTCCGGTCTACTGAATCATAATCTGCATAGTAACAACATTCCCAGGTAATTCACATCCACATTAAAGTTTGAGAAGCACAAAAACAGGAGAATAATGTTTTCAAATACATGGATAAAAAACTAGAGATGGGTTTGGTGAAGGCAAAACAGTACAGTGATTAAGAACATAGGCTGTGAATTTAGACAAACCTGGATTCAAATCTTGAACTAAGTATTGACTAGCTGTGTGACTCTGACCAGATCCTTAACCCCTCTGAGCCTCATACTACTTATAAAATCAAGATAATCATCAACTCCTACTCTTTTATAAAGGAGCTGGATTACATGAGACACCTATGTAAAGCATTCAGCAGCATACTTCATACAAAGTAGCACTTTAAGTCTGTCAGCTATTTACTATCATATGTTGATGAGGAAAAGAATAATCCTACTATTACAAGCACCTACTTCTTCAAAAAAACCCTCTTACCTCTGCAAATTTAAATGTGTTGGTTATTTAAAAACTAGACAGCAAAGCTGATATGGTAACGATAACCCTAATATAAGGAACAAGGAAGATAACGGCATAAATTAACTGGATTAAGCTCAATGCCCACATCTACTACTAAAATCACTTTTGCATATCCCCAACATGCTCTTTTTAGCTACAAGAGAGCAGTAGTCATTGCAGCTTAACCTGGGGATTTCAAGGGAATCTTTAGAATTAACACATAATACAAGAGGTTGTTTTTCTCTTTGTTATACAAAGATACAATTTATACTAAATTAAAAGTTTCCATTATGGCTCATCTGGAAGAAAATAATTTACTCATTTTCATTGTTTCAACTTTCCAGAGTGAATAGCACAGGTAATATATAGTATACAAACCCTTGGTGATGAAACACCTGATTATTAAATTTTACATAGAAGGGATCTAAAACCCTAACCTCCTTCCTGGGTAAAAACCACTTCCTATTCCCTCAATTCCTGCCCTTCAGAATGGAAAGGGGAAGCCTCTTTCCAAGGAGATGGCATTGAGTAGAAGTGGGTTAAGGAGAACTAAAAAATGTATAACTTTTCATTTTCTTTATAGAACAAAAAGATATTAATTAACACCAGAAGCAATTTCTTAGGACCAGAAATAAGCATCTACCAGGTATCACTGCCATCTTTTCTTGGGTTCTAACAATTTAAAAAACACCTTTTGAAAAAACTATTTCAGAAATGCACAGGTATACTATTCTGCTGAATTATTTTATAATACATCAGAGGCTATACTGACACCACTAAAGATGCCAGAAGCTTGGCCTCACCCCAATCTTGCAAGCAGTCCCTGATTTTGAAACATAAATACCAACAGCTATGTTGTTAAAGAAACGAGCAACTACAGAAATACCCTCCTTTTCTAGTTGCTGCTAGGAAGGCCTGGGACACTTCTTCCCTGTCCATTCAGTCCCCTTCTTTACTAGAGCTCAGACAGTCTCATTCCCACTGTTGAGGCCTGGTACACAAAAAAGGAAAACATAAGTACCCATTCTCACTGCTGAGACTGCTCTGGGGGAAGGTTTGCTCCTGGCATCTCATGGTGGAACTCAGAAAGCTTTCAATTTCAGAAAGTAGGGGTTAGGTTCTACAGTACTATTAGTACTATATTTCAACTACATTATGGGTTAAATAAATTACAGAGAAGCAGTGGGATACAATGGAAAGAGCATGAACTCTGGAGTCAGACAGACCTGGGTACGAATCCCGGCTCCAACATTTACTAGCTGTGTGAACTTGAGCAAGTCAGTTTATCTCTCAAAGCCTCAGTTTCCTCATCTGTAAAATGGGGGAAATTATCTACCTCGAAGGTGGTTGTAAGAGTGAAATGAGATAATGTATGTAAAAGTGTATACTGGGGGCTCAAATGTTAGTTCCCTTCCCCGCCCAAAATGAGTTTCTAAAAGCTAGCCTAGAACACATAATTTATAACAATGCTTCTATGGAAAAAAATGTATTTTGAGTACTCCCAAATTATAATCAACTTGTAGAACACAATCCATTTATAAATTGAATGTCCACCTTTATTTTCTATCTTTAGTGATACAGAGACATCACCTAATGGAAGAGATATGAAAAGACAGAGTAAGTGAGATCAATGTTTACTACCAAACTGAAGCAACAGTTTTTCATTGGCTCTAATGAAAAAATTTCCAACTCTATTTTTTCCACAAATTCATTAAAAAGCACTTGTAACTATCTGTGACATGGTTTTTACATTACAAAATCACTGAAACAGTAAATTTACTTACTTAAATACTTGAATGTCTTCTAAAATGATAATGCTAGTGCTTTTACATTTCAAACACTGCTATTGCTAATATATTTATACAAAGAATGACACCTTACATTTTTATCAATTCTACATACAACATTAAAAACACACTCATCACTAGAAGAAAATAAACTTCCACATCACTTTCCAAACACTAACTCTTACCTCTGCATTTTCGTGGCCTTCAAGGGTCATACAAATATCCAGATCACTATCACGAAATCCAAATCCATTCTTAGAAGAGCCAAATAAGCACAATCTTGCCTTTTCTAAGCAAAGGAAAACAAAAGTCAAAAGTTTTATAATTATCAGGAAAGAGGAGTCTTCTATTAACTACTAATGGCCTACCACAGGATAATCTTACCCAATTCCATGGCTTAAATTATCTACCATTAGCAGATACACTGAGAAATTCCAAAACACTCACCTAAAGCCCAGGTCTTCTCCCCAGAATCTCACACCCATGTATCTAACTGCTTTTCCCATTTTTCCACAGACATCATAAATTCAACAAGTCAAAACTAAACTAGCAACTTCACCTCAAACCTACTATTATTCAGAAATATACATGTGGTTCTTAACACCTCTCAACTTTCACATCCAAACACTTACCAAGTTTTTTACCTTCTTCCAACTTAATGACCTCATAAACTCATCTACTTTTATTCATTCTCAACATCAATACCAATAGTTAAGATCAATATTTAGAGATTTATCTCTTGGAAATAAACTAGTTTCTTCAGGGCACAATTCAAGTAGTTTTACAAATGTCATCTTAGTATATAGAATTAATTCTCCTCTAAAGTGAGGGATTAATCTATTTGATATAAATTATATATACAATTATTATATATATAGTTATATATATAATATTTATATATATATATTATTAGGGTTATTCCTTCATGCTTATTAGTGTCACTCAATAAGCTGTGGCTTAACAAGATTGGATCATTCTCCCTATTAATTCTTGTAGCCTACATATTTAGATAACAAATTCTGTATTTTCAAACTTACTCCTCCTATTCAGTTCTGATGCCCTACTTGAAATCAATGACAACTGAGAGATATAAAAGAAGCTACATTCATCAGCAAATAAAAAGTGCATGGGTTTAATATAACAAGAACTTAGATTTGGTCAATACTTTATACACTAGCAAAAATAATTAAAAATAGAATCCTGTAGCACAAAACAGATCATATTTTAAAGGTATAAGTTCATTCTGATTATAAATCAACTCTTCATCCTTTTCTAAAATATTTGGCCACAGAACTCTTGATTCTTTACCTCATGCCCAAAACCTGCCCCCGTCTGCTATTTTTTTGCCATCTCAATTAAATAGCACCACCCAACTAGTGAAGGAAAAATCCTAAAACCATCCTTGACTCCTTTCTTTTTGTCACATCTAACATGTAATGCATCAGCAAATCCTGTTGACTCTACATTCAAAATATATCCTCAATCTAATCACTTCTCACCTACTCTTCCAAATCACTATTATGTCTCATCTGAACTTATGCAACAGCTTCTTAAATGTTCTGCTTGCTTCTATTCTTATGGACCTGTACTCCATTCTCTCAGATCATGTCACTTATGTGTTAAAACCCTCCAGAAGCCTTCTCATTAGACATTCAAAATAAAATTCAAAGTCCTTCTACCAACACCTATAAGACTCTAATGATGTAAACTCTAGGTTAACTCTCTAATTTCACCTTTCTATTACAGTCTACCTCACACACTCCACTCAAGCCACACTAACTTTCAAGTAAGTCAAATATAATTGCATCATGGGGTATTGTACTTGCTGCTGCTTCTCTCTCGAATGTTCTCTCCTTGAATATTCATAATAATTTGCTCCTTTATATTATTAATGGCTCTGCTCAAATGTCACCTTATCACCTTATCACTACCATTCTAACTTCTGTGCTTTAACAGTGTTTATTATTTCCTGATATATTATTTACTTGTCAGTTGACTATCTGTCATCCCTCTTAATATAAGCTTCATGAGAGCTGGTTTCACCTCTTTTGTTAGCACTGTATCCCCAGCACCTAGAATAGTACCTGACATATAACATGCAATAAACACTTTTTAAACAAATGAAACTCAGACCAGGTAACTATAATAACAAAAGCAATCAACTTTGACATACAACATACCATCATATTCTTTTTGAATAAACTTTTCCAAGCCAATTAAAATTTGCTCCCTGTTTTGTTGTTCAGAAAAAGGTGGTGACAATTCATCTAAGTTAAAAAAAAGAAAAGGAAAAAGAAAAGTAAGGAGAATGAAATCTGAAAATGTCTTCAATTTTCTACCCTAAAAACTTTACTTTTCTTCATTATTTGTTGACTCTCTGACATTAAAATCATAAATGTTACTGCGGAAGGAAGGAGCAGAGAAAGAACAGAAAAATAACTTTACAGATCTATGTACATTTCACATGATCATTTTCCCTGTGAAACAGCTACAAGATATACTTTCTTCTACAAATTATTTAATTTTTTTTCAGACAATCCACTCTCTCCCATATACATGCTGGTTTTTCCCCTCCTGTTAAGACTATTCTCATACTGTTACACTAGGTACCCAACTCAATCAAATCTAACAGTTCCCTCAAATGCCTGGTCAAGATTCATACCTTCCCTATAAGCTTCTTTGTCCAATCATGGCCTTTAATGACCTCTCCTTAATTGAATTTCCTTAGCTCTTCAAACCACTTGCCAGTTTAGTTTATACTGTCCTTCCAGTTTTCTAGTTATTTCATTTATAGTCATCTTATTTTTCCAAATAAGACCATACACTCCTTAAGAATAATCTTTTTTTTTCTATCTCCTCCTCCAGACTCATACCCAAGAGTTAATATGGTAAGGAATTAAATTAATATTCAGCTTTTGAAAAACAAATGCATCATCAGTGGTTGCAAGCTGAATAGCTGATATACAGGTGATTTTTTTTTTGGATTGGAGAAACTATTCTGTGTGATACTCTAATGGTAATATATAACATTACCACTTGTAAATACCAACAGAACTCTGCAAGTACAAAGAGTCAACTTTATTGTATGCGTATTTTTAAAAATCATCTAGGAGGTCAGGGAACCTCAGGATGGAATGCAGTCTATAACAAAGAATCCAGCTACATTATAAATGTATAAGAAAACTTCACTCAAGGGAGTGGGGGGGTGGGAAGGCGCTAATCTAACTTTGAAAATAAGTGGAGTCTGTAAGACTAAGGTTTAAAGGAACTGCACATAAGCACTGTACTCTAATTGATAAAGTTGCTTCCCGTCAGGGTATAGGATAACAGTTCTGATAATGCTGTACATGTGTACTTAAATGGAACAATTAAATAAATGGGTGGCACATGGTGGGAGCCAGGTTTCTCACTGTTGGAGTTGGACATTTACAGATAATCAGAAAGAGGAGGCTAGAAAGAGCCATGTGGTAATGTATTAGACTTGGAGACATCAGTACAAAGTCATGCTTAGCTTAATAAAGGTAAGATGGTCACATGGAATTATTTATAGATACATGTATATACATGTATTAGTATACACACATAAATTTTCTTGCTTGGAGAGGACCTAGAAACAACAATACCCAGTACCACAACAAGCACTCTAACACCCAGATCTTGGTTTCTAACACCATCCTCCAATAAAGGAACCAGGGCTCTTTGGGAAAATGTCTAATTCTAGGACTGAGACAGAAATTTACATGATGATCCTGGAGTATCTTGCAGGGCCAGAAAGTAAGAAAGTGCTAAAATACAAAAGAACAAACTAACAACAAAAAGAAACCAAAAAACTCCACACACTGATGGGAATATATCAAAAGGTCACAGGAACCAAATGAAAGCACTCCCAACAGCCAAATTTGGGCAACAAAAATAGTAGTATTGGATTATAACCCAAAGTATAATACATCTATGAGTCCATACTGAGATAAATATATGACTCAATAAATAAAAACAAATGTAGTGAATTATATCTTAATAAAGCTGTTAAAGAAGAATGTGCCATGGTCCAGCCATTCAACTCCTAGGTATTTACCCAAGAGAAATTAAAACATATGTCCATACTCAGACATACACGAATGTACACAGTATATTTATTTATAACAGCCAAAATTTAGAAACAAACAAAATATTTATCAACAAGTGAGTGGTAAACAAAATGTAGTATAGCCACACAACAGAACACAACTCGGCAATAAAAAGAAATGAACCACTGATACACATCACAGCATAGATGAATCTCAAAATAATTATGCCAAGTTAAAGAAGCCAGATGCCCTCATCAAAAAAAAAAAAAAAAAAAAGTACATTCCATGTGATTCTATTTACCTAGAACTCTAGAAAAATTCAAAGTAATGTATAGTGACCAAAAGCAGATAAGTAGTTGCCTGGCAGGAGGTGAAGATAAGGAAGGGTAGAAGGGAGGGAATACAATGGAGAACTAATGTTATGACATCAGAAACTTTATCTTACCTGGGACACAGTAAGTACTTAAAAAATGTTTGCTGAGTGAAGGTTTATTCCAGGTACACCATAAATGTTTATTGAAAAATGGTATGTAAGACTTTACCCAAATCTTTATAACCTTATCTGCCTCTATTACCTTTCTTATACTCTACCAAATTTAAGGCAATTATTCTCTCAAACAAATACTACACCCTATGCTTTTATGCATAATCTCTTATATCTGAAAATGCAGTCCATCTCAAATGCCACATCATTAATTCCAATTCCTCTGACCCACTCCAGTTAAAATTAATTGTGCCTGACTGAACTGCATTTTGTTTACCACTGCTATAGAATGTAACACATTCTACTTCCAATTATGGCAAGTTTCATACATGTCTTATACAACCATTTAGAGTAACACTGTGCAAGAAAATTGCAATGACGGTAATGTTCTCTATCCAGACTGCCCAATGCAGTAGCCACTAGCCACATGTAGCTACTCAATACCTGAGGTGTGACTAGTATAACTGAGTAATTTAATTTTTTTTTTATTTTAGCTAATTTAAATTTAAATAGACACATATATCTAGTGACCACCATATTAGACAGCACAAATCCAGAGTCCAAGCTCCTTAAAAGCAACACGATGGACTCTGCATTCCCCTTGGCATTTACCACTGTGCCTTGCACACAGTAGGCATTTAATAAATATATGTGGTTGGGTCTCTAAACTATTTAAAAACCTCTACCCAAACAAAATGTAAGCAAACTATTTTCAAATAAGAAAATAAATATTCAAAATCTAAGAAATAATCTAGTCTTAGGAAGTAGTTCTAGTAATAAAAGACTTACCAAAACATCTTTTACATACTAAATCAAGTATTTCCCGAAATCGATTTGTCATTGGTGGTAGAGGCTTTAGATCAATTTTCCTGAAATCCTCTGGGCAATCATTTTTTGAATGGCCATCCTTTTTGCAGATGCTGCATACTATTGTTGGCGGCTATACAAAGGTTAAAAAAAGAATCTAATAATCAAACTATTGAGGGACTTTATTATCACTTATAAAGCAGTACAAAAAGAAACTTTTATGCAAGTCAGTCTGATAACCTGCATTTTCAAGAGGTTAAAAAGAAAAGCATGTTAATGAAATTCAGTATTAAATGTAAAAAGAAAAACACATTTTGAGCCAACTACTTATTTTCTTCTCCACTAAAATGATATTACCAAGGATTAGATTTACCTGAAGATGTAAAATAAAGGAAATACCAGGAGATACAAAAGGTATAGGTTAATTCAAACAGTGTGATCAGCTCCCAAAATGAAATGCATACATCACATTTTAACCTATTAAGGTCTTTAACAAAGTAGATTATAAAGAAATTTCAAGTGGCACCTTTCATTTCACTTGAAACATTTTCTATCTTCAGAGTCAGTCATTTATAGAACCACTGCTTGACTAGTGGGTTCAATTTCATTACATTAGCATGGTACTCAAGAAACTAAAGGGCTGAACTCTAAAAGTGACTCAGCTTCATACAAGGAACAACTCTTATGCAATAGCCACAAACAACTTTCAAACCCTGCAACACCATTTCAAATGTATTCTACCAGACTACCAGACAGGTGGCTAAAACAGTAAAAATTCATCCCAACTACCTGAAAAACAAAACTCATACGGTTAAGGAAGAGCACTACTCTTTTCTTTATTGTAATATGCCTAGGAACTTAGCTTCTTCCTCCAGGGTTAGCCTGGACATTTACCTAGCCAAATATACAGAAACCTCTCTGTGTGAATGCTGTGCTGTGGGCTAATTAACAGTACCATAGAAATTTTTATCAGCTTTTTAAAGCTTTTAAAAAATGACATATTTATCATAAAATTCTAGAAAAGTGTTACAGATAACTAGAGAGAGAAATAAAATTGGAGAAATAGTTACCTTAAGATAAGGTTCCAGGAAAAAAAAGTATTAAGAAACGTAAACTGCAGTTATATTACTAAGAGGCTTTTCTAAATATCTGCCATTTATTTCATCTTTTTTAGTAGTCCATATGCCCTAAATACTACAACCTAAACAAAATGGGACAGAGTATCCTTACAAAGGATGAAGAAACACAGCTTAGTAATTAGCTTAAAAATTCTAAAGCTTGTCAATAAACAATTATCGATAAATCAATAAAACTTGATGACTTTTCAGGGGTATTTTTTGTATTCTACTTGATTTACACATTATCTACATAATCCTTTTTTCAACCTAGGTGCTGATACTATTTCAATTATGTACACTACACTCGAAGCAAAGTACCTTAGCTAACACTTTTATTAACAAATTATTTTCTGTTACAAAGTAGCTTATTTTCTGCTCGCTCAGGTTTTTATTTTCTATAATTTATCAAGTTAAAGTTCAGACTATCCCACTTTAAAAGTGGAAATGTTAAGACTCCTATAACTCATAAGGGATATGCCAAAATCCAAAGAGAAGCTCAGTGGCAGACACAGGATCTGAATTCATTTTTTTTTTTGGTTCCTGATCTTAGTTTTAACTCAACTATCTTTAGTTAAGTTTATATACCAACCTTTGACCCCCACCAAAAAAACTTTAAAACAGAACACTATTAAAGTTTACAGACACTGTATTCTCCTTTGTGGAAGTAACTATAATCATATGTAAAAAAATCAGCAAAATTTAAAATATATGCTGCCTTTACCAAACTCACTTTCATAAGATACCTGATGAATCCTTTCATATATGAGAAAGTTAAGCAAACCAACTAGTAATAGAGTGCTGAAACATTTCAGGTTTCATATACATTCTTAAAAGGCAAGTACAGGGGCTTCCCTGGTGGCGCAGTGGTTGAGAGTCCGCCTGCCGATGCAGGGAACACAGGTTCATGCCCCGGTCTGGGAAGATCCCACATGCCGCAGAGCCTGCACGTCTGGAGCCTGTGCCCCGCAACGCGAGAGGCCACAACAGTGAGAGGCCCACGTACCGCTAAAAAAAAAAAAAGGGCAACTACAGGCAAAAATACAAAAAGTAAAAGAAACATATACACCAGAATAACATTCCAAAACAATAGTCTACCATCATAGAAGCCATCTTTACATTTCTGAATCTAAAAACTATAAATACAGAGTCATACAACAACCACAAAACCTTACAGATTGTTTACAAACTGTATCCTACCTTGCCAGAGGTTAAAATAAACTTATCAAACACAAAATATAATTCCTGGGTGGGGTGGTTATCATCATCATTAAGGTCAGAAGTATCTTCTGTAGCTTTGCAGTTGCAAGAGGTAGCAGATGTGTCAGTGCATACAATGTGATGTGAACTTTCTGTTTCTAAATTTGACCTGCAGTCTGTACCAGGAGATTCATCTGGTTCAGGGGATTTACAATCAATGCAATTACACTGGGTGAGCTCCTTTTTAAAACAAGTTTCTGAAGGTACTAAAACATCTTGTTTCTTAATTGATTTTGGCTCTAATTCACTGCTTTCACTGGTGGAAAGAGATGAAGATTCCTGTCCATGTTCAGTCAAATCTAGTTCATTTATCAACAAATTATCATCTTCAGTAATACATCTCTGTGATGTACATTCCATTTCTTCATATTTATCAGGCTGACCTCTTTCTGCACTTATTTTTTCTGTGCTTTCCCCAAGTAGAATGCAACAACTGGATGCCATATTTTCAGACTTCACTGGTTTCTTATTGCTTATTTTTCCCTTCTCTTTTTTCATGGAATCCACTGTAGATTTATTTCCACCCTTCCTCTGAGGACAGGCAAAATACCGATAAGCTGCCCTGAATCTCTCCACAACATATTCATAAACAAGCTGGCTGTTTAAGCTCCGTGCAACATTCCTCTTGATTGAAAATGGATCTAGTTAAAAAAAAAAAGGTCAGTAGCTAAGTATCTATTAACAAACTACATATCCAAGCTTATACAAACAGCTACATTGTCAGCAGAGTGCATTTTCCCAAAATTTTTCTAAGGTAAGCTCCCAATGAGAGTTCCTGCAAACTGAGTAGTGGAAATAAAATAGCAACATCTTTCCTTTGTTTCTGTCATAAAATTAAAAACTAAAAGAAAAAGAGAGAAAAGAATAAAATAAGGTAATTAATGAGAGGATGGCTGAGGAGGCCAACTCAGTAATTACAAAATTTCAATGATGAAATTGCGAGAAAAAGCTATGCCAATATGCTTCCTTATATTGTCTTTGAATGAAATTTTTCAAGCTCCAAGACCTAGTAATAATTTTCATCTCTTGTCACAATATTCTTCAGTTATATATACTCCTTGCAATTTAAACAAATAAAATATAGCCTAAAACTCTCCAGGCTTCAAGTTATACTGATTTTAAGATTTAACTTCAGTAATATCAGAAAATTAATGAGAGAAAGAAGGAGAAATAATAGAAAAAGTAGAAAAAAACCTAAGAAAGTAAAACTTAAACCAAAATTTAAACTCTGATACAGTCTAAAATGGCTATGCTGAAAAGGCTTGTGTCAACTGAATCCTCATTATTAAGAGCATAGAACAGAGTTCTGAAAATGTTTCCGGGTTTTTGGATTTTATAAGCCTTAAATACAAATATGCCCCAGGAAAAAAGAACAGTGCCACCCAAAAGACGATACACATTTTCTCCACTACTGAAGATCATTAAGTGAAAGGATTAACAGGCCAGGCTTCAGATTGTTAAGACTGGGGCATCTGTTACTTTTTACTGTTATCTAAATCCATAGGCTTTTAAAAGCTTTACTTAGCCTCTTTCCTTTTTCTAGAAGAAAAAGAAAAAAAAAAAAAGAAAAAAAGGCAGAGAGAAATTATGATGGCTGCAGGCTTCAGAGCTCATTTATTTACCATATGTAAGCGAGTACAAGATGGGAGTACGTGTTTGAGTGTATGAGAATATTTGTAAGTCCAACTCACAGTAGAGAAGCCCTACAGAGGATGGAGGGAAGAGAAGAATGTGTAGCCTAAAAAGACTAAAATGATGGACAGAAATTCCATTTCCTATCTATAAAAAGTGAGCAAAATGTTGTGGAATTTAAATTTTTTATTAAGAATTTAGAAGCAGTACTATTTATTTCTGTATCTCTAAAGATTTTAATATTCTTGGGATTTGATGTGAAACCTTATTTGTTAGCATCAATTGTTCTTTTTTCCTTTAGCTTAGCCATATTTAATAAATGAGGTACTTCACAAGACAATGAAAAACTGGATTTTAAGATTATACTTTAACATAATTTTATGACACAAATATATTTAAAAATATCTTACAGTATTCATATAACTATTCTATTTTTCTGTATTTTTGAAATTTTCCACAATTAAAAAATAAAAATAAAGGCATGTATACAAGCTAATTACCCTAGCCATTATAATATTTACAGATTGGAAACTTTTAAGTAAGCATTAATCCTATAAAGCTATCATGGACTTGATAAAGAATTTATCCACAATATATAGTGACAACCTAGTGGCATATAGTGCTACAAAGCCAAGGGATAAAATTTATAACACTACATTAGAAATAGATGATTAGTGGCACACACAAAATTCTCCAAATGAAATATAACATATCATCTCACCTTCAATGGCTATTCGCCTTTTAGGCCAGTTTTTGTTTTCTCTTGTTAAAATATCTTGTATCCGTACACATATGACGTATTCCTCCAAAGCAAAATCCAGTGTGTAAAATTTTAGCAGCTCTAACCATAACTGTCCCAGGGACACCTGATTTGGTGTTCCCAATGTTAAAGGAGACTGGAAAAGAAAAAAATACCTTTCATTTAAGCTTCACAAAACTATAGAATTGTTTAACTTTCAATTTAAAAAGACCTTAGAGATCACCTTTTCAAAAACTGAGGCATAAAAGAATAGGTTGCCAAAAAGCAGTCTGTGGCACAGCTTGGCAACAGTGTCCCAGATTACTGACTCCTAGAATTTTGTGTTCTTTCCACTAAACCAGTGATGCTCAACCTTGGCTGCACATTAGAATCACACTGAGAGCACTAAAATTCACCAACACCTGAGCTTGACACCACTCCCATCTCCCATACCTTTCCCAAGACTGTGATTTAATGGACTGAGATTTTTAAAGCTTCCTAAGTGATTGTCCCGTGCTGTGCAGCCAAGGTTGCTAATCACTGTATAACAACTACTAGAGCTCCTCCATTGCAGCAATTACTTTTAAAATCTATATAAATGCCCAGGGCTTTCAAAAGTTAATTCCTTCATTCAACAAACATTTTAGAACCCACTGTGTCCCTGGCATTGTTCTGGGGATATAAAAAAATAATGGGAGCTCCCACTTAAACCATGTATCACTCACTCTTCTAAGTGGTACATATACAACTAATATATACAACTATTAATTCTAACAGCTATGAAGTAGATACTATAGGGCAAGGATTTGACTCAGGATCACCTGACTACTGGGTCTGTGATGCTAATCATTATAGCATACTGTGACTCAAACAAGGTGAGGTCCATTTCACAGACTATTAGGAGAGGAAGAGACCATTTAACAATTACAATGAAGGCTACATACTAAAATGGGTCTCTGAATCGGGGGGTCTTAACAGAAAAGGTAATACTTGAATTCTAAAGCAATTAGCTAGATGAATGCCAGCTAAAAGTGACCACTAAGGCATATAAAGGCATAAAAATCATTCACTCATTCCATTCTACAACTATTCACTGAGTGCCTACTATGTGCCAGGCACTTGGGATATATCCGTGAAAAAAAACAAAGATCCAGGGCTTCCCTGTGGCGCAGTGGTTGAGAGTCCGCCTGCAGATGCACGGCACACGGGTTCGTGCCCCGGTCCAGGAGGATCCCACATGCCACGGAGCGGCTGGGCCCGTGAGCTATGGCCGCTGAGCCTGCGCGTCTGGAGCCTGTGCTCCGCAACGGGAGAGGCCACAACAGTGAGAGGCCCGCGTACCCCAAAAAAAACCCAAAAAAAAACCAAAGATCCTTGCCTTAGTGGACCTTACATTCTAGGGGAAGAAGACAATAAGCAACGAACTTAATAAGTAAATTACACAGTAAGTTAGAAGAAGAAAAGTGCTGTGGAAATAAGAAAAAGTTGAGTAGGTTTAGTAAAGGGGATGGGATATGGGAGCAGATTCCAGTGTTAAATATAGTCAGCATAGGACTTGTTGAGAAGGTATGATCTGAAGAAGAGGAAAAAGGGTTCTAAGAACAGGAAACAGAGCAAACACACTAAAGTAGGAGTGTAAACAGCTTTAAAAAGAAGACTAGTGTGGCAGAGAGAGGAGAAGAAAAGAGGGAAACAAAGAGCTAACCAGTAAGAACTCTGGCTTTTATTCTAAATTAAATGAGGAGCCGCTGAAGTATTTCAAGTGTGGGGAGGGAGAAGGGCATGATCTGACTTAAGTTCTAGAAGAGCCATTCTGATTGTTGTGTTGAGACTATAAAGGGGACAAGGGTAAATGCAGGGAAACTTACTATGAGTCTGTGGTAGTAGTCCAGGCCAGACTAGGCTAGGACCAGGATGGTAACAGGGTAAGTGGTCAAATTGTGGATATATTTTGAAGTAGAGATGACAGGATTTCCTGACAGACTTGGTATGGGGTATGAAAGAGAGAAGTAAAGGATGACTCCAAGGTTTTTGACTGAGCAACTGAAAGGATGAAGTGCCATCAACTGAGATGGGAAAACTGCATGTGGAGCAAAGGGATGACCCAGAGTTCAGTTTTAGACACATTAAGATTAAGATATCTATTAGACATCTTAGTAGAAACATTAAATAGCAGGTTGGAAATACAATTATAGAGTTTAGGAGAGAGGTTTGGCCTAACATTTAAACTTGGGAGTCATCATCATATAGATGGTACTTAAAATCCATGAGATTGGATGAGATCACCAAGGGAGTGTAGATACAGAAAAAAGGCAGGGATCAAGGACTGAACCCTAGAATACTCCAACATTAAAGAGATTGGAGAGGAAAGGAAGAACCAACAAACAGGCTGAGAAGGAATAATCAGGCATGGGTGTGGTATCCTGAAAGTCAAGTTAAGAAATTTTTTAGAGAAGGAAATAATCAACTGCAAATGTTGCTGATAAGTCAAAAAAGATGAAAATTGTGAAATAACTATTGGATTTAGCCATGTGGAGGATACTGACACTGGTAAAACAAGTTTTGGCAGATTGATGGGGGTCAAAGCCTGAGTAGAGTGAGTTAAAAGGAAACAGAGAAATTGGAAATAGTGTATATAAACAATTCTTTCAAGAAGTTTTCCTGCAAAAGGGAGCAAGGAAATAGCTAGGAGGGGAAATGGTGTCAAGATTTTTCTTTAAAGTGGGAGATGTAAAAGCATGTATGATTCAGTAAAGAATGAAAAATTGGTAACCTAGGATGGAAAGAGAAGAACTGCTAGAGCAATATTCCGGAATAGACAAGAAGGGATGAGACTAAACACACAAGTTAAGATAATGACTTTAGATAGCAACACAGGAACTTTTCATAAAGGTTATGAAAGCTGGCAGCAAGGCAGAGTATGTGAGCGCGGATAGTGGGAGATGGTGGTGGGAGTGGGAAGTTCTCTTTTGATTGCTTCAGTTTTCTCAGAGAAGTAATAATAAGCAAGATCATTAGCTGAGAGTATTGATGGTTTGAGAAAAGGGTAGAAGGTAGTCTAGGAAAGTGGAAGAACTGAACATGTGCTCGGGAACTACATATACTTCAGTATAGCTAGAGCAATGATTTCTGTAACGTTCACATTTTTGTAATAATGTCTGTCTACTTCAGAAGACTACATGCTTCTGGAGGACATAATCCATGAATATACATCTTGGGTTCTCTAGCACTCAAGATAATGCCTGGCACATAGCTGGTCCTTAATAAATGAAGTTTGAGTGATTAAATAAGCCAGCCACCCTCTATAGGAGCACAAGGCCTTTATTTCTTCACCAGTCTGGCAACATAATCCCCATATGCTAAAGCTTTGGTCACAGCCCAACTCCTGAAGGAAATTTTTCTTATCTAAATGAAAAAGATACAAAGAATTACCTTGATATGATTCAAACAATACAAGCCTTTCAAAATGAGGTATATATTTATTAGGGAATCTTGGTACTGAAAAACTAAACCAGATCAACCCCTCACTTTACAGATGAGGAAAATGAGGCCAAGAGGCTTACTCAAGGTCAGTCAGTCAATCTACTATTAAAATAGCTTCAATTGAAGGCATCACAAATTCTACAGATAGAAAAGCCAAAAACAAAAACAAAAAAAGCTTACTTTGCCATGTTTTTCCTTCATGGCATTACTTTGGTTGTCTGTTTCTGTCTTCTTGGTATCATCTTTTGGTTGGTCTGCCTTAGCTTTGTTTTCCTCAGCAATTGAGTTTTTCTCAGTTGCACTACTTGAATTATATTCCCACTTCACAAACTTCTCTTCTACTATGCCCTTCAGCTGAAAGTCATCCATCCTTTTTGGGTCAAAGCCTTCAATCTACATAAAAAGGCATTCCAAATTGGTAGTGGAAAGTTATTAAAAGAAAAAAAATGATGGACAAACAGACAAACCAGAATTCCAGCTTTAAATGTGTGAACAGAGCACTCTGCAAGAATGAACTACATATATACATGTGCATACATGTTACAAACTGATGCTTACCCAACTTCCAAGTAAGCAAGGAAGAAGAGGGGGTTTTCTTTGTTGTAGAAAAAACATCACCATTAAAGCAAAACAGTAAGAAGGGATTCCGCCATCAGTTTGGGAGTCAATATAGCACAACTGCAAAATGAAGGGAAAAAAAAGTACCACCATTTAACTTTCTTTCTGTTCTCCTAAAAAATAAAAGTAGCTTTTGTCTTCCTACCATAATCATTGTTAAAAGTTCAAATAATGACAAATATAAGGAATGACCTGAAATCATACCACCCTGAAATAACTATTTATATATTGGTAACCATCTTTCCATTCATTTCCTTACTGCATATGAAGATACATACATATTTTAGTTAAACGGAATCATATCACACATAGTGCTTTTACTGTGGACATCTTTTTAAAATCTTATTTTCTTATCTTGCCTCTACTTCTGCCTCAATGTTAACGATCTTCTATGTACTCTTCCATGCCTTTTTCTATACTCAAATAACCATATACAAATATACATTCCTATTTTCTATATAAATACAGGGAGGATTTTATAGTTTTTGTCATGTTTTACCAAAATAGACATCTCTCTGTATATTACTATTCTCCCTTAACAATGCACCAAGAAAGTTCCTCTTAGTCAATTAGTATATATCTAACACATCTTTTAAAATGGTTAAATTATAGCCTATGATCTGGATGGTTATTCAATAGTTCCCTCACCCAAGGACTTTCACATTTTGTTCCCAGTTTTGCCACTTTAAACAGTCCTGTAGTATTTATCCTTATACATTTTCCTAAATACTGGTACTCATTTCTATGAGCTATATTCCCAGGAATGTATTTGCTGGATTTTAAAATGTGATATATTTAAATTCTAATAAATATTATAAGATTGTTTTCCAAAATCAGTACAGAAATTTCTCTTTTCATCAGTAACAAGAAGGTATACACATGCTTCCCAATACTAGGTGTTACAACCTTTTTTTCTTTAAATATTTATTTTATTTACTTATTTATTTGGTTGTGCTGGGTCTTCGTTGTGGCTCGCCTGCTCCTTAGTTGCAGCACATGTACTCCTTAGTTGCGGCCAGAAGGATCCTTACTTGTGGCATGTATGTGGAATCTAGTTTCCTGACCAGGGATCAAACACAGGCACCCTGCACTGGGAGCGCGGAGTCTTAACCACTGCGCCACCAGGAAAGTCCCTATTTTTTTTATTTTTTATTTTTAATTAAGTAAAGTTGATTTACAAAGTTGTGTTAGTTTCAGGTGTACAGGTGTTACCACTTTAAAAAAATTGTCAACAAGATGGGTGAGATATAATATCTAATAGTTACTTCAATTTGCATTTCCTTGATGCTAAGAGGTTATACAAATTTTCATGTATTTACTAACCATTTGGATTTGCTCTTTTCTGAACTATTAAATCTTTTGCCAGTTTTTCTATTTTCATCAATACATATCGATTTGTACGTGTTCTTTTTTATGTTATAAATAATAACTCTTTATATCTGACATACGCATTTGAAAAATGTTATTTTTTCCTAATCTGCTTTGGCATCATTTATAGTACTTTTTATCATATAAAATGTATTGTTTATATAAACAGTTAAATATGCTTAATATCTTCTAGGTTTCCTACCATGATAAAGATGTTTCTCCAATCCACAGGTTACATATAAATACTCTTAAATTTTCTTCTAAAATTGTGAATTTTCATTTGAGTGCAATTTATTTTTGCATTTAGTGTGCTAAGGGTCCATTATTTTCTTCAAGAAAGATACAGTTCTGACAGAACTATTTATTAAATAAACCATTGCTTTCTCACTGAAATCTTTTATTCTTTTCATAGATTAACATCTCATTTACCCTAGGGCCTACTTATGGGCTTTCTATTCTGTTCCACAGATCTACGTGTCTATTCCTATGCAATGGTATACACTTGACTAAAGCAGTTTTATAGTGGTAAAGTACATCCTCCTTCACTAGTTTTCTTTTTCTGAATTATTTTGGCTTCTCTCATTTATTCTTCCATACTAACTTTAAGATTACGTTATAATTTTTTTCCCAAATTCTTGGTAATTCTAATTGAAATTATTGTACATTTGAAAATTAATTTAAGGGGACTTTACATTTTAGGGATACCATCTCCCTATCCAATAACTTGGTGTATTTGCATTTTCCAAAAATTTAGGAGTTGTCATCAATTACTCTTTCCCTCACCTCTTGCATCCATTACCTCTGCAAGTCCTACTTCCAAAACTTATCCCAAATCTGTCTACTTGGCTTCATATCCATTCTAACCTAGCACAGATCATTATCCTCTCTAGCTGATCTACCACAACAGCCTGTTCACTGGGTTCCCTATTTCTACTCTTTACCCCCAGAAGACCTTTTCCAAGCATAAATCACGCCAAGTCATATACTGCTTTTAAAACTTATCCAATGAAATTAAAATACAAGTTCCTTACCACTTGAAGTGTCTGTCTAACCTCATCCTCTACAACGTTCACTCTCACTCGCTTCATTCCAGTCACTCTTGCCTTTTTCTGCTCCTTAAGAGCTCATTCTCACCTTACAGGCTTTTTACTAGCTATCCCTTGGATTCTATTCCCTGAGACAATCAAGTGGCTGGTTATGCTGGTCAGAGTTTATATATCACATCCTCAAAGAGACTTCCCTGACCATCCAGTGAAATGTCACTCTCTTATCACATCACCTCATTTTAATGGCACTAAATTCTACCAGATATTGTGTTATTTATATATTTTTTTACTCTCTGATTCTTCCAAAAGTATGTAAGCTTCATGATAGCAGGACTCAGTACATCTTGTTAGATGTTTCCAACACCTAAGAACAGTATTTAGCACATAGGAAGCATTTAACAAATGTTTGCTCAATAAATAAATTTGTTCAGATTTTGTTTTCACCATTCAATAACACAATTTTCTTCCTGTACCCTTATTAATTTGTTAGTATTTTATAATTTGTGTCACTATCATGAAGATAATATTTTTCCCTGCTTCTATTCTATAAGTTTATTTTTATGACAGAGAAAAGCTACTGATTTTTGTATGTTTATAGTGTATTTAGTCATCACAAATTCTAGCAGTTTTTAACTAGGGTTTTCTAGGTATACAATCATATCATTAGCAAAGAGAACATCTTATTGTTTTTCTAATATTTACATTCATTACTTCCTTTTCTTTCCTTGTTGCGTTTTTTAAATCTCCACAACAATGTATAACATAATTGATCAACATCTCTGTAATATTCCTTATTTTAACACATATGGCTTGAGTAATTCACTTTTTTTGTTTTTTGCGGTACGCAGGCCTCTCACTGTCATGGCCTCTCCCGTTGCGGAGCACAGGTTCCGGAAGCGCAGGCTTAGCGGCCATGGCTCACGGGCCCAGCCGCTCCGCGGCATGTGGGATCTTCCCAGACCAGGGCACGAACCCGCGCCCCCTACATCAGCAGGCGGATTCTCAACCACTGCGCCACCAGGGAAGCCCACTTGCGTATATATATATATATATATATATATGTATATATATATATATATATATATGTTGTGTTTTTTATTTAATTTTACTTTTGGCTGCGTTGGGTCTTCGCTGCTGCACGCGGGCTTTCTCTAGTTGCAGCAAGCAGGGGCTACTCTTCGTTGCAGTGCGCAGGCTTCTCATTGCAGTGGCTTCTCTTGTTGAGGAGCATGGGCTCCAGGCGCACAGGCTTCAGTAGCTGTGGTGCGTGGGCTTAGTTGCTCCACAGCATGTGGGATCTTCCCAGACCAGGGATCGAACCCGTGTCCCCTGCATTAGCAGGCGGATTCTTAACCACTGTACCACGAGGGAAGTCCCCACTTTCTTATATTTTATTTAGACTTTTGCATTTACTTAAGTAAGATCAGCCTGTAATTGGACTGTTATTATTTTCCTTACATAATAAAGACGTAGCATAATCACTAAAGCCTTAGTAAATTTAAGAATATAATTTGAAATAAAAGAGGATTAAAAAACACTGATAAAAAGAGCTTAGGACTTCCCTGGTGGCGCAGTGGTTAAGAATCCGCCTGCCAATGCAGGGGACAGGGGTTCAATCCCTGGTCTGGGAAGATCCCACATGCCATGGAGCAACTAAGCCCACGTGCCACAACTACTGAAGCCTGCGCACCTAGAGCCTGCGCTCCGCAGCAAGAGAAGCCACCACAGTGAGAAGGCCATGCACCGCAACGAAAATAGTAGCCCCCACTCGCCACAACTAGAGAAAGCCCACATGCAGAAACGAAGACCCAAAACAGCCAAAAATAAATAAATACATTTATTTAAATAAATAAATAAATTTGAAAAAGAGCTCAAAATATTCCACTAGAATAAATTCTCATTTATCCAGGGTATTAGGACAAAGGGTATGCTGCCTAATGAATAAGTCAAGTTAACCAGAAACTTCTTTGCAACTATAAGGAGTTGCTCATGTAAGCTGTTAACACTATCAGACATCTCACAGAGGAAAAACACTGAGGTAGTTTAACAGAGAGCTCTTAAAACACAGAGATCTCATAGCCAAGATGTGGAAATAACCTAAACGTCTATAGATAGATAAATGGATAAAGGAAATGTGCTATATACACACAATGAAACATTATTTAACCTTAAAAAAGAAGGAAATTCTGCCATTTGCGACAATACAGATAGACCTAGAGGACATTATTTATGCTAAGTGAAATAAGACAGGCACAGAAAGACAAATGTTATATCTCACTTATATGTGGAATCTAAAATAGTCAAACTAATTAGAAGCGAAGAGATTGGTGGCTACCGGAGGCTGGGGTAGAAGGAAATGGGAAGATTGTTGGTCAAGGGGTATAAAATTTCAGTTACACAAGATGAATAAGTTATGGTGATCTAATGTATAGCGTGGTGACTATAGTTAACCATACTGTACTATATACTTGAAATTTGTTAAGAAGTTAGAGCTCAAGTGTTTTCTCACTACACACACAAAAACGGTAACTAAAATGGTAACTGTGTGAGGTAACAGATATGTTAATTAGCTTGACGTGATTATTTCACAATGTATACATATATCAAATCACCAAGTTGTATACCTTAAATATATACAATAAAAAATAAAAATAAAGTAAAACCCCCAGTAATCTCTTTTAGATGTCAGATATTGCTAAAATTAATTCTTATGTTAACTACAAAAAGTGGCTCTGAGTCAGGAAACTTGACTATATCGGACTGATAAGGCTAAGAGTTTTGCTGCCCAGAGTATTAATAGGCTTTCCCAGAAAACAATTTCTTATTAGTAGAATGCTAAGAATATAGCTACTTAAGAATGGAGACAGCCAGAGAACAATCAACAGCAATCTCATGATCTCAATTACAAGAATAAATTATATTCATATACTATAATTTTCCTGAACCCTCAAATCATGGAAAATCTGTGCTTTACTAAATAACATACAATGTGGATTAAAACTTCAAGATAAATAAAGCTGTTGGAAAAAAATATTTGAGAGGAATTATTTGAGAGAAATCATTTCTAGGTTTCTTACAATAAACTCAGAAAATGAAAACCACTGGGAAAAGCTCTTTGCAACTAACACAGCTGCCAAAAATGAGACACATCGCTCTGTTGGAAACAGAAAGGAACCACTCTGCAACCAGCTTTGTAACACGTTTTTTAGTGTCCTTCACTGATTGGTATGTTTAGAATCAATACAAATTTGAGTAACCGTTTCAAAGAGACCACTTTAGGAAACAAAGTTTATAGGCCACTTTTTTTTTCCCAAATGAAAATAAGCTGAATACCATTTATAGTCTTCTAACACAGTCTAATTACTTAAAAGAACAAAAGAAGTGTGTGAGAAAACTGAGACTATTTATGACCACTAAAAAAATTAAGGCATAATTAAATAGTACCATCCCAGAGGCAGCTATTTATTCCTTCATTCCTTATGAAGCCACTAACCTTCCTGGAGTTGATAAACTTAGTTTCCTGAGTAATGGCTAGTCCTTGTCTACCAGTCTCATCCCATACTCTGAGAAACTTTAGTTACTAGGGTTGTCACACCAGTCCTATCCCTGCTGACTTATCGTTGTTTAAATAATCTCACTTGCCAATTGAACAAAAAAGATTTGTGTAGCATTTTAGAATTCAAAGTATATTCTCATTCATTATCTCATATCACTTTTGAAATAATCTCTCCAGATAGAAAAATTGAGGCTCAGATAGATGAAGTGCCTTGCTCAAAATGATATAAATATTTAGTATAAAAATTAGAGTTGGAATTGGTTTATTCCATTTCATAGCACTAAATTTCTGTAGTATGCTAGGCATTATGCTAGGCACAGAATATAATGAGATAAATAAGAGGAGGTTCACCCTCCCTCAGACTGGTTCACTGCTCCCAGTCACTTCCAAGGATTAACAATCTTTCTGAAGAACTGGGCCATGTATTCAACAAATATTTATTAAATGCCTACTCTGCACTGGCATAGTAACATAAGAAGCACGAGGACCAGCCGTGAATAAATAAAACAGACTAAACTTCCTATCCTTGCAGTTTATAATTTCATGGAAGAAAACAGATCACAAACAAATATATGAATATGTATGGAAGGTGGCAGTAAGTGCTATGAACAAAATAAAGCAGGGTAACGGCAGAGAGAGTGATGGAGGCAATGCTATTTTATACAGGGTGGTCCAGGAGACTCTGGTAAGATGAAATTTGAGCAGAAACTTGAAAAAAAGTAAAAGAGTGAACCTTTCTGGCTGGATATGTGGGGTAAGAACATTTTAGATGAAGGGAATAGCAAACACAAAGGTGTTAGGTATGAAGACACCCCAACTTAGGCTTTCTGACTGTTCCATACTTTTCAAGCTGTTCCTTACTCAGACAGCTGGTTCTGTCCCAACTATGGGGAGAATCAAAAGTCGAGACAAAATATTTCTAAAAGAATCCTCTGGCTGTTTTTGTTCTCAAGTTATCACTCCACCACTACCCCACTAACTCATCTTCTTTGTATAAGACAGAGAATTTACTCATCATTAGTCTAACAAGTAATGAATACTACACTGATGAATACTATATACAAAAACTAAAATCTCTCTCTCTCTAGTCATTTGGACTGATATTTACCACTCCTCGCCACCTCCAAGGGGTAACCTGGAGCACAGGGGGAACCACAGCCTTTAATAATATGTTAATTCTAATTTAGGAAACTTAGATAACGAATTATTAGCAGTTGGCCATTCAGAAATTGCTGCAGGAGGGATTTCCCTGGTGGCGCAGTGGTTAAGAATCCACCTGCCAATGCAGGAGACAGGGGTTCAAGCCCTAGTCCGGGAAGATCCCACATGCCACGGAACAACTAAGCCCGTGCACCACAACTACTGAGCCTGAGCTCTATAGCCCGTGAGCCACAATTACTGAACCCATGCGCCTAGAGCCTGTGCTCCACAACAAGAGAAGCCACCGCAATGAGAAGCCCACTCACCACAATGAAGAGTAGCCCCCGCTCGCCGCAACTAAAGAAAGCCTGTGCACAGCAACAAAAGACCCAATGCAGCCAAAAATAAATAAATAAATTCATTAAAAAAAAAAGAAATTGCTGCAGGTTACCAATAATTTATAGGAAAGAGAATAATGTTCTAAGACAGAGACTGGGAAAAAAATATGCTAACAAAAGAATCTTAACTTGCATAACAATATCTTACAACCTTACAACCTTAACTTACAATTACAATAAGAGTGAAGACTTGAGTCTCAAATACTAAGATGTGAAAGAGAATATTTCTACACTGAATAAAAGAGAATAAAGTATAATAATTAAACATTCTAAAGTATATTAATAAACTCTACATGCCTATGAAACTTTATTTTCATGTCCATTATCAGAACCTGCCACACCACTTTCCATCCACAAATAACTATTTTGTCCCCATATTATTATGATTTATGTTACATGTTAGTGCAAGAAAAAGCCTCATTTATCTTAAATGTTAGGTACTTTTTTCCTCTGTTCCACTTACCTTAGCCCAATAGCGAAAGGCTAACACCAAGGGAGTAAAGACAGGTTCCATTTTGCCAAGAGCAGCAAGTAAGTCAGTAGTGAGGCATGCCATATCATTTCCTGCACTCACTCTACAAAGTAAACCACTGTGAATGAGAAAGAAACAAATTTTCACTGTACTAATACCTTAAAAACCAGAATACTTCAAATCCTGTGGCTATCCTTTCCAGTCACCACAATTAACACCTAAGAATTCATAATAAAAACAAATGTTTTAATAAACTTAGAGCTAACAGAAAACTATATATCATTTCCATCACTAGAGTTCCATACAAATTAAAGATGTTTTAACTATCCATTTATACTTCAGAAATAAATTTTAACCTCACTTAGTATTTAATATTTAAGTTCATGAAAAATTAATTTCAAAAGCAGCATTAAGATGCACCAAAATTTGATTTATGTGAGGGGAAAGACATTGATATCATCAATGTCAAATAGTACAACATACCTTCCTAGTCCATTCTTTTTACTTTGCACATGATAAAAACAAAAAATGAAATACTGGGGCTTCCCTGGTGGCGCAGTGGTTGAGAGTCCGCCTGCCAATGCAGGGGACAAGGGCTCGTGCCCCAGTCCGGGAGGATCCCGCATGCCGCAGAGCGGCTGGGCTCGTGGGCCATGGCTGCTGAGCCTGCACGTCCGGAGCCTGTGCTCCGCAACGGGAGAGGCCGCAACAGTGAGAGGCCCGCGTACCGCAAAAAAAAAAAATGAAATACTGAATTGACTAGCTATACTTCTCGACTCTAATTTTTCCTATCCAAGCTTTCATGACTTTATTGATATGCTATTTTCAGATTAGAGATCAGAAAGAATTTATCTATTAATCCACAAGTAATGCTTATATGTAAGTGAATATAGGAGCTACCTTAAACGGAGTGACAGAATTGTAGAAGAAACATTTTTGTGGCAGGGAAAAGAATGTGACTGAGGTTGCCGCAGAGGCAATTTGACACAATATGGTAGGAAAAACACTAGAAGTCAGAATACCTCTATTCCAATTCTGATTTTCCCCTGAATAATTTGAATTTGGACAAATCACTTAATCACTCCAGGTCTCAATTTTCTAATTTAGACAATAAGGAAGTTGAACTAGATCTCCAAAGATTCTTCTAGCTTTGAATAAAAAAGAGTAATCTTAAAATGTAAGAAATAATAATTAATAATCAATAAAAGAATACACTATTATTTCCATATTGTTTCTATCTCTCCCACATTGGTTTCAAATACGATTATTTCAGTTTCCTTTGTCAAAGGCATGTTGCTCTCTCAGTCCTATAAATATCTGAATAGAAAGCGAAGATCAATCTTCAAAGACTCCTTGAATTTCAGTGAACTAAAAACTAGATTCTAATAGATCCTTGAGAAGAGAGTCTATTTCTTATTTATGTTTGAAATAAGCAAAGCAGTACCTAACATATAGTAAATGCTCAATACTGTTGGGTGAATAAACAAATGAAAAGTTTTGCATTAGAATGTTTTATTTTTAACTCTCTAATAACTCCATTTCTTGTTCACATGCTTTTAGCAGGCTTGCTAATTTTAATAAATAGAAACTAGCTTAGTCAAATTAATCCAAGAAGAAATCTAAAACAAAACTCTTCTCTCTTACAGATATCCACTGCATACTTGGTTGTTGTTAATTTTTTTTAAAAAAACTTTATTTTCTCTTCATTGTTACCGACCTTTTCCGATCTTTGCACACCACAACAGGAACTTTAGCGTGAAAATCAGATTCCACATCTACATATAATACTAATAAAGAAAAAAAATAAAACATGTAAGCTAATGTCAACATCTCTCAAATGTCTGCTCTATGGTAAACATTAAGTAATTGTTTCCTTCTAAAAATCACTCTCACTGCTTCTGTGGGACAATCCACTCTTCTCGTTTTAAGCATCAACCCAACAGAATCTCTTACCTCTCTTGGTGTCATTTGCTGTATTATCACAAACCACAGACAGGCAGAGTCCCAAATACTGTCTGAACATTATAATTACCTTAAGAAGAAAGGTTTTAACATCCCTAAAAGTTTGAATATTTCCAAGTAAATATACAATCTAGTCAAAGTTGTTAAACCTTCATAGATATAGCAAACAGAGGACACCACTTACTTCCGAAGGCTATTTCCACAGGAGTCACAAAATGAGAACCTACAATGCTCTGACAATATAGTTCTTTTAAATTATCCATGGCAGTAAAAGGCTAACTCCACTGGCCCTATTTCCTGTTAATACATGAAGAGTCTGCCAAAGCTCTTAAGGAAGGACTAACAAGTGAAGCACACTTCCACTCTGAAGTCTTTCTCTACATCTCCAAGGTAGGCCCCATGCTATAAAATATCTAATCTAAACAAAAACAGATGGATTAACATTATCGCATTTGAAGTTCAGAAAAAACCTCTTAGTAGTACCTGTTGGAATTATTAATCTGTTCAAAACAAACGTGCTGAAGAGCTTCATGTCAGGAATTACATTATGCATGGTGGATATGACAATGAATAGATACAAAGAGCTCAATTAGGGATTTGGAAAACAAATATATAAACAAATAAATCCTGCAGATAACAGGATAGAGGTCTTTAAGGAGTACAGAGGGCATAAAGGAGGGAATAATCAATTTTACATTCAGACTGAATTTTAGAAACCTATGTTATGTGACTTAAGATGATCTATTCATGTATTTTAGTGGAAAACATATTTAAAATATTTTTGCTACGTTGATAGTGTCTAGTGAGTCTAAAGAGGTAAAAGCGCTTGTCTATATTATGCTTTAGAGTTTTTGTGCAATGAGAGTCAACTATTTATTACAGAAGAAAACTTCCTTTACAGGTTAAACTGGACCAAAATCATCCCTTAAATATTAATATTCCAGGAAAATGGCCAAAAAGCTGATAAATAACGGAGAGCTGATAGGGCAGACAGAGAGAAGAAAAGAAGTTTAGAACTGACACTAGAGCCAATGAGAGGATATGGCTAAAATCAATAAACTATCTCTTCTAAGCCAAAATGGAAATATTTTTGACAGGTAATTATGATTCATAAAATATAAGATGACAATAGTAATAATAACAATCACAGCAGCAGAAATTTAATAAGAAGGTACTGTAAACCAGGTACTTTTCTAAGCTATGGCTTAACCCATTTCATCCTCATAAACAACCCTCTCATCAAAAAGATACTATATTATTGCCATTTTATAGATGAGAAAACTGAAGCATTAACACTTAAGTAATTTGTCAAAGGACACACAACCAGTAAGTGGTACAACTAACTAAAATTTGCACCTGGAAAGTCTGGCTCCAGACTCTGAGCTCCTAAGCATTTACTTTATATAACAAGAAAAGCAGTAAATAAAACCAAGAAAATAATATTCCAGACTGTACTACATGACCTGGGACCTGCTTTGAGAAAGTTGTAATTTTTAAAATTTTTATTTAAAAAGTATTGTTACCTATATGAATGTCCTTTTTACATAAAAATCAATCCAGACAGATGAGCCACAAATGAAAGACTTAGTAGGTATAATCTGGTTGATGTACTATAAATGATTAACATTGTTTTAAATGGGGGAAAAACATATTTCTTCAATGCATACACACATTTTTTTCCCCAAGTCTCTCCCTAAATCTTCCTTCATCAACAATCTCCTAATGATTACAGGTTTTCTGTCTCATTTTACACAAGAAGCATTCATAATACTCAAAGGCAACATTTTGAAATTACCCAAAAGGCAATCGTTTTTAATATATCAATTTTAAATATGATACTTTTGATCTAACTGACATGTAAATGTTCTAGTACACCTATTAAATACATATGCAATACAATGACGCAAATATGCTAGCTGTTTTAGTTTAACTTGGTTAGGCATACATAAACAACACAATGCATATATCTTTAAAGAACTTTCTTTAGAAAAACAACTCTAAAAAGAAACTCACCACTTTTTTTTAAAATCCCAAGCACTTGTATCAGAAGATCTGGATGATTCATCTAAAAGAAGTTTCAAATTAATAAATACACTAACTTCAAAGTTCAAGTTTCAGAACTTTAGAGATAATTCAATTTCATTAAATACAAGTAAAATCATGCTCTGTATTTTAAAATAATGAAAACAGAATAGTGTTCTACTTTTATGTTAAGAAATCTTGTTCATGGAGGAAGTAGAATCCAATAAATCATATAGTGCTATTATTCCAGCAACACTACTAGAATTAGTGAGTTCTTAGAGTGAGAAAAGATTCTGCAATTTCATATCAAAACAAATGAAAAAAGAAATCAGTTTACCAAATGATTTCTAAAAAGAAGTTGTTGAGATAAGAAATTTAAGGGATATTGACAACTGGCAGCGTGGCCAAAAGGCTTAGATTAAAATACTACTTTAAATAACAACCATGTCAAATATTTAGCTTAAATGTGTACTTTGCTGCTATTTAAAAAGCATTTAATAATCATACCTTACTTGTAAGTTAACGACTATATCAGACTAGAAATTAAAACATCAAATTTTCACCCAAATCAAACCTCCTTGAGCATAAACTTATTATTCAAAAAGTTAAAAACACATAAAATATCAACTGATTATTTTAAATGTTTGATATGTCAGTAAATAAGCAATGTTAGCAATGCTAAACAATATTGGTATTTTGCTAATGGTCCTAGCCACTACTTATTAAAAGTACCTATAATGTGGGGCTTCCCTGGTGGCGCAGTGGTTGAGAGTCCGCCTGCCGATGCAGGGGACACGGGTTCGTGCCCCGGTCCGGGAAGATCCCACATGCCGCGAAGCGGCTAGGCCCGTGAGCCATGGCCGCTGAGCCTGCGCGTCCGGAGCCTGTGCTCCGCAACGGGAGAGGCCATGACAGTGAGAGGCCCGCGTAACGCCAAAAAAAAAAAAAAAAAAAAAAAAGTACCTATAATGTACCAGGCACTATACAAAACATACTTGGTATATATATCACCTTATTTAATATTGAAGTTATTATTCCTATCTTGGAAATTAGAAACTGAGGCTCAAGAAGGTCAAGTAACTTGCTCATTGCAGCCAAGATTTGAACATCTACAGATGTATGATTTCAAAATTCTTTCCTCTTTCTATACTGCTTACCATAAGCAATAACTGTTCAACACGTTCAAATACAAGCATTTTCCTTTTTTTGACCACCTTCCTCTTCTTTTTTTTTTTCTCCCTTATTTTCTTTAATTCCACCTATGTCTGACAACTAAAAAGTACTTTCCAAAAGCACTGTTAAATCATGATGGTAACATTCTACAAGCCAGAGTTTTATATTCTCCTATATCTTCTCTAAAAAGATAACCAATAAACAATACCAAGTACTAATTAAGAACCATACAGAAAAGGGTCTTGTCTAATTACTTACCTTGGGAGGAAATTTTATATCTATATTAACATCACTACTTTTCAGAGCAAACTTAGTCAGAGACGAGCCATACAACCTAAGTGAACACTCTGGAAATGAAGGAAAAATATCATACCATGAAACAGCATGCAAATATGAGAACTTTAAAAAACAGTGATAGGAAAACTGCATATATTTCAATTCTGTGTCTTCCAATTCTAATACAGCAATTATAGAAGAATAATATCCTTTTCTAACTGATCTACAAAATAATAAAAATGTTTCTCAGTTATAGGGTTCAGGAAGAGAGAAATAACTCATTCAAGTTCAGTGTTTAAACAAAATTTTAGTAGTAATTCATTTAGGAATAACTAGAAGTATGTTTCACATTTAATATGTAACAGTAAAGAATGTACTAACCTAGCTATAGCTACTGTCACAAACTACATATTTTTTTAGATATTTATATTTACTTAAGAAATAGCTCTTTAAATGAGGAAGGGATCACAGACATTCAGCCAATGCTCTTTAAAAACACAAAGTGAAGCCAAGTCAATTGATACTGCAGACCCAAAACCAAAAAAACCTCTGGTTTTCAAGAGCTCACAGAACAAAATAAATAGGAATAATAACATGCTACCTACATCTTTTGCAAACTATCAAATATGTTATTTCAAAAATCATAATACGGGACTTCCCTGGTGGCGCAGTGGTTGGGAGTCCGCCTGCTGATGCAGGGGACGCGGGTTCGTGCCCCGGTCCGGGAAGATCCCACATGCCGCGGAGCGGCTGGGCCCGTGAGCCATGGCTGCTGAGCCTGCACGTCCGGAGCCTGTGCTCCGCAACGGGAGAGGCCACAACAGTGAGAGGCCCGCGTACCGCAAAAAACAAAAACAAAAACAAAAAAAATCATAATACGGTAAATTTTTAAATGATCTCAGCAGAGGGCAAGTTGGAAAATAACATGATTGGGACTGATCATGGGATGTTTAGTATGTTAGGAAGTGTTAAGTTTGTACTCAGTTGAATTTATAAAAGTCTACTTTTCAAGTTCACAAAATGTCTGAAAGTCATCCAAGTCATTAAAATCATAAATATTTCACTTCTATTCTTATAATAATAAGTAAATTATTCTTATGTATAATTTAAATTAGTATCAATGTGTTTTAGATAGAAAACTACATTATAGAAATAATAAAGAAAAATTAAAATTTCAAATTCTTTCTTATAAATCTCACAATGGCTTGATATAAAATTATAATTTATCAACTGTCTAAAATCCCTTCGGTGGTAAGAAACAAGTCTTACTTAATATCCATTTACTTAAATTCAGTATTAATGCAAAAAGATGATGAGGGCTAAGCAAATAATCTATACATAAATGTCTACAATAAATCTGACCCAACTCCCCCTTGTGCCAAAAACATAAGCTTTCTGTAAAGAAAGATCAAGAGTCAAAAAAAGAAATAAAAGTGTAAATTTTACCTCTAACTTCCTTAAAGTAAATTAATTTTCCCCACCATCAAGCAATAGGAATTTTATTCAGTAACTAGTTCAACTGTATATACTGAAATAAATATGACTAAAATGTCCATTCAGAAGTCAATGATACTGAAAATTTAATATAAAATATAATATTCAAGCACTAAGCAATTAATCTTGTATCTGACATTTTAAAAATCTTTTTTTCTTATTACAAAAATTATGCTGTGCCGTAATTCTCCATTTTCCTTTTCTGAAATATCTTCCCCCCAAAAGTCATTTACAAATAATTAATCTACTGTTAAGATGGAGAAAAAAAGAGAAAGAAAAACATTAAGAATTTACCCTAAGTTCAAGAGGAAGCAAGAGGAAGAGTTGTGTCATTTTAAAAATTAAGTATAAAATGAAGCTGTACCTGGTAAAAATGCTGTTATAACCTTTGACATTTCCTCCACAATTTCCTGACGAACTCTGAGGTCATCATCTGTTATTCCTTGTTCTTTTGATAATTCAATAACTGCAACACTTAAAGCAGCCAAGTGGGCAAGGGAAGGAGGTGGCAGAGAACGAAGCTCACTTTCTTCCTGTTTTTCCTATTAGTGTGACGTTTAACAACAACAATATAAAAAAAGATTTCTATTTTAATGTCCTCGTATTTAGGAGAGAAGGACATAATCAACATATATGCACCTTCTATTGCCAGATTTGAGAAACCTAGGATATGGAACTGAACAAAAGAGACAGAGATCCCTGCCTTTGTGAAGCAGGATTGAAAGAATGAGAGGTGCTGTGGGGGAGGTTGCTATTAAACATTTAAAAAATAAAACCTGTTTTACTTTACCGTGTGCATAAATTCTGAAATGCTACATCAAAGCCAAGATTCCATAAGTAACAACATTTAGCTGATCATTTTGTTGCAGCCAAGAGACGCTGTCTTAGGTATAGCAGAAGGTCTTGAATGTCTCTGATTGGCATGTACAGTACCAGATTAAATGTTCACAGGAAAACATCCTAAACAATATGGCCATGTATTTGATACACTGCCTCCCATTTAAAACTGATTTCGCTGTTATTTTATACAAAACTAGGCAAAATGTTAAAAAAAAAAAAAAGCCTCTATTCTGCTAAAAGTTTGAAAGCCAATTTAAAGCAAGGAGCTGAAGAGGGACTATATTATATATGCACAATGATTTTTTAGATTAATTGATTACTCTGATTTTAAAAACTACATGCTAACTGCAAAAGCTACATGAATTATAAGAAAAGAAGAAAATCACCCACCAGCTCACATCCTACTATTCCATACATTTTTCAACATAACAGACCATACCATTTCTTTAATATTATAACAAAAACATTTTCTATTATCACATTTCAGTCAAAAAACAATCTCTTATTTTTTTTGAGATATGGAGCTCCCAAAAAAATAATCAAAAGTAGTTTATTTTTCCCCCTCCCCCACTCAATATAGTAAAACAAAGACTTTGGTCTATTCCTAATTCTATTCTTTGTTACCATATTCAGTCTTAATGTAAATCAAGTTTACCTATGGTACAGAATAATCAAACACAAGAAGTAAGACAACCTTGTTTTTATAAGTTTCTGAGATCATTTCTGCAACCTTAACTATAAACTACATCTTAGATGAGCATCTAAGTTTTCAGGACTACTTTCTTTTTAGGATTTGTTCAAGGTATTAAAAGCAATATACTTAATGAAAAAATGATACAAAATTAACATGCAACAAAATTATCTTTATTTCTAGATTGAAAATAAGAGGATAAAAGACAGTGAACACTCTTTTATCTATGCTATCCCGCATGCTGCAATAAGAGCCTGCATGCTGCGACTAAAGATCCCGCATGCTGCAACAATCCTGCTTGCCAAAACTAAGACCTGGCGCAGCCAAATAAATAAAAATAAATTTTTTTTTTGGAAAAATAAGCCTATTCTACCTCCTTTAGGATACTGTTCCATCAAACATTCTCATTTATATCCTCGTATCATTGATCATCCTGTCAACCTGATATCTTCATATATCCTCTGTCATAAATATGATCAATTAAATCCCTACGCTTCTGTAACTTACATTCTAGTTAGAGAAAATAGACAACAGATAAATAAATATATATGATGATGTCAGGTAGTGTTATTAAGAAAAATAAAACAGGGTAAGAGGCTACAGACTGTTGGGAAGATGGTATTATTTTAGAATAGAGTAGACAAAGAAAGCCGCTCTAAACAGGTGAAGAGACCTGAAAGTGAAGAAGAGAGACATTTAAATTTCTGGAGGAAGAGCATTCAAGACACAGAAAACAGTAAATGCGAAAACTCAGAGGCAAAAAAGTACCTAATCTTATTTAAAGAGAGCAATATTTCTGGGGCTAAGTAACGAAGTGGTGACTGTGAAACATGATGAAACTGAAAAGTTAACTAGAAGCCAAATATTGTATAACCTCATGAAACTTGATAAGGGCTTAGAATTTTATTTTAAGTTGCGAAGCTACTGATGGGCTATAAGTAGGAAGGAACATCATATACTTTATTTATTTATTTATTTATTTTTATTTTTGTGGTACGCGGGCCTCTCACTGTTGTGGCCTCTCCCGTTGTGGAGCACAGGCTCCGGACGCGCAGGCTCAGCGGCCACGGCTCACGGGCCCAGCCGCTCCGCGGCATGTGGGATCTTCCCAGACCGGGGCACGAACCCGTGTCCCCTGCATCAGAAGGAGGACTCTCAACCACTGCGCCACCAGGGAAGCCCTATCATATATTTTAAAAGAACAATTCTGGCTACTGAATGAAGAAGACTGGGTGAGGGGGTGGGGCAGGGCAAGAAGTGAGATAAATTGGAAATAGTCCAGGTGAGAGATAGAAAACCCTTAAGCGTCTAAAAACAAATGTTAAAACTAATGAACAAAAAATTAAATACAAAGAAAACATACTAAAAGCAGCAAGGGAAAAACAACAAGTAACACACAGGGAATCCCCATAAGGTTAACAGCTGATTTTTCAGCAGAAACTCTGCAAACCAGAAGGGACTGGCAGTACATATTTAAAGTGATGAAGGAGAAAAACCTACAACCAAGATTACTCTACCCAGCAAGGATCTCATTCAGATTTCATGGAGAAATTAAAACCTTTACAGACAAGCAAAAGCTGAGAGAGTTCAGCACCACCAAACCAGCTTTACAACAAATGCTAAAGGATCTTCTCTAGGCAAGAAACACAAGAGAAGGAAAAGACCTATAATAACAAACTCAAAACAATTAAGAAAATGGGAATAGGAACATACATATCAATAATTACCTTAAATGTAAATGGATTAAATGCTCCCACCAAAAGACACTGACTGGCTGAATGGATACAAAAACAAGAACCATATATATGCTGTCTACAAGAGACCCACTTCAGACGTAGAGACACATACAGATTGAAAGTGAGGGAATGGAAAAAGATATTCCATGCAAATGGAAACCAAAAGAAAGCTGGAGTAGCAATTCTCATATCAGACAAAACAGACTTCAAAATAAAGACTATTAAAAGAGACAAAGAAGTACACTACATAATGATCAAGGGATCGATTCAAGAAGACGATGTAACAATTGTAAATATTTATGCACCCAACATAGGAGCACCTCAATACATAAGGCAAATGCTAACAGCCACAAAAGGGGAAATTGACAGTAATACATTCATAGTAGGGGACTTTAACACCCCACTTTCACCAATGGACAGATCATCCAAAATGAAAATAAATAAGAAAACACAAGCTTTAAATGATACATTAAATGAGATGAACTTAATTGATATTTATAGGACATTCCATCCAAAAACAACAGAATACACATTTTTCTCAAGTGCTCATGGAACATTCTCCAGGATAGATCATATCTTGGGTCACAAATCAAGCCTTTGTGAAGTTTTAGCCACAACAATCAGAGAAGAAAAGGAAATAAAAGGAATCCAAATCGGAAAAAAAGAAGTAAAGCTGTCACTGTTTGTAGATGACATGATACTATACATAGAGAATCCTAAAGATGCTACCAGAAAACTACTAGAGCTAATCAATGCATCTGGTAAAGTAGCAGGATACAAAAGTAATGCACAGAAATCTCTGGTATTCCTATACACTAACGATGAAAAATCTGAAAGTGAAATCAAGAAAACACTCCCATTTACCACTGCAACAAAAAGAATAAAATATCTAGGAATAAACCTACCTAAGGAGACAAAAGACCTGTATGCAGAAAATTATAAGACACTGATGAAAGAAATTAAAGATGATACAAATAGATGGAGAGATATACCATGTTCTTGGATTGGAGGAATCAACATCATGAAAATGACTCTATTACCCAAAGCAATCTACAGATTCAATGCAATCCCTATCAAACTACCACTGGCATTTTTCACAGAACTAGAACAAAAAATTTCACAATTTGTATGGAAACACAAAAGACCCCGAATAGCCAAAGCAACCTTGAGAACGAAAAAAGGAGCTGGAGGAATCAGGCTCCCTGACTTCAGACTATACTACAAAGCTACAGTAATCAAGACAATATGGTACTGGCACAAAAACAGAAATATAGATCAATGGAACAGGATAGAAAGCCCAGAAATAAAGCCACGCACATATGGTCACCTTATCTTTGATACAGGAGACAGGAATATACGGTGGAGAAAGGACACCTCTTCAATAAGTGGTGCTGGGAAAACTGGACAGGTACATGTAGAAGTATGAGATTAGATCACTCCCTAACACCATACACAAAAATAAGCTCAAAATGGATTAAAGACCTAAATGTAAGGCCAGAAACTATCAAACTCTTAGAGGAAAACATAGGCAGAACACTCTATGACATAAATCACAGCAAGATCCTTTTTGAACCACTTCCTAGAGATATGTAAATAAAAACAAAAATAAACAAATGGGACCTAATGAAATTTCAAAGCTTTTGCACAGCAAAGGAAACCATAAACAAGACCAAAAGACAACCCTCAGAATGGGAGAAAATATTTGCAAATGATGCAACTGACAAAGGATTAATCTCCAAAATTTACAAGCAGCTCAATAACAAAAAAACAAACAACCCAATCCAAAAATGGGCAGAAGACCTAAATACACATTTCTCCAAAGAGGATATACAGACTGCCAACAAACACATGAAAGAATGCTCAACATCATTAATCATTAGAGAAATGTAAATCAAAACTACAATGAGATATCATCTCACACCAGTCAGAATGGCCATCATCAAAAAATCTAGAAACAATAAATGCTGGAGAGGGTGTGGAGAAAACGGAACACTCTTGCACTGCTGGTGGGAATGTGAATTGGTTCAGCCACTATGGAGAACAGTATGGAGGTTCCTTAAAAAACTACAAATAGAACTACCATATGACCCAGCAATCCCGCTACTGGGCATATACCCTGAGAAAACCATAACCCAAAAAGAGTCATGTACCAAAATGTTCATTGCAGCTCTATTTACAATAGCCAGGAGATGGAAACAACCTAAGTGTCCATCATCGGATGAATGGATAAAGAAGATGTGGCACATATATACAATGGAATATTACTCAGCCATAAAAAGAAACAAAATTCAGCTATTTGTAATGAGGTGGATGGACCCAGAGTCTGTCATACAGAGTTAAGTAAGTCAGAAAGAGAAAGACAAATACTGTATGCTAACACATATATATGGAATTTAAGAAAAAAAAATGTCATGAAAAACCTAGGGTTAAGACAGGAATAAAGACACAGACCTACTAGAGAATGGACTTGAGAATATGGGGAGGGGGAAGGGTAAGCTGTGACAAAGTGAGAGAGTGGCATGGACATATATACATTACCAAACATAAAACAGATAGCTTAGTGGGAAGCAGCCGCATAGCACAGGGTGATCAGCTTAGTGTTTTGTGACCACCTAGAGGGGTGGGATAGGAAGGGTGGGAGGGAGGGAGACGCAAGAGGGAAGAGATATGGGAACATATGTATATGTATAACTGATTCACTTTGTTATAAAGCAGAAACTAACACACCACTGTAAAGCAATTATACTCCAATAAAGATGTAAAAAAAAAAACTAATGAACAAATTCAGAAAACTAGCAGGATACAAATCAGCACACAAAAATCATTTGCATTTCAATACACTAACAATGAACAACCTGAAATAAAATAATTCCCCTTAAAATAGCATCAAAAAGAATAAAGATTTAAGAATTAACCAAGAAGATGAAAGAGGTACAGTGAAAAAGACAAAACATGGCTTAAAGAAATTAAAGACGACATGAATAAAGAGAAAGATAATCCATGTTCATGGATTGGCAGACTTAATATTGTTAAGATGTCAACAGTATCCAAAGCAATCTACATATTCAATGCAATCCCTATCAATACCCTAATGACTTTTTCTTTTGCAGAAATAGGAAAAAAGATCCTAAAATTCACCTGGACTCTCAAGGGACCCCAAATAGCCAAAACAATCTTGAACAAGAGGAACAAAGCTAGGAGACTAACATTTCCTGATTTCAAAACTTACTACAAAGCCACAGTAACCAAAACAGTATGGCAGTGGCATAAATATAGACACAGAGGCCAATAAAATAAAATAAGAGAGCCCAGAAATAGATGTTCATATATAAGGTCAAATGATTTTTAATAAAAATGTCAAGAACATTCAATGGGAAAGAACTTCCTTTTCAAAACATGGTGCTAGGAAAGCTGGATATCCACATGTAATGTGGATCCTTGTTTTACACCACATACAAAAATTAACTCAAAATGGATCAAAGATCTAAACATAAGAGCAAAATTATAAAAGTCTTAGAAGAAAACAAAAGAGAAAAGCTTCATGACCTTGGATTTGGAAATGATTTTTTGGATATTAAACAAAAACACAGGAAACAAAAGAAAAAACAGACAAATTGGACTTCACGAAAATTAAAACCTTTTGTGTATCAAACAACACTACTAAAAGTGTAATGGAATAAAAATTTGCAAGTCATGTGTATGATACAGAATTAATATCCAGAACATATGAAGAACTCTTAAACTACAAGAAAATAACCCAATTCAAAAGTGGTCACAGGACTTAAATACACATTTCTCCAAAGAAGATATATGAATGGACAATAAGCACATGAAAAGGTGCTCAACATCACTAATCATTAGGAAAATGCAAATCAAAAGCACAATGATATACGACTAGGATGATTATTATCAAAACAACAACAACAACAGAAAAAACAACAACAAGATTTTGTGGATATGAAGAAATTGAACCCTTGTGTATCACTGGTGGGAACGTAAAATGGTACAGCCTCTGCAGAAAACAGCATGGCAGGTCCTCAGAAAATTAAACATAAATTTACCATTTGACTCAGCAATTCCACTTCTGGGTATATACACAAAAGAAATGAAAGTAAAGATTCAAACAAGTATTTCTACACCAATGTTCACAATAGCAAACAGTAAAAACAACCCAGACATCCATCCATGGATGAATGGACACACAAAACATGGTATATACTACATAGAATGGAATATTATTCAACATTAAAAAGGAAAGAAATTCTGACACGTACTGTACTACAATATGGTTGAAGCTTAAAGACGTTACGCTAAGTGAAATAAGCAGAATAGGACAAATATATAATTCCACTTATATGCGGCACCTTCAATAGTCAAATACAGAGACAGAAAGTAGAGCGGTGGTTACCAGGAGCAAGGGTGAGAGAGAAATGAGGAGTTATTGTTTAATGGATACAGGGTTTCAATATAAGTTAATGAAAAAGTTCTGGAAATGGATATTGCAGATCATTGTACAACAATGTGAATGTACTTAATGTCACTGAACTGTACACTTAAAGATGGTTAAAATGGTAAATATTATGTCATATATATTTTACCACAATAAAAAAATTGTTTTAAACCTTCAATGGCACCAATAGGATAATGCACCACCTTCTTAACATGGAATATACAGCAATTTAGTTTCAGCATGCCTTTTTAGGCCCTCCTCCAACCATTCCCTCCCCATAACATCTGGGGCAGATATCCATAGTTAAATAGTCAGCAGCTTCCAAAGACTATATGTGATATTGGGTCTCCACATCATTACTCACATCATGACACTCTTTCTTGTATCCATCTGGTGAAACTCTAATCCCTGAAGTTGTAATTTAAAGGTCAAATATTCAGTGAAGGCTTCTTAATGTCTTTCCCTTTCCAACATAATGAAATGCTCCCTTTAATTCATGATTAATAACATGCTATGCATTCCATCACTTTACTTTCTGAGGTAATCACTTATTCTCCTCCTTTTAAACACTGCCTCATCTACTGGCTTGTGTTTTCAACAAGTAAGCACTCACTACCTCTATAATAACAGCAACAACAACCACCACTTATTGAGTACCCACTATGGGCTTGGCATTGTGCCAGGGGCTTTAGAGCTATTATGTCACTTAAGTCTTAAAATACACCTCCTTAGGGAGCTATCATCAAAATCATTTTATAGGGGGCAGAGTCAAGATGGCATACTAGGAGAGCACGGATTCACATCTCCTCACAACCAGGGCACTTACCAGGCACCAGTGTGGGACCACGGACACCTAAGGGAAAAGGGCGAACCCCCAGCGACTAGGTAGGATGTGGGGCATGGGGGGAGTGATGGGGGAGGAGAAGTAGAGGTGGGATGGGACTGGTGCCCCTGAGGGGCAGCTGGGGGAGGGGAAGGGATCCCATGCCAGAAGGAGGATATTGGGGAACCACTGGGAGGGCAGAGGATCAAAAGGGAACGTGGTCAGTCAGGTTTCCCCTGCCCACCTGAGCCCCCAGGAACCTGCTGAGACTCTGGGCCTGATCCTCTGCACACTGAGGCCCCCTCCAGCAGAGCGGGTCCTGAGGGAGTGGGAGAGAGGGAAGGGGGAGCAAAAGTAAAGGCCAGACCTCTGGGACCAGCACCCCTGAGGGGTGGCTGGGGGAGGGGAGGAGCTCCTACACCCAGAGGGAACCACCCATGGTTAGGGGTCCAGCGGCAACAGTGGAGACCCTGGGGAAGATGGTGGGGAGGAGCATGAAGGAACGCAAAAGAACTGGGCCAGCACTTTCCCCGTCCACTTAGGCACCCCAGGCCTAAACCTCTGCCCTGGAAGCCTCCTTCCTGCCGCTCAGAGCCCAAGCCCTGCCCCTACACCCCCATCCAGGTCCCTACCTCTACATTCGGAGACACCCTCCAATGCACTGGGCCTAAACCCCACCCATACACCCTCACTCAGGGCCCTACCTCCAAACTCCGGAACTCCACACTCCAGAGGCCCTCCTTTCCAGGTGCTGCCCCTCCCCTTCAATGCCCAGATCCTAAGCAGAGGTCCTGGGCCACGCTTGCATAAGCCCCGTTCAAGCATCACCCACCCGACCCACCTAGGTCCCTGCCTCAATTCCACCCCCGCCTAAACCCTGCCCCCATAGCCAAGGCTTCTTTTTTTTTTTTCCTCTTTTAGATTGGGGTTCTGTTTTACCTTGTTGATTCATTGTTCTTGATTCTTCTATATTTTTATATTTCCTAATAAATCTTTTATTTTTCAAATTTTATTTTATTCTTTATACTTTGTTATTGTTCTCCCCTTTTGGCTAGTTCCCCTCTCTTTATTTTCTTTTTCTTTTTTCTGCTGTGGTTTTATTTTACCTTGTTGCAGTTGTTTCAATTAGTTTTATTTTTTCCTAATGTATTTTTTATCTTTCTAATTTTATTTTTGTATTCTTTGATATTGTACTGCCTTTTTTTTTTTTTTTTTTAACCACACCACGAAGCTTGGAAGATCTTGGTTCCAAGGCCGGAGGTCAGGCTCAAGTTCCGGTGGTGGGAGCTCTGAGACCAAACCACTGGACTAAGAGAGAACCTCAGACCTCAGGGAATTTTAATCAGAGTGAGGCCTCCTGTAGGTCCTCATCTCACCACCAAGGTCCAGCTCTACCCAACTGCCTGAAAACTCCAGTGTTGGACGTTTCAGGCCAAACAACCAGGAAGACAGGAATACGGCATCACCCATCAAAAAGAGGAAAAAAAAAATTTAATGACAGAAAAATATGTTACACATGAAGGAGCAAGGTAAAAATCTACAAGACCAAATAAATGAAAATGAAATAGGCAACCTACCTGAAAAAGAATTAAGAGTAATGATAGTAAAGATGATCTAAAATCCCAGAAACAGAATGGAGAAATACAAGAAACATTTAACAAGGATCTAGAAGAAGTAAAGAGGAAACAAACAGTGATGAACAACACAATCACTGAAATTAAAAATACTCTAGAAGGAATCAATAGCAGAATAACTGAGGCAGAAGAACGGATAAGTGACCTGGAAGATAAAATGGTGGAAATAACTGCCAGAGAGCAGAATGAAGAAAAAACAATGAAAAGAATTGAGGCCAATCTCAGAGACCTCTGGTACAACACTGAACACACCAACATTCGAATTATAGGGGTCCCAGAAGAAGAAGAGAAAAAGAAAGGGGCTCAGAAAATATTTGAAGAGATTATAGTCAAAAACTTCCTCAACAAGGGAAAGGAAATAGTCAATCAAGTCCAGGAAACACAGAGAGTACCATACAGGATAAACCCAAAGAGAAACACACCGAGACACATATTAATGAAACTATCAAAAATTAAATACAAATATTAAAAACATCAAGGGAAAAGCAACAAATAACATACAAGGAAATCCCCATAAGGTTAAGAGCTGATTTTTCAGCAGAAACTCTGCAAGCCAGAAGGGAGTGTCAGAACATATTTAAAGTGATGAAAGGGAAAAACCTACAACCAAGATTACTCTACCCAGCAAGGATCTCATTCAGCTTCGATGGAAAAATTAAAACCTTTACAGATAAACAAAAGTTAAGAGAATTCAACACTACCAAACCAGCTTTACAACAAATGCTAAAGGAACTTCTCTAGGCAGGAAACACAAGAGAAGGAAAAGACAATAACAAACCCAAAACAATTAAGAAAATGGTAATAGGAACATACATATTGATAATTACCTTAAATGTAAATGGATTAAATGCTCCCACCAAAAGACATAGACTGGCTGAATGGATACAAAAACAAGACCTGTACATATGCTGTCTACAAGAGACCCACTTCAGACCTAGGGACACATACAGACTGAAAGTGAGGGGATGGAAAAAGATATTCCATGCAAATAGAATTCAAAAGAAGGCTAGAGTAGTAATCCTCATACCAGACAAAATAGACTTTAAAATAAAGACTATTACAAGAGACAAAGAAGGACACTACATAATGATCAACGGATCAATCCAAGAAGAAGATATAACAATTGTAAATATTTATGCACCCAACATAGGAGCACCTCAATACATAAGGCAAATACTAACAGCCATAAAAGGGGAAATCGACAGTAACACAATCATAGTAGGGGACTTGAACACCCCACTTTCACCAATGGACAGATCATCCAAAATGAAAATAAATAAGGAAACACAAGCTTTAAATGACACATTAAACAAAATGGACTTAATTGATATTTATAGGACATTCCATCCAAAAACAACAGAATACACTTTCTTCTCAAGTGCTCAGGGAACATTCTCCAGGATAAACCATATTCTGGATCATAAATCAAGCCTTCGTAAACTTAAGAAAATTGAAATCATATCAAGTATCTTTTCTGACCACAATGCTATAAGACTAGATATCAATTACAGGGAAAAAAATGTAAAAAATACAAACAGTACACTACTAAATAACCTAGAGATCACTGAAGAAATCAAAGAGGAAACCAAAAAATACCTAGAAACAAATAACAGTGAAAACACAACAACCAAAAACCTATGGGATGAAGCAAAAGCAGTCCTAAGAGGGAAGTTTATAGCTATACAATCCTACCTCAAGAAACAAGACATATCGCAAACAAACAATCTAACCTTACACCTAAAGCAATTAGAGAAAGAAGAACAAAAAAACCCCAAAGTTAGCAGAAGGAAAGAAATCATAGAGATCAGATCAGAAATAAATGAAAAAGAAATGAAGGAAACAATAGCAAATATCAATAAAACTAAAAGCTGGTTCTTTGAGAAGATAAACAAAATTAATAAACCATTAGCCAAACTCATCAAGAAAAAAAAGGGAGAGGACTCAAATCAATAGAATTAGCAATGAAAACGGAGAAGTAACAACTAGCACTGCAGAAACACAAAGGATCATGAGAGATTACTACAAGCAACCATATGCCAATAAAATGGACAACCTGGAAGAAATGGACAAATTCTTAGAAAAGCACAACGTCCCGAGACTGAACCAGGAAGAAATAGAAAATATAAACAGACCAATCACAAGCACTGAAATTGAGATCGTGATTAAAAATCGTCCAACAAACAAAAGCCCGGGACCAGATGGATTCACAGGCGATTTCTATCACACATTCAGAGAAGAGCTAACACCCATTCTTCTCAAACTCTTCCAAAATATAGCAGAGGGAGGAACACTCCACAACTCATTCTACAAGGCCACCATCACCCTGATAACAAAACCAGACAAAGACGTCACAAAGAAAGAAAACTACAGGCCAATATCACTGATGAACATAAATGCAAAAATCCTCAACAAAATACTAGCAAACAAAATCCAACAGCACATTAAAAGGATCATTCACTATGATCAAGTGGGGTTTATCCTAGGAATGCAAGGATTCATCAGTATACGCAAATCGATCAATGTGATAAACCATATAAACAAATTAAAGGAGAAAAACCATTTGATCGTCTCAATAGATGCAGGAAAAGCTTTCCACAAAATTCAACACCCATTTATGATAAAAGCCCTCCAGAAAGTAGGCATACAGGGAATTTAACATAATAAAGGCCATATATGACAAACCCACAGCCAACATCCTTCTCAAGGGTGAAAAACTGAAACCATTTCCACTAAGATCAGGAACGAGACAAGGTTGCCAACTCTCACCATTATTATTCAACATAGTTTTGGAAGTTTTAGCCACAGCAATCAGAGAAGTAAAAGAAATAAAAGGAATCCAAATCGGAAAAGAAGTAAAACTGTCACTGTTTGCAAATGACATGATACTATACACAGAGAATCCTAAAGATGCTACCAGAAAACTACTCAGGCTAATCAATGAATTTGGTAAAGCAGCAGGATACAAAATTAATGTACAGAACTCTCTTGCATTCCTATATACTAATGATGAAACATCTGAAAGAGAAATTAAGGAAACACTCCCATTTACCACTGTAACAAAAAGAACAAAATACCTAGGAATAAACCTACCTAAGGAGACAAAAGACCTGTAAACAGAAAACTGTAAGACAGTGATGAAAGACATTAAAGATGATACAAACAGATGGAGAGTTATACCATGTTCTTGGACTGGAAGAATCAACATTGTGAAATGACTATACTACCCAAAGCAATCTACAGATTCAATGCAATCCCTATCAAACTACCAATGGCATTTTTCACAGAACTAGAACAAAAAACTGTACTATTTGCATGGAAATACAAAAGACCCCGAATAGCCAAAGCAATCTTGAAAAATAAAAACGGAGCTGGAGGAATCAGGCTCCCTACTTCAGACTATACTACAGAGCTACAGTAATCAAGACAGTATGGTACTGGCACAAAAACAGAAATATAGATCAATGGAACAGGATAGAAAGCCCAGAGATAAACCCACACACATATGGTCACCTTATCTTTGATAAAGGAGGCAAGAGTACACGATGGAGAAAAGACAGCCTCTTCAATAAGTGGTGCTGTGAAAACTGGACAGCTACATATAAAAGAATGAAATTAGAACACTCCCTAACACCACACACAAAAATAAACTCAAAATGTATTAAAGACCTAAATGTAAAACCAGACACTATAAAACTCTTAGAGGAAAATATAGGCAGAACACTCTATGACATAAATCATAGCAAGATCCTTTTTGACCTACCTCCTAGAGAAATGGAAATAAAAATAAACAAATGGGACCTAATGAAACTTAAAAGCTTTTGCACAGCAAAGGAAACCATAAACAAGACCAAAAGACAACCCTCAGAATGGGAGAAATTATTTGCAAATGAAGCAACTGACAAAGGATTAATATCCAAAATATACAAGCAGCTCATGCAGCTCAATATCAAGAAAACAAACAACCCCATCCAAAAATGGGCAGAAGACCTAAACAGACATTTCTCCAAAGAAGATATACAGATTGCCAACAAACACATGAAAAGATGCTCAACATCACTAATCATTAGAGAAATGCAAATCAAAACTACAATGAGGTATCACCTCACACCGGTCAAAATGGCCATCATCAAAAAATCTACAGACAATAAATACTGCAAAGGGTGTGGAGAAAAGGGAACCCTCTTGCACTCTGGTGGGAATGTAAATTGATACAGCCACTATGGAGAACAGTATGGAGGTTCCTTAAAAACTACAAACAGAACTACCATATGACCCAGCAATCCCACTACTACACATATACCCTGAGAAAACCGTAATTCAAAAAGAGTAATGTACCACAATATTCATTTCAGCACTATTTACAACAGCCAGGACATGGAAGCAACCTAAGTGTCCATGGACAGATGAATGGATAAAGAAAGTGTGGCACATATATACAATGGAATATTACTCAGCCACAAAAAGAAATGAAACTGAGTTATTTGTAGTGAGGTGGATGGACCTAGAGTTGGTCATACAGAGTGAAGTCAGAAAGAGAAAAACAAATACCATATGCTAACACATACATATGGAATCTAAAAAAAAAAAAATGGTTCTGATGAACCTAGGGACAAGACAGGAATAAAGACACAGACATAGAGAATGGACTTGAGGACACAGGGAGGGGGAAGGGTAAGCTGGGGTGAAGTGAGAGAGTAACACTGACACAGATACACTACCAAATGTAAAATAGATAGCTAGTGGGAAGCAGCTACATAGAACAGGGAGATCTGCTTGGTGCTTTGTGACCACCTAGAGGAGTGGGATAAGGAGGGTGGGAGGGAGACACAAGAGGGAGGGGATATACATATGCATATAGCTGATTCACTGTGTTATACAGCAGAAACTAACACAACATTGCAAAGCAATTATACCCAATAAAGATCTTAAAGGAAAAAAGAAAAAATAATCATTTTATAGATAAGAAAACTGAGGCTCAGGGATGTTAAATATCTTTCTAGAATCACACAGTGGAAATGAGAATTAAATCTAGGTCTAACTCCCATGTCTGTGCACTTTCCACTTCCAATGTATTAGTCAACAAATATGGAGCATCGAAGTGTCAGGCACTGTGCTAGGCAATGGAGATACAACAGGGAAAAAAGAATGCATATAATCCCTGCCCTCATGGAGTTTACAGTCAAGAGAGAGATAAAGATTAATTACACAATTACTGAAATTAATAAAAATTAAAGCTGTGAACCATGATGAGAGTCCTACTATGCCGTATCTAAAAAAAAAAAAGATCCTGTGTGAAACTCCAGCAATCTTCCTTACTCTTTTTTCACAACGAAGCTTACTGAAGGTTGACTCCATACACCATTCCTTTAACCTGTTCACTCAAAACTATTTCATTAGCTCTAAAACAGAAACTGCTCTTACAGGATTATCAAAAACCTCCTTATTGCCAAGTCAAACATTTTTATGTTCTTAGATTATTTTTATTTATATTATCAGACACTTTGGACTATCTTTTTAAAACTCTCCTTATTTTTGGCTTCTGTGATATCTTTCTCCATTTTTCCTATTTTTCTGATCATTTTCCAGTCTATTGGTTGCTCCTCCGCTATTAGTCCCTTAAATGTTTGTGTTGTTTGATCTTCTCTCCTTCTCACTCCCTTGGGTGATCTCACCTAAATCTATGACTTAGATATGCTGAAGATTACCAAATATGATTCTCCAGCTCCTAATATAAATTCCAGATCTTTATATTCAACTGATGGGTGAACATCTCTTCTTGAAATGTCCTACAAGTGTATCAAACTGAGTATGTTCTAAAACATTTTTTCTTTAGTATTTCCTCTAAGTTAATGGCATCAGAATCTATAATAACATCTCAAATCAGATACCTTATGATCATTTTAGACATCCTAGGCCTCTACTTCCACAATCCTATATCCTACATTGCTCTTAAAACTCTAACCTCAAGTCCATTCTCACTAACTACTACTTCATATCAAATGTCCCTCATTGCCTGACTAGACTATCATGAAAGACTAACTGGTGGGATGTCCCTGGAGGTCCAGTGGTTAAGATTCCGCGCTTCCAATGCAGGGGGCACGGGTTTGATCCTGGTCGGGGAACTAAGATCCCACATGCCACAAGGCACGGCAAAAAAAAAAAAACAACTAACTCGTCTCCCCAACCTAGACCCTTCAAAGGCTTATTTCACACTTATTCGAGGGTGAGTAATGTTGCAAAATTACGTGTCATTAAGCTCCATAAACCTCAAAATAAAATCCAAACACTCCAACATAGTATACATATTCATTCATGATCAGGCTTTTGCCCAACTCTCCAATATCATATATTTCATCCCTCCCTTGGCCAGTTTTCTTCAGTTATGCTAAGCTACTAGTTTTTCCCTGAACACAGTCTGCCGTTTCTTGCTTCAGCAACTCTGCACATGCTGGTTTCTCTTCTGTAAAGATGTATTCTCACTTCTTTACCTGGCTAACTTTTTTTTTTTTCTTTGGCTGCCTTGGATCTTCATTGCTGCACATGGGCTTTCTCTAGTTGCGATGCGCAGGCTTCTTGTTGTCATGGCTTCTCTTCTTGTGCAGCATGGGCTCTAAGCACAGGCTTTAGTAGCTGTGGTATGCAGGCTCAGCAGCCGTGGCCCATAGGCTCTAGAGCGCAGGCTCCGTAGTTGTGGTGCACAGGCTTAGCTGCTCCGTGGCATGTGGGATCTTCCTGGACCAGGGCTCGAACCCGTGTCTCTTGCATTGGCAGGTGGATTATTAACCACTGTGCCACCATGGAAGCCCCCTGGCTAACATTTTTAAGAACAAGGATCACATTCTCTATTCACCATCTCTATTAAGCCTTCTCTGACTCACTACACAAACTTTATTACATAAGTCCCAATCTGCTGTCACATCATATTCTAAAAACCATCTATCACACTTACCACACTCTTTCAACCCTTTGCTTATATGCCCGGTTCCCAATACCTGTGAACTCCCTACATCCACATGTTATAATGCTTTATTTTTTTAGATCTCCATACTATCAGTGCCTAAGACAGAAGCTTAAGGTACACAATAAATTATTTATAAATCAAAAATTTGTACCAGTCTTTTAACTGGAAAAATATAGCTCATTTATGTTTTTGAATAGGTGTAAGATAAATTTTGATTGAGCTTTCTTTTTCAGCTGCTTTTGCTGACACCCTCAGCCCACCACCCTACCCCACACACCTGCCCATTCTTTAGGATGGAGACTTTTTCATTATCTTATTTAATCTTTCTTCCTATATTAGTTTGGAAGCTTTACTCTACCGCCCATCTTTTACTGCTTACCTAGGTATTTCAACATGTATATTTAACGTAAAAATATCTAAAAAATAAGCCAGTATCTTTATTCTCTTCCCAAATCAGAAATTTTTTAAAAGCTGTAACACTGATAACTCTCTCTGAACGTATATCCTATTATTGTTGAGTACTTGAGTTCTAGCCTGCATTTTTGTCCCTGACAAATTGAATGCTGTTGTTATTGTTGCTGCTACTGTTATTTTATTCAACCAATATGTCTTTAATTCTCTGTTCCTTCTCACATCTCTCATGTTCCCCTGAGGATCATTTTCCTTTAATCTAAAATACATCCTTTAGAATTTCCTTTACTGAGGGTCTTTTGGAGGTTAACTCTCTTATTTCATTTGTCCATCAATATATTCTGCTCTCATTGGTGTTGGGAAAGTTGGACAGCTGCATGTAAATCAATGAAGTTAGAATACACCCTCACACCATACACAAAAGTAAACTCAAAATGGCTTAAAGACTTAAACATAAGACATGACACCGGGCTTCCCTGGTGGTGCAGTGGTTGAGAGTCCACCTGCTGATGCAGGGGACACGGGTTCATGCCCCGGTCCAGGAAGATCCCACGTGCCACGAAGCGGCTGGGCCCGTGAGCCATGGCCACTGGGCCTGCGCGTCCGGAGCCTGTGCTCTGCAACGGGAGAGGCCACAATAGTGAGAGGCCGGTGTACCGCAAAAAAAAGAAAAAATACATGACACCATAAAACTCTTAGACGAGAACATAAGCAAAACATTCTCTGACTAAATCATACCAATGTTTTCTTAGGTCAGTCTCCCAAAGCAAAAGAAATAAAAGCAAAAATAAACAAGTGGAATCTAATCAAACTTATAAGCTTTTGTACAGCAAAGGAAGCCATAAACAAAACGAAAAGATAACCTACAGACTGGGAGAAAATATTTGCACATTATGTGACCAACAAGGGCTTAATTCCAAATTAAACAAAGAGTTCATACAACTCAACAATGACAAAAAACAACCCAATCGAAAAATGGGCAGACCAAAATAGACATTTCTCCAAAGACACAGAAATGACCAACAGGCACACAAAAAGATGCTCAACATCACTACTTATTAGAGAAATACATATCAAAATTATGATGTACCACCTCACACCAGTCAGAATGGCCATGATGAAAAAGTCTACAAATAATAAATGTTGGAGAGGCTGAGGAGAAAAGGGAACCCTTCCCGCTGCTGGTAGGAATGTAACTTGGTACAACCATTATGGAGAAAAGTATGGAGGTTCCTTAAAAAACTACAAACAGAACTACAAACAGAATATGATCCAGCAATCCCACTACTGGGTATATATCCAGAGAAAACTCTAATTCAAAGAAATACATGCAGCTCCGTTTTTCTTTCTCAAGATTGCTTTAGCTATTCAGGGGCTTTTGTGTTTCCATACAAATTGTGAAATTTTTGGTTCTAGTTCTGTGAAAAATGCCATTGGAGTTTGATAGGGATTGCACTGAATCTGTACATTGCTTTCGGTACTATAGTCATTTTCACAATGTTGATTCTTCCAATTCAAGAACATGGTATATCTCTCCATCTGTTTGTATCATCTTTAATTTCTTTCATCACTGTCTTATAGTTTTCTGCATACAGGTCTTCTGTCTCCTAAGATAGGTTTAGTCCTAGGTATTTTATTCTTTTTGTTGCAACAGTAAGTGGGAGTGTTTCCTTAATTTCTCTCTCAGATTTTTCATCATTAGTGTATAGGAATGCAAGAGATTTCTGTACATTAATTTTGTATCCTGCTACTTTACCAAATTCATTGATTAGCTCTAGAAGTTTTCTAGTAGCATCTTTAAGATTCTCTATGTATAGTATCATGTCATCTGCAAACAGTGACAGCTTTACTTCCTCTTTTCCGATTTGGATTCCTTTTATTTCTTTTACTTCTCTGATTGCAGTGGCTAAAAATTCCAAAACTATGTTGAATAATAGTGGTGAGAGTGGGCAACCTTGTCTCGTTCCTGATCTTAGTGGAAATGATTTCAGTTTTTCACCACTGAGAATGATGTTGGCTGTGGGTTTGCCATATATTTGGCCTTTTATTATGTTAAGTTCCCTCTATGCCTACTTTCTGGAGGGTTTTTATCATAAATGGGTGTTGAATTTTGTCGCAAGCTTTTTCTGCATCTATTGAGACGATCATATGTTTTTTCTCCTTCAATTTGTTAATATGGTTTATCACATTGATTGATTTGCGTATATTGATGAATCCCTGCATTCCTTGGATAAACCCCACTTGATCATAGTATATGATCCCTTTAATGTGCTGTTGGATTCTGTTTGCTAGTATTTTGTTCAGGATTTGGAGAAGTCAGGCTCCCTGACTTCAGACTATACTACAAAAGCTACAGTAATCCCGACAGTATGGTACTGGCACAAAAACAGAAAGATAGATCAATGGAACAGGATACAAAGCCCAGAGATAAACCCATGCACATACGGTCACCTTATCTTTGATAAAGGAGGCAGGAATATACAATGGAGAAAAGACAGCCTCTTCAATAAGTGGTGCTGGGAAAACTGGACAGCTACATGTAAAACAATGAAATTAGAACACTCCCTAACACCATACACAAAAATAAACTCAAAATGTATTAAAGACCTAAATGTGAAACCAGACACTATAAAACTCTTAGAGGAAAACATAGGCAGAACACTCTATGACATAAATCATAGCAAGATCCTTTTTGACCCACCTCCTAGAGAAATGGAAATAAAAACAAAAATAAACAAATGGGACCTAATGAAACTTAAAAGCTTTTGCACAGCAAAGGAGACCACAAACAAGACAAAAAAAAAAAACCCCTCAGAATAGGAGAAAATATTTGAAAACGAAGCAACTGACAAAGGATTAATATCCAAAATATACAAGCAGCTCATGCAGCTCAATATCAAGAAAACAAACAACCCAATCGAAAAATGGGCAGAAGACCTAGATACACATTTCTCCTGTATAAGACCTAAATACACATTTCTCCTATATACAATCTGTATAAGAAGATATACAGATTGCCAACAAACACATGAAACGATGCTCAACATCACTAATCATTAGAGAAATGCAAGTCAAAACTACAATGAGGGATCACCTCACACCAGTCAGAATGGCCATCATCAAAAAATCTAGAAACAATAAATGCTGGAGAGGGTGTGGAGAAAAGGGAACCCTCTTGCACTGTTGTTGGCAATGTAAATTGATACAGCCACTATGGAGAACAGTATGGAGGTTCCTTTAAAAACTACAAATAGAACTACCATATGATCTAGCAATCCCACTACTGGGCATATACCCTGTGAAAACCATAATTCAAAAAGAGACATGTACCACAATGTTCACTGCAGCACTATTTAAGATAGCCAGGACATGGATACAACCTAAGTGTCCATCAACAGATGAATGGATAAAGAAGATGTGGCACATATATACAATGGAATAATATTCAGCCATAAAAAGAAACGAAACTGAGTTATTTGTAGTGAGGTAGATGGACCTAGAGTCTGTCACACAGAGTGAAGTAAGTCAGAAAGAGAAAAACAAGTATCATATACTAACACATATATACGGAATCTAAAGATAAAAAGAAATTGGTTCTGGTGAACCTAGGGGCAGGAATGGAATAAAGACACACGTAGAGAATGGACTTGAGGACATGGGATGGGGGAAGGATAAGCTGGGGAGAAGTGAGAGAGTAGCACTGACATATATACACTACCAAATGTAAAATAGATAGCTAGTGGGAAGCAGCTGCATAGCACAGGGAGATCAGCTCGGTGCTTTGAGACCACCTAGAGAGGTCAGATAGGGAGGGTGGGAGGTAGGAGGAGCAAGAGGGAGGTGATATGGGGATATATGTATCCATGTTATCAGAGGATATGTATACATATGTATACATATAGCTGATTCACTTTGTTATACAGCAGAAACGAACACATCATTGTAAAGCACTTATACCCCAAGAAAAATGTTAAAAAATAAAATAAAATACCTGGCAAATTTTTTAAAAAAACACACACAAAGGAGAGTGGGTGGTTTGGAGACTGCTTGGGAGAAAATCATTTGTCTTTCCTACTCAATCCCTTTAATATGTCAGACTCACCATTAAGTTATAGATTCTATTTCACAAATAAATCAGATACTGCCATCCTTATCTGCCTCCCACTTCACTTTTCAGTTTCTGAACTCAGAGCTCATGTCTTAGTTACTCACCTAATAAGTATTAATTTAGTGATTAAAAAAAAAAGATGTGCCACATCTATACAATGGAATATTACTCAGCCATAAAAAGAAACGAAATTGAATTATTTGTAGTGAGGTGGATGGACCTAGAGACTGTCACACAGAGTAAAGTAAGTCAGAAAGAGAAAGACAAATACCGTTTGCTAACACATACATACGGAATCTAAAAAAAAAAAAAAATGGTTCTGAAGAACCTAGGGGCAGGACAGGAATAAAGACATAGACATGGAGAATGGACTTGAGGGCATGGGGAGTGGGAAGGGTAAGCTGCAACGAAGTGAGAGAGTGGCATGGACATATATACACTACCCAATGTAAAATAAATAGCTAGTGGGAAGCAGCCGCATAGCACAAGGAGATCAGTTAGGTGCTTTGTGTCCAGCTAGAGGGGTGAGACAGGGAGGGTGGGAGGGAGACACAAGAGGGAGGAGATATGGGGATGTATGTATATGTATAGCTGATTCACTTTGTTATACAGCAGAAAGTAACACACCATTGTAAAGCAATTATACTCCAATAAAGATGTTAACATGCACCCTATGTTCATAGTAGCACTAGTCACTGTAGCCAAGACATGGAAACGACCTAAATGTCCATCAACAGGATAAAGAAGACATGATACATATATACAATGGAATACTACTCAGCAATAAAAAAGAATGAAACAATGCCATTTGCAGCAACATGGATGAACCTAGGGATTATCATACTAAGTGAAGTGAAGTAAGTCAGGAAGAATAAGACAAATACCATATAATATCACTTATATGTGGAATCCAAAATATGATACAAATGAACTTATTTTTGAAACAAAAACAGACTCACAGAGACAGATTTGTGGTTGCCAAAGGGGATGGGGGAGAGGGAGGGATGGATTGGGAGTTTGGGATTAGCAGATGCAAATTATTATATATAGAATGGCTTAACAACAAGGTCCTACTGTATAGCACAGGGAACTATATTCAATGTCTGGATAAACCATAGTGGAAAAAAATATTAAAAAGAATGTATATATATATGTATAACTGAATCACTCTGCTATACAGCAGAAATTGTAACATTGTAAATCAACTATACTTGAATAAAATAAATATAAAAAATAAATAAGTGTGTGTGTGTGTGTGTATATATATATATATATATATACATATATATATATATATATATATTCTGTATTGGTTACTGTTAGATAATTTCACTGAATACAGAAATAAAGGTTGACAGGAGGTTTTCCTCTCTCCAGAACTCTTAAGATATTATTCAACTGTCTTCTGGCTTCTATTGCTACTACTGATAAGTCAGCCACATTCCCAACTTCCACACCTTTATGAATGACCTTACCTTTTTTTCTGGCTGCTTTTCAAAAAGAAACTTTACTGAGATATAATTTATATAAAACAAATTGCACATATTTAAGGTTTACAACTTGGTTCATTTTTGACATATGTATATAATAAAACCATTGCCACCGTCAAGATAATAAACATATCAATCACTCGCAAAAATTCCCTCATATCCCTTTGTAATCACTCCCTCCCTCTTTCACACCCATACTCAGGCAACCGCCAACCTGCTGTCTATGACTATAGCTTAGACTGCATTTTCTAGAATTTCATATGCATGGAATCGCACAGTATATAGTCATTTTTGTCTGGCTTTTTACACTCAGGATACTTATTTTGAGATTCATCTATGTTGTGCTGTTCATTCCTTTTTACACCAAATATAGTCATTTTTGTCTGGCTTTTTACACTCAGGATACTTATTTTGAGATTCATCTATGTTGTGCTGTTCATTCCTTTTTACACCAAATAGTATAACAAGGTATGGATATACCACAATTTGTATATCTGTTCACCTCTTTGGCTATTACACACAAAACTGCTTTGAATATTCATATACAAGTAAATGTAAAGACATATACTTTCACTTATCTTGGAGAAATCCATAGGAATTGAATGACTGAATCATATATTAGGCGTATGTTTAACTTTTTAAAAACTGCCAAAATGTTTTCAAAGTGGATGTATTATCATATGATCCAATAATTCCACTTCTGGGTATTTATCCAAAAGAAATGAAAACACTAACGGGAAAAGAAATCTGCACCTCCATGTTCAACGCAGCATTATTTACAATAGCCCAGACATGGAAACAACCTAAGTGTCCACTGATGGATGAATGAATAAAGAAAATGTGGTCCATATATATAACTGAATATTATTCAGCCATAAAAATAAAGAAAATCTTGCCATGTGCCACAACATGGATGGACCCTAAGGGCATATTGCTAAATGAAATAAGTCTGACAGAGAAAGACAAATATTGTATGATCTCACACGTGGAATCTAAAAACAACAACAACAAAACCTGAACTCGTACAGAGAACAGATTGGTGGTTGCCGGAGGCAGGGGTGGGTGGTTGGGGGTGAGCGAAATGGGTGAAAGTAGTCAAAAGGTACAAAGCCCACATGCCCTGTATTGTATATTGAAAAGTTGCTGAGAGTAAATCTTAAAAGTTCTCACCTCAAGAAAAATAAATTGTTATGTGTGGTGGTGGATATTAACTAGATTTACTGTGGTGATCATTTCACAAAATATACATATATTGAATCATTATGTTGTACACCTGAAACTAATATAATGTTATATGTCAACCAACTCTCAATTAAAAATAATTTAAAAATAAACCTTTAGGGACTTCCCTGGTGGTCCAGTGGCTACGAATCCGCCTTCCAACGCAGAGGACGCACGCACGTTCAATCCCTGGTCGGGGAACTAAGATCCCACGTGCCACAGGGCAACTAAGCCCACGGGCCGCAACTACTAAGCCCGTGTGCTCTAGAGCCCACATGCCACAACTAGAGAGCCTGCATGCCTCAGCTACTGAGCCCATGAGCTCTGGAGCCCGTATGCCACAACTAGAGAAGCCCACACACCGCAACGAAAACACCGTGCATGCCACAAAGGTCCCACGTGCCGCAACTAAGACCCAATTTAGCCAAATAAATTAAAAAAAAATTTTTTAATTAAAAAAGAAAAAAATCTTTAAAAAGAAAGGAGGGGCCTTCCCTGGTGGCTCAGTGGATAAGATTCCGTGTTCCCAATGCTGGGGGCCCAGGTTCGATCCCTGGTCAGGGAACTAGATCCCACATGTATGCCACAACTAAAGAGCCAGTGAGCCGCAACTAAGGAGCCAGTGAGCCACAACTAAGACCCAGTGCAACCACATAAATAAATATTTTTTTAAGTTTAAAAAAATAAATAAAATAAAAAGAAAGTGGATGTAATATTTCACATTTCCACCAGCCCTGTTTTAGACTTGCCATTCATTCACATCCTTGACAACGCTTGGCATAGTCAATATTTTCAACTTTAGCTGTTCTAATAAGTGTAGTGATTTCCCTAATGACGAATAATGTTGAGCATCTTTTCATGTGTTTGACATCTGTATGTCTTCTTTTAAAAAGTGTTGGCTCTAACCTTTGGCCCATATTCTTATTTGGTTGTTTACAGTAGTCACCCCTTATCCTTGGAGGATATGTTACAACGCCTCCAGTGGAGGCCTGAAACCACAGATAGCACCAAACCCTGTAAATACTGTTTTCTTCCTCTACATACTTACCTATGATAAAGTTTTATTTATAAATTAGGCACATTAAGAGACTACCCAAATGGCCTGCATCACTACTCTTGCACTTTGGGGCCATTATTAAATAAAATAAGGATTACTCAAACACAAGCACTGTGATACCACCAACAGCCAATCTGATAACCAAGATGGCTACTAAGTGATTAACAGGCAGGTAGTATACGCAGCGTGGATATGCTAAACAAAGGGATGTTTCATATCCCAGGCAGGATGAAGCTGAACAACATGAGATTTCACCACACTATTCAGAATGGCATGTAGCTTAAAACTGTAAGTTGTTTATTTATGGAATTTTCCATTTGATATTTTCAGACATGGCTGACCAAGGGTAAATGAAACCACAGAAAGCAAAACCACGAATAAGGGGGGGATTACTATACTTATTATTGAGCTTTGAAAGTTTTTTATATCTTCTATATACAAATCACTTACCAGATATGATTTGCAAATATTTTTTCCCAGTCTGCAGCTAATATTGTTGTTCTTTTAAAAATACCTTTCAAAAAGCATAAGTTTATAATTTTGAGGAAGTCCCATTAATCATTTTTTTCCTCTGGTATCATACCTAAGAAATTTTGCCTAATCCAAGGTCATAAAGATTTTATCTCATTTTTTATTCTGTAAACTTTATACTTTTAGGTTTTACATTTAGGTCTGTAATCCAGTTTTGAGTTATTTTTTTACATAGTGCAAGGTATGGATCAAAGGTCTTTCTTTGTACACGGATATCTAACTTTTCATATGTTTAAAAGATTATCATTTCTCCACTGAATTACCTTTGAATGTCTGTCAAAATTCAGTTGTTCATAGAACTGTAGTCTTATTTCTAGACTCACTATTCTGCTCCACTGATCTACTTGTCTACTTGATGCCAATATCACACTTTGATTATTGCAGCTTTATAAGTCTGGAAATCAGGTGTTGTTAGTCCTCCAACTTTGGTCTTTTTCAAAGTTGTTTTAGATTTTCTAGGGTCTTTGCATTTACAGATGAATTTTAGCTTTTCTCTTCTTTTTTATCTTTTTTATTGAAGTATAGTTGATTTACAATGTTTCAGGTGTACAACAAAGTGATTCAGTTATACAGACAGATTCTTTTGCAGATTCTTTTCCATTATAGCTTTTTTTTAAAGATTTATTTATTATTTGTTTGTTTGTTTTTGGCTGCGTCGGGTCTTAGTTGCGGCATGCAGGATCTTTGTTGAGGTATGCGGGCTTCTCGAAGTTGTGGTATGCGGGTTTTCTCTTCTCTAGTTGTAGCACGCAGGCTCCAGGGCCTGTGGGCTCTGTAGTTTTGCAGCACGTAGGCTCTCTAAGTTGAGGCGCATGAGCTCATTAGTTGTGGCGCGTGGGCTTAATTGCCCCGTGGCATGTGGGAACCTAGTTCCCTAACCAGGGATCGAACCCACATCCCCTGCATTGCAGGAAGATTCTTTACCACTGGACCACCAGGGAAGTCCCTCCAGATGAATTTTAGAATCAGCTTTTCAATTTGGGATTTTGGTCAGTTTAGAAAGAAATTTAACAATATCAATTCTTCCAACATATAAAAAGGTTTATTTCTGCATTTCTTTAGCTCTTCTTTAATTTCTCTCAGGAATGTTCTGTAATTTCTGTACACAAGTTTTGCATATTTTGATGCTATTATAAATAGCAGTTTTTTTTAATTTCAATTTTATACTGTTTACTGTTAGTATATAAAAATATAATTGATTTTTGCATATTGAGCTTGTATTCTGCAACCTTGCTAAACTCACTCATTAATTCTAATGAATAAGTCTTTTCTAGACTTCTATATAAACAATCATATTACCTACAAATATAGTTTCACTTCTTTTCCAGTTTGGATAGCTTGCCTTTCTTTCTCTTGCCTGACTACACTGGCTAGAACCCCTAATAAAATGCTGAATAAAACTGGTAAGAGTGAACATATCTATCTTTTTTTTCCAATTTTTTTATTGTGATAAAATATACGTAACATAAAACTTACTATCTTAACAATTTTTACAAGTACAATTCAGTGGAATTAAGGACATTCATTTGTTGGGCAACTATCACCATCATTCATCAGCAGAATTCTTTTCATCTTGTAAAACTGAAACTGTACACCCATTAAGGATAACTCCCCATTCCTCCATCTCTCCAGTCCCTGACAACCACCATTCTACTTTCTATCTCTATGATTCTGACTACTCTAAGTACCTCATATAAGTGGAATCATACAGTATTTGTCTTTTTATGACTGGCTTATTTCACTTAGCTTTAATTTACTCAAGGTTCTTCCATGTTGTAACATATCAGAATTGCCTTTCCTTTTTTTTTAAAGATTATGTTTTTCTATGTGGACCATTTTCAAAGCCTGTATTGAATTTGTTACAATATTGCTTTTGTTTTACGTATTAGTTTTTTGGCCAGGAGGCATGTCCCATCTTAGCTCCCCGACCAGGGATCAAACCCACATCCCCTGCATTGGAAGGCAAAGTCTTAACCACTGGACCACCAGGGAAGTCTCTGCCTTGTTTTTTTTTTTTTTCCTTTTAAATATTTATTTTGGCTGCACCAGGTCTTAGTTACAGCACGTGGGATCTTTGTTATGGCATGCTTAGTTGCGGCACACATGATCTTTTTTAGTTGTGGCATGCGGGCTCTTAGTTGCAGCATGCAGACTTCTTAGTTGCACCATGCAGACTCTTACTTGCGCCATGTATGTGGGATCTAGTTCCCCGGCCAGGGATCACATCTGGGCCCCCTGCATTGGGAGCACAGAGTCTTACCCACTGGACCACCAGGGAAGTCCTCCCTGCCTTGCTTTTTAAGGCAGTATAATATTTCACTGTATGTATATGTGACAGTTTATTTATCCATTCATCTGTTGATGGACAACTGAGCTGCTTCTATGTTTAAGCTATTGTGAATAATGCTACAATGAACATGGCCGTACAAATATCACTTCAAGACCCTGTTTTCAATTCTTCTGAGTATATACTCAAAAGTGTAATTGCTGGATCACACGGTAATTCCATTTTTAACTTTTTGAGGAACTGCAACACAGTTTCCCACAGCAGCTATACCATTTTCATGCCTGTCTTTTTTCCTAATCTTAGGGAGACAACATTCAGTCTTTCACCATTAAGTATAAAATTAGCTGTGACTTCTTCATAGATGTTCTTTATCATGTTGAGGAAGCTCCCTTCTATTCCTAGTCTGCTGAGATTTTTTTTTTTTTTGCGGTACGCTGGCCTCTCACTGTTGTGGCCTCTCCTGTTGCGGAGCACAGGCTCCGGACGTGCAGGCTCAGCGGCCATGGCTCACGGGCCCAGCCGCTCTGCGGCATGTGGGATCTTCCCAGACCAGGGCACGAACCCGTGTCCCCTGCATCGGCAGGTGGACTCTCAACCACTGCGCCACCAGGGAAGCCCTGCTGAGATTTTTTAATCAGGACTTTAAATGCTTTTTCAGCATCTACTAAGATGATCATATAGTTTTCTTTTTCGGTTTGTTAGTATGATGAATTACATTGATTCATTTTCTAATGTTAAACCAACAATGCACTCCTGTAATAAATTCCTATTTGGTCATGATGTATTTCTTCCTTAAATATACTGTTGGATTCAATTTTCTAAAATAATGTTCAGAATTTCTGCATTTACGTTAATGAGGGATATTGCTCTGAAGTTTTCTTTCATTGTAATGTCCTTTCCTGGTTTTGGTATTAGAGTAATGTGGGCCTCACAGACTGGGTTGGGAAGCATTCTTCCTCTTCAGTGTTCTGGAAGAGTTTGTGTAGAACTGGTACATACATATCAATTATCCCAGAGCTCAATGATCCTCTTTTCTTTCTTTTTCCCAAGTTCTTTTTTCTTTCTGTTTCATTTTGGATAGTTTCCATTGCTTTATCTTCAAGTTCACTAACCTTCTTTTTTTTTAATATAAATTTATTTATTTTGTTTATTTTTGGCTGCATTGGGTCTTCATTGCTGCACACAGGCTTTCCCTAGTTGTGGCGAGTGGGAGCTACTCTTCATTGCAGTGCATGGGCTTCTCATTTCGGTGGCTTCTCTTGTTGCAGAGCACAGGCTCTAGGCACGTAGGCTTCAGTAGTTGTGGCACGTGGGCTAGCAGTTGTGACTCACGCGTTCTAGAGCACAGGCTCAGCAGTTGTGGCGCATGGGCTTAGTTGCTCCGCAGCATGTGGGATGCTTCCGGACCAGGGCTCGAACCTGTGTCCCCTGCACTGACAGGCAGATTCTTAACCACTGCGCCACCAGGGAAGCCCCTCACTAACCTTTTCTTTTGCAATGTCTGATCTGCCATTAGTCCTACGCACTGTATTTTTCATCTTAGACATTGTAGTTTTCACTTCTATAAGTTCAATTTGAATCTTTTTTTATATCTTCCATGTCTCTATTTTTGGGAACATCAGGAATATAGTTATATTAACTGCCTTAATGTTCTTCTCTACTAATTCTACTGGGTCAGTTCAAGGTCAGTTTTTTTTTTGTTTTTTTTTTTTTTAATTTTTTTATTTTATTTATTTATTTATTTTTTAAACATCTTTATTGGGGTATAATTGCTTTACAATGGTGTGTTAGTTTCTGCTTTACAACAAAGTGAATCAGCTATACATATACATATGTTCCCATATGTCTTCCCTCTTGCGTCTCCCTCCCTCCCACTCTCCCCATCCCACCCTTCCAGGCTGTCACAAAGCACCGAGCTAATATCCCTGTGCCTTGCGGCTGCTTCCCCCCAGCTATCTACCTTACTACGTTTGTTAGTGTGTATATGTCCATGACTCTCTCTCGCCCTGTCAAAACTCACCCTTCCCCCTCCTCATATCCTTAAGTCCGTTCTCCAGTAGGTCTGCGTCTTTATTCTTATCTTACCCCTAGGTTCTTCATGACATTTTTTTCCCTTAAATTCCATATATATGTGTTAGCATACGGTATTTGTCTTTTTCTTTCTGACTTACTTCACTCTGTATGACAGATTCTAGGTCTATCCATCTCATTACAAATAGCTCAATTTCATTTCTTTTTAAGGCTGAGTAATATTCCATTGTGTATATGTGCCACATCTTCTTTATCCATTCATCCGATGATGGGCGCTTAGGTTGTTTCCATGTCCTGGCTATTGTAAATAGAGCTGCAATGAACATTTTGGTACATGACTCTCTTTGAATTTTGGTTTTCTCAGGGTATATGCCAAGTAGTGGGATTGCTGGGTCATATGGTAATTCTATTTGTAGTTTTTTAAGGAACCTCCATACTGTTCTCCACAGTGGCTGAACCAATTCACATTCCCACCAGCAGTGCAAGAGTGTCCCCTTTTCTCCACACCCTCTCCAGCATTTATTGTTTCTTGATTTTTTGATGATGGCCATTCTGACTGGTGTGAGATGATATCTCATTGTAGTTTTGATTTGCATTTCTCTAATGATTAATGATGTTGAGCATTCTTTCATGTGTTTGTTGGCATTCTGTATATCTTCTTTGGAGAAATGTCTATTTAGGTCTTCTGCCCATTTTTGGATTGGGTTGTTTGTTTTTTTGTTATTGAGCTGCATGAGCTGCTTGTAAATTTTGGAGATTAATCCTTTGTCAGTTGCTTCATTTGCAAATGTTTTCTCCCATTCTGAGGGTTGTCTTTTGGTCTTGGTTATGGTTTCCTTTGCTGTGCAAAAGCTTTGAAGTTTCATTAGGTCCCATTTGTTTATTTTTGTTTTTATTTCCATTACTCTAGGAGGTGGGTCAGAAAGGATCTTGCTGTGATTTATGTCATAGAGTGTTCTTCCTATGTTTTCTTCTAAGAGTTTGATAGTTTCTGGCCTTACATTTAGGTCTTTAATCCATTTTGAGCTTATTTTTGTGTATGGTGTTAGGGAGTGATCTAATCTCATACTTTTACATGTACCTGTCCAGTTTTCCCAGCACCATTTATTGAAGAGGCTGTCCTTTCTCCACTGTACATTCCTGCCTCCTTTATCAAAGATAAGGTGTCCATATGTGCGTGGGTTTATCTCTGGGCTTTCTATCCTGTTCCACTGATCTATCTTTCTGTTTTTGTGCCAGTACCATACTGTCTTGATTACTGTTGCTTTGTAATATAGTCTGAAGTCAGGGAGCCTTATTCCTCCAGCTCCTTTTTTCGTTCTCAAGATTGCTTTGGCTATTCGGGGTCTTTTGTGTTTCCATACAAATTGCGAAATTTTTTGTTCTAGTTCTGTGAAAAATGCCAGTGGTAGTTTGATAGGGATTGCATTGAATCTGTAGATTGCTTTGGGTAGTAGAGTCATTTTCACAATGTTGATTCTTCCCATCCAAGAACATGGTATATCTCTCCATCTATTTGTATCATCTTTAATTTCTTTCATCAGTGTCTTATAATTTTCTGCATACAGGTCTTTCGTATCCTTAGGTAGGTTTATTCCTAGATATTTTATTCTTTTTGTTGCAATGGTAAATGGGAGTGTTTTCTTGATTTCACTTTCAGATTTTTCATCATTAGTATATAGGAATGCCAGAGATTTCTGTGCATTAATTTTGTATCCTGCTACTTTACCAAATTCATTGATTAGCTCTAGTAGTTTTCTGGTAGCATCTTTAGGATTCTCTATGTATAGTATCATGTCATCTGCAAACAGTGACAGCTTTACTTCTTCTTTTCCGATTTGGATTCCTTTTATTTCCTTTTCTTCTCTGATTGCTGTGGCTAAAACTTCCAAAACTATGTTGAATAAGAGTGGTGAAAGTGGGCAACCTTGTCTTGTTCCTGATCTTAGTGGAAATGCTTTCAGTTTTTCACCATTGAGGATGATGTTTGCTGTGGGCTTGTCATATATGGCTTTTATTATGTTTAGGAAAGTTCCCTCTATGCCTACTTTCTGGAGGGTTTTTATCATAAATGGGTGTTGAATTTTGTCGAAAGCTTTCTCTGCATCTATTGAGATGATCATATGGTTTTTCTCCTTCAATTTGTTAATATGGTTTATCACATTGATAGATTTGCGTATATTGAAGAATCCTTGCATTCCTGGAATAAACCCCACTTGATCATGGTGTATGATCCTTTTAATGTGCTGTTGGATTCTGTTTGCTAGTATTTTGTTGAGGATTTTTGCATCTATGTTCATCAGTGATATTGGCCTGTAGTTTTCTTTCTTTGTGACATCCTTGTCTGGTTTTGGTATCAAGGTGATGGTGGCTTCGTAGAAGGAATTTGGGAGTGTTCCTCCCTCTGCTATATTTTGGAAGAGTTTGAGAAGGATAGGTGTTAGCTCTTCTCTAAACGTTTGATAGAATTCACCTGTGAAGCCATCTGGTCCTGGGCTTTTGTTTGTTGGAAGGTTTTTAATCACAGTTTCAATTTCAGTGCTTGTGATTGGTCTGTTCATATTTTCTATTTCTTCCTGATTCAGTCTTGGCAGGTTGTGCATTTCTAAGAATTTGTCCATTTCTTCCAGATTGTCCATTTTATTGGCATAGAGTTGCTTGTAGTAATCTCTCATGATTTTTTTTATTTCTGCAGTGTCAGTTGTTACTTCTCCTTTTTCATTTCTAATTCTATTGATTTGAGTCTTCTCCCTTTTTTTCTTGATGAGTCTGGCTAGTGGTTTATCTATTTTGTTTATCTTCTCAAAGAACCAGCTTTTAGTTTTATTGATCTTTGCTATTGTTTCCTTCATTTCTTTTTCATTTATTTCTGATCTGATTTTTATGATTTCTTTCCTTCTGCTAGCTTTGGGGTTTTTTTGTTCTTCTTTCTCTAATTGCTTGAGGTGCAAGGTTAGGTTGTTTATTCGAGATGTTTCCTGCTTCTTAAGGTGGGCTTGTATTGCTATAAACTTCCCCCTTAGAACTGCTTTTGCTGCATCCCATAGGTTTTGGGTCGTTGTGTCTCCATTGTCATTTGTTTCTAGGTATTTTTTTATTTCCTCTTTGATTTCTTCAGTGATCACTTCATTATTAAGTAGTGTATTGTTTAGCCTCCATGTGTTTGTATTTTTTACAGATCTTTTCCTGTAATTGATATCTAGTCTCATGGCGTTGTGGTCGGAAAAGATACTTGATACAATTTCAGTTTTCTTAAATTTACCAAGGCTTGATTTGTGACCCAAGATATGATCTATCCTGGAGAATGTTCCATGAGCACTTGAGAAAAATGTGTATTCTGTTGTTTTTGGATGGAGTGTCCTATAAATATCAATTAAGTCCATCTTGTTTAATGTATCATTTAAAGCTTGTGTTTCCTTATTTATTTTCATTTTGGATGATCTGTCCATGGGTGAAAGTGGGGTGTTAAAGTCCCCTACTATGAATGTGTTACTGTTGATCTCCCCTTTTATGGTTGTTAGTATTTGCCTTATGTATTGAGGTGCTCCTATGTTGGGTGCATAAATATTTACAATTGTTATATCTTCTTCTTGGATCGATCCCTTGATCATTATGTAGTGTCCTTCTTTGTCCCTTTTAATAGTCCTTATTTTAAAGTCTATTTTGTCTGATATGAGAATTGCTACTCCAGCTTTCTTTTGGTTTCCATTTGCATGGAATATCTTTTTCCATCCCCTTACTTTCAGTCTGTATGTGTCTCTAGTTCTGAAGTGGGTCTCTTGTAGACAGCATATATAAGGGTCTTGTTTTTGTATCCATTCAGCCAATCTGTGTCTTTTGGTGGGAGCATTTAGTCCATTTACATTTAAGGTAATTATTGATATGTATGTTCCTATTTCCATTTTCTATATTGTTTTGGGTTCGCTACTATAGGTCATTTCCTTCTCTTTCAAGGTCAGTTTTGACTAGCTGATCTTTCTTCTCTTCATGGTTTGTATTTTCCTGCTTCCATGTATGCCTGATAATCTTTGACTGAATGGCAGACTATGTGAACTTTTTGGCAGCGATAGATATTTTGTATTCCTATAAATATTCTCAAGCTTTGTTCAATAATGACATGAAATACTTGGAAATAGTTTATTCTTTTGGATCTTGCCTTTAAAACTTTTTAGTTGGGACCAGACCACATTTAGTTTAGGGTTAAATATTCCCCATTAGTAAAATAAGACCTTTCTGAGTACTCTACCCAATACCCCACAAAGTATGAGGCTTTTCAGTCTGGATAGTTGGAAGATACTATTCCCAGCTCTGTGTGAGCACCAAGCACTGTTCTAATCCCCTCAGATGGTTCTTTCTCTGGCTTCAGGAAGCTTTCCCACATGCATGCACCACAGTATTGTGCTGAATACTCTGAGGGGACTGTCCATAGATCTCTGGGTTTCTCTCTGTATAGCTTTCTCATTTTTGTTATTCTGTCCTACAAACTCTAGCCACGCTGTACTCCCTGGACTCGTCCATCTCAACCCTGGGAATCCACTGCATTCTACTTCCTATAATACCATCTAGAAACTCTCTCAAATTGGAGTAATCATTGAGCTCATCTCATTTGTTTTCCATTCACTGTTGGTCCTTCATTGCCTAAAGAAGACATTATTAGTGATTTTTGTCTTTTTTTGTTTTGTTGGTTATTTTGAGGAGAAGGTAAATCCAGGCCCTGTTATTCCAACTTCACCAAAAGTCCAGTAGAGCTGCTTTTAAGGTTAGTTTTGTTTTTTTGTAATATTCTAAAATTCCCTATAATGTATATAATATATAATGGCTTTCTTTTTAAGTCTGTTTGGAATTCCCTGAGCTTCCTACAGCTAATGATCAGCATCTTTGAACATTTCTTGAAATTTCTCAGTTATTATCTCCTAAACTACCACTTTGGCTCTGTTCTATTAAGTCTTCTGAAATGCTAATTAAATCAAAATAATAGGCTGATAAAATTTGAATGATTTCTTTTCCTTCTAAGTTCCTGAATTTTTTCAATGCATTCATTATTTTCAATAAAAATGTGCTGAGCACCTACTATGTGTCAGACACTTTACTAAGCAACGCAGAAACAAAAATAAATAAGAAATTAAACCTGTCCTCTACAATATTTGGATACTGAAGCCTGGAAGAAGAGAGAAGGCAGACATTTATAACACAGTGTATAAGGTTTTCTGATCAAGCCACTGTGGGAACACCAAGAAAGTGTACCTATAACACAGACTTGTTAGGAAGGTCAAGTAAAAGAGTATTTCTCAGAGAAGATATCTTAGAGATAAGAATTTATATAGAATTAACATTATAACTTTGAAAAGAAAAAATTAAATAGCTAACATACTAATGAATTTTAAAAAGAGAATATTCTACTTATACTATATCTATATGAAATGTTCTAATAAAAATCACTGAAAACTTATGAATTCCCAAAGGCTAAACCTTAAAAGGCCCTGCATGATCTGGGCTTCTCCAGCTTCATCTCATATCATTTTCCTCCTGGCTCTCTTTGCTCCAATCATGCTCTTTCAGCTCCTCATATGCCATGTCCTTTCATAACTTAGAGACCTTCATACTGCTTTTTTGTGTAAAATGCTCTCATCTCACCCTTCTATGCCACTCAACCTCTACTTCAAGGTTCAACAAATGTCACTTTCTCAAAGAAACTACCCCTCCTCTAAATTAAGTAAAATATCCTTGTACACTTCCTTAGCACCACAATTGCCCCTTTAATAAAACTCATCTTACTTAAATCCTTATTCAATGTATGCCTTCACCAACACTTTAGAAACTCTGAGGACAAGAACCATGACTATCTTATTCACCACTCCCTAGACCTAACACATAAGAACTCAATAAATATTGGTTGGACTAACTGACTGTACCTTTAAACTTAGGAATCAACATACTTTAGGATAAGCAAACTGGTCTCTGAGAAGGTTCCCCTCCTGATCACCTAAGATAAGAAAGGCAATCACAGCTTTCAACGCTATAATTTCAGTTACTACTATATGACTAGACAAATACTTGATTTTTACTTTCATTAATAAAAAATATTTGATATAGTTTTACCACTCAATAAATAAATAAAATATTTTGTAAAAAGACTTACCAAAATGTTTTTCTTATGTCGTTTCTCTTTTATATGTTTATGAGCTCCCTGGATGTTTTCAATGTGAATTAAGCAAAGTTTGCACAGATATCGGCAATTGGTATATTCTGGTGAGCGCTAAAAAAAAAAGTTGAAAACATTTTTTCAGAAAAAAAAGTAAAATTTTTGCAATGTGAAGTATGTGAAGGATACAACTATGTAAATATATGAGACAAAAATAAGCAGTGAACGAATACTTTTTAATAAATAATTCAGTACTCATATACCCAACAGATAGCTGTCCTTTTCAAAATAGTCATCATAGGAGATAATATACTAATTTCAAATGATATCATGATAATCCTAAATATGTCTGATACTTATCTAATATAGTCTTCGGAATCCAATGTAAGATAAGAAAGGCAGTATTATTATTTAGTCTTATTCCAACACTGTCTCAAAAACTGGTTTAAAAATTTCAGTCTTTTTGATTACCATAAAAAATAAAATTCACCCGAAACTGGGAATTTCAGAAGAATGAATTGCAAATATGGAAGACAATTCCAAAATCTGAGTTTTGAAAACACTCTACTCAATTACAATCACATGGGAATAAATGGATAACCTCTTTAGTTAACAACTCTGAAGGGAAAAACAATTATGACACATGAAAAGTATCAGTCACAATACTTAAATCATACTATATATATATATTCTTGAAATAAGAAAAAATTAATAATCCCAAAGTACCTGTTATATGCTAGGCACTATGCTAGATGTTTGACATATAATTTGTCATTTTAACTCCCCTAATAATCCAATTAGATTGGTATTATCTTCATTTTATAGATGTGATTAAAAAAGCTCGTAGAGCTTGCAACTTTCACAAGGATACAACAATATTACATGGTAGATGCTGAATTTAATTTCATGTATATCTGAATCCAAAGCCAAGACTCCACCCATAAGATGATACAAAAAAAATTTACAAAAACACAATATGAGGAACCAAGATGGCGGAGTAGAAGGACGTGCTCTCACTCCGTCTTGTGAGAACACCAGAATCACAACTAGCTACTGGACAGTCATCGACAGGAAGACACTGAAACTCACCAAAAAAGATACCCCACATCCAAAAACAAAGGAGAAGCCACAATGCGACCATAGGAGGGGCGCAATCACAGTAAAATCAAATCCCATAACTGCTGGGTGCGTGACTCACAGACTGGACAACACTTATACCACAGAAGTCCACCCACTACAGTGAAGGTTCTGAGCCCCACATCAGGCTTCCCAACCTGGGGGTCTGGCAACAGGAGGAGGAATTCCTAGAGAATCAGACTCTGAAGGCTAGTGGGATCTGACTGCAGGACTTCAACAGGACTGGGAGAAACAGAGACTCCACTCTTAGACGGCACACACAAAGTAGTATGCACGTCGGGACTCAGGGGAAGGAGGAGTGACCCCATAGAGACTGAACCAGACCCACCTGCTAGTGTTGGAGCATCTCCTGCACAGGCAGGGGGTGGCTGTGCCTCACCGTGGGGACAAGGACACTGGCAGCATAACTTCTGGGAAGTACTCCTTGGCATGAGCCTTCCCAGAGTCTGTCATTGGCCCCATCAAAGAGCCCAGGTAGGCTCCAGTGTTGGGTTGCCTCAGGCCAAACAACCAACAAGGACCAAACCCAGCCCCACCCATCAACAGTCAAGCGGATTAAAGCTTTACTGAGCTCTGCCCACCAGAGCAACAGTCTGCTCTACCCACCACCAGTCCCTGCCATCAGGAAACTTACACAAGCCTCTTAGATAGCCTCATCCACCAGAGGGCAGACAGCAGAAGCAAGAACTACAAACCTGCAGCCTGTGGAACGAAAACCACATTCACAGAAAGATAGACAAGATGAAAAGGCAGAGGGCTATGTACCAGATGAAGGAACAAGATAAAACCATAGAAAAACAACTAAATGAAGTGGAGATAGGCAATCTTCCAGAAAAAGAATTCAGAATAACGATAGAAGATGATCCAGGACCTCGGAAAAAGAATGGAAGCAAAGATAGAGAAGATGCAAATGTTTAACAAAGACCTAGAAGAATTAAAGAACAAACAAACAGAGATGAACAATAGAATGACTGAAATGAATACTACACTAGAAGGAATCAATAGCAGAATAACTGAGGCAGAAGAATGGATAAGTGACCTGGAAGACAGAACGGTGGAATTCAATGCTGTGGAACAGAATAAAGAAAAAAGAATGAAAAGAAATGAAGACAGCCTAAGAGACCTCTGGGACAACATTAAATGCAACAACATTCACATTACAGGGGTCCCAGAAGGAGAAGAGAGAGAGAAAGGACCAGAGAAAATACCTGAAGAAATTATAGTCGAAAACTTCCCTAACATGGGAAAAGAAATAGCCACCCAAGTCCAGGAAGCGCAGTGAGTCCCATACAGGATAAACCTAAGGAGAAACACGCAGAGACACAGAGTAATCAAACTGGCAAAAATTAAAGACAAAGAAAAATTACTGAAAGCAGCAAGGGAAAACAATAAATAACATACAAGGGAACGCCCATAACGTTAACAGCTGATTTCTCAGCAGAAATTCTACAAGCCAGAAGGGAGTGGCATGATATACTTAAAGTGATGAAAGGGAAGAAACTACAACAAGATTACTCTACACAGCAAGGATCTCATTCAGATTTGATGGAGAAATCAAAAGCTTTAAAGACGAGCAAAAGCTAAGAGAATTCAGCACCACCAAACCAGCTCTACAACAAATGCTAAAGGAATTTCTCTAAGTGGGAAACACAAGAGAAGAAAAGGACCTACAAAAACAAACCCAAAACAATTAAGAAAATGGTCATGGGAACATACATATCGATAATTACCTTAAACATGAATGGATTAAATGCTCCAACCAAAAGACACAGACTTGCTGAATGGATACAAAAACAAGACCCATATATATGTTGTCTACAAGAAACCCACTTCAGACCTAGGGACACATACAGACTGAAGTGAGGGGACGGAAAAAGATATTCCATGCAAATAGAAATCAAAAGAAAGCTGGAGTAGCAATACTCATATCAGATAAAATAGACTTTAAAATAAAGAATGTTACAACAGACAAGGAAGGACACTACATAACGATCAAGGGATCAAGCCAAGAAGAAGATAAAACAGTTATAAATATAAATGCACTCAACATAGGAGCACCTCAATACATAAGGCAACCGCTAACATCTATAAAAGAGAAAATCGACAGTAACAAAATAATAGTGGGGGACTTTAACACCTCACTTACACCAATGGACAGATCATCCAAAATGAAAATAAATAAGGAAACACAAGCTTTAAATGACACAAAAGACCAAATAGATTTAACTGATATTTATAGGACATTCCATCCAAAAACAACAGATTACACTTTCTTCTCAAGTGCAAACGGAACATTCTCCAGGATAGAACACATCTTGGGTCACAAATCAAGCCTCAGTAAATTTAAGAAAATAGAAATCATATCAAGCATCTTTTCTGACCACAACACTATGAGATTAGAAATGAATTACAGAGAAAAAAACGTAAAAAACACAAACACATGAAGGCTAAGCAATACGTTACTAAATAACCAAGAGATCACTGAAGAAATCAAAGAGGAAATCAAAAAATACCTAGAGACAAATGACAATGAAAACATGACGATCCAAAACCTATGGGATGCAGCAAAAGCAGTTCTACGAGGGAAGTTTATAGCTATACAAGCCTACATCAAGAAATAAGAAAAATCTCAAATGAACAATCGAAACTTACACCTAAAGGAACTAGAGAAAGAAGAACAAACAAAACCCAAAGTTAGCAGAAGAAAAGAAATCATAAAGCTCAGAGCAGAAATAAATGAAATAGAAATAAAGAAAACAATAGCAAAGATCAATAAAACTAAAAGCTGGTTCTTTGAGAAGATAAACAAAATTGATAAACCATTGGCCAGACTCATCAAGAAAAAGAGGGAGAGGACTCAAATCGATAAAATTAGAAATGAAAAAGGAGAAGTTACAACAGACACCACAGAAATACAAAGCATCCTAAGAGACTACTACAAGCAACTCTATGCCAACAAAATGGACAACCTGGAAGAAATGGACAAATTCTCAGAAAGGTATAACCTTCCAAGACTGAACCAGGAAGAAATAGAATATATGAACAGACCAATCACAAGTAACGAAATTGAAACTGTGATTAAAAATCTTCCAACAGGGGCTTCCCTGGTGGCGCAGTGGTTGAGAGTCCGCCTGCTGATGCAAGGCACACGGGTTCGTGCCCCGGTCTGGGAAGATCCCACATGCCGCGGAGCGGCTGGACCCGTGAGCCATGGCCGCTGAGCCTATGCGTCCGGAGCCTGTGCTCCGCAACGGGAGAGGCCACAACAGTGAGAGGCCCGCGTACCGCAAAAAAAAAAAAAAAAAAAAAAAAAAAAAAAAAAAAATCTTCCAACAAACAGAAGTCCAGGACCAGATGGCTTCACAGGTAAATTCTATCAAACATTTAGAGAAGAGCTAACACCCATCCTTCTCAAATGCTTCCAAAAAATTGCAGAGGAAGGAACTCATTCTATGAGGCCACCATCACCCTGAAACCAAAATCAGACAAAGATACTAAAAAATAAAATTACAGACCAATATCACTGATGAATATAGATGCAAAAATCCTCAACAAAATACTAGCAAACAGAATCCAACAACACATTAAAATAATCATACACCATGATCAAGTGGGATTTATCCCAGGGATGCAAGGATTCTTTAATATATGCAAATCAATCGATGTGATAGACCATATTAACAAATTGAAGAATAAAAACCATATGATCTCAAAAGATGCAGAAAAAGCTTTTGACAAAATTCAACACCCACTTATGATAAAAACTCTCCAGAAAGTGGGCATAGCGGGAACCTACCTCAATATAATAAAGGCCATATACGACAAACCCACAGCAAACATCATTATGAATGGTGAAAAACTGAAAGCATTCCCTCTAAGATCAGGAACAAGAAAAGGATGTCCACTCTCACCACTATTATTCAACATAGTTTTGGAAGTCCTAGCCACAGCAATCAGAGAAGAAAAAGAAATAAAAGGAATCCCAATTGGAAAAGAAGAAGTAAAACTGTCACTGTTTGCAGATGACATGATACTATACATAGAGAATTCTAAAGATGCCACCGGAAAACTACTAGAGCTAATCAATGAATTTGGTAAAGTAGCAGGATACAAAATTAATGCACGGCAATCTCTTGCATTCCTATACACTAATGATGAAAAATCTGAAAGAGAAATTAAGGAAACACTCCCATTTACCACTGCAACAAAAAGAATAAAATATCTAGCAATAACCTACCTAGGGAGACAGAAGACCTGTATGCAGAAAATTATAAGACGCTGATGAAGAAATTAAAGATGATACCAACAGATGGAGAGATAAACCATGTTCTTGAATTAGAAGAATCAATATTGTGAAAATGACTATAGTACCCAAAGCAATCTACAGATTCAGTGCAATCCCTATCAAATTAACAATGGCATTTTTTACGGAGCTAGAACAAAAAATCTTAAAATTTGTATGGAGACACAAAAGACCCCGAATAGCCAAAGCAGTCTTGAAAAGTAAAAACGGAGCTGGAGGAATCAGACTCCCTGACTTCAGACTATACTAAAAAGCTACAGTAATCAAGACAATATGGTACTGGCACAAAAACAGAAACATAGATCAGTGGAACAATATAGAAAGCCCAGAGGTAAACCCACGCACCTATGGTCAACTAATCTATGACAAAGGAGGCAAGGATATACAATGGAGAAAAGACAGCCCTTCAATAAGTGGTGCTGGGAAAACTGGACAGCTACATGTAAAAGAATGAAATTAGAACACTCCCTAACACCATACACAAAAATAAACTCAAAATGGATTCAAGACCTAAACGTAAGACTGGACACTATAAAACTCTTAGAGGAAAACATAGGAAGAACACTCTGACATAAATCACAGCAAGATCTTTTTTGATCCACCTCCTAGAGTAATGGAAATAAAACTAGAAATAAACAAATGGGGCCTAATGAAACTTCAAAGCTTTTGCACAGCAAAGAAAACCATAAACAAGATCAAAAGACAACCCTCAGAATGGGAGAAAATATTTGCAAACGAATCAACGGACAAAGGATTAATCTCCAAAATATATAAACAGCTCATGCAGCCCAATATTAAAGAAACAAACAACGCAATCCAAAAATGGGCAGAAGACCTAAATAGACATTTCTCCAAAGAAGACATACAGATGGCCAAGAAGCACATGAAAAGCTGCTCAACATCACTAAGTATTAGAGAAATGCAAACCAAAACTACAATGAGGTATCACCTAATACCAGTTAGAATGGGCATCATCAGAAAATCTACAAACAACAAATGATGTAGAGGGTGTGAATAAAAGGGAACCCTCTTGCACTGTTGTTGGCAATGTAAATTGACACAGCCACTATGGAGAACAGTATGGAGGTTCCTTAAAAAACTAAAAATAGAATTAACATATGATCCAGCAATCCCACTACTGGGCATATACCCAGAGAAAAGCATAATTCAAAAAGACACATGCAGGGCTTCCCTGGTGGCGCAGTGGTTGAGAGTCTGCCTGCTGATGCAGGGGACACGGGTTCGTGCCCTGGTCTAGGAAGATCCCACATGCCACAGAGCAGCTAGGCCCATGAGCCATGGCCACTGAGCCTGCACATCCGGAGCCTGTGCTCCGCAACGGGACAGGCCACAACGGTAAGAGGCCTGCGTAACACACACACCCCAAAAAAAAGGACACATGCACACCAATGTTCATTGCAGCACTATTTACAATAGCCAGGTCATGGAAGCAACCTAAATGCCCATCAACAGACGAATGGATAAAGAAGTTCTGGTACATATATACAATGGAATATTACTCAGCCATAAAAAGGAACGAAATTGAATCATTCGTTGAGACATGGATGGATCTAGAGACTGTCTACAGAGTGAAGTAAGTCAGAAAGAGAAAAACAAATATCGTATATTAACGCATGTATGTGGAACCTATAAAAATGGTACAGATGAGCCAGTTTGCAGGGCAGAAGTTGAGACACAGATGTAGAGGACAAATGTATGGATACCAAGGGGGGAAAGCCACGGGGGTGCAGGGATGGTGGTGTGCTGAATTGGGCGATTGGGATTGACAATGTATACACTGATGTGTATAAAACTGATGACTAATAAGAACCTGCTGTATAAAAAAAATAAAATTAAAAAAATTTAAAAAACACAATAAATACATGTTGAATTTTAAAATATTGTTTCTAGTGTCTTACACTGAAATTGCAGCAATGCTTAATTTTTATGTCATATTGACTTTCAATAGGCTGCAACTCCTGACAAAAAGATTCTCACTTCAGAATATAACATAATTTCCTTTAAATACGAAACTTGCCCCAAATTTGGAAACAGTCCTGCCACAGACTAAAAATAAATACAGTCTTCATTTATAGAGTATCTATTAACCTTACAACATCTGTATAAGGATTCCCCATTTTACTAGCAAAGCAACTAAATCCCTAGAAGTAAATAATTTGCCCAAGGCAACAAGCAAATAAGAAAATTCAGCTCAATCTAGTCATTTCAATTCTTTAGTTTAAAACTATTTCAAATCTGTCCTTATTGCAGAATGAATTAAGCCCTCACAGACTTCTTTCTCTCAGTTTCCAACCACACCTACTTCTTAATTCACCAAGTATTTTCTGAGCTCATACTATGTCAAACATTTTTCTAGGAGGTAAGGATGATAATGTAAACAAAACAAATGAAAATCTTTGTCTTCATGAATTGACATTCTACTGTAGGAAGACAGGTAATAAACAAATGTACAAAGAAATAAATAAATAGGAATGTGGGGGAGGTGTTATCTCCTTTTTAATAATAGTCATCACTTATTAATAAAATGTCTTGAGGTGAAAGACTGAGCTGTGTGGATATATGAAAAGACATTCCAAGCAGAGATAAATGTGAATGCTAAGGCCCTGAGGAAGGAATGTGCCTAATTTGCTTGCAAAATCACAAAAAGGCTACTATGACTGGAAAAGAGAGGTAAAGGGGGTCAGATGACAAGACCCCTCTTAAGGACTCCAAGTTTTATTCTAAGTGTGAGGGGAAGGTATTGAAGGCTTCTGAGCAAAGAATTACAAGATCTAATTTCAAAGGGATCACTTGCCTTCTATATTAAGAATAGAAACAGGGGCTTCCCTGGTGGCGCGGTGGTTGGGAGCCCACCTGCCAATGCAGGGGACACGGGTTCGAGCCCTGGTCCGGGAAGATCCCACATGCCGCGGAGCAGCTGAGCCCGTGTGCCACAACTGCTGAGCCTGTGCTCTAGAGCCCGCGAGCCACAACTACCGAAGCCCACGCGCCTGGAGCCCGTGCTCCGCAACAAGAGAAGCCACTGCAATGGGAGGCCCACGCACCACAACGAAGAGTAGCCCCCATTCGATGCAACTGGAGAAAGCCCATGCACAGCAACGAAGACCCAAAGCAGCCAAAAATAATAAAATAAATAAAAAAAAAAAAAAAAAAAAAGAATAGAAACAAGATGAGTCTAATGCCATTATGATCATACTACAATAATCCAGATGATGTTGGTTGGCTTGGTTCAAGGTAAGAGTGGTGTAAGTGGCAAGAAGCGTTGGATTCAGGAGTTGAAAGCATAAACACAGAATTCCTAAAGCCATGCATATTGATGAAGTCACTACAGCAGTCATGAGAGCACTCATTAGACAACTTTTTCAATTGTAAAATGTGAGCAGACAACGACTGCGTCTGGAATCTTTTAGTAAGAAAAGCTTGGTATAACACTGAATGGGGAGCCAGAGGCCTGAAATGGCATCTCAATTGATCTCGTTTAAATCTCTAACTCTTGAGCCTGCTTCTATACCCATAAAATGAAATAATAAAAACTGCCCTACTTGGTAAAATAATTCAATTCTACAAGTAGCTAATCTTTATTTTGTGCTTAGCACATACCAGGCACTGTGTTAAGACCTTTACTTGTATTATCTAATTTAATCATCATAGCCCAATAAGCGAGGTGTCATTATTTTTATTGAATCCATTTAAATAAAGAAACTGAGATCTGGGGCTTCCCTGGTGGCGCAGTGGTTAAGAATCTGCCTTCCAGTGCAGGGGACACGGGTTCGATCCCTGGTCCGGGAAGATCCCACATCCGCAATTAAGCCTGTGTGCCACAACTACTGAGCTTGTGCTCTAGAGCCTGTGAGCCACAACTATTGAGCCCACGTGCCACAACTACAGAAGCCCGCACGCCTAGAGTCCATGCTCTGCAACAAGAGAAGCCACCGCAATGAGAAGCCCATGCACCGCAACGAAGAGTAGCCCCCACTCGCCACAACTACAGAAAGCCTGTGCACAGCCACAAAGACCCAACGCAGCCATAAATAAATAAATAAATAAAAAGAAACTGAGGTTTAAAGAGGTTAAATAACTTATCCAATATCATCTAACCAGTAAGTGACAGTGCTAGACCTAGTGACTCCAAAAGTCCATACGCTTAACCACTAAGCAAACTGTTACCTTTAATTACTGACCAACTACTATGTGCAAGGCACTGTACTAGGCACAACAGTAAATAAGACAAAAAAGTCCTCAGTATCATGAGGCTTCTAGTTTCACAGAAGGGACACATGAAAAATTTTTTAAAATTCCTTTATTATAGTTAAAATATTTATTTTACCATTAAACAAACATATCGATAAGCCTCCTTTAAAGTTTCTGTAGACCAGCTAGAATAAAGATTTGTCTCCTGAACAACCAACAGATAAAAGAAAAAATTAAAGGGGAAATAAAAACATTTCTTGAGACAAATAAAAATGGAAAAACAACATATCAGAACTTGTGGGATATAGCAAAAGCAGTTCTAAGAGGGAATTTCATAGCAATAAATGTTTACATTAAGAAGCAAGGAAGATCCCAAATAAACAACCTAACTCTACCATGAGGAACTAGAAAAAGAACTGATCCCAAAATCAGCAGAAGAAAGGAAATAATCAAAATTAGAGCAGAAATAAATGAATTAGAGATCAGACTCACAGTTATAGAGAACAAACTAGTGATTACCAGTGGGGAGAGGGAAGGGAAGAGGAGCAATAGAGGGGTAGGGGATAGAGAGGTACAAACTATTATGTATATAATAAGCTACAAGGACATACTGTACAACACGGGGAATATAACCAATATTTTTAATAACTATAAATGAGGTATAACCTTTAAAAATTATGAATCACTATATCGCACACCTGAAACTTATATGACATAGAATACTATTCAGCCATAAAAAAATGAGAAAATCCTACCATTTGCAATGACATAGATGGACCTGAAGGCATTATGCTAAGTAAAATAAGTGAGACAGAGAATGACAAATACTGTACGATCACTTATATGAGGAATCTTAAAAAAAAAAAAAACCCTCATAGGAAGAGAAATCAGACTTGTGGTTACCAGAGGAGGGGAGGGGAAAATTGGAGGAATGTGTACAAAAGGTACCAGCTTCCAGTTATAAGATAAGTAAGTACTAGGAATGTAATAAACACTGCTGAATGATATATAAGAAAGTTGTTAAGAGAGTAAATCCTAAAAGTTCTCATCCCAAGAATATTTATCCCTTTTTTTCTTTTTTTCTTTCTTTTCATTTTATCTATACGAGAAGATGTTAGCTGAACCTACTGTGGTAATCATTTCACAATATATGTAAATCAAACCATCATGCTATACACCTTAAATTTATACAGTCACATATATCAATTATTTTTCAATAAAACTGGAAAAAAATAAAAGTAGTAACTTGGGGGCTTCCCTGGTGGTGCAGTGGTTGAGAGTCCGCCTGCTGATGCAGGGGACACGGGTCCATGCCCCGGTCCGGGAAGATCCCACATGCCGCGAAGTGGCTGGGCTCGTGAGCCATGGCTACTAAGCCTGCACGTGTGCTCCGCAAAGGGAGAGAGGCCACAACAGTGAGAGGCCCGCGTACCGCAAAAAAAAAAAAAAAAAAAAAAAAAAAAGTAGTAACTTGAAATTAAAAAAAAAAAAGATTCCTGGGCATGGAGATTCTAAGTATTTCCTAGTCAATATTTAACACTTGCTATAGGGAAATTTACTCTTCTGATCTAACAGTTTGGACTTATTCCTTCTTTAGTACACGTTAAAAATCTACATCTTTACTCCTCAGTGAGATAATCTGTAAGTACACTGCGAACCAAATACCTGATGCAATCAAAAGCAAGTTGGTAAGAATATTCTTAATGAGTATTTTTAAATTGGTAAAGAAAAACTTTAATTAACAATATACTGGATTGACAAGAGGTTTGGGATGGCACGAAAACCAAAAAGGAGCCACAAGAAAAAGAAATTATAGATATCTATGCTGGTATTGGCACACACTGATTTTACATCATTGCTAATCTAAATTCAACAACAAAATGTTTTCCATGCTTCCAAGTTTTCTTTCACCCCAGGCCATTCTTTCCTACTACTATCAAATATCCATTCCACCCCAACTTCTTCCTTCTCCCAAGAACTGACTTTTCCTGCTTCATATACTACGTATCTTCCCAACCAGTCCCCTGCTTATATTCCCTGAAAATACATTTTTCACATTCCCTTTATACATGTCATACAATTTACCTACACTAGCCATTCCCTAACCCAACTCCTAGCCATTCCTTCAGACTCAGTTCCAATGTCACCTACTTATAAAGCATTCCCCAAACTGATGCCTCTATACCCCAACTCAAGTTGGTTACTCCTTTGTCTAAGATCCTATTTTCAAACAATATTGTTATTACTATTATTATTTGCTTACACGCTTTTCTCTAAGAGAAACTCCTAGAAAGGCAGTATGATGGTTTTTAAAAAACCACACATGCCCCAATTCAACTTTTTATCACCAGATCATGGCACATGAAAGGTATTCAATATTTATCTTGATAATGCACAGATCCAGACTAATTTCAAACTTAGGAAAGGGAAAGCGAGAGGAAAGACAGAACTATGTAAAACAGCAAATTGCAGGCTTCCCTGGTGGTGCAGTGGTTAAGAATCCGCCTGCTAATGCAGGGGACACAGGTTCCAGCCCTGGTCCGGGAAGATCCCACGTGCCATATGCCACAACCACTGAGGCTGCGTTCTAGAGCCTGCGAGCCACAACTACTGAGCCCACGTGCCACAACTACTGGAGCCCATTCACCTAGAGCCCATGCTCCTCAATAAGAGAAGCCACTGCAATGAGAAACCCTTGCACCGCAATGAAGAGTGGTCCCCACTTGCCGCAATTAGTGAAAGCCCATGTGCAGCAATGAAGACTCAACGCAGCCAAAAATAAATAAATTTATACAAAAAATAAAATAGCAAATTGCAAAAAAGACTTCCTTTTAACTAGGATCTTGTGAGACTAACTATATAATCCAAACTCTTTCCTACATTATGGGCCTCTACTCCTTGATACTCCTTCCTACTTTCACAGGGTGACTACTGTCATAAATTCTACTAATGACTCAGGATTGCCTTCTTCAATTTAAATATAATCTTGTTTTTCTAAGCTATACAAAATCATACCATTTCTTTCTTTCCTTCCTTATTTATCAAGAATGATGACCTATTTCCCTGTATGCATACTAACAAATATCCCAAGTATCTATTTAAGAACAGACTGATTTATGATTCTTTCCTTCAATATCTAGCAGTGTTTTTACTGTTAAGGCTGGGAATCTGTATTTCTAGGTTAAGAAATTAATTAGTACTCAGCAACAAGATACCTATGGCTAGAACAGTTCCTAATACATAGGAGATATTCAGTAAATATGGGAGAAAAAAAGAGGAAAGAGAAAACTGAGGGGGAAAGGAGGAAGTCTGGTACATCCTGTAGTATTTGCTAATTTATTTGTCACGCCAAATAGACCGTTAACTTCTAATCGGCAGAAACTGTGCCATTTTCACCAACATATATCCCCAGTGCCTAGCACAGTATCTAGAACATAACAAGCTCTCAGTATCTATTTGATAAGTGAGTAAATCAGGGGTCAGCAAACTTCTTATAAAGGGACAAAGTTATATTTCAGTAAATATTTTATGCTTTGGTAAACAGTAGATATTTTATGCTTTGTAGTCCACATACTCTCCATAGCAACTTCTCAAAACTCAACTCTGCCATGGTAGCAAGAAAGCAGCTATAGATAATAAGGATGGCATGGTTGTGTTCCAATAAAACTCTGTTTATAAAAACATGAGGTATTTTACCACAATTAAAAAAAACAAAAACAAGGTGATAGGCCACTGTTTGTCGAGTCTGGGATGAATGAGTGAAGTCAGACTCACAGATGTAAGGATTTGCTGAACAAATGGAGGGAAAGAAGAAAGAGAGGGAGAGAAGAGGAAAGGAAATAGGGAAGGAAGGAAAGATGCATGGTATCTCCACCTAAGGAATATAATAGGAAAAATAAAAAGAGCTGTACTTGGGAAAGAAAAGTTATGAAACATGCATTTTCCTCCAAATAACTAAAACACATAGTATACTTTTTCAAGTCGAAAGATGTGATCTCTTTCTAAGCGTTCTTCTGCTTGTTTCAAGCCTAGCCTCTGCTCAGGTGTCAATGTAGATTCATCTATCACAGTGGCATTTTCTAAATAGTCCATCTCTGAAGAATTTTCTTTATTAGATTCATCGTTCTTCATTTTACCTAGAAAAGGAAGCAATCACTTAGTTACCATCATCAGAATTGGTAAATTAAAATATTTTAATGAAAAACAGACATTCAATTTATACACATATAGAAAAAATATTCTTCCTTTATGCTTTCCTTCATTGTGCACGTTGGTATACCTATGTAAGATAAAAGTAAAAGATATACATGATATCAAAATTCACAAAGAAAAATCTACTTCATGGGTCAAATGCCTATCTTCTTCCAACGAATCTATATCAAAAAAGACAAATATGACTGAGACTCACTATACAAGGGTAACATAACATAACCATTTTGTCAAATCTCTGAAGTAAATATGATATAAAGCTACTTTAAGTCCCAAAGATGACTCAATGAACTGAAGTCACTTCAGTGACTTTATCAATATACAAAAGAAGCTAAAAGAACATATATACTCCAGACCACAGACTCACATGAGGCTCCTTCTTTGCTTTCACTGAACTCATGGATATCTCTATCACACCAATATTTTTTCTTTGCTTCTCTGCCTCCTAACTAGATTGTGATCTCTTTAAGGCACAGACTATGTGCTTTCTTTTCAATCTTTGCATTTCCAGCACCCCTACCAATATATACTTAGAATAATAGTAGGTTCCACCACCAGTGTGATTTTTTTTAATACAAATTGAATCATGTTACTCTCTTGCTTAAAATACTTAACAGGCTCTCATGGAGTTCAGAATAAAGTTTAAACTCTTTAACATATAACACACAGTGCTTGCCCTCTTGAAGGCAGTCAACAGTTTAAATACAATAATCTCAAGTTGTAGTAAGTGCTATAAAGGAAAAAAACAAGTAACTGAGAGGGAAACAAACTTTAGATATGGGGGTCAGGGAAGGCTTTTCTGAGACTTTAAGCCAAGACCTCAAAAAAAGAGAGCTAAGTTGTCTATATCTCTAATCTTATATCCTGCCCTAACACTTTTCACTTCATTCATACCAAATGTGCTAGAATGGATCAGTGTTACTCCAAGTATCAATGCCTGTACATGTTCTGTTCCCTCCACCATCAAGGCCCTTCCTACTTCAACTAGTTATGTTTACCTGTCCTGCAGAATTCAGTTTAAGCATCAACTGTTTCAGAAGACAGTCTGGGACTTCCCTGGTGGTGCAGTAGTTAAGAATCCGCCTGCCAAGGCAGGGGACAAGGGTTCGATCTCTGGTTTGGGAAGATCCCACATGCCGCAGAGCAACTAAGCCCATGTGCCACAACTACTGAGCCTGCACTCTAGAGCCCACAAGCCACAACTACTGAGCCCACGTGCCACAATTACTGAAGCCCGTGTGCCTAGAGCCCATGCTCCGCAACAAGGGAAGCCACTGCAATGAGAAGCCCACACACCACAACAAAGAGTAGCCCCCGCTTTCTGCAACTAGAAAAAGCCTGCACGTAGCAACGAAGACCCAACACAGCCAAAAATAAAATAATTTTAAAAAAAGAAGACAGTCTGATATTCTTTATATTCTCATAGCACCCGCTATTATCTCACATTTTCACAGCAATGTAATTTGTATTTATTTATCTACCTCTTACAATTAGATAATGAATTCCTTGATGCTAATGACCAGATCTTATTCAACTTTGTACCTTCAGATTTTAATACAATGCCTAGACCAGAGATGACACTTAATAATAGTGTGTTGAATAAAGAAATTGATCTGGACGTATCTAAAAGCACTTCTAAAAGTAAATGCTCATAGATAATAAATAAACCTCTCCTCTCTGCCCTCAAAAGCCACTCTACATGCCATCTACAAGAACCCTGAAATTCACTTCTCTCTTGATAGCACTAATTTTTCTAAATAAAAATAGTGCGCCTCTCTCTGGAGGTGATGTGTCTCCTACCACAAGAGGAGCACAACAGGAATATTATTCAGCAATGAAAAAGAATGATGTACTGCTATATGCTACAACATGGATGAATCTTAAAACATACTAAATGAAAAAAGCCAGACACAAAAGGCCACATGTTGTATGATTTCACTCATATAAAATAGGCAAGTCTATAGAGACAGAAACTAAATTAGTGGTTGGCAGTGCCTAGGAGGAGAGGGTAATAAGTAGTGACTGCTAATGGGTATGGAGTTTATTTTGGGGGTGGTGAAAGTATTCATGATTTAGACAGTGGTAATGTCTATACAACTTTGTAAATACACTAAAAAACACTAAATTGTATATTTTTAAATGGCAAATTTTATGGCATGTGAATTATATCTCAATAAAACTAATATAAAAAGGTAAATAAAAAATTTAAATATGACAGATGATAGTAAGAACTATGGAGAAAAATTAAAAAGGTAAAAAGAATAAGGAGTGCCAGAGGTGGAGGTGAGGTTTGTAAATTTTAGATAAGTGACCCAGCAAAAGGCTCGCTGAGAAGGTGAAGGAGGTAAGAGAGCTAGCCATATGGACATCTGGGGGAAGAGTGTTCCAGGCAAAGGAAAAAGCAAATGCAAGAGCCATCAGGTGGACATTTGCCTTCACATTTGAGGAACTGCAAGGATATCATGCAGTTGGAACAGAGAGAAATGATGAGAAGTAGATAAATGAGGGCAGAGAAGTGGGGGGAGGGGGAGTGCCGAAGATCACAAAGGTCACAGCAAGGACACTAGCTTTTACTCTGATATATGGGAAACCATTGAAACATGATGAACAGCAGTAACATGATCTGAATAATTTTAACAGGATCATTCTGGCTGCTATGTTGAAGACACAAGGAAGGACGGTATAAGTGAAAGTAAGAAGATGAGTTAGGTTCTGCTGCTCAAAAGCATGATCCTGACCAGCAGCATCAGCTTCATTCAGGAGCTTGTTAGAAATCCAGTATCTCAGACTCTAGATTTTCTAAATCAAAAATCTCGGAGAATGGAGCCCAAGAATCTGAATTTTAATACAATTCCCAATTGATTCACTTTAATTGCACATTAAAGTTTGAGAAGCCCAGATCTAGTATATTCTCCCTTCAAATATTCACCAGGCTCACTCTCTCACCTCTTACCTTCAAGTGTTTGCTCTAATGTCACCTTCTCAGTGACAATTTAAATTTGAAACACCACCACCAGACACAGCAGCATCATTCCTTATGACCTTTCCTGTTTTATTTTTCTTATAAGATTTATCACTATCTAACTTATTATATACTTTTGTTGTTTACTATGTTTGTTGTCTGTCTCCTCCCACTAGAATATTAACTCTGTAAGTAAGTATAGTTATCTGTTTAGTTCATTGTTATATTCCTAGCAACTAGATCAGTACCTGCACATAGCCGAGATCACCCAAAATATTTACTGAATGTACAAACGGCAAAAGGAAAAATGGTGGAAGTGCTAGGTGGGAGCTAAAGTTGGACCTAATGGAGATTAATCCATTAATCTTTTGGCCACACTACACGGTTTGTGGGATTTTAGTTCCCGACCAGGGATTGAACCTGGGCCCTCAGCAGTGAGAGCCTGAGTCCTAACCACCCGGGCCACCAGGGAATTCCCATATAAATCATTTTTGGGTTTTTTCGGTTTTTCTTTTTGTGGGCCACACCATGTGACATGTGGGATCTTAGTTCCCCAACCAGGGATCGAACCTGAGCCCCCATGTTGAAAGCGCCAGAGTCTTAACCACTGGACCGCCAGGGAAGTCCTAAAACATACTTACCTATTTGGTAACAAGTGTTTTTTTGTTTGTTTTATTTTGGCCACACAGCTTGCAGGATCTTAGTTCCTCAACCAGGGAACGAACCCATGCCCCTGAAGTGAAAGCATGGAGTCCTAACCACTGGACTGCCATGAAGTCCCTCATTCTTATTAGCTTGTTAAAACAAGTTTCCTGAAAGGACCTCTATTTGGTCTACTAGCTTCCTTAAGCTATTTCAACTTGTTCTCCATGTTAACAAATAACAAAACTGCATTTAATTGGAGAAATAATAACAATAAAGGATATTAATTGCCATTGCCTGCCTACTGTGTCAGGGACTACATGAAACACTATTGAATTATTTCACTTAATCTTTATAACAAAGGCAGCACCATCTCCACATTTTAAAAAATGAGGAAACTTAGACATGTTTTAAAGGATAAGCAGCTTATCCAAGATTACAAAGTTATTAGGTGGGGAAGATAAGATTCAAAACCTATGAAATTTTACTCCAGAGCTCACAGTCTTAACCACCTCACTCTGTCACCTTATTTTGTCACCTTTTTAAGAAAATAATCTTTAAATCATATTTTTCACTAATTCAAGTGACCAGACCCCTGTAGCTGATCTTATGCACCAGTATTTCCCAACTTCAATCAATCACATACCGTCATGTTTAGATCTGCCATATCTAAACACTAGCAGTACTATTATTTATTTGATATTGTCTTTAAATTGACTTACTTTTTTGGGCCTTGTCCTAACATACCTATGAAATTAACATTTTTTCTTACATACAAAGGTACCTCTATTAAATTAAAAAAAGGGTTTGTCAATAAACCATCATCTGTGTACCACCAGAAATAAAAAGAAGCTATTTCTGAACTCTTTGTCAGTATTTCTCAAAGTGTGGTAAATAATGATTTAGAAATAGCTTTTTCTGTTTATACATCAAGAAAAGGTTTTATTCTTTTAGCCATAGAAACATCAGGAAAAAAGACTGCCAAGGAAAATTCATTAATTTAAACAGACATGGATAATATTTATAAACAAGTAACGCTAAGATCAAGATCTCATAAGAAAATGAATTTTACAGTGATAATTCTCAAGTAAATTGCAACAGTGTCCTATTGAATCTGTTTCCAGTTTTGCTCCTGTCAAAGAATTTGTTGAAAAGATAAACATATATATTTGTATATATATATATGAACACAGTGCTACCTTGGTTAAAACTCTTCAGTGGCTTCTCAAAACACTCATAATAAAGTCCAAACTGTTTATCATATCCTAAAAGGTCCTTTACTTTCCAATTCTTGTGTGCCTTTTCAGCTATATCTTTTGCCACATTCCCCCGCAAGTCCCTGTTGCAGTCATACTAAATCTCAGTCACACTTGCAGTCTCACATTTATATCATGCATTTTCTCAATCCAAAGTCTAAATACCTCAATTAAATCATGTACTTTCTCGATTCTAAGTTTTTGGCACTGAACTAAATTACCATCTTACTTATCTGTATCGCCCTCACCTAATTAGAAGCTTCCTTGAGGTCTGGGGCTGTGTTTTTTTGGTTTTCCACTGTAAACACATGCGTGACATATAATGGGAACTCAATATATACATGTTTGGTGAATGAATGAGCAATGTATTACCAGGACCACTTAAAAGAAGAGAGAGAGAGAGAGACAGAAAGTGTGTGTGTGTGTGTGTGTGTGTGTGTGTACACATCAACTATAGGAGCCACTAAATTTGTATTTGCACAGGCTTTGTACCTCCCATAATAAATGTTTTCAACCTAAGACCCATATTACTAATGTCCTTTTTGTAGTTAAAGTAGTTAAAATCAAACTAAGGATAATCTAAAGAACATTAATATTAAAAAATCTCTCCAAAAATGTGACTTGTGGAATAATCTAATTTGTACTTACTCAAATCATCCGATATGTCTTCAGTTCCTGAAGCACTATCATCAGAATCACCAGTATTATCTGTACATGTTTGTTGCTTCTGAGATTGTTGTGAGTTTTCCAGAGCAGATTTTTCTCCCTCTGCAACATCAATATTCATTTTGTCCAGAGAAGTAAAGGAGCTTGGAATTTTTTTTCCAATCTGTTGTAATTCTGTCTGTCTCATGTTTTCTTTCAACAGTAAACTGGGTACCTTCTCAGCTTCTGCTGGTAAGCTGGGCACCTTTTCTGATCTCATCTGAGAACCAGGTGCTTTTTCTGCTCTCCTCTGTGAATTAAGTGTCTTTTCTGCTGCTGCTGCCTGTGAGCTGGGTGCCTTTTCTGTTTTCACTGGTGAATTAAGTGACTTTGGTGATTTTTCTGTTTTTGCCTGTAAACTGGGTGCCCTTTCTACTTTTGCCTGTGAAACAGGTAACTTTTCTGCTTTCACCGGTGAATTCGGTGATTTTTTTGCTTTGCAGTGACTTTGATCTCGAAGGACTAACCCCAAATCTTTAGGGCCTGGAACACTGGCAGCATTTACTTTACATGATTTAACTTCTGTTTTTTCTATACAAATATCATTTTGCTTATTTTTTTTACTACTATTCCTATTTGGAGAGTTGGTCCCAATTTCTTTTATGGATTTATCATTTCTAGCTTTCAAAGTTTGATTAGTTATAAATTTAACTGCTTTGCTTTCTTCAGAAAGAGCCCAAGCGTTCTTCTTTGGTTCATGATTTTCATTTTCAGAGGTCTTAGACTCTTCCATTATTTGAAAACCTGCTTCTTTCCAACTGTGATATTGTAAAGTGGCAGATCTCCAGTAGTCTGAATTGCTTCAAATCCAGTTTAGGCAAGCAAACTATTGGATTAAAAAAAAAAAAAATCTGTTATTTAAAATGCAAAACCCATTTCTAAAAAATTGGTTAGACATAAAAAAAACTTTTATAATTTATTCTCAAAACTGAATAGCGGGGCTTCCCTGGTGGCCCAGTGGTTAAGAATCTGCCTGACTATGCAGGGAACAAGGGTTAGAGCCCTGGTCCGGGAAGATCCCACATGTCGCAGAGCAACTAAGCCTATGCACCACAACTACCAGGCCTGCATTCTAGAGCCCACGCGCCATAACTACTGAAGCCCGCACACCTAGAGCCCGTGCTCTGCAACAAGAGAAGCCACCGCAATGAGAAGCCCACGCACTGCAACGAAGAGTAGCCCCCGCTCACCGCAACTAGAGGAAGCCGCGCAGCAACGAAGACCCAACGCAGCCAAAAATAAATAAAAATAAAGTAAAAAGCTGAAGAGTAAAAAATAAAAATTTTTAAACTCTGAAAACTATATGAGGAGTTAAAATCCACTTAGTAAATAACAGTGAAACGCCCATTAAGGAGGTTCTAATGTAATTCTAGCACTATGACATCAAAACAAGGGAACTTCAGAAGTAAAATGCTGTTTTACATTACTCAATAAGAATTCCAACTAAAAGGGAAATAAAACCTGCAATTGATGTACCACAACTAACATAAAAGGAAATGGAACAAAAATAACACAAGAATTCCAATCTATATGCAACACAGGGAATCAGCTTATAGAAGACTAAGTGGTAAAAATAACAGAAGAACTGCAATCTATATGCAACACAGGGAATCAGTTTATAGAAGACTATGTGGTAAGATCTTTCCCACATGACTTTCCTACTAAATACTACCTATTTATACCACTAACCTACTTCGAACTTGATGCTCTAAACATGGGGAACCAACATCAACAGACTTTCTCCAGCTCTGAAGTACAAAGCAGTTTAAATAAATTCTTCTGAGGTAAGAAAAATTTTAAAAACCAACAGGATCCCAGAGTTTAGAAGTTATAGTAATATTCTGTATGATGATACATGTCATTATACATTTGTCAAAACCCACAGAATAGATATCCCTAAGAGTGAACCCTAAGGTAAACTATGGACTTTGGATGATAATGACGTGTTAATGGTGCATCCACTGTAACAAATGTACCACTCTGGTGCAGGGATGTTGATAGTGAGAGAGGCTATTCCTGTGTGGGGGAAGGGAGTTACATAGGTACTCCGTACTTTCTGCCCAACTTTGCTGTGAAACTAAAACTGCTCTTAAAGAATAATAATGTTTAGAAAAAAGATAATAGAAAGAAAAAAAATCAGAATCCGTTTTGTTCTAAAACATAATAGGAACTATTACACTTTTACCACAGAGCACAAACTATAAACAAATGAAAATACTACATTTTGTTAAGTAATTTCTATACTAGAAATAGCTTGTATACTACATATTATGGAAATCAGGTTATTTCCAAAATACTAGCAGTAATAAACCAAGCTTACAATATTGATTACCTTTAAGGCAATAGTTCTCAAATTTTATCATTCATTAGAATCACCTGGAAGGTCCCATTCCCAGAGTTTCTGATTCAACAGGTCTAGGATTGGGGCCTGAGAATTTGCATTTCTCACAAGTTCCCAGGTGATTCTCATATGGCTAGACTGGGAAATACACTTGAAAAATCAATGCTCTAAGGAATGTTTCTGAAAGCAGAAGTGAAGGAAAACCAAACTCTTCTGTATAATCTTATACACACGATTATAAGCTCCAAGAGGTAAGAAACCATTTCTCATTTTGCTTACCATTATATCTTCAATGCCTATTACAGTGCCTAGTTCAAAGTAGACGCTCAATAAATTTGTTAAATGGATTAATAAAAACATAAATTATTTTTAATTATTCATACTTTAAAAACAAAATATAATAGATCCAAAAGGTATTTAATTGCTTCATACTTTATATTGTCTACAATGTAACTAGAAAATATCTCGCTTCCCAATCCATCCCCTAGCCTCCTACCACCCAGGGTGGCCTGGGTAAGTATGCCTCTTTCTATGGACTTTGTTCTTACCTTTCTCATAGTACTTAGCACTTAACACATTTCATGTGTTTACCTCCTATTTAGACTACAGGAATTTTTTTCCCAATGTGCTTCCTATAAAACAAATACACTTACACAGTTGAAAAAGTAAATGGCAAGGCAAAACAGCATTCTCCTACCAACTACCAATCTCCTCAGAAGCAACTACTGTCAACACTTTTAGCTGCTTCTTCTGAGATTTATCTCCATATTTCTAAATTACATGCTTAAGCTGGTACTACCTATTTTGTTTTAGATTTAGATATTATCTACTGACTACCTACAGACAGAATTGTACACACACTTATGTTCCCATCCCACCACCATCCTCCCAGGATGACTATAATATGATATGCCAATATTATTTATGGCTGAGCCAAATATGCCATTGCACAGTTTCCTACATATCTATCAAAATTCATTTTCTCCTTTTTCCTAGGCACATAGCTAAACTACATTTCCCAACCTTCTCTGCAGTTAGGTGTGTCCTTAAGATCAAGTTCTTACCTCCTCCATGCTCTCCCCTTCTCACTGGATAAAATTCTCAGTCATCCATCTTCAATCACATAGCCAACAATTAAATTTCAATCCAGACCAGTAGGTCTTAAACTTTTGTGCACAGGAATCAGCTAGTTCCTAAGTGCAGATTCTGATTCAGTAGATTTGGAGTGAGGACTAACATTCTGCATTTAGTCTAACAAGCCCAGGTAAAGTCCACACTGTTAGCCCTTGGCCATACTTTTGACTGGACAAAAATCATCAATGGAACTTGGGACTCCTGAATGACCACACACATTAAACTATTCAGCTGGATCTGGTGACTACTTACCTAGCAACTATTACATGAGACAGAAATAAAACTGTTTCTTAGGTCACTATACTATTAGATCTCTTTATCACAGGAGCCTAGGCTTTTGACTTCAGCAACATATATACTATAGTCACATTTCTCTTTTGGTATACTTTTCAGTTTTACCTGGAAGTGTCTCACTTCTCTTAAGTTTTTTATATATCTGTCAATAATTCATTGACAGAACTGTAAATCTTCTCTCAATGTCTTCAAATACATCAAGCAACCCATGTGTTTGTTTTTATTGTCATTTTTCTCTCCTTGGACATCCCATCTGCCACCTTCTGATCACTACTAGATTTCCACCACACTTGTCACCCTGAGACTTTCCTTTTGCTATCATCCTACCAATTCCCATCTACTCTGTCATGCTGATTGACTCTTCTATTTTCCTCTTCCATAAGTTACTCCCTCTTTTTTGGTGTAGCATATCCTCCAGTAGCTTTCTAAGAAAGAAAACAAGAAAGGCATTGAAGAAAATAATTATGCCCTACTTCTGACATTTCATTTCATGTAGAGAGACAACCATTATCATAACATTCCTGCTTTCTTTCCACTCCATTCATTCCTTTCCTAGGGAGATGGGGTAACATTTCATCATTGAGTTTAGAAAAATGATCTGGGCAAAAGTAAGCACCTTCCCCTCTCCTTCCTCTTTGCATCCAGCTGTTCTCAGGAAAGAAAATTCCATTCTCTCACTCATACTCTAACATTACAGTTGCAAGCCCCACACAGGGCCTGTCACTGTTCAGCTCTGCCTATGCCTGAGTGGTTAAATCTGTCTATTTCTGGCAGTGAGTATTAGCAAGCCACTTGAAAATATAAGTCCCATTCTCCAATATGAATCTTATCCATAATAAAGATAATATTCTGGTCTCCATATGCTTCCTTTATCTCTCCCAGTTTGTTCAGAATTCAGGAAGGGAAAGAGAGTGCTATTTATCGGGCTCCCTTAAGCCCCAACAGTAGGTAAGTTTTATAAGACTTTGCATGCCTGAAATGTCTTTATTCTTTCTTCATATTTTGTCTAATTAGGTTTGAAATTCTAAGTTAAAAATCATTCGCTCAAAATCTTACAGGTATTGTTTCAACAATTTCTAGTTTCTAGTGTTACTACTGAGAAAATTATGCCATTCTTATTCTCCATCTCTTTTACTGAACTGTTTTTTTTTCTTTATGGAAACTTTTAGGATATTCTCTTTGCCTCAGTGTTCTGTAATTTACAGGTGATAAGTCCTAGTATAGATATTTCTTTATTCATTTTGCTGTGCACTCAGCTGGCTCTTTTAATTTCTAACTCAAGTCCTTCACTTCTGGAAACTTTTTCCATATTATATCTTCCATAACTTCCTCCCTTTCATCTTCTCCGCTCTTTTTCTAGAGCTCCTATTAATTGAACTTTAGGCCTCTTACACTGATCCTCCAATTATCTTTTTTCTCCATTTCCCATCTCTTTTTTGTCCTTCCTGGGTAACTTACTCAAATTCTTCCAACCCTTCTATGTTTGGAGGGGGGACATGGAGAAAACCTTTCGTATTTTCACTTCTAAGAACTAATTCTCTGATTATTCCTTTTCATAGCACTCTGATCTTCATCTCTTATTTCTGAAAACACTAACAATTGTTCTGGAACTTTTTTCTGCTCCCTGTATTGTCTGGTTCCTGAGTTCCTCATGTGCCTTCCTTCTTCTCTACCATGCATACTAGCATACGCATAATAAGAGTCTCAGAAGGAAAAGATAGAAGGGGAAAGAAAAAATACTTAAAGACAGAATTCCCTAGTGGTCCAGTGGTTAGGACTCACCGTGCTTTCACTGCCGTGAGCCCAGGTTCAACTCCTGGTTGGGGAACTAAGATCCCACAAGCTGTGCGGCGTGGCCAAAAAAAAAAAAATTGAAGAAATAATAGCCAAAAACTTCCCAAACCTGATAAAGACACAACTACACACATCCAAGAAACTCTATGAACTCCAAGCTGAATAAACTCATAGGAATCCACACCAAGACACATAATTGTTAAATTGTTAAAGGCAGAAGAAATTTTGAAAGCAACAAGAGAGAAGCAACTTCTCATACATGAAGAATCCACAATAAAATTAACAGCTGATTTCCCATCAGAAATCATGGAGGCCAGAAGGCAATGGAATGACATATTTAAAATCCTGGATGAAAAACACTGTCAACCAAATATTCACTAACCATGCAGAAAAACTATCCTTTATTAATGACAAAGAAAGTATGACACTTCCAGATAGACAAAAGCTAAGAAATTTCATTAGCAGACTTGTAGACTAGCACTACAAGAGATGCTAAAGCGAGTTCTTAAGGCTGAAATGAAAAGAAATTCGGCAGTAACTCAAAGCCATAAGAAATAAAGGACACTGGTAAAGGTAACTTAGCACAGATAAACATAAAAGCCAATATTATTGTACTGCTGGTTTGTAACTCTTCTTTTTCTCCTACATGATTTAAAAGGCAAATACATAAGAAGACAATTATAAACCTATGTTAATGGGCACACACTGTATAAAGATGTAATCTGTGACAATAACAATGAGAAAGAACAGAGACATCTAGGATCAGAGCATGTGTATACTATTGAAACGAAACTGGTATTACTCAAACTAGGCTGTTATAAATTTAAGATATTAGTTGCGCTGTTATCTTCAAGGCAACCACTAAGAAAATAATGTTTAAAAATACAAAAAAGGAAAAAAAGGGAATTAAAATAGCACACTATAAAAAAGTGAACTGAATACATAAAAAGGCAGTAATAGAGAAATTGGGGAACAAAAAGCACGAGACATACAGAAAAGAAAAAACTAAAGAGCAGGAGTAAATCTTTCCTTATCAATAACTACTTTAAATGTATTGGATTGGCCAAAAAGTTCCTTTGGTTTTTAAGTAAAAATAAAAGACACATTTTTCATTTTCACCAAGAACTTTATAAGCAATGTACGCACCCTTTTGTTCCACTACCTTCTGCCATTTTTCAGGCAACTTCATAATTCCATCTTCCCAAAACTCTATCTTTTTGACCAAAGAACTGTTCCAGGTGCCTTTTACAGTCTTCTAGGGAATTGATATTTTTTTCAATAAGAGAATTTTGTAAAAACTGAAATAAATGGAAATTTGAAGGTGCAATGTCTGGTGAATACGGTGGATGAATCACAACTTCCCAGCCAAGCTGTAACAGTTTCTACCTGGTCATCAAAGAAACATGCACTCTTGCTGTAACCTGATGGAAGATTAGGCATTTTCTGTTGACTAATTCCGGATGCTTTTCATCAAGTGCTGCTTTCAGTTGGTCTAACTACGAGCAGTACTTGTTGGAATTAATCGTTTGGTTTTCTGGAAGGAGCTCATAATAGAGGACTCGCTTCCAATCCCACCATATACACAACATCATCTTCTTTGGTGTGGTTGGTGGTGATTTACTTCGCTTGCCTCACGATCTCTTCTGTTCCACATCATTGTACAGTATCCACTTTTCATCGCCCATCACAAATTGTTTTAAAAACAAAGTTTTCGTTACACTTAAGTAGAAAATCACATGCAGAAATATGGTCAAGAAGGTTTTTCTCACTTAACTTATGTGGAACCCAAACATCAAAGCGATTAACATAACCAAGCTGGTGCAAATGATTTTCAGTGCTTGATTTGGATATTTTGAGTATGTCAGCTATCTCCCGTGTGGTATAATGTTGATTGTTTTCAGTTCATGTCTCAATTTGATCACTATCAACTTCAAATGGTTTACCAGGCCATGGAGCATTGTCCAGTGAGAAATCTCCAGCACAAAACTTTGCAAACCATTTCTGACACATTCGATCAGTCACAGCACCTTCTCCATACACTCCACAAGTCATCTTTTTTTTGCATTTCAGTTGTGTTTTTACCTTTCTTGAAATAATAAAGTATTATATACCAAAAATGTTGCTTTTTTCTTCCACCTTCAACATTAAAATGGCTACACAAAAATTCACCAATTTTGATAAGTTTTTTTAAAGGCACACTAATATGACAGCTGTCACAATACAATCTAACAAAATTGTTTCAAATGAAGTTAAAGACAATGAAGAACCACTAGAGCCATCTTATGGAAAAAAACAAATGAATTTTTTGGCCAATTAAAAAATGAATTAGACTCTCCAAGTAAAGGCAGAGATTGGAAAACTGGATTAAAAAATATATGATCCATCTATCATATTACGTACAAGAGATTCACTTTAGATACAAAGAAGCAAAGAGGTTGAAAATACAGGCTGGAAAAAGATATCAAGAGAGAACTGAGCTGGCTATATAATTGTCAGAAAAAAAATATATTTTAAGTCAAAAACGGTTACAAGAGACAAAGAAGAGCATTATACACTGATAAAAAGTTTAGTCCAACAAGAATATATCACAATTATAAACATACATATACCTAATAACAGAGCCCCAAAAATAGGAAAGAAAAATTAACGAAATTGAAAAGAGAAATAGATAATTCTATAATAATAGCTGGATCCCTATCAAGTTACCCATGACATTTTTCACCGAACTAGAACAAATAATCCTAAAATTCATATGGAACCATAAAAGACCTAGAACTGCCAAAGCAATCCTGAAGAAAAAGAACAAAGCAGGAGGCATAACCATACCAGACTTCAGGCAATACTACAAAGCTACAGTAAACAAAACAGCATGGCATTGGCACAACAACAGACATATGGATCAATGGAACAGAATGGAGAACCCAGAAATAAACCCACACACCTATGGTCAATTAACTGTCAACAAAGGAGGCAAGAATATACAATGAGAAAAGGACAGTCTCTTCAGCAACTGGTGTTGGGAAAGTTGGACAGCCATGTTTAAATCAATGAAGTTAGAACACACCCTCTCACCATACACAAAAATAAACTCAAAATGGTGTAAAGACTTAAACATTAGACATCACACCATAAAACTCCTAAAAGAAAACATAGGTAAAAAATTGTCTGACATAAATTGTACCAATGTTTTCTTAGGTCAGTCTCCCATGGCAATAGAAATAAAAACAAAAATAAACAAATGGGACCTAATCAAATTTACAAGCTTTTGCACAGCAAAGGAAATCATAAACAAAAGACAAACTACAGAATGGGAGAAAATATTTGCAAACCATGAGACTGACAAGAGCTTAATTTCCAAAATATACAAACAACTCATACAACTCAACAACAAAAACAACCCAATCGAAAAATGGGCAGAATATCTAAAGAGACATTTCTCCCAAGAAGACATACAGATGGCCAAGAGGCACATGAAAACATGCTCAATATCACTAATTGTTAGATCAATGCAAATCAAAACTACAGTGAAGTACCACTTCACACCAGTCAAAATGGCCATCATCAAAAAGTCTACAAATAACATATGCTGAGGTGGGTGTGGAGAAAAGGGAACCCTCCTACACTGTTGGTGGGAATATAAGTTGGTGCAGCCACAATGGAGAACACTGTGGAGGTTCCTCAGAGAACTAAAAACAGAGCTACCATAAGATCCAGCAATCCCACTCCGGGGCATATATCTGGACAAAACTATAATTCAAAAAGATACATGAACCCTATGTTCATAGCAGCACTATTCACAATAGCCAAGACATGGAAACAACCTTAATGACCATCAACAGATGAATGGATAAAGAAGATGTGGTACATATATACAATGGAATATTACTCAGCCATAAAAAAGAACATAATGCCATTTGCAGCAATAGGGATGGATCCAGAGATTGTCATACTGAGTGAAGTAAGTCAGACACAGAAAGACATCTATCATATGATATCACTTATATGTGGAATCTAAAAAAAAGGAGTACAAATGAATTTATTTACAAAACAGAAGTAGAGTCACAAATGTAGAAAACAAACTTATGGTTACCAGGACATAAGGGCGGAAGGGATAAGTTGGGAGACTGGGACTGACATATACACACTACTATATATAAAATACATAACTAATAAGAACCTGCTGTATAGCACAGGGAACTCTACTCAATACTCGGTAATGGCCTATATGGGAAAAGAATCTTAAAAAAAAAAAAAAAAGAGTGGATATATGTATAACTGATTCACTTTGCTGTACACCTGAAACTAACACAACATTGTAAACCAACTCTACTCCAATAAAAATTTTAAAAAAACAAAAAAAGATGTGGTACATATATACACTGGAATACTACTCAGCCATAAAAAAGAACAAAATAATGCCGTTTGCAGCAACATGGACGCAACTAGAGATTATCATACTAAGTGAAGTAAGTCAGAAAGAGAAAGACAAATACCATATGATACCACTTATATGTGGAATCTAAAGTATGACACAATGAACCTATCTATGAAGCAGAAACAGACACACAGACATAGAGAACAGACTTGTGGTTGCCAAGGGGGAGGGAGTGGGGAGGGGGGATGGACTGGGGTTTGGGGTTAGTAGATGCAAACTAGTACACACAGAATGAACGGAAAACAAGGTCCTACTGTATAGCACAGAAAACTATATCCAAAATCCTGCGATAAACCACAATGGAAAAGAATATTAAACAGAATGTATACATATATTATATACATTATATATATTATATATATATATCTGAGTCACTTTGCTGTATGGCAGAAATTAACACAACACTGTAAATCAACTATACTTCAATTAAATAAATAAATAAATAAAATAGTTGGAGACTTCAATACCTTTCTTTCAATAACGGTTAGAGCAACCAGACAGAAAACCAATAAGGAAATACAGGAATTGAATAACGTTATACACCAATGAGACCTAACATAAATCCAGAAGACCCAACCTCAACAGAATACATATTCCTCTCAAGTACACATGGAACATTCTCAAGGATAGACTATTATGTTAGGCCACAAAACAAGTCTTAATAAATGTAAAAAGACTGAAATCATACAAATTATCTTTTCTTATCACAGTAGACTGAAATTGGAAATCAAATCAATCACAGGAAAAAAACTGGAAAATTCATAAATATGTGAAAATTAAACAATGCACGCAAACCAATGGGTCAAAGAAGAAATCACACGGGCAATCGGAAAATACCTTGAGACAAATGAAAACAATGTGGTTTTTTTTGTTTTTTTTGTTTTTTGCGGTACGCGGGCCTCTCGTTGTGGCCTCTCCCGTTGCGCAGCACAGGCTCCAGATGCGCAGGCTCAGCAGCCATGGCTCACAGGCCCAACCGCTCCGCGGGATGTGGGATCTTTCCAGACCAGGTCATGAACCCGTGTCCCCTGCATTGGCAGGCGGACTCTCAACCACTGTGCCACCAGGGAAGCCCAAACAATGTATTTTTTTAAGCAATGTATTATTTTACCACTATTTTTTAAATGGAGATAAAAGGATATTTGATATAATTTTTTAAAATAAGGATTATAAAAGAATACTATGAACAACTGTACATCAACAAATTGGATAACCTAGGTGGAATGCACAAATTCCTACAAACACACAAATTACCAAAACTGAGTCAAGAGCAAATATAAAATATGAATACACCTACAACAAGTAAGTAGACTGAATCAGTAATCAAAAACCCCTCAACAAAAAAACCTCAGAATCAGAAGGCTATACTGGAGAAGCTTACTCAACATGTAAAGAATTAATACCAATCCTTCTCAAACACTTCCAAAAATTGAAAAGGAGGGAACACTTCCTAACTCATTCTATGAGGCCAGCATTACTCTGACACTCTGAATATATATGCAAAAAATCATCAACAAAGTACCAGCAAACCAAATTCAGCAGCATATTAAAAGGGTTATACACCATGACCACATGAGATTTATCTTCAGAATGTAAGGGTGATTGAACATATGAATTATCAATCAATGTGATAAACCACATTAATAGACTGAAGGAAAAGAAAAATACGTGATCATCTCAACTGATGCAGAAGAAAGCATTTGACAAAATCCAGCACATTTTCATGATATAAACACTCAAACTAGTAACAGAAAGGAACTTCCTCAACGTAATAAAGGCCATCTACAAAAAAAAAAAACACCCAAAATGAAAACAAAACGAAAAACACACAGCTAACATCATACTCATTAGTGAAAGACTTAAAAAAATTTCCCCTAAGACCCACAATAAGACAAAGATGTCTGCTTTTGCCACTTCTATTTAACACAGTACTAGAAGTTCTAGCCAGAGCAATTAGCCAAGTAAAAGAAATAAAAGGCATCCAAACTGGAAAAGAAAAAGTAAAATTATGTTTGCAGATGACATGATCTTAAATGTAACAAAATCCCAAGAATACACACAAAAAAACAGAGCTAATAAACAAATTCAACAAGTTGCAGGATACAGGATCAACACACAGATTTCTTTACAGTAGCAATAAACAATCCATAAACGAAATTACAAAAATGATTCCACTTACAATAGAATCAAAAAGAATTAAATACTTTAAGAATAAATTTAGGGGCTTCCCTGGTGGCACAGTGGTTGAGAGTCCACCTGTCGATGCAGGGGACGCAAGTTTGTGCCCCGGTCCAGGAGGATCCCACACGCCGCGGAGCGGCTGGGCCCCGTGAGCCATGGCCGCTGAGCCTGCGCGTCCGGAGCCTGTGCTCCGCAACGGGAGAGGCCACAACAGTGAGAGGTCCGCGTACCGCAAAAAAAAAAGTAATAAAGAATGAATTTAACCAAGGAAGCAAAAAAATTTTTACCCTGAAAACATTACACTACAAAACATTACTGAAAGAAATTAAATAAATAAATGCAGTGACATCCCATGTTCAGAGATTCCTTCCAGTCTACTTTCCCTACCTACCTCTTTCTTGCTCTTCCCTTTTCAGACCTTGGTCACTCACTGCCTATGGGTAACTAAGGAATCAGGAAGTATTTTAAGTTCATGTGACCTACAGCCGAAGGGAGCAGAACATTCGAAAACACACCTTTTACAATGTTTATCATTCACCTTAAAAGAATTAAATACTCCACTCCTTGCTTATTGTTATCAACATCAAGAGTCCTCAAAACTATTTAGTCTGCTTTCCCAGTGCTGCCAAAAGTTGGAGACTGGGCAGAATTCATAAACTGCAGCCCACTGTGCACTCACCCATTTGTTTCTTTCACTTAAGTCATTGCCAATGACTTATATTGTTAACAATACTACCCAAAGCGATCTACAGACTCAATGCAATCACTATCAAAATCACAATGGCATTTTTTGCAGAAACAAAAACCCATCCTAAAAGTCATATGGAATTTCAAAGGACTCTAAATAGGCAAAAAAATCTAAAAAAAGGAAAACATTAGTTGGAAGAATAACACTTTATTTCAAAACTTACTACACAAATCTACAATAACCAAAACAGTCTGGTAATGGTATAAGGAAAGACATATATCAATGGAACAGAATACAGAGCCCATAAATAAACCCTTACATACGTGGTCATTCGATCTGACAACAGTGCTAAGAGCACTGAATGGAGGAAAGGACAGTCTTTTCAATAAATGGTGCTGGAAAACTGAACATACCTGTTCAAAAGAATGAAGCTGGACCCTGACCTTACACCAGTTGCAAAAATTAACTCAAAATGGATCAAATAAGACAAGACACTAATTGTAAAAGCAGCAGACAGGAAAAAAACTCAAATGACCATTTGAGCGTTTTGAAAAATTATACAAAAACTGTCATAAAACAATAAAATATATTACCATACAGATGTAAACTAGACTGAGGAACTCTCTATTCTGTTATGGAGTGATAGTGAAGATATACTGTTAAGTGAAAAAAAGTAATATACACAGGCATGTGTAGTAGGCTAATTTTTTGTAAGAAAGAAGAGAATATATATACCTATATTTTCAGAAATAAACAATACAAGGATAAAAACAAAAGAACAAAGACCTAAATTTAATATCTATACTAAAACTATACCTTATACTCTACACACACACGTAAATATAACTGCATAAAAACTATAAATCTTCATGACCTCGGATTTGGCAACAGTTTCTTAAATATGACATCAAAAGCACAGATGACAAAAGAAAAAAATAGATAAATTGGTCTTCATCAAAATTTAAAATTGCATCCTTGACATCCATCTTGACAATGATTTTTTTGGATTTGATACCAAAAGCAAAGGCAACCAAAGCAAAAAAACAAAAAACCAAGTGGGAATCCTCATGCAACTGCTGGTGGGAATAAAATGATGCAGTTGATGCAGAAAACAATTTGGAAGTTCCTCAAAAAGTTAAACATGGAATTGCCATATGATCTAGCAATTCTACTCATAGGCATATATCCAAAAGACTGAAAATGGGGACTCAAACAGATATTTGTACACCATGTTCACTGCAGCTTATTCACAACAGCCAAAAGGTAGACGCAATCAAGCATCTATCAACAGATGAATGGATAAACAAAATGTGGGATACACACAATGGAATATTACTTGGCCATTTAAAGGACGAAACTCTGACACATGCTACAACATGGATGAACCTTGAGGACATCATGCTAAATGAAATTAGTCACTCACAAAACGGCAGATATTGTATGATTCAATTATATAAGACATTGAGAATTGGTAAATTCACAGGGACAGAAAGTAGAACAGAAGTTATCAGGGGCTAGTGGGAGAGGGGAATGGGAAGTCATTGCTTAATAGGTACAGAGTTTCCATTTGGGATGATAAAAAAAGTTTTGGAAATAAATAGTGGCAATGGTTACACAACATTGTGAATGTACTAATGCCACTGAATTGTACACTTAAAAAGGTTAAAATAAGTTTAATGTGATGTATACTTTACCACAATAAAAAAAGTTTTAACTCAAAATATTTAATCGAAATAATGTGTATTAAGCTTATATAAAATATCACAAACCTCAAATTTTAAATGTCAATCATATTCTAAAATAGCTTAAGGTTTAAAAAAACATAACTTTTTATATGGGTAAATCAACTGACAGAGTTTTTATGATCAAAGGCAAGTAGAACTGTGCCCTCTTCTCTCAAATTCAGTTTTGTAAATAAATGGGATTTCCAAACTAAATTACCTAGATCCTCATCTAAAGCCCAATTAGCTAGGTTTTCTGGATTACTCAAGCCTTTTCCTTCTGTGTTCATCTGGTAAAGCTTTTTTGGCCACTGGTCAAAGTTGTTTAGTTTAAGTCATGCTTCTTTTCACAAGCAATTTGTTGATTGAAACAGCCTGAGGTTGCCAATTGTTTTTGGGGCTTTTTTCTAATGAGATATGGAGATCATCTGGATCCCCTAATTATCCAAGCCACACTTTCCTCTTTTTCCTTATAAACAAATAATCAAGAACAAGCTCTATCTATATTAAGAGTTCTGTGATGCAAGATTCACTAGAAAGTTCTTGATTCTTCCAATATCAGGCAGCTTTTTGGTATTTATGTATAACAAAGTAACTAACACTTTTTAAGTGTTACTTGTTTGTTGGGGAGACAAAGTTTGTCCCACAGGTCCAAAAATTGTGATATGTAACTGTGCTGTTCCTACAACGCTTGTGCTACTAACACCACACTCATTTTGAAATTTCATGTACTGTATCCCTTGGAATGGGCCAGGTTATGCTGCAATAACAACCTCTACAACTCAGTGTTTATCACAACATACACTGATTTAACAACTCATGCAAAATCCTCTGTGAATTAAGGTGACTCTCTAAGGCAGTTGTCCTTTATGCATTGGCTCAGCATTCCAAGCTGCTTTAATCTTATGTTACCTCCCATATTAGCAAAACAGAGGGAGAAGGCATAGCACCGCTCACCTTTGTTCACATTTCATTTACCAAAAAAAGCCACATGGCTGCACCTAACTTCAAGGCAATAAGGAACACAACCCTCAGAATGCCTCAAAATAAAGGAGCAGTAACAAGGCTTATCACATTAGTACAAGGTGAAATAAGGCAGTCTCTTTGTCTCGAACCATGTTACTATGTCCCTCCAATCTCTTTGTTCAGGGCTAATTTCATGGTCATGTGATCTGTGCAGTTACAGAGGGCTCCATGCTCGGAAAGACGCTGTGCTTGGTTTAAAGCTCTCCTGTCACCAACTTGAAATTCTTAATAATTTTATCTTTGAATCTGTGTTTTGTAGTGAAGTCTAATAGGACAATGGAACATGCACAGGAGCAGGAGATATATGCAAAATGTATACCTTGCCATTCGTTTCCACTTCATCCTCATATAGATTTGGTGATGTCCCGTGAACACAGAATATCGGTGGAGCCATGATGTGTGGGGAGTTCAGCAAGACTCAATGTGAATATTAAGTAAGCATGTTGTCTACAACTAAGTAAGCAAGGGTACTAACAGCCCAAGAAGCCACATTTTGTTTGAACCATAACTTGCTTCAAACACAGAGGAAAGGCAATGGAATTCTAAGAAACATGTATGATCAAAAAGCCTATCATGCCTTTTCTTACTCATGTTACTTCCCTGTATTAACCAACCACTTATGCTGAAAGTGACAACACAGAAGGAAAGGGAAAGATAGAGCAAGCCACAGTTCCTTTTCCTTTCAGTCCTGCCAAATCAAAGGTAAAGACTTTTGGTAGAATGTGCAAGTATAAGAAATGAAATAAAAACAGCGAGTAAGTTTTGTGCAGTGTTTTCCCTGTTCTGGTAAGAATGAAATATATATGTACAAGCTATGAAATTTGAGCAATTCCACGTAAGAGTTAAATAATCATATATTTGCATTTAAATCTGGCATTGCAAAATAAAGTTGAACAGTAAAATTCATGCTTATTTAACAATTTTAATGTTCTTTATTTACAATGACATTAAAAAGGAAATAAAACGAGCTGAGAGTAAGATCAAAGAAGAAGGAAAAAAACTTGATGTTTTTGTAACTTTAACAGCACTTTTTTTCCTGCATTTTGAACTAGGGACCCTGCATTTTTATTTTGCACTAGGCCCTGCAAATTATGTAACTGTGCTTTTATTTGCTCAGGTAAAAAAATATAAATCTGGAATTAGTTTTAACAAAGACTAATTTTCAACATTCACATATAAGGTGCTCAGTTAAAAGCTGGAGATACAAAGATAAATAATAGGCTCATGTCTAAAAGGGGAGATAGTCATATAAACAAAATGACAATATTATGTGACACATGCTAAGGAAACCCTGAGGAAAGAGCCGAAGAAAAAGGCTTCTACATGGAGATAATATTGAGCTGAGAAAGAATTTCTCACTTAAGAGAAGGAGTAAGACAAGATTTGTATGTACTAGACAAAATATATTTCTAAAACTCTGACAGGTTTTGTAGGATGTAAAATAGAATGCATAATGATGAATACAGGAGATGAACTGGGAATGTAAATTGGTACACATATTTGTACACCAACTCAAGTTTAGACTTTAGCAAAGAGAAGCCATAGATGATAAGCAGAAGAGTAGCACAATTTCTGCTTTAGATTAACTTCTGCAGAACAGGAAGACAGAGAAGAGAGGAAAAGGAGATGTCACTGAAGTAAACAAGAATAGTTATCAATAATAGTAAAAAGTATTAAAAGGTTATTTAGGGGCTTCCCTGGTGGCACAGTGGTTGACAGTCTGCCTGCCGATGCAGGGGACACGGGTTCGTGCTCCAGTCCGGGAAGATCCCACATGCCGCGGAGCGGCTGGGCCCGTGAGCCATGGCCACTGGACCTGCGCATCCCGAGCCTGTGCTCTGCAACGGGAGAAGCCACAGCAGTGAGGGGCCCGCGTACCACAAAAAAAAAAAAAAAAAAAAAGGTTATTTAGGGCCTTAACACAAGCAATTTTAGTGGGATTGCAGAGAGGGAAAAGTTGTGTTAAAGTTAAATGGGTTTCTTCCCAGAAGATGCTTCAATATCCTAATAAGCACTGTAAATCTCTAAAAGTGAGATCTAATTTGCAACATTTCCCAGATTTATTTGACTAAAGAAACATTTTTTGCCAGGACCACCTATCAGCATCTCAAAGGACTGTGAGGAACACAAGTTTTATAACATTGTTCTATGAAACAGAAGGCCAACACTGACTGAGAAAGGCAGAGGGCAGTAGAGGGCTTAAGGCCAGGGTAAAACAATACTAAATGTGAGAAACAGGAAAGAAATCTGACTAAAATACTGCCCAACTGTGTTAAAGACCTAACTACATATATAACACACCAGTCTACTAGTTTATATAATTTACAGATATTTAAGTTCATACTGGGTAGGGGACTGACAGAATGAATATTTCAATAGAGTAAGCAAACACAACAGTAATGGTACTGGTGAGGGGGAAGGATAAAGCCCAAAAGAGGTTATATACAAAGAGATTAGGGATAGATGAGAAAACTAAAGAAATGAGAAAGATGCACATACAGATATTAAGGAGATTTTGGTCAGAAGTAGAACCATTTTTGAACGATATGAGTAGGTGTGTCAAGGAAGGTAGAGTTGAATACCACTGGAATACAGAAATTAAGGAAAAATAAAGTTAAGATGTTAGGTAACCTTCAGTATTATGCTTCCAACTGCCTGATATGACATCAAAATTATACCAAAGTATCAGTGAACATAAGGGAGTGACATAGAGGTTCCTAGATTGAAATAACAAAGTCAGGTAAGAAACAGCCAGTAGGGCACCAGTCTTTTTTTTTCTTTGAATTTTTAAATTTAATTTTATTTATTTTTTTATACAGCAGGTTCTATTAGTCATCGATTTCATACACATCAGTGTATACATGTCAATCCCAATCACCCAATTCATCACACCACCAACCCCACCACCCTGCCGCCTTTCCCCCTTGGCAGTATGACACCAGTCTTAAAAGAAGAAGAATTTTAGAGGAGTATAGAAGAATAGACAGACACTATATAGAAAAACATGGATCTGGTTTTCTGGCTTTGAGGAAGGAGGTGTGAAGGGAACAAGCTACAAACCCCCTAGAGGATTCAGAATAATGGCTCTCAATCATTTTTCTAACCCATCTGAGAAACAGAATACACGGCCAACAGAAATAAAGAGGAACACAAGAATGGGAGGTGGGAGAGGCTAGCTGTGAGTGGTTTAAAAGACCTTCCAAAGTGATTATGAAACACCTTCCTAAGGAGGTGTACCTCTCATATAATGAAAATCACTGGTTTAAAACTGGTACTATCACAGAAAGCTTAAATACAAGTTCCAAACACTAACTACTTTTTACCTGTATGACAGAATTCAAGACACTGTCTCATACCATAAGTTCCTACAAAAAGTCCTGGAGCCCTTACAAATTTTTCAATTTAAAAAAAAGATTTGTTTAAATAGACATTTCTCCAAAGAACACATTCAGATGGCCAAGAAGCACATGAAAAGCTGCTCAACATCACTAATTATTAGAGAAATGCAAATCACAACTACAATGAGGTATCACCTCACACCAGTTAGAATGGGCAGCATCAGAAAATCTACAAACAACAAATGCTAGAGGGTGTGGAGAAAAGGGAACCCTCTTGCACTGTTGGTGGGAATGTAAATTGACACAGCCACTATGGAGAACAGTATGGAGGTTCCTTAAAAAACTAAAAATAGAATTACCATATGACCCAGCAATCCCACTACTGGGCATATACCCAGAGAAAACCGTAATTCAAAAAGACACATGCACCCCAATGTTCACTGCAGCACTATTTACAACAGCCAGGTCACAGAAGCAACCTAAATGCCCATTGACAAATGAATAGATAAAGAAAATGTGGTACATATACAAAATGGAATATTACTCAGCCATAAAAAGGAATGAAATTGGATCATTTGTAGAGACGTGGATGGATCTAGAGACTGTCATACAGAATAAGTCAGAAAAAGAAAAAATATCATATATTAATGCATATATGTGGAACCTAGAAAAATGGTACAGGTGAACCAGTTTGCATAGCAGAAATAGAGACACAGATGTAGAGAACAAATGTATGGACAACAAGGGGAAAAGTGGTGGTGGGGGATGGTGGTGTCATAAATTGGGAGACTGGGATTGACATATATACTCTAATATGCATAGAATGTATAACTAATAAGAACCTGCTGTATAAAAAAATTAAATAAAATTTAAAAATTTTTTAAAAACAGGTTTGTTTTGAAGATACAGTATCAGCTAATATATGCCTAACATGCCCATTCATTTATCTTTTCACATCTGTAAAGTTAACAGTCTTGCAGTATTTCCACTTTATATATTAATGAGGCACCCTGAGTGTATGACTTGCCTAAAATGACACAAATGGGATTGGTTTATGACAAAAAAGAAGAGACATATTTTTTGGTTCAATAGGCACTAAGGTATGTCCTTAGCCTAAACCAGCAGTTCTCAAACTTTCTGACCTCAGGATGCATTTATACTCCTAAAAATTACCAAGAATCCCAAGAACTTTTGTTTATGTAAGTTATAGCCATTAACACTTCCATCATTAGATATTAAAACTGAGAAATTTTTCAAATACAAAATACACTATTAACTCATTCTATGAGGCCAGTATTGCCTTAATACCAAAACCAGACAAAGACGTTACGAGAAAACTATACACCAATGTGTCTTACGAATACAGATGCAAAATCCTCAACAAAATACTAGCAAACCAAATTCAGCAACAAAAAGTTATACACCAGGATCAAGTGTATTCTATACCAGGAATGCAAGGTTGGTTCAATATGAAAACCAATCAATGTAATACACCATATTAATAAAATAAAGGACAAAAACCACACAGTCATCTCGAGTGACACAAAAAAAGTATTTGATAAAATCTAATGCCCTTTTACAATAAAAACACTCAACAAATTAGGAATCAAAAGAAACTTTCCTCAATCTGACAAAAAACCCACATGTGACATCATACTTAATGGTGAAAGACTAAATGTTTTCTCCCTTAAGAACAGAAACAAGGATATGTTGTCTTCACGGTTTTTTTAACATTTATCTATTTATTTATTTATTCATTTTGGCCGCGTGGCTTGCAGGATCTTAGTTCCCTGACCAGGGATTGAACAGGGGCCGCAGAAGTGAAAGCACCGAGTCCTAACCACTGGACCTCCAGGGAATTCCCTGTTGTCTTCACTTCTCTTCGACACTGTACCAGCCAGGGCAATTAGGCAAGAAAAAGAAATAAAAAGCATCCAGACTGGAAAAGAAGAAGTAAAACTATCTATATTTGCAGATGACATGATCCCATATGTAGAAAATCCTAAGGAATCCTCAAAAAACCTGTTAGAGCTAATAAATTAGTCCAGCAAGATTACTATCCAAGATCAATATACAAAAATCAATTGTATTTCTACATACTAGCAATGAACAGTCCAGAAGTGAAGTCAAGAAAACAATTCCAGGGCTTCCCTGGTGGCGCAGTGGTTGAGAGTCCACCTGCCGATGCAGGGGACATGGGTTCGTGCCCCGGTCCGGGAAGATCCCATATGCCGCGGAGCAGCTAGGCCCATGAGCCATGGCCGCTGAGCCTGCGCATCCGGAGCCTGTGCTCTGCAACGGAAGAGGCCACAACAGTGAGAGGCCCGCGTACCGCAAAAAAAAAAAAAACAATTCTATTTACAATTGGTACTGTAAATTATACCTCAAAGAAAAAGAAGAATACACTATTACACATTCCAATACCATCAAAGTAATAACAAAAGAAGTACAAGATTTTCTTCAAAAATTGACAAGTGGATCCTAAAATGCACACGGAATGCAAGGGACTCAGAACAGCCAAAAACAATCTTGAAAAGGAAAAGTTAAGTTGGAGAACTCACAACTTCAACTTCGATTTCCCAATTTCAAAACTTCTACAAAGCTACAGTAATCAAGACTGGGTGGTGGGACTTCCCCGGTGGTGCAGTGGTTAAGAATCCTCCTGCCAATGCAGGGGACACGGGTTCGAGCCCTGGGCCGGTAAGATCCCACATGCCGTGGAGCAAATAAGCCCGTGTGCCACAACTACTGAGCCTGCGGTCTAGAGCCCACGAGCCACAACTACTGAGCCCATGTGCCGCAACTACTGAAGCCCTCACGCCTAGAGCCTGTGCTCCCCAACAAGAGATGCCACCGCAACGAGAAGCCCGCGCACCACAAGGAAGAGGAGCCCCCACTCGCCACAAATAGAGAAAGCCCACGCACAGCAACAAAGACCCAACGCAGCCAAAAATAAATAAATAAATAAAAGAAAAAAAAGGAAAAAAGACTGGGTGGTACTGGCATAAGGACAGACATACAAATCAATGGAGAATCCAGAATCAATTGAGAAGCCAGCAACAGAGACTTTTACGGTCTATTGATTTTCAACAATGACACCAAGATCATTCAACAAGGGAAAGAATAGTCTTGTGAATAAATGGTGCTAGGATAACTGGATAGCCACATGCAAAAGAATGAAGTTGGACCTCTGCCTCACACCACATTCAAAAATTAACTAAAAATGGATCAAAAACCTAAATGTAAAAGCTAAAACATATAAACTATATGACTCCCAAAGCGCAAGAAGAAATAGATAAATAGGACTTTATCAAAATCTAAAACTTGGGTGCTTAAAAAAACATACTCAAGAAAATGAAAAGAATTAAATGGCAGTTCCTCAAAAACTAAACATAGATTTACCACACGATCCAGCAATTCCACTTCTGGGTACATTTCCAAAGAACAGAAAGCAGGGACTCAAACAGATATCTGTACACCCACAGCCACAGCAGCAGTATTCACAATAGCCAAAAGGCAGAAGCAACCAAAGTGTCTATCAACGGATGAATGGATAAACAAAATATGGTATATAAATACAACAGAACATTATTCAGCCTTAAAAAAGAAGCAAATTCCGACACATGCTAAAACGTGGAAGAACCCTGAAGACACTGTGCTAAATGAAGTAAGTCACAAAAGAACAAATATTATATGACTCTAATTACATACAGTAGTCAAATTCATAGAAACAGAAAGTAGAATGATGGTTGCTAGGGGCTGAGGGGAGGGGGGAATGAGGAGTTACTGCTTAAGGGCACAGAGTGTTAGTTTGGGAAAAAGGAAAAAGTTCTGGACATGGATGGTGGTGATGGTTGCACAACACTGTGAATATACACTTAAAAATGGTTAACATGGTAAATTTTATGTTATATATATATATTTTGCCAAGTTTTTTAAATTTAAAAAAAGAAAATGAAAAGATAACCCACAAAATGGGAGAACATTTTTGCATATCATTTATCTGATAAGGTTCTAGTACGTAGAATATATAAAGAACTCTTACAATTCAACAATAAAAATAATCTAATTTTTTTAATGAACAAAGGATTTAAATAGACATTTCTCCAAATAAGATATACAAATAGGCAACAGACACATGAAGAGATGCTTAACATCATTAGTCATTAGGGAAGTGCAAATCAAAACCACAATGAGATACCACTTCACCAGCTAGGATGGCAATAATTTAAAAGATGGACAATAACAAGTGTTGGTGAGGATGTGGAGAAATTAGAACCCTCATACATTACTAGCGAAAATATAAGATGGTGCAGCCTCTCAGGAAAATAGTTTGGCAGTTCCTCCATAAAGTTAAACATAAATGTATCAAAACACTCAGCAAGGGCTTCCCTGGTGGCGCAGTGGTTGAGAGTCCGCCTGCCGATGCAGGGGACACGGGTTCGTGCCCCGGTCTGGGAAGATCCCACATGCCGCGGAGCGGCTGGGCCCGTGAGCCATGGCCGCTGAGCCTGCGCGTCCGGAGCCTGTCCTCCGCAACGGGAGAGGCCACAACAGTGAGAGGCCCGCATAATGCATAAAAAAAAAAAAAAAAAAAAAAAAAAAAAAAAACACTCAGCAATTCCACTCCTGGGTATATATCCAAGAGAAATGAAAACATACATCCTCACAAAAACTTTTACATGAATGTTCAAAGAAACATTATTCATAATAGCCAAAAAGTGGAAATAACCCAAATGTCTATCAAATGATGAATGGATAAACAAAATGTGGTATCTCTATAGAATACATTCCACAGAATGTAGTATTATTCAGCCATAAAAAGGAATGAAGTGCTAATACATAATGTATTATGGACGAACCTTGAAAACATTATGCTTAGTGAAAGAAGCCAGGCACAAAAAGCCACATGTTATATGACTCTATTCACATGAAATATCCAGAATAGGCAATTCCAAAGACAGAATGAGACAGAAAGCAGTTTAGTGGCTGCCAAAAGCTTGAGGTGGGGGGGATGCAGGGTGATTGCTAATGGGCACAGGGTTTCTTTTGGTAAGATGAAAATGTTCTGGAATTAAACAGTAGTGATGGTTACATAACCTTACGAATATACACTGAACTGCATGCTTTTTTTTTTTTTTTTTTTTTTTTGGTCACGTAACGCAGCATATGGGATCTTAGTTCCCCAACCAGGGATCAAACCCGTGTCCCCTGCATTGGAAGCACGGAGTCTTAACCGCCAGACTGCCAGGGAAGTCCCTGAACTGCATGCTTTAAAAAGGTGAGTTTTATGGTACTGTAAATTATATCTCAAAGAAAAAGAAAAAAAGAATACGCTATTACACATTCCAATACCATCAAAGTAATAATGTTTTCACATTTATCTATCACTCTACATTCCAGATGAGAAAATGAAAGGGGAAAAGGTAAATATCTTCTTAATATTACTATGAAAACAGTTACGACTCAGAGACCCCCAAAAGGTCCCCAAACATAGTTTGAATACCGCTGACCTAAACTAACCCTCAGCACAAGACTGGAGCTATTTATAGTTAATGACCAATCAATTTTAATGTTAATTAAATTATTTAAACTACAGTGTACAGCTGAGACTGACAAAATGCAATCAGATTTCATTATCATCTTAATTCATACTTTATGTTCTTAACAAAACATTTTTTGACAACCTATGCGACTATACTGAATTTAACATCCTCTGCATACTAAATTTTGACAACCTAAGCTTAAGGTGCAACATAGTATAGTGGTTAAGAGCTCTAACTCTAGACTCAGACACCCTGAGTTCAAATCCTGACTCAGCAGCAAACTAGCTCTGAGATCTTATCCAAGGTATTTAGTCTTTCTGCAGCTACTTTCCTCACCTATAAATACTGATAATATAAAAGGAGTTGTTGCGAGGGCCGATGAATACTTCTAAGATCTTTAGCAATAAATTAATACATAGTAACTATGCAGTAAGTTACCTATTATCATTGTAAATCGAATACCCATTTAAAACAACCAGATTATTGTGTGTCTTACAAAATACCTAATTTTTGAAAATATAGATTGCTTTGTATAAAGATCAGTAGGACTTTGCTCATCTTTACTGATGAACACTGAGCTTGTATGAATCCTGCCTCTGCTTTCCAGCCCACATTCCCCAATGCCCTATGTTATTGCTTTCCAGTGGTAAACTAGAAAGCAGTCAACTAACCCAAGCCAAGGAGTGAAAACACTTCCTGTGTAACCATAACAAGGTGATTTCTCCCAGAGTTATTTTTACCTCAAAAGACTCCTCTAAGAAATTAAACATTCTTAGACAATAAGACTTGGATCACAGGATCCTCAAAGAACCAGTCTGGAATACAGCAACTAGAGAGAGGAGAAGAGAGCAGCATACAAAAGATGGCTTGACTATCCAATGAAAACAAGGGTAAATCTATTGATGGAGAAGCCAAGGAGAAAGAAATACTAAAATAGGAATCAAACAACATAATTTTAATTACAGCTCAACCACTATCCCACTTGGTGATCTCACTTTACACGATAAAAATCCAAAGGTCTTCATTTAACATACACAATAATCTTCACATCTTCCAGGTACTTCAAACCATTTCTCTCACCACTCTATCCATAACTCCTCAATTCATACCACACTGAATTTCTCACTCTCCCCTAAACACCTAGCCCTATTACAACTTACCACCTTCACACACATTATTCCTTTACTTTGGAATGGCCTCCAGTCTATCCCCTTCTCCACCTAGAAAACTCCTACTCATCCCTCAAGAGCCGGCTTCTTCCCTCTGAACTCCCATAATCTAGTGTGTTGCAATTTACCTGTACATATTATATGACTGAGTTCCCTGAAGCAAGAGGTTGTCTTCAATAATTTTATATCTCTAAAACCTAGCAATGTCTAGCATAAAGTACAAATGCAAATGTTTGAAGAAATAAATGATTAAATGATGAATGAACAAGCAACCTTAGGCAGTTTCTCCTATAAAATTGGGAGAACACTTGATACATCTGAGAAGCAACATGACATATATAATAGGAAGAACACACAGAGCTGCTTTCGATCTTTCTAACTCTATGCTCTTATGCAAATTAACCTGAGTCAGAGATTCCTCATTTATAAAACTGTTTTCATAGGGTTGTTACACTGAACAAGTGAAAAAAATACATAAACATGTCTAGCACAATGCCTGAAACAAAACAGGTAAATCTTAGTGTAAAAAAATTCTAATTTACTTAGTTCAGTGTAATCAATCTTAATTCCTCTAAGAAGAAAAAAGTCTATATATCCTGCTTTACTCCCCCTGCCTATTTGTCTTTCTAGAACTGTTCTTTTTTAGAACATATTTCTATCTGCAGTAACAATCAACTGAATTCAAGCACTTGTAGTTTATGTTAGGAAGTAACACATCTCACTGAATTTATTATATCAAAATGGTCTTTTTTTAAGGATAAACAAAATTTACTGGCATCAGCATTTACAGGTAAGTCTTATTTATAGTTTCTCTGAAACCAGAAACTTTCTGCAGAAATAAAATTCATACACCTTTGTCTACACAAAGATCCTGATTTGACATTATATGAAGAACACAACATAATTAATCCTGCTTATTGTGCATGTCAAGGTTAACTTTGAGGTCAAAAAGAGTCATCCAATTACTCTTACTAAAATGACTCTACTCTGAGAACTAATAAAAATTCTCTTTAAACAGCTTTTTATTAATCAGACATTTACAATTACAAATAAAAATTTTTATTTTAAAAGGTCTGAAATTATAATGTAGACACTATACTGTTCCAGCTACATTAACTAAAACTAAATGTAATTCTAGATGTGATTTAGGATTTACAATATTGAACTAAACTTATGTGCATCATAACATCTTGTTAGTTTATCTGTATTACTAACAACTTGACCTAGGACAATGAAAAGACTTTAATTTCCTTTTTGTATTTAGATATTTGCTAGACTTAAAACACTAAACGTCAATAACTTTCACTTCCGCTTCTGTATTATTTCAAGGAAGCTTTATTTTTTCATTTTCCACACAAGTCAAATGAAAAATTACAACCAGCAGGAAAATTTATCTAAAATAGCTCTTTTTAAAAAAGTAACTATTTTGTTTGTATTAAATATCATCTTTTTAAAGCATAAAACAACTTAAAATTCTTATCTTCCCCAAAGTATACGGTTTTTAAGAAGCACTCTTTAAAATTTGTTTATAAAAGGATCATAATACACTAGACACTAGTGAATTCATTAATTATCTTAAGCACAGTTTTCTAAAAGAATCAATATTTCAAAACTTTATAAGTTGTGACTAATCAGTACTAGGATACAATATAGTGCAGCAATTTCTAAGGAGACATACAGCGTTCTGAGCCTAAAACAAATTTCAGCGTACATTTTACTCATATACAGAACACGCTGATAGTAACAACAAAAAAAACTTTTAAAAAAAACCATCCTACAATTCACCACCCTGATACGGTATTCTCTCTAAATTATCATAACCAGTTGCAATTATCCAATTTTATTAGCTAATAGTTCTCATTATTTTAAAAACAGAAAAAGGATATGTTCCGTTTCACCAAGTGTTACACATTTCGCTACTACAAGACTGGATGGGGGGGCGATCTTTGGAAACAAAAGGTAACCTGATCCGCTCCAGCTAATTATTAAATGCATGCCAACAATACACAATTCGAATTGCACTTCTGGACACTAAGGAGATCACAAAAGGGAGTAAAACGTCAAATGTGTAAGGAACTACTTTGGTATGAAAAATATATCGAAACGAAGAAACACGGTATACCGAAACTAAGACCTCGCGCAAGGTACAAAATTCATCTGATTAAAAATCTGATAATATTCTAAAAAGAAAGTATTTAATCAACGTTGTTAAAATAACTAATTCACCACATTCAGGTACGACTTGAAATCCCGATGATGTCTTTCTTTCAGGTCTAAATATCTCATTCTTTTACAATCCGTATACCAGAAGGACCTGAAACCTCTCGCGGAGGCGTACAACACACTCGGCGAGCGCTGTCTGTTTACAAATACGAATCTCAGTTTCCCACGTCAAAAGCGTTCATTACCACCATTCGACCGGGGGGCGGGGGAGAGAGAAGGCGGGCGAGCAAGAAGCGATATCCTCACAGACATCTCTACGTTCTCTCCTCCCGACAAGGGCGAGCCCGGAAAAAAATGTTCATTATGTATTATATGCGTGTTTGTGTATTTACATGTTATATACGTACGTCTATATCTAAGCAGGGGTGAAAGAAAAGGCACACATGACAAGGAATCATACTGGACCCCAGAAAATGTTCACTCCTATCCCGTTAACTCAAAATCCGCTGCCCGGGTCTACAGGTTTCAGCTCTGGGGCCGAGCGCCCCAGCCTCGCTGTGGAGTTCGGCCCCAAAGCTCCCCGACGCCCTCCTCAGGAAGCCCAGGCCGCCGCCCCTACCTCCCTTATCTCTGCCTTCCCCTGGGACACCCGAAGCGCATTCCGGCAAAGAAAGAAGTGTCAGGCCCCAAGAGGACAGCTGACACGGGCTCGGGCCGGGCCCGCGACACCTGCGAGCCGCAGCACCTGAGGGCGAAGAGGGGGCCGCCCGGCCTGCCTCGAGCACACCCCCTTGGGCGCCGGGTGCTGCGCCGCGGCCGGAACCTCCGTACCTGCGAGGCCCGCGAGCTACAGGCGCGCGCGGCGCCTCCTCATCTCAGTGGCTCCCGCTCCGCCTCCGCCTCCCGCTGCCGCCGTCACTGCCGCCGCCGCTGGAGGCCAGGACACGACGAGCTCAGGGCACCACCGCCATGTCCGCCGCGCCGCGAACTGCATTGTGGGGGGGAAGGGATGGGGAGGGGGAGGAGAGAGGGGGAGAGAAAGAGGAGGACCCGCTGAGGGGAGGGGGCCGAGGGAGAAGGGGAGCCGGGGGAGAGGGGGAGGGGAGAGAGGGACGGAGCCCCGAATGGAGTCCTGACCCAGGCAGGGGTAGGGAATAGATGCGCAGGAAACCCCGGAGAAGAGGCGCAGAGGGAAGAGTTTGGGGGTGCCCCTCCCTCCGTTCTGGGGTCCCCTGGGCACTGGATAAACCGGGGTGGGGGGTAGTAAACACCAATGGGGGTGGGGCTACGTTCGGGGCCTTGTGGTAGAGACGGGGAACAATGGGGAGGAGGGAAACAACGCCAAGGTGAGAGGGCAGCGCACTCACACTCACGCTGAGGGAAGGGGCGAGCGTGCGAGGACACTCTTTAGCCCGCGGAGAGGGGGCGGGGCCCTCTAGCGTTGGGGGAAGGTTGAAGTCACAACGGGCTCGCAGGGAGGGGCGGGGCCACCGAGCGAGGGTCGCGAAGTCCATCTCCCCCGCTGGGCCCCCCTGGGGAGCGGCGCGAGGACGCTGGCGTGCTTGAGGAGGCCGGGGTCGCGGGCACTGCCGCGCCGCTCAGGTTGGCTTCCTGGCCTGTGGACCTCCCTACGGAGGCCCCCAAGCGGGAAGAGGGCCCGAAAGCCGTCCCCCAGGGGAAGGAAGCCCCGGCCTTGGACGTGCACCTCTGAGCCTGCCTTACGGAACTGACCCGGCCCGCGCCTCCGCGGACCCTTGGCGGCTAGAGCGGGCTTCTGAACACCAGCGAGTAGGTAGACAGGGGAATCCTCCCGGGTCGCCCCACCATTCCCCGCCTATTCACTTTGCCACCAGCCCACCGAATCTGGAATCCTTTTCTTTTAAAGTGCAGCCAATTCTGGAGTTAAGAAGCTCGAGAGAAATCACAAGAGTATTCCACCCTCCACCCCGGTAAAAGATTTAAGAAATCATTTATTTAGTTTCACGTGGGTTTGGAATCAACTACCATCCATGAGCCTTCTCCCCCTCTTGCTTTTAATGTAGGTTCCTCCACATAGTAATTAAAAGTCCCGATCGGAAAGGATAGTTTGGTTAATTTTTTTTAAGATCCCAGCCTTGGAGATTATTCAACCACCCTCTAACCTCAAAGCTGGACAAGTCACACAACTACAGTCCTTGCATTTGACACATGCTGAGGCAGGAAAAGGATATGATAGGTTGGACGTTGGGGAAAATGCAAAATCTTAAGTCTTTACAAGATGCTACCTTATAAAATTTCTCATGATGTGACTCAGAGGCTGGGGCCTGTAAAAGTTTACAGAAGGCCTCTCTGCAGAATCCGTCTTCTTTGCACCCCAGAACTCAAAAGAGCTCTACCTGGCTTCAGCACTTATCAGTTGTTTGACTGGCCAAATACACCCTCTGAGTTTCTTTATCTGTAAGTTTTCAACGGCAGAATACCTACTTGACAGAGAGGATGTAAGGAAAGTAGCAGGTCCCAAATTTAAAGCCTGTAGAGACATTAAGATGATACTAACATCTTAGTTGCAGAGGAGAGCATGTTAAATTCCACTTGAGTGAGGGTTTAATGGAAGAGGTAGAAGCTGAACCTTGGAGGTTTGCCTACTATGTGCCGGACACAAGTCTGTGATTTGGAGAACATCATTTTGTCTAGAATGTACAGAAGATAATGAGTCTGAAAACAAAGGCTGGGGCCAGACTGAGAATCCCAGTGCCTCTCTGCTCTTATCCCTTCCAGCTAACGCTCTTCTACCACCTTTCCTATTCCTCAAGATCCAGCTCAACTCCTACCTCCTTTATTAAATCATCTTGATCACCACCCCTGCACACATCACTGAATGTGATTCCTCCATTCTCTGAATCCCTACACATTACTTTTATGAGTCTGACTCCAATAAATTATCAACTTGAGTGCAAATACTTAGCATGTGTATTCCTTATAATGCTACGTACTCGTTGAATGGAATTTTGGCAACTATACTCTTGCTTATCATCACAATAGAACACACGTATAGAGCAAGTATTTCTACGCAAGAAACGAGGGAACTTAGGGTATAAGAGACTTAATTAGTGGCCAGGGTCATACAGTAAGTCACAGGCAGGCCTAGAATACCAGTTCTGTGTTCTTTCCATTGAATCACCAACATCTTAATGAGAAATTAAATGGTAAATATCTGACGGCTCTGTATAAATACACTAAGGACTTGTATCTGATACTGCGCTGTATATATGTACTAAGGACTTATATCTGATACTTGCAAGGAAGACCTCATGATTGTGGTTAAGTCTCCAAATTTAGTCTTCCAGTTCAGAAGTTCGGGGAGCTCAATTTCACCCAAACTCAGGTGAAAATTACTTACAGCAAAAATCTTATTTCATCATATGTAATGAGGAATATAATTGCCCAATGGATCAGTATTCATATTCTATTCTCTTCCTCGGTGATAGGAAAACCCAATCCAAAAATCATCATATTGGATGAAAAGGTGATTTGGTGAGTAAATTAAATCAGAACAAGAAAGGTACCTTAGAGATAAGTCTGCTGAAACCAAGATCTACTGGTAAATCATAAAGGGAACAAATCATAAAGGGCCATGTATGTTATTCAAAAAAACAGGTTTTATCCTGTAGTTAATGGGGGAGTTACTGAACATTCATAAGTAAGGGAGAGATATGATCAGATCTGCTAAAGTTTTTTTTCTGAGGCTCCTTTTTTTTCTATATACCTGATTTCTTCAAGGAGAGAGACTTCAGTGGTTGGTAACCTTTTACAGACCCTGACTGATGATAAGCTCCAGTCAAAAAGAGTCTCATAATGTGGTCCTAACCATGTCTTCTTCACCTGTGTATTCCCAGCACCCAGAACAATTCTGATGCTCAGAAAGTACCTGGAAATCGCTTGTTGACACTCTAAGTTGTCTGTAAAGCAGATGATAAGTTCAAAGTTTAAAATTATTGTGATTCTTAAAAATAGCATGCATGCGGGCTTCCCTGGTGGCACAGTGGTTGAGAGTCCGCCTGCCGATTCAGGGGACACGGGTTCGTGCCCCGGTCCGGGAAGATCCCCCATGCCGCGGAGCGGCTGGGCGCGTGAGCCATGGCCGCTGAGCCTGCGCGTCCGGAGCCTGTGCTCCGCAATGGGAGAGGCCACAACAGTGGGAGGCCCGCGTACCGCAAAAAAAGAAAAAAAGAAAATAGCAGGCAATACCTGAGCCTCTAAGGCTCACGTCAAAGATAGTGTAAAGGATCGATTTCTTTTTGTCTTTTTGCATTCTTAAAATTAAATAAGCTAAAATATGTTTAAATGCCTATTTCGTAGTAAACATTCAACAAAAATTAATTCCCTTTCTCCTTAAAATCAAGTTTCTTCTCAGCTGCCCCAGTTTGGATTTAATGTGCCCACAGACTCACACTAGCACATGTGAGTACTTGCTACCCATTGATTCCATTTAATTTGTTCTGAGGATTCATTGTGTGGAATTTTTAACTACAGCCATACCCTTTAGTGTACTTCCTTGAAGTGTTAAAAACGGTCTGTTGGGGCTTCCCTGGTTGCTCAGTGGTTGAGAGTCCTGCTGCCAATGCAGGGGACACGGGTTCGTGCCCCAGTCCGGGAAGATCCCACATGCCGCGGAGTGGCTGGGCGCGTGAGCCATGGCCGCTGAGCCAGCGCGTCCGGAGCCTGTGCTCCGCAATGGGAGAGGCCACAATAGTGAGAGGCCCGCGTACCGACAAAAAAAAAAAAAAAAGGGTCTGGTTTTTTTTTTTTCAAGGAGACTTTTTCTTTAATGTGCATAAGATCTGAGAGTTAGAAAAGACATTAGAGTTCATATAGTTGGATATATCAAGAAGATAGATACAGGCCAGGAAATGATGCTATAATTGTAGCCTAGGACCACATTATAAGAGCCACGTATGCCATTTTAAAAAATGGCCTTTTTCCTGAAGTTAATGTCACAGAACATTTGCAAGCAAGGCAGAGAGATGATCAGACCTGCTTTCTACAGCAAAATTTACATGCTATGCAGCCCAGGTCCCAGGCACAGAAACTTGTTTTGTTATTTTTATTTTTATTTTTTAACCATACAAGCTAGTTGTATTTTATCAACAGGATGCCACAAAGGACCACAATAAAACCAGACTGAAAAGGCTAGATCCAAGATGGTGGGCAAAGTAGGCTAAAGGTCACTGCTTTCCTTGCCTTGATTTATCTCTGTGTTTCCATACCAACCCCTGAGAGCCGAAATACACTTGCCCTGATTTATCTCTGTGTTTGTTTCAAAATACCTCCTGGTATTGGCAGAGATGCTTTGCAGCTGTATTTTAAGAGATACGTGCTTTGAGAGATATACAATGGTCAACTGCTCCTAACCAGCTTTGACTTGATCACAGGAATGTTCCTGCTCAGATGAAACATGGAGGTATCTGAAAGTTACCTTCACTTCATTACGATGCTAAGATCTCCACCCAAAGTGGGGATTTGTACTCTTCTAGGGACAGTTGGTGCATGAAAAGGAACATGAAAGACTGTGCATGCCCCGGCTGCCCATGAAAATCTCTGCTCCTTTCCTAGAGCTCTGTTGACCTGTTTGCTTAAAATTCTCTTACTCCTCTCCCTTTGGAGAGAGGTGCTTTTAGAGCATGAGCTCCCCTTCTCCATTCTCTGGCCATTGAATAAAAAAGCCTGTCTTGCTTGTACCAAACTCAGTTTCATTATTGGCAGTGTGAAGCTGAGTGAGAAAGAGCTCCCTGATAGAGCCAGGGGATCTTCAGTTCAGCTAGGGCCCCAAGAGGAGGGCCTCGAATCTAATTCGGTAACACAATTTCTGTTTGAATATTTGTACTTAATAGAGAGCTCATTTCTCCCCACATTTATCTATGCTAGATGTTAGAAGTTTTTCCTTTACTGAGCTGAAATCTTTCTACTATAATGTCTTTTTTTGGGTAATTCTTACCTCAAGAGTAACACCATGTCTCTTTTTCTTCATATATAAAAACAAGGATGTGAACTAGATGAACTAGGGCAGGAAAAGTGTCTAAAGGTCTTTAATTCTGACATGAACTCCCTTTAAGTCAGCTATTTTACTTTCTCTAAATCAAATCTTCTCCCCCCTTTTTCTCCAAAGCAAAAATAAGATCCAACTCCATTCTAACAATTTCCTTATGACCAATTCTAGTGTGTTAGGACAATCTGCACTCTGATTCATCGTTGTATCCTATAAAATGTCATGCATTCTGTCCAGAAGTAAATCTTCACATATATGGTCAAATGATTTTTGATAATGGTGCTGATACCATTCAATGGGAAAAAGTCTTTTTGACTGGGAAAATGGTGCATGGATAGTCACATTGCAAAAGAATGAAGTTGGACCCTTACCTAACACCATATGAAAAAATTAACTCAAAATGGATCTGAGACCTAAGTGTAAGACCTAAAATAATAAAACTGTTAGATAAAAATATAGGGCAAAACCTTCACAACATTGGATTTGGCAATGACTTCTTGGATATGACACCAAAGGCATAGGCAACAAACAAAATATGGACAAATTGGACTTCAAGAAAATTAAATTTTTGTGCACAAAAGACAGTATCAACAGAGTAAAAAGGCAACCCACAGAATGGGAGAAAATGTTTGCAAATCATATATCTGATAAGGAATTAATATCTACAATATAGAGAGAACTAAAACTCAACAACAAAAAAACAAACAACCATATTCAAAAACAGGAAAAGGGCCTGAATACACATTTCTCTGAAGAAGATTTACAAATGACCGGTATGCACATGAAAAGATGTTCAACATTGCCAATCATTAGGGAAATGCAAATCAAATGAGATACCATTGTATCTCAAACCCATTAGGATGGCTACTATCATAAAACAAAAAACAAAAAAACTAGAAAATAACAAGTGTTGGTGAGTATGTAGAGAAATTAGAACGCTATGCACTGATGGTTGGAATGTAAAAAGATACAGCTGCTGTGGAAAACAGTGTAGTGTTTCCTCAAAAAATTAAAAATAGAATTACCATATAGGAACTTCCCTGGTAGTGCAGTGGTTAAGACTCCGCCTGCCAATGCAGGAGACATGGGTTCAAGCCCTGGTCTGGGAAGATCCCACATGCCATGGAGCAACTAAGCCCATGTGCCACAACTACTGAGGCTGTGCTCTAGAGCCCGCGAGCCACAACTACTGAGCCCGTGTGCCACAGCTACTGAAGCCTGCGTGCCTAGAGCCCATGCTCCACAACAAGAGAAGCCACTGCAATGAGAAGCCCGCACTTTGCAACAAAGAGTAGCTCCCGCTTGCCACAACTAGAGAAAGCCCACATGCAGCAACGAGGAACCAATGCAGCCATAAATAAATAAATAAAAAGACTCCACGCTCGCAATGCAGGGGGCCCAGGTTCAATCCCTGGTCAGGGAACTAGATCCCACATGCATGCTGCAACTATGGAGCTGGCAAGCTGCAACTAGGGATCCCACCTTCCACAACTAAGACCAGCACAACCAAAAATAAAAATTCTAGAAACACTGACTCCTTCTTTTAAAACAAACAAACAAAAAAGAATTACCATATAATTCAGAAATTACACTTCTGGGCATATACTCCAAAGACTTGAAAACTGGGTACCAAAGAGGTATTTTACACCCATATTCATAGCAGCATTATTCACAATAGCTAAAAAGTGAAAGCAATCCAAGTATTCATTGACAGATGAATGGGTAAGCAAATGTGGTATATACATGTAATGGAATATTATTCAGCCTTAAAAAGAAAGGAAATGCATACCTAGGAATAAGCCTACCTAAAGAGGAAAAGACATATACTCAGAAAACTATAAAACACTGATGAAAGAAATCAAAGATGACATAAACAGATGGAGAAATATACCATGTTCTTGGATTGGAAAAATCAATATTGAGACAATGACTATACTATGCAAAGCAATGTACAGATCTAATGCAATCCCTATCAAATTACCAATGGCATTCTTCACAGAATTAGAACAAAAACTTTTACAATTTGTATGGAAACACCAACAACCCCAAGTAGCCAAAGCAATCTTGAGAAAGAAAAACGGAGCTGGAGGAATCAACCTCCCTGACTTCAAACTATACTACAAAGCTACAGTAATCAAAACAGTATGGTACTGGCACAAAACCAGAAATATAGATTAATGGTACAGGATAGAAAGCCCAGAGATAAACCTGCACACATATGATCACCTAATTTATGACAAAGGAGGCAAGAACATACAGTGGAGAAAAGACTGCCTCTTCAATAAGTGGTGCTGGGAATACTGGATAGCCACATGTAAAAGAATGAAATTAGAACATTTCCTAACACTATACACAAAAATAAACTCAAAATGGATTAAAGACCTAAATGTAAGACCAGACACTATAAAACTCTTAGAGGAAAAAGTAGGAAAAAAAAAAAGAAAAAGTAGGAAAAACACTCTTTGACATAAACCACAGCAAGATCTTTTTTGACCAACCGCCTAGAGTAATGAAAATAAAAACAAAAATAAACAAATGGGGCCTAATTAAACTTAAAAGCTTTTGCACAGCAAAGGAAACCATAAACAAGATGAAAAGACAACCCTCATAATGAGAGAAAATATTTGCAAACGAAGCAACAGACAAAGGATTAATCTCCAAAATATACAAACAGCTCACGCAGCTCAATATCAAAAAAAACAACCCAATCCAAAAATGGGCAGAAGACCTAAATAGACATTTCACCAAAGAAGACATACCGAGAAGCCAGTAGGAGACTGTGATGTCGTGCCGTTGTCTGAAGATTCTTCAATCACTATGTCAAGTGACACAGATGTTTCTCTTTCTTCATACGATGAAGATCAGGGATCTAAACTTATCCAAAAAGCTAGAGAGGCACCATTTGTCCCCATTGGAATGGCAGGTTTTGCAGCAATCTTTGCATATGGATTATATAAATTGAAGAGCAGGGGCAATACTAAAATGTCTGTTCACCTGATCCACATGCGCGTGGCAGCCCAAGGCTTTGTTGTGGGAGCAATGACTCTTGGTATGGGCTATTCCATGTATCAAGAATTCTGGGCAGAACCTAAACCTTAGAAGAGGAGATGCTGTCTTGGTCTTGGTGGTGCTTGCTTTAGTTAGACATCTCATATTGAGGTTATATGTTTATGGTGAAAATAAATTCTGTGGGTCAGACAATAACATGATAATTTGAATATTGGCTTCCTTTCTTGCAGGCTTGATTTGCCTAGTGACTAGTTCACTAGCTAGGTCATTCAGGGGAGTCAGATTAGCACAAAAACATGTCACTTTTAAATGCACTTGATAGTGGTACAGTGTCCACCTTCTTAAACTCTTCTGATAAAATTAGTTGTAAAGAGGACAACATGTCAAACCTGAAAATGCTCCCAGTTGCTGCAGAATATCATATGCTTTTGATGTAATGTAGGAATCCTATTTACCCCAGTTAATTTAACTCTTTCTGACTGCCTTGTGGACTGAGTACTGTTTTTAAGGTCTGGTTGGCTCTTGAAGAACCCTTTCAGAACAGCACGGAATACAACATTATAAACCTCCCAGCAACTATGTGTGTGTTTTTAAACCAAACCTAAAGGGCTGGTAACAGTTGCTTTGAAGTAGTATCTGTTTCAGAATCATAGTTGTAAACATGAGAATAACTAAACTGTAGATCCCCGTTTAGCTGTTTTGTAATTGCAGAATTATAGTTTGCTGCTGTTATCTTAGAATAATTTTTAAATGGCATTTTGAAATAGAAGTGTGTATTTTAAGTGCTAATGCAAAGGTAAATGAAAAATACTTTTTAAATGTGTGCAGTCTGTTTATTTTCTCTGAAAGAATCATAAATGTTAAACTAAATAAATTGCCTGTAATGGAAGTGATTTATGAGCAAGCTGGATTGGTCAGACATTATACAAACTTTGGTATACTACAGAATGCTTTGTTGTACTTGTGAGATTCTCTTGTCTAACCTGAATTTACATTCCATGGTGATAACATGGTAAATGTATTGTTATTAAAGTAAGTGAACACACACACACAAAAAAAGAAGACATACAGATGGCCAAGAGGCACATGAAAAGATGCTCGGCATCACTAATTATTAGAGAAATGCAAATCACAACTACAATGAGGTATCACCTCACACCAGTCAGAATGGCCATCATCAAAAAATCTAGAAACAATAAATGCTGGAGAAGGTGTGGAGAAAAGGGAACCCTCTTACACTGTTGGTGGGAATGTAAATTGATACACCGACTGTGGAGAACAGTATGGAGGTTCCTTAAAAAACTAAAAATAGGGCTTCCCTGGTGGCACAGTGACTGAGAGTCTGCCTGCCGATGCAGGGGACACGGGTTCGTGCCCCGGTCTGGGAAGATCCCACGTGCCGCGGAGCGGCTGGGCCCGTGAGCCATGGCCGCTGAGCCTGCGGGTCCGGAGCCTGTGCTCCGCAATGGGAGAGGCCACAACAGTGAGAGGCCCGTGTACCGCAAAAAAAAAAAAAAAAAAAAAAACTAAAAATAGAACTACCATATGACCCAGCCATCCTACTACTGGGCATATACCCTGAGAAAACCATAATTCAAAGAGTCATGTACCCCAATGTTCACTGCAGCACTATTTACAATAGCCAGGACATGGAAACAACCTAAATGTCCATCGACAGATGAATGGATAATTACTCAGCCATAAAAAGAAATGAAATTGGGCCATTTGTAGAGATTTGAATGGACCTAGAGTCTGTCATACAGAGTGAAATAAGCCAGAAAGAGAAAAACAAATATCATATATTAAGGCGTATATGTGGAATCTAGAAAAATGGTACAGATGAACCTATTTGCAGGGCAAGAATAGAGGCATAGACGTAGAGAACGTACATGTGGACATGGTGGGGAAGGGAAGGGTGGGACAAATTGGGAGATTAGGATTGTCATATATACACTACCATGCATAAAATATATAGCTAGCGGGAACGTCCTATAAAGCACAGGAAGTTCAGCTCGGTGCTCTATGATGACCTAGATGGATGGGATGGTGGGAGGGGGGACAGGAGGTCCAAGAGGGAGGGGATATATGTATACATATAGCTGATTCACTTCATTGTAGAGCAGAAACTAACACAATATTGTACTCCAATATTGTACTTTTAAATTATACTCCAATTTAAAAAAAAAAAGGGAAATTCTACATATGCTACAACATGGATGAACCTTAATGACACTGTGCTAAGTGAAATAAGCCAGTCACAAAAAGACAAATACTGTGTGATTCTACTTACATAAAGTACTTAGAATAGACAAAATCATAGAAAGTAGAATGGTGGTTGCCAGGGACTGGGGAGAGGGGAGAATGAAGAATTACTATTTAATAAGTATAGCGTTTCAATTTTGCAAGATGAAAAAAGTTCTGGAGATGAATGGTGGTGATGGTTGCACAACAATATGAATGTATTTAATGCTACTGAACTGTACACTTAAAATGGTAAATATAGGGCTTCCCTGGTGGCGCAGTGGTTGAGAGTCTGCCTGCCGATGCAGGGGACGTGGGTTTGTGCCCCGGTCCGGGAGGATCCCACATGCCGCAGAGCAGCTGGGCCCATGAGCCATGGCCGCTGAGTCTGCGCGTCCGGAGCCTGTGCTCCACAACGAGAGAGGCCACAACAGTAAGAGGTCCGCGTACCGCAAAAAAAAATAAAAACCAAAAAAAGGTAAAGGTAGTACATTTTATGTTTTGTGTATTTTACCAGAACATTAAAAAATTGTTAAAAAAAAAATGACATGCACTCTGATGAGTTCTGGAGCTGCAAAGCTCTTTTCCCTCAAGGGGCTCTCAGAAATGTAAACAGGTACTGATAGAACATGATAATTGCCATAATAAGTTTATGTATGAGAATGCAAATAAGGGATAACTAATTCTGTCTGGGAGAGAATAATCTTTTGTTAGGAAAGAATGATCAACAAAAGTTTGGATAATAAATATTCTTGAAATATCCTTGAAGGGTGAGTGAAACAGCCATCTAAAGGAGAGGAGGAGCATTCAAGATGTAGAGAAGGAAAAGGGCAGGACATGTTTCAGGAATCTGCAAGAAGCTGGAATACTGGAGGGCAGGGTGCAGGAGATGATACTGGAGAGATGGGCAGGGACAGATCATGAGGCCTGCAATACCATGCTATAGGCCAGGCAATACCTGGCCTTAACCTGAAAGGTAGTCCTTAAAGGGTTTCAACAAGGAGAATGATGTAGGCATATTTCAATGTTAAAAAAATTAATTAGCAGTGGGTAGATAAGAATAGAGGACCCAAAACTGAAGGCAGGGAAAACAGTAAAGGGATATTGTAGAAAATCAGGTGAGGGATTATGAAAGCTTGAAATAAGCAGAAGCAGTAGGAATAGAAAAAAGGGACAGATCAGAGAGATGTTACAGTGATAGGATAACGAGACTTAAACGACTTATTAACTGTGTTGTGAATGGCAGAGATAAAAGTTCTCATGTAGAAGAGGTTATTCTTATCCAGGGAGGTTTCACTAGTGCCAACTCTGAACAACCAGTAGTGACTGCTGGTATGCAGTTTAGTAAAGGAGCCTAAAACTCAATCTAGGCGCAATAAGAAGGAATGATGAATTAGTAATTTCTGCCATGGATGCTGAATGGGAGAACACTAGCACATGACAGATATTTAACATTCCTATTCTCAGAGGAAACATTAAGATATACTGTGTGTTTTAAGGAATGTATATGGTGTGTTTCCATTTTTTTTAATTCAAGAACAGAAAATTAATTTTTGTTGATGGAAGACAGAATAGTTGTAATCTCTGGGTGGGGATGTAGATACAGACTGGAAAGTGGTACAGGGGAGTGTTTTAAAGTATTAGAAATTTTCTAGAGCTTGATCTGGGTGGTGGTCACGCATGTATACATCTGTGAACAACCATTGAGTTGTGCACTTAAGTTTTGTGCTTCTTGCTATATGAATCTTATATATCAATTTTAAAAAGTGAAAAAAGTTAATATGTGTTTAAGGAATGGCAAGTAGTCTGATATAGCATAGGGTAAGGAAGAAAGAAAAAGGTTAGCAGATTACTGGGATATAAAAGTTGGAGAAGTAGAATGGCAATAGATTGTGAAGGGTTTCGGGAGCCATATTAAAGAGTTTTGACTTGTTCCTACAGCTGTTGGAGAGTATCTGAAGTTTTAGATAATCCCATATCTCTGTTTTGGCTGTGCAGAGTCTACTTTGGAGAGAAAAAGGTAAAGAACAGTTTCTCTGACCCAGCTAGGATCTCAGACCCAGTATCTTCTTAGCTAAAGGTTTATCAATTTTATATCCATCCTTGGAAATCACGAAAGGGAGGGGAATTCAATAATTACCTGTGAAAGTACTTGGCAAGTGACTTTAATTCAAACTTTAAATAATAAACCTAACATAACCACATTGCAAAAATCTCAAACCTAAAGAAAAGTGGCATAAACTATGGATAATCCTACTACAGTACTATTAGTATTTTGGCATACTGGACTTCCTACCAGTCTTTCTCCTTTTTTAAAAAAAAACAGTTCACTCTTCAGGATAAGGTAGCTGGCCTATGCTGATAGCAGAGTACCAGGGACTAGGTCAGATATGGAGAAGCATAACTAAAAGTAGTCTCTGAACATATTTTGGCAGGAGCAAGGCAGAATCTAAAAGAAAACCAAATCAGAAATATGCATCTAAAATGAGACACAGACCTACTAGAGAATGGACTTGAGGATATGGGGAGGGGGAAGGGTAAGCTGTGACAAAGTGAGAGAGTGGCATGGACATATATACACTACCAAACTAGCTAGTGGGAAGCAGCTGCATAGCACAGGGAGATTAACTAGGTGCTTTGTGACCACCTAGAGGGGTGGGATAGGGAGGGGGTGGGAGGGAGGGAGACGCAAGAGGGAAGAGATATGGGAACATATGTATATGTATAACTGATTCACTTTGTTATAAAGCAGAAACTAACACACCATTGTAAAGCAATTATACTCCAATAAAGATGTATTAAAAAAACCCAATAAAATGAGGAGGCAAAGGGCAAGAGTGCAAAGGGTGGAAAGGTTCAGGTGCTAGCCACTGTAGGAGGGCAGTGTGTATACAGAAGTCCCTTTTACTGGGTGCCTACTGCATATTGTGAGCTGAACGTAGTTGCTTACAGTGTTGGACTGGATAGTTGTAATCGTAATGATTTTGTCTTATTTTCATTTAACCTTAAATCATATACATTTCTCATGTTGTTATATAGTTTTCATAACCACTTGCATTTTAAGTTTTATTTTTAATTAAAAAATTTTAAATTAATATTTTTAAATAAAAGTTTCATTTTATTCTTTTTAACAATTTTGCTTTATTTCCTTTAACATTTTTTTACAACTTCTAAATCTTTTGTAAAATTATTTTTGACTAAGTGACTTATGTTTGTAAATATTTAGTCCCCTGTTTTCTTAAACTTTTAAAACTAAATTTTTATTTTTTCTGATTATAATAGAATGACATGCCCTTTGCAGAAAATCTGGAAAATTTAGGAAAACATAAAGAAGAAAATAACAATAACAATAGACCATATCCCACTGTCTTAAGACAATCAATCTAAACAACTTTTTGGCATATTTCCTTTCAGTCTTTTTTTTTTTTTAATGCATTTTAGCATAGTTGAGATCACACTTTGCACATAATATATTTTTACTTAATATTTTATCATAAGTATTTCTCCCCATCATTAAGAATTCTTTGTAAATACAGTTTTAGCAACTGCAAAATATTATATAAGAGAAGGTGCCAGAGTTTGCTTAACCGGTCCCATATTGTTAGGCATTTAAGTTACTCCTAATTTTTTTCTATTCTAAATAATGCTTTTTGCATAAATGTATAAAGCACTGTAAGATTATTTCCTCAGAGAAAATTCTCAGATGTGGGATTTCTATATCAAGTGGTGTGAAATTTTTAAAGATTCCTGATGTATACTGCCAAATTGATTTAAGAGGTTTGTCCTAAATTCCACTTCCACTATTATATGGGAGAGAAAACCAACCAAATATTTTCAAGCTTTAAAAATGATAGGCTTCTCAGAATCTCTGAGCAAGGGCTATAGTATCTACAGATATATTTTCCTTCAAAAAAAAAAATACTGACTGGAAACATAGACGTGCCAGATTTGGGGAGAGGGGAGACTTGCCACACTTCACTTATTTTGATGTCTCTGAGAGCCTGAGAAACACACCTTCTAAATAGCTAAGTACCCCCACCTTGCAAGACAACAATATTTTAGAGAGAGATTTCCTTAAGGTTAGACAACATCAATGGAAAATCTTGCTGTGTCGCCAAAGTTCCCCAGAGAATATGACCCAAGATCACGTACCGCTTTGGAGCGTAGGCTGTCAAAGGGATCCTTGGAGGGATCACCAGTTCATCTTATATGCAGCTCTGATTTTTCTTGTTTAGACAGCCCTTGGTCCAGTTCCAGAATCCTTGCCCTGCCTTAGATCTCTCCCAACACTCCTCCAGGGGCCCTCCAGACTTCTACAACCTTGAGAGAAACCGCAAGGTTCCCCTTTGTCTCTCTGACCCATGAAGGCTTACTTGCTGTAGCTCTCCTCTGCACATTCTCATTCCCTTTTCTCCTCTTGTTCTCCCTAGTCTTTCTTCTTTTCCTCCTCTCTCCTCACTTTCACTCTCCTGAGTCTTTTAAGTTTCTCTCTAAGCTTCTCTTTCAATGCTATCTTCTCCTTCTCCCTCTCCCAGTTTTCTCAAACTTTCAACCCTTTCCTCCTCTTCAACAGGGACACAGCTGACCTTCACTAGGAGCCGCCTATCTCTGTTTTGTCCTCAGACTTCTCTCCCCCAGACTTTTCTATTCTCTCCAAATGGCACACACATCCTCAATTTTGCAGGAGTTTCTCCCAGCATTTTTCACACGTAAGACAGCTTTCGTAACCCTGTTACCAAGGAATACTATTAGAAGAGCACTGTTACCCCTCTAACCCAAACATGACTTCCTTCCTTACCATAAAGTCCAAGAAAAGATCACTTATATTATGCCCATGTTTTCCTCTCTATCCAAATTAGGATACACAAGAGCACAGGTTTATAAGCCTACTTATAGTTACAATGTTTGAAATCTGAGCTGTCCTCAAAAATCTGGGACATAATGTTGCTATAAATTCCACCTATCCAGAATCCAGCTCTCAAGCAGTTTCACACGCAAGAAGAACTCTGAACATCCTCAGAGTTGTCAGGAAGTTTGTGTTCTATATATTACACTCAGACTAAAAAAGAAGCGTTCTCCTCTTTTCGTCCACTCTGGAAAACAGAATTTTGACTACATATAGAGTTAGGTCTAGCCTTCCAGATTGCTATCTATAGGTCATACATAGAGTGATTCTTTAACTGGAGATTTTATGAAAGTCACAAAAGGGTTCACTGAGAAAGACTGAGCCCACGCTCTGAAATGAGAATGTACAGTTTACCACCCATTGACTTACACGTAAATCTGTATAAAGATCTTCAAAGGTGGTTTATTAGGTTCTGGTTTAAATTTTCAGTTCTTTCTTTCTAAAAAACTTAGGGAAAGCTCTTAACCAATATGAATTCCTCAGGTCCAATTTGGACTTTACTTTTTGCACTATGCAATTTCTGTAAATTCTCTTCTGCCTGGAGCCCTTAATCTAAATCTCCATGGATGTATTTTCTCAAGGTTCACTTTAGGTATAGTCTTAATCGATCATAGTTCTGTGGAAGTTTGCTTCCTCTAATAAGCCTGCAAAACTCTCTCTTCTTATTCCTGATTGTCCCCTGAAATGTTACTCTTTGTGAATTAGTATGGCTCTGCCTAGCTCTAGATAAAATCCTAACTTTTTATCACATGTCTTGTCTGTGTTGCATTTTCTGCCCACTTTTGCCCTCCCCTACAGTGAAGGGAGTATTTTAAACTTTTTTTGTTTCCAGAGAGAGCAACTTGCTGGTTGGAGGATTCAAGTTTAAAATGGACCCCCAGAGAAACATGTGTGGCTTGAGACATCCTGTGTAATCCAATAAATATCCACCCTACCCCCAACCCACATTTGCTGGCTAAAGCAAATGTGAGAGTCAGAGAGGGGAAGGAGTTATGTTCAAGCATTTTTATGTACAGTCTTGTGCAGTCTGCACATGCTGGAGAGTTCATGCACTTTTCTCCCAGAAGTGACTTTCAACTCTTTCTTTACATGCAGTTCCAACAAGTTTGGATATCTAGTTTCCATAACTATAGCAGATCAAAATCAACAACTAGTGGGTGGGAGTTGGGGGTGAAGAATAAGTTAGTAGTGATTAAGACCACAGATTCTGGAGTCAAACTGCAGGTTTGAATTTTGGCGCTGCCATCTCCTAGCTGTATGACTTTGAATAAGGTACTTCACCTTTTTTGCCTCAATTTCCTCATCTGCAAAGTGGGAATAATAATAGTACCTATTTCATACAGTTGTCATAAGGATTGAGTTAATATATACAAGGTGACTGCAACAGTAAGTACTATATAAGTATCAAGAAGAGTGGGTACGTGTAACAGTTCTTATGAAAAGTAAAAGAAATAACTTTTTAAAAATGCCTAACATAGACCCTGGAACATAAAAGATTTCTAGAGTCCCTTGCCATTTGCTAAACATGCCTTAGGCTTGCATGCTACTAAACCTTTCCAACATGGTGCTTCCTTGGCCTGATAAGCTCTATTGCCTTTCTTTGCTGGCAAACTGTTCATTCTTCTTCACCCAGCTTAAATGCATTCTTCCCTCTGTATTCTCCCTTGGCTTCTTCAGAGAAAATGAGTCACTCCCTCTTCTTTAATTCTGTAGCACTTACTGCTGTCACCCTGCTTGATCATGTAGTGTTGTAATTACTTATTTATGAATCTTCTCCCTCACCAGACTTTATGGTCCTCCTCCATGGCTGGAGCCACATCTTATTTTCACAGCTGTCACAGTACTTCGTCCCTCAATAAATGTTTTGATGAATGTAGGAATAATAATATCAAACACACAGTGCTTAGTTCTAGGCTCTGTTCTAATGCTTTACATATATTAACTTAATCTTTAATCTTGACAACAATCCTATGTAATATTATTATCGTCTCTAACTTAAAGATAAGGTAAATGACACAAAAGCATTTATGTAATTTGTCTAGGTCACCTCAGCTACTAATTGTCAAAGCCAGGGTTCAAATCTAAGTAGTTGGTATCAGAAACCAGGCTTTTAACCAACCCAATACAAATGCCTTCCAGAGAACAAGAGAATAAACAACTGCACACAAACTTGGCTTTCCCAAAGGTCTTACTTCCTCAGGTAAATGAGCCATTCATCCAACAAATATTTACATAGTGCTTTCTATGTGTACACCACCATGTTAAACACTGATCTCTAATGGCTCCCCGCTTTCTCCCATCACCCCTCCACCCAATCGCTACAACCTCCCCCCAAACTCCACTGCTCTGTGAACTTCTTTCAGTTTCTTTCATGTGTTGTGCTCTTGCTCAGCTCTGGAACCTCCACTGCCGGTTTGCCCCGCTAACTCATGCTTATCCTTCAGTTCTCAGCTTAAATTACTTCTTTCTGCAAGCCTTACATTATCCCCCTTGAGTAAGTTATGTGCCCCTGCTCTGGGCTCCCATGGCACTTTACACTTTCCTTATCATAGTATTTGTCATACTTACTGTTCTTGCCCATTTACTTGTTTGCCTTCTGCACTAGACTATAAGCTCTGTGAGAGCAAGGACTGAATCTTATCTGGGTTATCACTGAATCTGCAGCACCTAACTTGATGACCATCACATAGTAGGTGCTTGACAAATATTTGTTGAATGACTTGACTGAAGGATGAGCATGATGAAATCTCTATGCTTAAGAAGTCTAGTTGGTGGGGGGAAAAGGTCTTGTGGGGATACAGAAAATAAAAATAGTGTATTATGATAAATGCTATAATAGGGACACAGAGGGGAAGATTTCTAACTCTATCTGGAGTAAAGTGGGAAGGGGACAGTTCAGCAGAGTCTTAAAGGGTAAGTGAGAATTTATGAAAAGCAAAGAAAGAGGTCATAAGCAAGAACTATACTAGAAATTGTTTGGTTGCCTAAGTGGCTAAACCATTTTTCTGTGTGTCTAAAAAGAACATTAATATAAACTTAATCCTACAACTGATTAATCTAATCTAATCTAATCTAATATGAGTTTGGAGGCAATATGCAATAACTCAAAAGGCAATATGATGAAATAATTTTATTCTTTAAGTACTTCTTCTGTGAATTCCCATGAAAATCTCTTCTTACCTCTATCATCATATTTGTCGTGCTGCACAGCCATTGTCAGAGTGGTTCTACCCCACCTAATGAGCTATTTAAGGCCTGGGGTTAAAGTACTTTAAAGTCTGGCTCAATTCTGTATATCCCTGGTACCCAGAACAAAACCAGTCCCAGCGAGAGGACCTATGGGTACTCCAACATGACCAAAAAGTCTTAAGTGAGCTGACCTCCAGCAGTCTCTCAGCTTTGTCTCACGTCCCATACTATATGCTCCAGTCAATATGCACTTTTTAGTTTCCTGAATAACATTTGGCTCCTAAAGCCTGTGGGGCTTTCCAAGTGCCAATGCCATTCCAACTGTCTCTTCCTGTTCATATCCCCAGCTCATCATCCAGCTCTTTTTTTTTTAGCAAGTCCATTTTAGAAGTTATTTAATGAATAATTTGCATATGTATTCTCATGTAGAAATGAGTACAGGTTTCACATTTGAATTTATCAATTCATAGAGTCTAATATTAACATTATCTGTTTGGTACATTTTAAAATCACTAATCATATACCTTAAGTTGAAATTGAGCTATAAAATAATATATATGATTTTTAAGTATGAAAACTTTACTACAAGGAAAATAGCACATATATTTTACAATACATCCAGCTAACTCTTATTTATTTATTTATTTATCTGGTTGTGCCAGGTCTTAGTTGCAGCACACGGGATCTTCGTTGCCGCGTGCGGGATCTTTATTTGTGGCATGCAAAATCTTTTTCTTTTAGTTGCGGCATGCGAAGTCTAATTCCCTGACCAGGGATCGAACCTGGGCCCCCTGCATTGGGAGTCTTAACTGCTGGACCACCAGGGAAGTTCCTGCATGTACCCTTCAGAATTAGTGTTTCTGGGTTTTTTGGATTGTTTTTGGACTGTTTTTGTTTCTTTCAAGGAGTGGAATTGCTGGGTCATATGGTAGTTCTATTTTCAGTTTTTGGAGAAATCTCCAGACTGTTTTCCATAGTGGCTGCACCAATTTACGTTCCCACCAACAGTGTTTGAGTGTTCCCTTTTCTCCACAACCTCTCCAACATTTGTTATTTGTGTTCTTTTTAATGATGGCCATTCTAACAGGTGTGAGGTGATATCTCATTGTGGTTTTGTTTTGTATTTCCCTGATGATTAGCGATGTTGAGCACCCTTTCATGTTCTTATTGGTCATCTGCATGTCCTTTTTGGAGAAATGTCTGTTCAGGTCTTCTGCCCATTTTTTAATCAGGTTGGGGTTTTTTTGATATTGAGTTGTATGAGCTGTTTATATATTTTGGATATTAACCCCTTATTGGTTATATCATTTGCAAATATTTTCTGTCCTTCAGTAGCTTGTCTTTCATTTTGTTTATGGTTTCCTTTACTGGGCAAAAGGCTTTAAGTTTAATTAGATCCCATTTGTTTATTTTTGCTTTTATTTCCTTTGCTTTAGGAGACCAATCCAAAAAAATATTGCTACAATCTGTGTCAGAGTGTTCTGCCTATATTTTCCTCTAGAAGTTTTATGGTTTCCAGTCTTACATTTAGGTCTTTACTCCATTTTAAGTTTATTTTTGTGTATGGTGTTAGAGAATATTCTTATTTCATTCTTTTACATGTAGCTGTCCAATTTTCCCAGAACTACTTATTGAAGAGACTTTCTTTTCTCCATTGCATATTCTTGCCTCCTTTGTCATAGATGAATTGATCATAAGTGTGTGGATTTATTTCTGGGTTCTCTATTCTGTTCCATTGATCCATATGTCTGTTTTGTGCCAGTACCATACTGTTTTGATTACCGTAGCTTTGTGGTATAGTCTGAAGTTAGGGACCACAATTCCTCCAGCTCTCTTCTTCTTGCTCAAGATTGTTTTTGGCTATTCAGGGTCTTTTGTGTTTCCATACAAATTTTTAAATTATTTGTTCTAGTTTTGTAAAAATGCTATTGGTATTTTTAAAAAGATTTATTATTTATTTTTTTATTTTATTTATTTTTGGTTGCATTGGGTCTTAGTTGCGGCATGCAGGATCTTCGTTGAGGCATGAGGGATCTTTCATTGTGGCATGCAGGCTCTTGTTGTGGTGCGTGGGCTTCTCTCTAGTTGTGCCATGCGGGTTTTCCTCTCCTCTAGTTGTGGCATGCAGGCTCCAGGGCACATGGGCTCTGTAGTTTGTGGCCCGCGCGCTCTAGTTGAAGCTCGCAAGCTCAGTAGTTGTGGCACACGGGCTTAGTTGCCCCGCAACATGTGGGATCTTAGTTCCCTCACCAGGGATCGAACCCATGTCCCCTACATTGTAAGGTGTATTCTTTACCACTGGACCACCAGGGAAGTCTCTGCTATTGGTATTTTGTAGGGATTGCATTGAATCTGTAAATTGCCTTGTGTAGTATGGCCATTTTAACAATATTCATTTTTCCAATCCAAGAACACAGTATATCTTTCCATCTGTTTATATCACCTTCAATTTCTTTCATCAGTGTCTTACAGTTTTCTGAGTACACATCTCCTACCTCCTTAGGTAGGTTTATTTCTAGGTATCTTATTCTTTTTTTTTTTTTTGCAGTACTCGGGCCTCTCACTGTTGTGGCCTCTCCCGTTGCGGAGCACAGGCTCCAGACGCGCAGGCTCAGCAGCCATGGCTCATGGGCCCAGTCGCTCCCCGGCATGTGGGATCCTCCTGGACCAGGGCACGAACCCATGTCCCCTGCATCGGCAGGCGGACTCTCAACCACTGCGCCACCAGGGAAGCCCCTCTTATTCTTTTTGATGCGATGGTAAATGGGATTGTTTCCTTAATTTCTTTTTCTGATAGTTCACTGTTAGTGTATAGAAATGAAACAGATTTCTGTATATTAATTTTGTATCCTGCAATTTTACTGAGTTCATTGATGAGCTCTAATAGTTTTCTGGTGGCATCTTTAGGATTTTCTCTGTATAGTATCATGTCGTCTGCAAACAGTGACAATTTTAATTCTTCTTTTCCAATTTGGATTCCTTTTATTCCTTTTTTATTTTGTATTCTTTTTATCTGTCTGATTGTGGTGGCTAGGATTTCCAATATGATATTGAATAAAAGTGGCATGAGTGGGCATCCTTGTCTTGTTCCTGATCTTAGAGGAAATGCTTTCAGCATTGAGTATGATGTTAGCTGTGGGTTTGTCATATATGGCCTTTATTATGTTGAGGTATATTCCCTCTATGCCCACTTCCTGGAGAGTTTTTTATCATAAATCGTTGTTGAATTTTGTCAAAAGTTTTTTCTGCATCTATTGAGATGATCATATGGTTTTTATTCTTTAATTTGTTAACGTGTGTATCACATCAGAGTTGTATTCGTAAAACACATGTGACCACATCTCTCTCCTGCTGAAAACCTTTTAACGGCTTCTCATTACTCCAGGATAAAGTGCAAGCATTAAAGGCCCTTTACGATCTGCCCCCAACTCACATTTCTGCCCTTAAATCAAAGGCAGGAGCAAGGGGAGGGTAGCTCAAGTTTTGGCTATTGTTCAGTGCAAGGGAAGAGGGTAAGGCCTTCATTTTGGCATTGAACTATATATTCCATTTTTAATGAAATATTTCAAATATACAAAAAATTATACAAAATAATATACCCAAATTTCCATAATATTAACATACTACACAATCGTGGTATCACTATCAAAACTAAGAAATTAACATAAATGCCATGCTATTAATTAAACTTAAGTCTTTATTCAGACTTTATCAGGTTTTCCACTAATGTCCTTTTTCTATTCTAGAATCCAATCTAGGACCCTACAGGCATTTAGTTATCATCGTGTCTCCTTAGTCTCCTTCAGTCTGTAACAGTTCCTTAGTCTTTCCTCTTCTATCATGACTTTGAGAATTATGAAGAGTACTTATCTTGGTAGAATGTTCCTCAATTTGGGTTTGTCTAAGGTTTTCTCATGATTCAATTAAGGCTATGGATTTTGGAGAAGAGTATCACAAAAGCTATGTGCCCTTTTCAATGCATCCAATCAAGCATACACAATACTGATACATCCTATTACTTGTGATATTTATCTTGATCACTTGGTTAACATGGGGCTGCCAGGTTTCTCCATTGTAAACTTACTATTTTTCCTTTTCTAAAAAAATATTTGGGAAGATATAATTTGAAGCTACGCAGATTCCTTGTTTCATCTTAAATTTTAACCCACTAATTACAGTATTTATTAGTGGACCTTGCTTGATGCAGTTAATACTTTGATGTTCTAATGTGATTTTCTAATTCCCTAATTCCTTCTACTTTTATTTACTGAAATTCTTCTGTAAGGGAGACTTTTTCCTTCTCCCTCATTTGTTTATTTATTCAATCATTTATTTATATCAGTAAGGACTTAGTGATTTTATTTCATTCTTTGGATTATAATCTAAACTATGATTATTTATTTTGTTGCTCAAATTATTCAAGTTTTGGCCATTGGGAACTCTTTTGGTTGGCTTCTGTGTCTTTTTGACATGTCTCTATCCTAGCACCACAAGATGCTCCAGGCTCATCTTGTATTTTTCCAGCCCTGGAATCAATCACTTCTCCAAGGAGCACTGATTCTTTTTATTGAAAACAGGTAATTAGAAACAAAGATCTGGGTACTAGATGTGATCATTGCTACTGGGGTATTACTGCTTCTAGGTGCTTTAAGCAGACAGAGCTAGGAAATATTTATACGTATACTAACCCACATATACATACACATCTATATTTATTTCTACATGTATTTGATAGAGATTTTTCAAAACAAGTGTTGATACTGATAACTTTTTTTTAACTTTATATAAATGGTTTCATATGTAAATATATTTTTACAACTTGAGTTTTTTTGTTCAACATTTATTTTTCAGATGTAACCATATTGATACATATAGTTCTGGTTTGTTCACTTTAACAGTTATCTTACTAGTAGCCTTTTGTGTGATAAATCCTCTGTATTTTTTTCTATGAGTCATAGAGCTGCCAACTGTAAAGATTATTGTTAGTCACTCATAGTTATTTATAGGTTGCAGGCAGTCTCCCTACAAAAAGCAAAGTTGGTTGCCCATCTCATACTTTAGGGACACTGTAACTGTAGGAGAGTATTATTGAACAGCCAACCACTCAACTCCTCTATTAACAGTTCTTTGTGAATTATTCCTGCATATTGTGTAGCTGCATCCACATGGTAAGTTGTCTTTTTTTAGTTTATTTCTTTGTTCCAGTTTTATGTTTCTTAATTTCTAGTCTGCTTCATAATAATTGTCCTCTGCAGTTACTTTCTTTATAGTTTCATTTCCACTGTATGTATTTTTATGTTGGTTTGTTATGTGGGTTTGTATGTATTTTATTTTTTGTTTGTTTGTTTTTGCCACTCCACGCAGCTTGTGGGATCTTAGTTTCCCGATCAGGGATTGAACCTGGGCCCCAGCAGTGAAAGCGCCGAGTCCTAACCACTGGAATGCCAGGGAATTCCCTGTAGTTACTTACTTTTGAGGTCATTTTGTAATCTCTTAATATCCCTACAGTTTTATTTGCCATTTGCCATTTTTCAAATTCACTCTGAATTTTCTAAATTTAGACCTATTCAGGAAATAATTTAGGTAAAACAATAAGTCTAGTAAACATTGTAGAAATTTAAGTGCTACAGTTTAACATTTTTTCTATTCATAACCATTTTATGATTTGTCACTCTACTGTTTATTCAAAAATTTACCCCCAATTCTAACTAAAATCCATCATCATAAGTAAGGATGAGAGTAGCTGTGAGAAGCTTCAAAGTGAAAAACTGGCCAGGTTGCATTGGGAGTCTTGAGGGCCTGTTTAATAGCACTGCATCACATTTGCTTTTATTCCTGCCCTGGTAGTTCCATGAAAGTGTAAACATGACTGATTCATTGATGAGTCCCCAGCTAATAGCCTTGCACAAAGAAGATGTTCAGTGAGTAGTTGTCAAGTAAATGGATGACTGGTTGGATGGATGGAGAGGTAGGCAAGATCTCCTCAAACTCTGGCATCAGAAGGCTTCATAGAGGACATGGAAACTGCCATTATAAGGATGGGTAGGACTTGAAAGGAATTAATGAAAGAGGAGGGCATCTGTCTACTTTCATCCTTTCTCCTCACCATCACTTGCAATGTCCAGGGGTTCCCATTGGTGTCAGTTAACAATGGCAAGGCAGAGTCAAGGTAATGGGCTCATCTGGGGTCTAGATCTGCTCTAAGTCTGATCATCATACTGCATTGCAGAGGAGAAAGTGTAGGTTGAGAATTATAAAGTCTGAATTCCAGTCCTTACTGTGCCACTAACTCACTGTGTGACCTTGTACAAGCCATACCCCCTCTCTGAGCATCCAGTTGCTAATGTGTACAATGATAAACATTGGGTTAGAAGGGCTGAAAGATACATTCCTATTCTAAACTTCTATGAAACATCAGACTGTAGCCAACTGGGCCCCCAGTCACAGAAACATATCAAAGCATCGTTATTCAAGATTCACTCTAGGGCTGGAAAAGGACCTTGTACATGGTTGCTCTAGTCCACTTTCCCACAAGAACTTGAAGTCCTGCAATAACCTCCATAAGCAGCTCTTCAAAATCAGTTCTTACATATTTTTTGCTAACAACCCATAAAAGGAAAACTACCTGCTTGCTCATTCACGAATCCAATCAGAGGAGCATAGACTGACAAAGCTGAAAGGACTCATTATCTCCCTCATTGTACATTTGGGGAAAATGAGGCCCAGAGAGTGACAGGGTCTTAACCTAAGGTCATCCAGCAAATTACAGGCAAATAATAAATTCTCTAGTGATACTATCAAAAGAGAGATTAATACTGGTCAAATTGTTGAATTTCACAGATGAAGAAAGAATTCATTTTTCAAACAGAAAAAGCAAGTTATCTATAAAAACGAATAAAATCAGATTCACATCAGACTTCTCCACAGCAAAAGTTTACCTCATTCTGAGGGAAAGTGTAACCCCTGAATATTTTACCCAACTATGTTGTCAGCTAAATTAAAAAGCAACAGGTGCTTTAACAATTTAAAATTGTTAAAACTATTATTAACATTGAAAAAATTTAAAGAACTCAGCATCCTTCTTGAAAAAAATTTCTTGATGCTGAAATCCAGCTAATCAAGACACGAATGTAAATAAAGAAAAGAAGCTATCATGAACCATTGGTGATGAAGATTGCATCTATTTTTTTAAATAATTTTTTTATAGAGTTATTTATTTATTTTTGGCTGCATTGGGTCTTCATTTCTGCTCGCAGGCTTTCTCTAGTTGTGGCAAGCGGGAGCTGCTCTTCGTTGCAGTGTGCAGGCTTCTCATTGGGGTGGCTTCTCTTGTTGCAGATCACAAGCTCTAGGCGTGTGGGCTTCAGTAGTTGTGGCACACGGGCTCAGTAGTTGTGGCGCACGGGCCTAGTTGCTCCGCAGCATGTGGGATCGTCCTGAACCAAGGCTCAAACCCGTGTCCCCTTCTTTAACAGGTGGATTCTTAACCACTGTTCCACCAGGGAAGTCCCAAAGATTGCATCTATTTAAATCTAGAACTTAGCCTAAACAACTTGAGGAATTAGTGTAAACATTATGAAAATCGGCAAAGTAAAAATAATAACAAAAATTAGGAGGAGAGGAAATGGGAGAAGTATAGAGTATTAATCATCCTTATGATAGACAATAGTCAATATTGTCTAATATTAAAATCTGTAGTTTAAAAAAGATGACAACTCCAATTATTTTCATAATCTTTTTTATAACTTATCATTCATCAATCCTTTCATCATTTTGTATTTGTTAAATTAACTTCAATAAGGCTTTTTAATTAAATATTTTATTTGAAACATCTTGCTCAGTGTGAGCCCTTTAAAATTACTTCTCTGTGTCAATTATCCTGTATAAATACATATAAAGATGTTCAGAATGATTTTCACCATATGTTAAAGATGTTATTTTGAGTGTTAGAATTAAGAGTGATCTGTTACTTTCTTCCTTGTGTTTTTCTGTACTGCTTGAATTTTTTATGAGCATGTATGACTATTTTTAAAGCATGATAAAATTACTATTCTAAAAAACTAAAGAGAGAAGGAGTTTGGTTCTGAGGAAATACTCCCCAACTTTTGAAAAACAGATTCCTTCAATAATATCAATATTAAAAGTTATTTTCATTGAGTGCTTACATCATGCCAAGGATTTTTCATATGGTATCTTTACTGCTCACCACAACTCTAAAGCCTAGACATGATAGGACTTTGCTGGTGGAGCAGTGGTTAAGAATCCGCCTGCCAATGCAGGGGACACAGGTTAGAGCCCTGGTCTTCCAGGAAGATCCCACATGCCGCAGAGCAACTAAGCCTGTGTGCCATAACTACTGAGCCTGCACTCTAGAGCCCGTGTGTCACAATTACTGAAGCCGACACGCCTAGAGCCCGTGCTCCGCCACAAGAGAAGCCACTGCAACGAGAAGCCCGCGCACCGCAGCGAAGAGTAGCCCCCGCTCATGGCAACTAGAGAAAGCCCGCACACAGAAACAAAGACTCAACGCAACCAAAATATATATATATATATATATATATATATATATATATATATAAAGCCTAGGCATGATAATCCACAGGTTACAAATGAAACTCAGGGTGATAAAGCCTTTGCCCAAGGTCACATACCCCAAAAAGGTCAAAACCTCTCTGATTGTTTCAATTGAGCCACCACTATGTCCATAAGAGTCAGAGTTAACTCATAATTAAACTTTCTCTTTGAATTTCCACAGCCTCAGATTAATCTCTGGATGCTTGATGGCAAACAGTGGGACATCCTCAAAAAGACTGAGAATAAGGTTGCCCCTGAAATAAAATCTACTCTCCATAAATGAAATTAACCATCTGTAGGAAGCTAAGAGCCCCTGTGTAAAACTGTCAGAGAAGTTTGGGAGCACTCAAAACTCTCACCAAGTGGCCAAGGTGACCTGGAAGTATTCTTAAAGCTGCAGACCTAGAAACGGACTGCAATTTAATGAGTGGAAACCATATCAATTGTAACATATCCTGTTTGGAGAACATCTGTGTGAATAGAAAAAGGAGGATGGTCAACCATGGAAACTTGAAAAGGGAAAGTCATAGGTATCTCTCCAGACACTGCCCTGGGATGAGAAGTCTTAGCTAAGTAACATTAACATCATGATTTCCTTGACAAGACCTAGAAATCAGCCCTTTGCTTCATGTTAGACTTGCCTCAGCTACTTTTTAAAAAATTAATTATTAAATTAGTTTGGCTATGCTGGGTCTTTGTTGCAGCACGCAGCATCTGGGCTCTTAGTTGCAGCATACGGGATCTAGTTCCCTGACCAGAGTTCGAACCCAGGCCCCCTGCATAGGGAGCATGGAGTCTTAACCACTAGACCACCAGGGAAGTCTCAGCTACTTTTTTTTTTTTTTTTTTTTTTTTTTTGCAGTACGTGGGCCTCTCGCTGTTATGGCCTCTCCCGTTGCGGAGCACAGGCTCCGGACGCACAAGCTCAGCGGCCATGGCTCACGGGCCTAGCCGCTCCACGGCATGTGGGATCTTCCTGGACCGGGGCACGAACCTGTGTCCCCTGCATCGGCAGGCGGACTCTCAACCACTGCACCACCAGGGAAGCCCTACTTTTAAAGTAAGATTCCCATTTGGGCTTTGCTGTGACCAACTAAATCAGAACCTCGAAGAGAGAGCCCAAGCATGAGTGCTTAAGAAATCTCCCCAGATGCTTCTAATGTGCAATCAGGGTTGAGAAACAGCTGAAGTGAGTAGACTGTCTAAGTTCACTGATGGAGAGGTCTCTCTTGAGACTGACTCACACCCCTTGCTCTGATTCCAGGCCTACCAGGCTACCCCCAGATACTTGGCTTCCCATGAGAAAACGCACAGATCTTCTGATGTGTGCTCTGGTCTGCTTTGGGAATTAAATTGGCTTTGCAAAGAGTGCTTCTTTTTTGCAAATTAATAAATGGACTTTTGGTTTATGCATCAGTCACAGTGATCTTTGTTAATGTGAGTCTGAGGGTATGTCTCTAATCTGAGAGATGCAGCCACTTTTCGTGTGCCACAAAAATCAAGATTCTGAGCCTGTCAGGATGCTGGACCATGGTAATGTACCAGTCTGTGGGAATGAGTCTGAGTGACCAGCAGACCTTCCCCAGGACCACATCCTTAGCCCCACTGCAGGCCTGTTTTTCTCCACAGCCATGGTTTCTCTTTTTTCATCTCCTACCTCTGCCTAGCACAGGGCTGGACAGTTCTAGAAATTTCCAAAAGAGATTGAGAATATTAATGAAGGAATGAATGAATTCAGTGCATATGGGGGTATGTCTCTGTATTGTGGAAACTTGTGTCCAATCTCTGTCCTTAGATCAGGAGGCTGGGGTACCTGGCCAATAGTGGCTACAGCTCTAGGTTGGATGCTAATGCCAAGCAGTGTCTCATTTCAGAGGCTTTGAAAACAGGCACCTGGAATAGTAGGAGGGAGATGTACTTCTTAGCTAGCTAGCACTCCTTTGTCCTTCAGGTCTCAGATGCCATCATCTTTCCCAGAATATCTTCCCTGATTTCTCCTGATGTGAGTCATTTCCTCTTCTCTGTAATTCAACAGCCCCCTCCTGCTTTCCTCCATCATGACCATTATCGCAGTGTATTCAAATTGCCCATTTACTCATCTGTCTCCCACCATACTAGACTTGGAACTCTTGAAGGCAGATGCTGGTCACCTTTGTATTCCCAAGGCATGATATTAAAAGTTCAATAAATATTTGTTAAGTATAGTGGACACTTGTAATTCTGAGTGCCCCAGCTCTGAATCTCCTTATGTTGAGAGACTTCTTGCGTCTTGGTGGAAGGCAGAGCCTTATAGAGAAGGAGGAAACACAAGATGATTGTTTTTCCAGCCTCCCTTGCAAGTAAGCAAGGGCATGTGTCCTCATCAGATACAGCCACCTCAAATTTGAATCAGGAGCTGGTGACCCAGAGGAGTAGGGGCCATAGAGAATCCATTCTAGTGGCAAAGTGGGAGCAGCAGCGGGCATGCTGAGTTGCCAGTGGGGCAGTGGCAGCATGCAGGATCCAGAGACAGCAGTTCCACTGGTCACAGCAGCAATGCCCTCACCAGACTGGTTTGGTGATGTGATTTGAGTTGTGGTCTAGTTACTCACTGCCTCACCTCTCTCATTCCTGCCTATTTTCCAAGGCTTCCCTGTGATTCTGTAAAATCCTCAGTGACCTTTTAATATTTTTTTTCCTGCTAAAATCAATGAGTCATTTTCTGTTGTTTACTACTTAGAACCCTGTTATGGGCTGAATTGTGTCTCCTTCCATCGAAATCCATATGTTGAAGCCCAAACCCCCAGTGCCTCAGAATGTGACTATATTCAGATATGGGGCCTTTAAGGAGGTGATTAAGTTAAAATGAGGCCATTAGGATGGGCCTAATTCAATCTAACTAGTGTCCTTATGAGAGGAGGAAATTTGGACACAGTCACTAGGGGCATATGTGGACAGAGGGACGACCATGTAAGGATACAATGAGAAGGTGACCACTTGTAAGCCAAGGAGAGAGGCCTCAGGAGAAACCAAACCTGAAGACACCTTGATCTCAGACTTCTAGCCTCCAGAACTGAGAGAAAATAAATTTCTATTCTTTTTTTTTTTTTTTTTTTTTTTTTTTTGCGGTATGCAGGCCTTTCACCGCTGTGGCCTCTCCCACTGCAGAGCACAGGCTCTGGACACGCAGGCCCAGCGGCCATGGCCCACGGGCCCAGCCGCTCCGCGGCATGTAGGATCCTGCCGGACCGGGGCACGAATTCGCGTCCCATGCATCAGCAGGCGGACTCCCAACCACTGCGCCACCAGGAAAGCCCAAATTTCTATTCTTGAAGCCACCCAGTCTTTGGTGTTTTGTTATGACAGCCCTAGCAAACTAATACAAACCCTGATTACATTTAGTGATTGATCAAATATTTTCTGGTCAGTTACAAACCAGGCATTGGAACAAAATTACTATATGCAAACAGAGCAAGATGAGAAGGAAGAGTCAAGATGTGAAGCCAAGCAGGACCCCAGGAAAGAGTGGACTAGGTGGTGCAAAGCAGCGAGTAGGAAGGGAAGCCTAGAGGAATTCCCTAACTCCAGTGGAAGTGTTTATATGGAAACCAACTGAGCCTCTGGTTCCAAGGTATAACACTAATAATGGTTATAATTTATTAGTGATTACTATGTGCCAGGTTCTTTCACATGCCTATTCTCTCTACCTCATAACAATCCTTGGAGGTGGAAACTGTTATTTCAAAAAAAAAATTTATTTCCGCAAAAGGTATTAAGTTTCAGAGATGATTAGGCAACTTGTCTAAAACTATACAGTCAATAAGTGGTAGGGCCAGGAGTCTGACATATTTCAAAATTTGCCTGCTGAAGAAGGGATTTTAAATTGTTGGTAACGTGAAGAAATTTCTAAGAAGGAATTTTCTAATATTATAACAGATCACTTACAAGCACAATATACCTCCTAGGATCTCGATATGCGGCCCAGCTTCAGACCTTTGATACTTCTACCAGAAACTCATATAACAGAGGGCAGCCCTGTGGAATATTTTCCACAGGAAACATCTGCCCAAATATTTCGAAGGCTGCAAAGTGTCCCAAGAGGGAGGAGGGAAAGCTGAGGCCAATCATAAGCGTGGTGATAAGTCCAGGTACCAGGTGGACTGAAGCAGAGAGAAAATGCAGGCTTCCTGCTTTCCGCTCCCTCTGGAAGCATGCTCTGGTAAAATAAACTCTTTCCACGACTCAGGTTCCCAGGTTAGTAGTCTGGTTTTCTTCTAATGCGAAGTGAGCTGTCTCTCAATCAGGGAGTGGGGGAAGGGGAAATTATTGCCAATTATACTCAATACGTAGTAGGGGAGGTTCAGACATTTCGCATTCTTACAATTAAGAGACCTCCACTTTATTCTTTAGAGTCAATCACAGTCCAGCCACAGGACAGACCTTCTTTCTTTGAGTGTTTAGAAGAGAATCCATTAAAAAAGGTTTTTTAAATCCTTTTTTGTTTAAAGAAACTGACATAATAGAAAGGACTGAGTCCCTACCAAGAAAAGGCTTTCTGAACCTTCTTTGGCTCACATCGACAGCACTTTAAGGTCTCTCAATAAACCAAGTCACTGGTCCCAAATAGAAAATTGCTACCAGGAAAGAAGAATTTTTTTAATGGGTTGTCTTTGAGTTAGATTAGAGTCTGTAATCACCCTGAATGTATTATTCAACTCATTGTTCTTTATATTTCTCCTTCACATGTGATTAATGAGAAGCACTCCCTGTGTGCCAGGCATTGCACCAGGCACTGAGGAGCCAAGGTATTAATCCACCCTGATCCTTGCTCTCCAAGGACTTCCAGTCTGAGGAGGAAATGGACAGGTACAGATGGTACAAGGCAGTGAGCAAAAGGATGGGGAAAATGGGAAGGTCTAAGGGAAACTGAGCATGTAACACTGAGTCAGTAGGTTGTAAATTGGAATCTGGGGTCCCTGAGTAGGAGGGATAGCACTCCAGTCTTCTCCCAGTGATGAGTGGGAAAAAATCCCCTTTCATTTGGGGATATAAAGGGATAGTACCACTGTTTACTAGTTGCTGTCACAAAGCAGAATCAAACATAGTTCCCTGCCTTCAGGGAATGTATGGTCTTTAGGAGAAAAGACAAGCACAAAATATTACAATCCAGATAAATGACAATATAATGTAATGAATCTGCTAAGAAGAGACATTGTAAGTCTTCAGGGAACAGGAGAGGATGCAAATCTCCTTGGAATAACTGGGAACAGCTCCACAAGGAGAAGGGACATGTTTGAGTGGAAACTTGAAGAATGTGCAAGAATTTGCCGTGAGAAGCTTCTTCCAATTGTCCATGCTGTCTTGCCTTTGAACCTTTACACATGTTGTTCCTCTACCTAAACCAGTTCCCTGTTTCCCCTTCCTGACCTGGTTAACAATACACATCTTTCTGGTAACAGTTTGGATGACACTTCCTCCTGGAAGCCTTCCTTCACATGCCCTTTCTCCATCCCACATCTAGACTGACTTACTGCCATGGTTTCCCCTAGAACTGTGTACATACGCAAACGTTGGAGAGACATAGAGCTTTTGTTTATTGTGTTAGGAGCAGTGAGTTCAGTATGACTAAAGCATAGGGTACATGGCTCAACCAAGAAATATTTGTGGAATGGATGAATGAATGAACGCTTGAAAGAACTTTAACTTCACCTATGAAAGTAGCTTCAACCAGATTATTAAATCTCTCCTAAACTCATACGTCTAGACCTTTTTTTTTTGCGTTACGCGGGCCTTTCACTGTTGTGGTCTCTCCCGTTGCGGAGCACAGGCTCTGGACGCGCAGGCTCAGCGGCCATGGCTCACTGGCCTAGCCGCTCCGTGGCATGTGGGATCTTCCCGGACCAAGGCACGAACCCACGTCCCCTGCATAGGCAGGTGGACTCTCAACCACTGCGCCACCAGGGAAGCCCACATCTAGCCATTTGAACTGCCTTCATCACATTCCCCTTGTATCTACCTGATCTCTTACTCATTGTTCAAAATTAATCCCTTTTTCCTAGAATCCTTTCCTGGCAGCCCTACTCAGTCCTTCCAGTCTGGGTCAAGTGCTTACCACTATGTTATGCCTTTCTGGGGTCAGTGAGGTTAGGCAGAGAGGCTCTGGTGCCCTGATGCTGCTGTTCTCTGGATCAAAGCCCAACAATTGGAACCCCAGATACCAAGTTGGAGGGAAACATCAAGGTCATGCTTCTCCTACACAGAACTGGTCTCCCAGCCTTCTCGTTCTTACTTCTTGCTGAAGTACCTACCCCATTGAAGGCTTTGATGGGGTGGGCATCAATGTGACCCACGAACTCCTGAATCACTCCACCTAATGAACTGTGGGCACCCCAGATCCAACTTGTTCAAAATCAAAATACTGGAAAGGGCTTGGGCTTTAAAGCTCTTTTTTTTTTTTTAATTTATTTATTTATTTTTGGCTGCATTGGGTCTTCGTTGCTGCGCGCGGGCTTTCTCTAGTTGTGGCGAGCGGGCTTCTCATTGTGGTGGCTACTCTTGTTGCAGAGCAGGGGCTCTAGGCGCGCGGGCTTCAGTAGTTGTGGCACACGGGCTCAGTAGTTGTGGTTTGCAGGCTTTAGAGTACAGGCTCAGTAGCTGTGGCGCACGGGCTTAGTTGCTCCGCGGCATGTGGGATCTTCCTGGGCCAGGGCTCAAACCCATGTCCCCTGCACTTGTAGGCAGATTCTTAACCACTGCGCCACCAGGGCTTGGGTTTTAAAATCAAACCTGGGTTTAGCTCTGCACTTGACTTGTTCCGTGGACGTTGGGCAAGTTATTTCAAATCTCAGAACCTTAGTTCCCTCAACTGAGAGCCCAAAGGTTTTGGAATAGAGCATGCTGTGTCCTATGCCTGTTTTAGAAAGATCCCTCCTGCAGCTGTGTGGGGGATGGGCTGGAGGGGAGAAACCAGAGGCAGTTCAGAGGCTGCTGAATAGAAATGTTTCCAATTACCTCGGCCTCAGCCTCCTCCGCAGCATACTCTCCACTGTGACCCCGGAGCCAACCTCATGCTGTTGCCTAGCAACTCACCTGCATCACCCAGGGCTCTGAAGCTGGGGCCCCACCAAGGATGGGGAAGTGACCGGTTTAATTACAAAGTCTCAGGGGAATTATGCATCAGTTCATTCCTCAAATACTCATTGGGCTCCCACCAAGTGCCAGGCCCTGTGCTAGGTCCTGGGGACTTAAAGATTAATAAAATCCAGTCTCTTTCCTCAAGAAATTCAAAATGTAGCAGAATGGACAGATTTCTTCATTTATTCAAGAAATAGTTATTGAGTGCCCACCAACAGTAGAATGGATAAAGTTATAGCGTATTCATACAACCTAATAGTATACACACAGTAGGAGAATGAACAATCTACAACTATACACAAAAATACGAAATATTGAAGAGTGAGTGAAACATATGATGAGTGAGAGAACCTAGATAGAAAAGAGTACATTCTATATGATTACACTTAGATAAAGTACAAAAACAGGCAGAAGTAATCTAAGCGGCAAAGGTCAGGACTGGGGACTTGGGAGGTAGTGACTAGAAGGCGGCATGAGGAGGGCTTCCAGAGGCCTGGAGATGTTCTGTTTATAGATCTGGGTGCAGGTTATATGGTGTGTGCAGTTTTCAAAATCTTATTAAGGCTGTAGCTTAAGATATATTAATTTTGCTGTACATATATTATTCATCAATAAAAAGTTTATAAAAAGAAATGTTTACTGAATACCTACCACGTGCCAGGCTCTATGTGTTTGGCAAACAGACACTTGAAGAGAAAGTTACAACATGACAGGGGTAAATACACAGGGGTCTGAGGAGCACAGAGAAAGGACTCCCCATCAACTGCACCCCATCTGAGGCAAGGGGACTGAAGCATGACTTCCCGGAGAAAGGGAATTCTAATCAAGTGGGAGTCCACCAGGCAAGGGAGAGGAGGCAAGGCCTTACAGGCATCAGAAACAAGAAGGAAGAGGCAGGACATGAGACTGAAGGCTTACATGAGACCCAAACTGTCAAGAGCCTGGGAATGAATCATGATATCTAAATGTTTGTGGTATAACAGGCATTGTTTGAAATACTTTACATACTTACGTTTATTTAATCTTCCAACCACAAAATGAGTAGGGGCCTATTATTCCTATTCTATAGATGAGGAAGTTGAGGCACAGTAGGGTTGATAAACTTGCTTAAAATCCCACAGAACATGGCAGAACTGGGCTACACACCCACTCGGACAACTCCAGCATGCTCGATCACTGCTCCACGCTGCCTAGGTCATTGTGTCACAAAGCCACTGACAGTATTTAAACAATGGAGAACCAGGATCAGATTTTTGTGTGACAAAGATTATTCTGGTTCCTTTATGGAAAACTGCATTGGATTGGATGGAGCAAGGGTGGAGGTCGGGAGATCAAGGGGAAAGCTGCTCCGGGAGTCCCAGTGAGAGAAGCTGAGGCCTAAAGGAGGGTAGAGGCCAGGGAGAGGAGGGAGATATTTAGAAATCAATGACGGAGCCTATGTGCTTTGTATTTTACACATACTGCTAGAAATAAAATCCATGAGAAAGCAGAGGTTATTTTATTTTATTTTTTGACTTCAAGTGCAGAGAGTTAAACATATTATTCAGTTGTCTTCTCTGGTCTTTCGTCTTATCTACTTATTTATTCCCTTCTACCCTCTTTCCTCTCCCAACCCCTACAGATAACTCTTTAATGTATTTATTGTGTAACTTTATATTGTTCTTGTAAATGTGTGCTTTCATATTGTGTACACACAGTTTACATTTATGTAAATGGTGACGGATTATGGTTCTCATTCTGTAACTTACTTTGTACACTCGGGTACATATTTTTTAAGATCTATCCCTGCTACTATGTGTACCTTTAGTTTGTTGTCTCTGTTTCCTAGGATTAAAGAATTGGATTGACAATACAATGTCGTAGAAAGTGCCTTACTATGGAGTGGAGAGACTTCAGCTATAGCCCCTGCCTCTCTACTAACTTGTGGTGTGAACTTGGGCAAGTCCCTTTTCTTAGTTGAGTCTTAGCTTCCCCACTTATAAAATCAGAGGTGCCTTCTACCTCTAACCTTCCATGCAATCTCCTTTACTTTACACACAGGAAGCTCCGGGCCAAAGAGTGGGAGTGACATGATCAAGGTCACACAACAGTTATCAATAGTCCAATTCAATTTAGCCCAAATTTATTGAGTGCCAGGCATGCTGCTAAGTGCTTTGGGTACTTAAAATAAGTAAGACCTGCTGAGTCCCTCCCCCCAGGGCCTCTAAACAGAGCTGTGTTAATTTTCCAAGAGCAGGTGCAGAGATAGCCTGTGGGCACTGGTCATTTGTGGTGGAGATATTAATAGGACAGAGCCTCAGATAGAATCTAAGGCAGTACCTCCACCACCCCAGTCAGGCCCCACAATGTTCCTGGCCTCAAGAAAAGAAAAGAGCTTGAGTACACAGCTTCCTATTTGTAAAAGGTTATTTATTGCCATAGCATTTACCAATAATAACTGATCTGAAATAGTAAGACAAAAAGCCCTTATCTATCTGTATGCCTAATATTATACAGCAGTAATCACAGGATAAACAAAATTTTATATTCTGCTTTTTTAAAGTGTTTTTGTTGAACAATAAAACAGCTGCTGTTGATTATTTACTCTGTGCTAGACACCAAGCACTTTATATATGTTAGCTTATTTCATCTTCATTACAATCCCATGAGGTAGGAGGTACTATTATTAGTCCCATTTTAAAGATAACAAAACAGAAGCAAAGGGAGTTATATTACTTGTCCTAGGTCAGTGGATTTCAAGCATTTTGAATGCAACCCATAGTAGAAACATTGCTTACATTATAGTTTAGATCACACATAGCTGTTTCACAATATTATACTAATCCTTACTATACAGGACTCACTCAGTATTTTCTATTCAGTTCTTTTTTTTTTCAATGCTGCTCCAAGCCACTAAATTGATTCTATGACGTACTAATGGATTGCAACACACAGTTTGAAAAACAAGGCCCATCATACTCTTTAATGCCCTGTATCAGGTTCTGTGCTGCATGTTAAAGACACAGGTTTGAATCAGACACAGTCCTGCCCTCAAAGCACTCACAGACTCCTTAAGGAAACACAGGCAGATAGGCAATGAAAGCACAGCAGTGGTTCTCAATTCTGGCTGCATCTTAGAATCACCCGGAGGATTTATTTTTTTTTAAAAGCACTAGTTAATGTTGAGGCTCTATTCCCCGACTTTCTGATTCAATTGGTCTGGGATGGGGCCTGGATATTAGTATTTTTTAAAAGCTCCCCAGGTGACTCTAAGGTGCACTTGGGACTGAGGATCACTGCAATACAGCATAAGTGCTACGTTAAAGGGGAGCATAATATAGGGGCATCTAACTATCTAAAGGTATTGAGAAAAGCCTCAAAGAGAAGTTGTTTTTTGAGCTGAGTTTGTGTGCTGAATACCTTCTGTTTGGTCCTTTAGATCCACTGTCCACTCACTGTCTGCCCAGTACACTGAAGGTGTACAGAGTAACTCAATGGGCTCCTTTGATCCCTGGCTTCCACTTAGGTATGGGCCCACACCCTTGCAGGAGATTGGTGAGAGGGAGGGGAGGGAGGGCCAGGTAGTAATTCCCTGGCTACCTCCCTGTAAGTTTGCCTTGGGCTGGCTGTGAACCTCCTCTGAAGGTAATTGCCCCTTTCAAGATGGCTTGATGAACAGGACTCTTTCCAGATTCTGTAATTTCTCCCCACTTCCCCACCCATTCAGGTCAAGGGGTGTTAACAGCCCAGATAGGTTCCTGAACTATCCCTTGTCTTCCTCTACACCCCACCCACAAGTTTGAAATTAGTCCCCTTGTGAATAAACCTTTGTCTAATTATCCCAATCTCAGTGTGTCATCTGTTTCCTTCTGACACTGACTGATAAAGCCTGGAAGCAGTAAGGGAGCTTGCTATAAGGATAAGGAAGGAAAAAAAAAAAAAACCAAAAACCCAGGCAGAGGGAGAAGCGTGAGTAACGTGGCAAAGAGGCATGAAAATACTGTATTTTTGTTTGTTTAATTCCCTTTATTGGTGGAGGACAAATTGCTAAATCCAATGCTCTGTTCTCAGTCCTATTCTTAATAGATTTATCAGCAGCATTTAACCAATTTATCGCTCTCTCCTCCTTGGGACAAATTTGTCACTTGGCCTCCATGACATTGTACTCTTTTGGTTCTTGTTCTTCCTCTGGCTACTCTTGTTCAGTCTCCTCTGCTGGTTCCCTCTCATTTTCCTGATGTCTTCATCTCCCTGAAGCTGAACGCTGGAGTCCCAAGGACTGTCTCTACACTAACTCTCCACCATCATCCAGTGTCATGGTTTTAAATACTCAGTGCTGTCCACTCCCAAATTTCTATCTTTGACCTAGATCTCTCCTCCAAATCCAGACTCATATATCCAACCTAACTAGAGATAAGAGTGGTGTCTGGAGCTGACTCCTACAGCCAATTGTTACATTTTCAGGAATTTTTTCAGCCTCTTGTTAAACACAGCTATTACTGAAAAGGGCAAAAGGCTCATACGATCTGAAGAGGAACCAGAGTATTAAACACAGCCACTACTGCAAATTAAATTATGTAAACTTTAAAGATAAGATAAATTATATTAAAAGTAATATTAAAAACATCACTTCCTAATTATTTTACTATATTTTATTATTTTTATACTCTTGGGGTCATTGACATCTATTCTGTCTGTATTATGGAAATACTATACTACGGTGTGCTACTCTTGCATCCCTTCCTAACTCCGTGTTCAGTGACATCATGTTGGCAGCTCAAAATCAACCATGGTGAGAGTATTATACCACCGAAACTGGCAAATGCTACCAGTGAGAGCTTGATTTATTGTTTTGTTGACTGCCTACTACACTGTGAGTAACATTAAAAACTTGAGGAAATATTCTTCTAGTATTGGAAAACTACTATCCAATTCAGCAAAGAAGACACTTGTGTCATTGACTAGTGAAGTTCCAACATGTCTTTATCGTTTCCCTTTCATCTTACGATTAATGCAAATGAAAATATCAACAAACATCCTAGAACTACCCTTGTGCGGCAGCTGCAGCCATTAGCTGGCTGCCGATACAAGTTTGCCAAAAATCTATTCAAGCATTCTGTGAGAATAAATTGGCCATGTGGAATTCACAATAAGGAGTATTGTATATTTTATTATCATTTGTGAATTACTTGCTATGCATCATTTATATGAGTAAACTTTGTAATAAACTTCTATGGGTACACACACGCACGCATGCACGCGCACACACACACATACACCTTTTTTCCCCTAGGGAGCTGGTCGTTAAACATTTACCAGCAAAGCACTGCTAATAGGCAACTCAAACTTAACAGGTCCAAAACTGAACCCTTGGTGTCCCATTGCAAACCAGTTGTCCCTGCTGAATGAAGACGGTGTCTTCATCTCGATTAATGGCAACTTCATCCTTCCAGTCGCTCTGACCAAAAACTTTGAAATCATCCATGAGTCTTCTGTTTCTCTCAGATCCTACATCCAACCTATCAGAAAATCCTTTTGCCTCTACTTTCACAATACATTCAGAATCTGACTACATCCCACCACTTCCACTGCCATCACTTTGATCTAAGCCTCCATGCTCCCCCACGTGGATGATTGCAATCGCCTTCTGACTGGTCTCCTTATTTCAATACTGCAGTCAGAGTGATTCTGTTAAAATAGAAATGTCATTCCCCTGCTTAAAACTCTTCAATGGCTTCCCACCTCAATCAGATTCCAAGCCTGTATCTTTAAAATGCCTTACAAGTCTCTGCCCCCACTCCCATCCCATTACCTCTCTAACCCCATCTCCTGCTACAGTTCCCCTCCCTCACTCCACTGCAGCTACACTAGCCTTCTTGCTGTTCTCCAAACACATCACTTCCTGCCTCAGGGCCTTTTACTTGTTTCCTCTATGTGTAATGTTACTTTTCTTCCAGTTTTCCCCATTGTTTTCTCTCTTCCTTTGATCTTTGCTCAAATGCCACTTTCCCAGTGAGGATCCCTGATGCTTGAATTAAAGTTGCAATCCCTTCCCACCCTACCGCCACATTCTCTCTCCCTCTCTCTTGCTTATCACCATCTAATGTACTATATGTTCCATATTATAAATTTTAGTTATTATCCTTTCCTGTCCCCACTAGAATGTAAGTTCAAGAATTTTTTGTCTGTTTTATTAACTACTATATTCCTGGCCCTTAAATCAGTGTCTTGTACATAGTAGGTGCTCAACAATTTGTTGAACAAACAAAACATTAATAGGTATTCTAAATACCCATAAAAAGCTTCTTTGAGCTTATTATGGGAAAGAGGAGTATGGGGGAATCCACAACTGAGTCCTCTACTCCTCCGGGTGCTCAGCTGAGACTGTGTGTGCATTTGTCTGTGCCTGTAGGTCTCCTGTTTGTATAGATGGACCACCTAGAAATAGCTGTGCTCTTTCGGGAACACCAAACATTCATAGTGGACTGAAAATTAAATGGTAAAATATACATTGTTGGCTAAAATCAACATTTCATATTAGATTCCAACATAGCCAAGTAGTAAAAGTCACCAGAGGGTTTAAGAAAAATGAGTATTTACTGAGTAGCTAGCACGTGCCTGGGAGCACAAAGACGATTCAGGTACAATCCTGCCTGCCCCCAAGGAGCTCACAGTCTGATGGGGAAGGTAGGCCATGGAAACAGACAACTATACAATATTATCATCATCCCTCTAACGGGAGAATGTCCTAAGTACGAAGGCAACAGAGAGGAGAGAATGATTACTTGTAGTAGCAGAGGGGGATGATATCTGAGCTAGGTTCTGAAGCATGATTGGGGAGGAGGGAAAAGCCCAGAGAGAAATTTACAAGTGAGAGACATTTCATTATAATTTTTTTTCCCCTTCTGCTTACTAGAAATGCCTACCTATCTGGACTTTAACAGGAAATAGCCTGGCCAAGCTTGCAGAACTCCAAGTTGTGTGGCGCAGAATTTGAGAACTCCTGGTTACTGGGACACCCAAGGAAAAGAGACCAAAAGATTCACAAGGGCAAAGCAGGGAAGAGCGGACCATTTAATTCCACAGGACCCATCAGAGGCTTAAGACTCCCAAAGGAAGGGTGTGAGGAAGGAGTATGAAGGGCAGAAGTACTTTATTTCTGCCTTGGCCCTTGCCTAGGGTACCCTTTTTCCTATTCTCCACCTCTCCGTATGATGTTATCTGCTTCTGAAGAGAGAGGTTGCTTGGTAGTACAGAAACATCTCATGTTCTGAATCTGAAGTCCCGGGTTTGAGTCCTATTAACTGTATAATCTTGTGCCCAGCTTCAAAATCTTTGCTTGCCACAGTCTAGAGCAGGGGTCCCCAAGGCCCGGGCCACGGACCGGTACCAGTCTGTGGCCTGTCAGGAACCGGGCCGCACAGCAGGAGGTGAGCGAGAGGCCGGCGAGTGAGTGAAGCTTCATCTGTATTTACAGCCACTCTCCATCCCTCGCATTACCGCCCCTGCTCCGACTCCTATCAGATCAGCGGAGGCATTAGATTCTCATAGGAGCTCGAACCCTATTGTGAACTGCGCATGCGAGGGATCTAGGTTGCGCGCTCCTTATGAGAATCTAATGCCTGATGATCTGAGGTGGAGCTGAGGCAGTGATGCTAGCACTGGGGAGCGGCTGCAAATACAGAGTATCATTAGCAGAGGGGTTTGACTGCACAGAGACTATAATATATCAATTGCTTGCAGACTCATATCAAAACCCTATCACTGAGTGGCAAGTGTAAACAAGCTCAGGGTTCCCACTGATTCTGCATTATGGTGAGTTGTGTAATTATTTCATTATATATTACAATGTAATAATAGTAGAAATAAAGCGCACAATAAATGTAATGCGCTTGAATCATCCCGAAACCATCCCGTGCTCCACCCCCAGTCCGTGGAAAAACTGTCTTCCACGAAACCAGTCCCTGGTGCCAAAAAGGTTGAGGACCGCTGGTCTAGAGAGTGAAGTCCAAGCTCCTTGGCTTGGCTCTCAAGACCCTTCTCCATCTGGCACCTGATGATCCCTCCAGCCTCATCTACCCCAAACCCCTTCTCAGCCAACAGCCAAGCACTTCTCTTGGGCTTTGTGTCTTCACAGACACTGTTCCCTCAGCTGACATCTTTCCCCTCCCCCTTCCCAAACTGGAGAATTCCCATTTCTCTTTTAAGACATGATTCTGGTGTGACTACCCCCAGGAGGCTTTTCCTGACGGCTAGTTTAGCAATGGCCACAAAACCCCAGAGCTTCCTCTATCCCAGCATGTGGAGTACATCTGCTCTTGCCCCTTTACTATCCAGAGGAATCTTTCTACAACATAGGACTCACTGCCTCTCCCCTGCTTAAAAAAGGAAAGAAGTTTCATTTCTTGGCTTAAAGACCATAACCTTCACTGTGGCCTGCCAGGTCTGTGTGACCTCACCCCTGCGTTGCCTCTCCACCTTTCTCTTCTCACCCTTTGCTCTCTCTGCTCCAGCCAAACTAGCCTTTCTTTCTCAATGCACCATGTTTTTCTCTCAGGACCTTTGCACTTGGTTTACCCTGGCTAATTTCGACTCATTCTTCAGAGTCCTGACTTCAGACTATACTACAAAGCTACAGTAATCAAGACAGTATGGTACTGGCACAAAAACAGAAAGATAGATCAGTGGAACAGGATAGAAAGCCCAGAGATAAACCCACGCACATATGGACACCTTATCTTTGATAAAGGTGGCAGGAATGTACAGTGCAGAAAGGACAGCCTCTTCAATAAGTGGTGCTGGGAAAACTGGACAGGTACATGTAAAAGTATGAGATTAGATCACTTCCTAACACCATACACAAAAATAAGCTCAAAATGGATTAAAGACCTAAATGTAAGGCCAGAAACTATCAAACTCTTAGAGGAAAACATAGGCAGAACACTCTATGACATAAATCACAGTAAGATCCTTTCTGACCCACCTCCTAGAGTAATGGAAATAAAAACAAAAATAAACAACTGGGACCTAATGAACCTTCAAAGCTTTTGCACAGCAAAGGAAACCATAAACAAGACCAAAAGACAACCCTCAGAATGGGAGAAAATATTTGCAAATGAAGCAACTGACAAAGGATTAATCTCCAAAATTTACAAGCAGCTCAATAACAAAAAAACAAACAACCCAATCCAAAAATGGGCAGAAGACCTAAATAGACATTTCTCCAAAGAAGATATACAGACTGCCAACAAACACATGAAAGAATGCGCAACATCATTAATCATTAGAGAAATGCAAATCAAAACTACAATGAGATATCATCTCACACCAGTCAGAATGGCCATCATCAAAAAATCTAGAAACAATAAATGGTGGAGAGGGTGTGGAGAAAAGGGAACACTCTTGCACTGCTGGTGGGAATGTGAATTGGTTCAGCCACTATGGAGAACAGTATGGAGGTTCCTTAAAAAACTACAAATAGAACTACCATATGACCCAGCAATCCCACTACTGGACATATACCCTGAGAAAACCAAAATTCAAAAAGAGTCATGTACCAAAATGTTCATTGCAGCTCTATTTACAATAGCCAGGAGATGGAAACAACCTAAGTGCCCATCATCGGATGAATGGATAAAAAAGATGTGGCACATATATACAATGGAATATTACTCAGCCATAAAAAGAAACGAAATTGAGCTATTTGTAATGGGATGGATAGACCTAGAGTCTGTCATACAGAGTGAAGTCAGTCAGAAAGAAAAAGACAAATACTGTATGCTAACACATATATATGGAATTTAAGAAAAAAAAATGTCATGAAGAACCTAGGGGTAAGACAGGAATAAAAACGCAGACCTACTGGAGAACGGACTTGAGGATATGGGGAGGAGGAAGGGTGAGCTGTGACAAAGCGAGAGAGAGGCATGGACATATATACACTACCAAACGTAAGGTAGATAGCTAGTGGGAAGCAGCCGCATGGCACAGGGATATTGGCTCGGTAATTTGTGACAGCCTGGAGGGGTGGGATAGGGAGGGTGGGAGGGAGGGAGACGCAAGAGGGAAGACATATGGGAACATATGTATATGTATAACTGATTCACTTTGTTATAAAGCAGAAACTAACACACCATTGTAAAGCAATTATACCCCAATAAAGATGTTAAAAAACAAGAAAAAAACAAAAACAAAAATTTCTTTCCTCTGGAAAGCCCTCTTTGTGCCCCCTCCCCAGGCTAGTTTAGGTGGTGCTTACCACAATAGTAATTTTAGAGCTATTTATGAATGATTTGATAACTGTCTCCCCCATGCTGTCTTGTTCATCACTGTATGAGGGGCACCTAGAACAGAAGCTGGTGTAGAATGGGTGCTCAAGAAGTGTTTGTTGGGCTTCCCTGGTGGCGCAGTGGTTGACAGTCCACCTGCCGATGCAGGGGACATGGGTTCGTGCCCCGGTCTGGGAAGATCCCACATGCCATGGAGTGGCTAGGCCCGTGAGCCATGACCGCTGAGCCTGCGCGTCCCAGAGCCTGTGCTCCGCAACGGGAGAGGCCACAATAGTGAGAGGCCCGCATACAGAAAAAAAAAAAAAGAAGTGTTTGTTGAATGACTGTGTAAGTGCTTAGCCTGTACCGCATTACATGAAAGCTCCAGTTTTCTCAAGCCAGCCTGTGATCTCCTGGAGAACTAGTACAGCGTCAGCACCCAGCACCGTGCTTGGCACTTAGTGGGGCTCCATAAGGGTTTTCCAAGTTTGGGAAACACTGTGAAGTGCTGCCCAGATCCCCATCAGTGAAGACTTGTAACACCAGCTATTGGGAATGCTGTCAGTGAAGAGCCTTTAACTGTCAGCCCCCCAGGGACAGGGCCCCCTTGGCTCCTGTCATAGCCCTTCCCAGATGGCCCCACATCCCATGAAAGATGAAGGCAGGGATATTAGAGGCCCGGTCTGGTCATCTTAGCTCATCTGGGGACAACTCTGATGGGCCATTCTAGTTCCAGAGCCCCTGTGGGGTCAGCCATGACTGTCCTTGGGCCTGCGTGGACCTCTGGACTTCTGCCCACTCCTGTTCCCTCTCCCTCCCTTCCACAGGTGTGGATCCCAAGGGCACTCCCTCATAAACACCCTTTCCTGAAATCTCCATCTCAGAATCTGCTTCCCAGGAACCCAACCTGAAATAGGCCCTCTCTCTTCTCTTCTCCTCTGTCTCATCCCTTTCAGGGGACGTCCATTCATTCACCTAAAGTTCGTAGGCACCATTCAGCTGACAAAAAAGTTTCACATCCATTTTTCTACTACTCTCATTCTGTACTGTCTAGGTGCGTCAGGAAGGCAACAGATGGAGAAACTGGGGCCCAGAGAGGTGCAGCGACCAGCCTAAGGGCACTGCACTAATTAAAAACTAGCTAAGCTCCCAGATGCAGTTTTCCACCTCTCTTTCCCTACCTAGTCGCTGCATCCTGGAGCAAGAGGGAGCCTCATTGAAACGAATTCCGGTCTCAGTGGGCAGAATCCTGACACCACGGCTCTAGGGTCCGGAAAGGGGCGCGGAGTCCAACGCTCCCGCAGTACAGATGGGGAGACTGAGGTCCAGAGTCCGGCTGTCCACCGCCCGCGGAGAAGGGGGCGCGTCCTGCCCGGCTGGCCGCTTGGAGCCGGGGCCGCCTCCTCCCGCCCCCCGCGCCCGTGACCCCAGCCCTGCCTTTGCCTTTGCCACGCCGCCTGCTCGGGAGCGAGTCATGGTGGCGGGACTGGCGGCAGCATGGCTGCTCCTGGCGGCTGCGGCCTGCGCGCAGCGGGAGCAGGACTTCTACGACTTCAAGGCGGTCAACATCCGGGGCAAGTTGGTGTCTCTGGAGAAGTACCGCGGCTCGGTGAGTGTCCGCCCGCCGGGCCTCGGCGCCATCCAGCCGAGGCCTGACGGGGGCGCCCGGCGGCCCGGGACCCTGCCGGGTGTGGCTCCGAGGGGCTCTGGCCGCCCGGCCACCCTGCCCTGGCTCCCCACCCCCACCCAGACATCCCGCCGGGCGCGGCGCCCCCAGATCCTGCGCCGGATCTGTCCCTCGACTACGTGGCATGGCCCGGCGCGCGGTGAAACCCGAAACTCTCGCTGCCGGCGCCGATTTCCCTCCCAGCGATTTTGGGCAGCGGGGCCCAGCCTCTCACACACTGGTCTAAAAAGTAACCCTAGCATCCTAGGGCCTTTGTCTCTCCCATCCCCAGTTTCCACGTTCGGAACAGAGGGAGTTGGTGATAATCAGTCCAGTGAGAACATTGTGGAAATGAAAGCTCGGTGCGGAGGGAGTTACCATTTCAGACACACGGGGACCTTACACAGATCATCCTTTAGAGAGTAGTACACTAAGTCCCAGAGAGGGAAGGTCGCACAGTGCTAGAAAGCACGGAGCCTGGAGGAGAACCGCTTATCCATCCGTGGCCTACTCTAGACAAACTTTTTAGCTGGGATCTCAGGCTGAGATTTAAGTGTCATCCAGTATAACTGCTACCTCCTTACCGAGGGGGAGTCTCAGCTCAGAGAGGACTTGAGAGAGGAAGTGTGCCTGGGTGAGTCTTTGAAACAAGAGTGAGTTTTAGTAAGACCAAGAAGAGCACTCCAGGCAAAGAGAACTGTCAAATGCCAAGACTCAGAACTAAACAGCAAGAATGGTGATGCTGGTGGGGAGGTCTTCAAGCAGTTGTGCTTGAAGGAGCATAAAGCATGAGGGTGAAAGATGAGGCTGAAGAAGGTAGGGAGGGATGAAGAGGGGCCTTGAACGCTACCTTCAGAGACCGAAATGTCGCACTGTGTGTAATGAAGAGCCCTCCAAGTTCACTTCTCAAGGTGGACCTCAGGTTGTGGTGTGGAAAGGGTGGGGAGTTGGTTTCTAATGGACAGGGAGGCCCAGCATCCAGATTTGGATGGACCACACACACACACACACACACACACACAAATGGCTGTTAGCATTCTTCTCCCAGGAGCAAGGCCATCCTTAGTGAAGAAAGTACTCTCTAAGCCTTGGAATTCTCAGTTATCCTGGGAGTACTGGGGATAGTAGTCCTTGTCCTGATTGCCCCCCGCCCCAAGGTATTGTGAGTTTCAAATGAGGTGACAATGTGGAAGCACTTGGTAGAGTGCTCTGTGCTTGTGTTTGTGGGGCCCCAGCAGGAACCTCATCCAGGACTCAGGGCAAAGGGCCAGTAAGAGTAGGGCTCATTGCCATTCAGGCCTTCCCTTCCCTCTGGTGCAACTCACCAGAGAGCCCCAGGTTTAGCACTTGACCAGCTCTGCTACTCATTAATTCATTATTTATTGTTGAGCACCTACTGTATACTAAGTACTGTGCCAGCCCTGGGGATACAGCGGTGAACAAAACAGCTAAGTTTCCCCTTTAACAGAGCTTATATGCGGTGGAGAGGAGAAAGGCAATAAACAAGGAACGGAGAAATGAACAATGTAATTCCTAATAGAAATAGATGCTAAGACAAAAACAGACAAAGGCTATTTGTTTTCAGAAGTAATAAGGCATCCAGGATGTGAGGAACAGAAATCCTGGAGAAAAATTACCTGGAAAGTAGTCCCAGAATTCTGAGTGTTTTCATCCTCTAGGTCACTGGTAAATCCTAAAAAGCATTGGAGCAAGAGGCCTAGAAATCAATCAGAAAGAAAATGAAAAAAAAAAAAAAAAAACGAAGTCACACACCTGCTACGAGGTAGAGTTAGAATTTGAACCCAGGCAGTCCAGTTCCAGAGCCCATGTCTTAATTTCCAGCTTATTTCCAACTTTAGAGGGAAACCAGGAACAGTCAGTCCAGGGAACCTGTAAACGAAACTGTGTGTTAACCCAAGCTTCTTGGTTTGCCACTTGGGCGATATGGTCATTCATTCACCTGCAAATAGCTACTGGCTCATTATGTGTATTTTACCGTGGGTTTTTTAAAAATTGGAAGCAAAAAACACTGGCTTCTTTGTAGGCACTACATGCCTGCCACTGGGTCCAGCCCTGCAGACATAGCCATGAGCAAAATCGTATGGTTTGTGCCCTCACGCTAACAGGGAAGACAGTCATTTAGACCAGTGTTGAGTGTAGATAAATGGGTGACACTCAGGAATGCCCTTGGCTACACCGTGAGGTTACGTACATATAGGCCTGAGTGTAGTGTGTATGTGAATGGTTTATTTGTTTGCTTGCTTCTGTGTACTCATCTGAGTCTGCATCTGTGCTTGTATACATATATGTAAATTTACTGTGTGTATTTAGGTGTATCTGTCTGTGTCTTGGTCACTCTAAAGATAAGCTTTTTGGATTCAGGCACGGAAATAGAAATAGGATTTCCCTCCTTCCAAAAGTATGGGCAGACACACAAGACGTAGGTTAGAAATAAACAACCTTTAATGCTCTCAATGCCCAAGGATCCAGTAAAGAAGAAAGAGGAAGACCTCTAACTAGTGAAGGGAGCTAAGAGTCCCAGTTTCTCACCACCAGAGGCGCAATATGGCATATGCTGACAAAATGGGGGAGGTTGTTCTAACAGCCTGTGGCCCCAAGGAATGGGTGAGGGAGATACAGCACAGTGGTTCTCATCGCCTAGCTCAGTCGTTCTCAGCTGGTGGTGATCTTTTTCCCCAGGGGACATTCGGCAACGTCTGTAGACATTTTTGATTGTTAAGACTAGTCGTCTAGTGGGTGGAGGCCAGGGACGCTACTAAATATTCTACAATGAACAGGACATCTACCTCACAACAAAGATTATCCAGCCCCAAGTGTCAGTAGTGCTGAGGTCGAGAAACTCTGTCCAGCCTCAGCAGTCTGTGCCCGAGCATGTCCAGTGCCCCAGGCTGCCGAAGGTGACCCTCTTTATGGAGCCAGCTGGTATAATCCTGCCTCTCCTAAAAAGTGGCCAGGACTTCCCTGGTGGCGCAGTGGTTAAGAATCCGCCTGCCAATGCAGGGGACGCAGATTCTATCCCTGGTCCGGGAAGGTCCCACATGCCGCGGAGTAAATAAACCTGTGAGCCACAAATACTGAGCCTGCGCTCTAGAGCCTGTGAGCCACAACTGCTGAGCCTGCATGTGGCAACTACTGAAGCCTGCACGCCTAGAGCCCGTGCTCCGCATCGAGAAGCCACAGCAATAAGAAGCCTACGCACCGCAGCAAAGAGTAGCCCCCACTTGCCGCAACTAGAGAAAGCCCGCACACAGCAACAAAGACCCAACGCGGCCAAAAATCAATCAATCAATAAATAAAATTAAAAATATATATATAATAAAATAAGAAGTGGCCAGAGAGATAGGGCTTGGCTACCTAAACACAGGGTGAGAATTTAAATCCTTTAATAATATATAACTAGAAGCTAAAAACATAGCATTTGTGCTAAAATTATAACTGCAGTAATATAATCAAGTTCCATCAGCCAGATTTATATTTATCACCGAACGGCAATAAATAAATATATTATAAGGCAATCATAAATTTAAGGGTTAGTCTAGTGATAGAAGAAAGTGGTATTTGTTTGCTGGAGGGAGAGGGGCAAAAAGGGATTGCCCTGAGGTTCTTCGGATCCTTTTATCAAGAAAACCATGTCTGTCTATGTACCCATTCAGGTGATCATATATATGTGCACACTTACTTATTTATTCAGCACATACTTTCTGAGACTTTCCCATGTGTCAGGCCCAGTAATGAAGTGAACATAGCTCCTGCCCTCAGTGGGTTCACATTCTAGAAGGAAGACCAACACATGTATAGGCAACTACAGTGTAGAATGATGAGTGCTAGTTGACTGAGCCAGAAATTGAACCCAGGTCTGCCTTTTCTCTCTCCTGTATCACCTCCTGATGTGCGTTCACCAGTATGTGTGCCTCTCTCTGTGATGGTGTTCTGTGTGTTTGTGGGCATGTGTGATGTGTACTAATGTATCTTTGTGTCGAGGGGCACAGGCATACCCATTCATGTGTATTGTGTACTTATTCTCATGAATGTTTATGTATGTGTTTCACACGTCTGTAAGACCCTGCATGTTTATGAGAGAGAGCATTAATTGTTGAGGGGGGTCACATACGTGGGCATGTCAGGCCATGTACAAGTGTGTGCCTCTTCACTGGTTTGTGTATGTGTCTGGGTTTTGCTTTTGCCACCCAGGTGTCCCTGGTGGTGAACGTGGCTAGCGAGTGTGGCTTCACAGACCAGCACTACCGGGCCCTGCAACAGCTACAGCGGGACCTGGGACCTCACCACTTCAACGTGCTTGCCTTTCCCTGCAACCAGTTTGGCCAGCAGGAGCCCAACAGCAACAAGGAGATTGAGAACTTTGCCCGCCGCACCTACAGTGTCTCTTTCCCCATGTTTAGCAAGATCACAGTCACCGGCACTGGTGCCCACCCTGCCTTCAAGTACCTGATCCGTGAGTCCTGAACCTTTCCCTCACCTTCCCTCAGCTGGCTGAGGCTGTGGCTCCCTGGGCAGCAGAAGCTACTGGCTGGCTGGGTGACCTGGGGCCCCTTAGACCCGCACAGGCGGGTTGATGGTCTGTTCTAGCACTAATCTTTGAGGATGAGCTGAGGAGTATTCCTGCTTAAGAATATCTCCGTCCCTGCTGCCTTGCAGTTCTCCCTCAGAGTCACTATTGCAGACTTCTCTGGGCTCCTGTTTCCATCTGCAGTGGCTCCTAGAAGGAGACTGGACCCTCAGATTTTAGTCAGTGTGAATTAGTTGAGCTTATGGACTTAGCTGCAGGCAGGGGATGCCACATGCCTGGAGAAGGCCAGCCCATATCTCCTGTCCTGAGTCAGAGGCAAAGTGTGTAGGCCACAGGAGAGAAACCTTCTGAGCTAAAATACCAGATCTTGGGAATTCCCTGGCAGTGCAGCAGTTAGGACTCGGCACTTCCACTACCCGGCCTGGGTTCAATTGCTGGTTGGGGAACTAAGATCCCAAGCAAGCTGTGTGGCGCAGCCATAAAAAAAACCAAACAGATCTTAATATTTGAGAAATAGATTCCTTCTGCAGAAGCCTCAGAACCACAAAATGGGGTCATTAGCCAAGCTTGTCATTAAGTACTGTTTCCTTTCTCAGGCCTCTCCCTTCCTTTGGGGACTCCATTTTTGCCTTCTCCCACCTCCTATTCCATGCTTCTGGTTGCCTTCATATCCCTCACTACCACCCCCCCACCCCCACCCAACACCCCTCACCCCCCACCCCCCCCACCCCCCGCCAATCCATTCACCTGGAAGAGTAAATAACAAACAACAGTGTAGCAAACAAAAGGTCCCTTACTGAGGAAATTTGAATTTTGTTTTGTGGGTCAATCCTAATATTTGTTTTTTTTCCCCTGTGTGTTTTTATTAGTTCCTTCTCAGTTCCCGTAGTTATAGATCAAACCTGGCTGTGCTTTGGAAGCACCTGGGGACCTCTTAAAAATGCATTAGCCTGAGATCTACTGAAGCAGAGCCCAAGAATCTGTTTATATTAACCCCCCTCCTCCACCACCACCACCACCATGATTCAGATGCAGAGAGTCCATGGACTAACATTTGGAAACCATTGAGATTTAATCAGAAAATAGGATATAGACTGTGTAGTAGTTTGAGGTCATTAATAAAGGAAGGTCTGACGTTGCCTTACCCAGCACTTCACAGAATCATAAAGCAGTAATTCTCAACCTGGGCACCAGATTGCAATCTCCTGGAAAGCTTTTGAAAAATACTGATGCCTGAGTCTCACCCCCAGATATTCTTACTTAAGCGGTCTGGGGGTATGGACTGGGCATCAGGATTTTTAAAAGCTCTCCAGTTCATTCTAACTAATAGAACCACTACTTCAAGGGAGGGATGGACACCAATAGTGGGATTCCAGGAGAGGGGACACAGGGAAGCACACTTTGCTCTCCTTCTTCCTTTGCTCTAGAGACTTCTGGAAAGGAGCCCACCTGGAACTTCTGGAAGTACCTAGTGGCCCCAGATGGAAAGGTGATAGGGGCTTGGGACCCAACCATGTCGGTGGAGGAGTTAAGGCCCCAGATTACAGCGCTTGTGAGGAAGCTCATCCTGAAGAAGCGAGAAGACTTGTAACTACTTTCCCTCCTCTCCCACTGTCCCCTCCCCTCACTGTTCACGAGTGACCAAAGCAAACTCAAATGGTGCTACGAGGGAGAGACCACTGACTCTCCTTCCTCCACTCTTATCCCACCTACCCCATCACTCCTGTCTGGGGAAAATTCTAGTAGTTTGATTATTTGAATCTTAGAGCAACCTGTAAGAACCCCTGACCAGTGACAGCTCTTGACCAATGACTCAACAACCAATAAGAACCTCTAGCCCCTGAAAACATGTGGCAAATAGAGGTACAAGCAATAATCTCCTACCTGTTATGAACTCTCTAAAATGAGGCCAATTCCTACCTCACAGGGCTGTTGCGAGATTGAGGATGAAAGGCCTACGAAAGTGCCTAGGGCAGTGCCAGGTAACTAGGAGGCGTTCAATAAATGTTTTTTGCATACGAACCAAAAAATAAGTTGTGATCAATAAAAACTTGAACCCAACATGAATTTCCAGCCATGAGAATCCAGGCCAAACATTTGTTGTTGTTATTGTTTTCCTATGTATTTCTTTCAATTACAAAAGTAATACAAATTCATTGTAAAATAAGATGATACAAAATAAAAATGAAACTATCCCCCTCATTTCCTATATGGTCACTCCCTGGAGGTAAACACTGTTCGCAGTTTGGTACCAAGTCTTCCCAGACTTTTTTTATCAAGCCTATCATTATTGCCCAATCAGAATTCACTGACCAAAAGTACACTACAATTACAAACAGGCAAAGGATAAGAACAGATAATTCACAGAAAAATGGAGACGGATAATGAGGATATGAAAAGATGTTCAGCCTCATTCAAGTTGGGAAGATTTTGTTAAATGATAATACCTGTCATTGGTGAGGATGTGCAGAAATGGGCATTCGCATAAGCTGTCAGTGGGACAACAAACTGGCACAGCTTTTTAGAGGATGACTTGTCAATATCTTTTAAAACAATATGTTTATATGCTTTGATCCACCATTTCTCCTTTTAAAAGACTCCCAAACTGTGCAAATATGTGTGTACAATAATATGTATGTACATTGTTCATAATGGTGAAAATTCGATGCAATCCTTGTTTCCATCAGTATGGTTTGGTAACAAATTATGGTACAAATCCAAATGATAATAATAACTAATACAGGGCTTCCCTGGTGGGGCAGTGATTAAGAATCCGCCTGCCAATGCAGGGGACACAGGTTCAAGCCCTGGTCCAGGAAGATCCCACATGCCGCAGAGCAATTAAGCCCGTGGCGCCACAACTACTGAGCCTGCGCTCTACAGCCCACGAGCCACAACTGCTGAGCCCGCGTGCCACAACTACCGAAGCCTGTGCACCTAGAGCCCGTGCTCCACAACAAGAGAAGCCACTGCAATGAGAAGCCCGCACACCACAACAAACAGTAGCCCCCACTCGCCACAACTAGAGAAAGCCTGTGCACAGCAACGAAGACCCAATGCAGCCAAAAATAAATAAATAAAATATTTTTAAAAGGGAAATAATAAAAAATATATTAAAATAATAGTTGTTCAAATGAATGAATTAATTTCTATGCTACCATAGAAAGTTGTCCAAAAGTGAAAAAATGGCAAATTGTAATGAACACATGCACACACAAGAAAACATCCAGTACAAACAAGAATAATATTTTTATTAAAAATTTACAATGTTAAGTGTGAGAGAGAGAGGGAGGGAAGGAGGGAGGGAGGGATGTAGACCAAACTATTAATGGTGGCTGTCCGTGAGGGCGTGGGGTGGGATAACAGGAGTCATTCACTTTCTTTGTTAAGTATTTTTGTAATGTTTGAATTTTGTGTGTAAAAATACGTATTTCACTTTTATATAAATATAGAAAAGAGGTGATGAGCAGAGTCACTGACAGATAACTTATCGGCCAATGAGAATTTCATGTCTACTTCTCCCAAAGTCACTCTTCTAGAAGAAGGAAACTCAGATTCAAGTCTTGGCTGTGCCCTTGACTCACAGACTGAGCAAATTGTTCCCCCTCTGCTGTCTTCCATTTTCCTCCTGGACAGTGAAAGGGTTGAACTGTGCTCAAAGCCTCCCTTAATGATCCTTCCCTAAAGCTGCAAGAGTAAATGAAGGCTTTCTGTGGGCTGACCACATAGCACCCTGTGGTGGCCTCCAGCCTGTCCTAACACACCCTCCTCCAAGCTCTGGCTCTGCACGTGGTCGTTTCCGCGTGTGTGCGGGTGCACACACACACACACAGTGAAATCCAGCTATCACAGAAATTTTTGTGATGAACAACTCAGAACTACGTTCTCAATGGACATCTCTCTGACCTCACCCTACTTGACCTGTCAGCCGCTTCTGACATTGCTGATTGTATGACTCTTCTCCCTGACACATTCTCTTCCCTTCTTAGTTTTCCTGCCCCTGTCTTCTCTTGGTTTTCCCCCATCTCTCTGAGTGCTCCTTCCTTCTCAATGTCTGTCCATGACTCTTCCTCCTCTGCCCACTCCTTCCCTGTTGGTCTTCCTTAGGCTTCTAGGCGGGTCCCTTTTCTCACTTCATATACTCTTCCACAACCATCTCATTTTTTCCTCATGGTTTTGACCACCGTCTACATCCTGATGATACCTAAATCTCTACCTTATATCTATGCTGGACTCATACCCACTTGCCTACTGGGCATGACTAGAGACACCTCAATTCAGTGTCTCCGGAACTAAACTCATCACCTCTCCTTGACACACACTGTCCATATCCCCAGCCTTCGCAAACCCCCTAAGCCCTTCCTTCCACACACCACTCACTCCCTCACTTACCACATTCTCATTGTTTAAGCAACTGCCTTCCTTTCTCTCCTCAGCACAGTGCTTGGCCCTTAGCAGATTAAATTTAATTATATGGGAAGCATTTTGAGCACTGGCTCCATGCTGTCCCTGCCTAGACCCTATCTGGAAAACCAAAGACAAGCAAACAGTTCCCCCCAGCAGTTTAGGGTCCAGCTGAGGATGTTGCATTCCAAATTAGACCTTCATTCCTAGGCTTTATCAGCTTTCTGCTGTTCCCAAGTCCCCTCTAATGTGCAAGAGTCCTCCTAGGAAAAATCTCATTTTATGTTGTTATCAACTGTTACCTCAGTCATTGGTTAAGCAATATCTGCTAACAACTTAGTTTTAAATAAATCCCTCGGTAATCATCTAACACTTGAATAGTTAATATTTGATTTTTCTACTGATGCCTTAATTATCTTCTAACACTTATAAGCCAAAAAAAAATTTTTTTTTTAACAAGCCTGCATCTGACATTAATTAATTAATTTATTTTTGCTGCGTTGGGTCTTTGTTTCTGTGCAAGGGCTTTCTCTAGTTGTGGCAAGCAGGGGCCACTCTTCATCGCAGTGCGCGGGCCTCTCACTATCGCGGCCTCTCTTGTTGCGGAGCACAGGCTCCAGACGCGCAGGCTCAGTAGTTGTGGCTCACGGGCCTAGTTGCTCCGCGGCATGTGGGATCCTCCCAGACCAGGGCTCGAACCCGTGTCCCCTGCATTAGCAGGCAGATTCTCAACCACTGCGCCACCAGGGAAGCCCCTAAGCCAAATATTTAATTTATTAGGTTATGTCTTAGCACTTAACAGTTTAGCTATTTGCTGACACTTAATTATTAATCAATATTTTAGTTGTCTGCTTAAATCATATTACCGATCACTAAGCTCTCTGCTATTAGTTTAGAGGTGATAAGCAAGCCTGGGACCACCAGTTAGGAGTTTGGAGAAGGGCTCATTTCTGGCTGCTGATACAATAATAGCCTCTGTCTTTTGTTGAGCTCTCTTTTCACCCTCAGATGATTCTCATTCACTATCAACTGGTCCTAGGTCCTCAAAGAGAGGGTGGACCCATCCTAATTGCTTATTTATTTCTCTGAGCTGGGCTGGAGTGTGGAGGGAGGAGAGCGTGACTATGAGGGGAATCTCTGGAAAATTATGGTTGGAAGGGACTTTCATTCATCAACAAATATTTCTTGAGCATTGCCTATGTGTCAAGTTCTGCATTAGGTTCTAGGGATATATCAGTGAACAAAACACCCATGTTCCCAGCTGTCATGGTGTTCAGAGAATAGTGGGAAATAGTGGGAAACATTAAACAAATAATTACACCAATTATTATACAATTACAATTATGATAAGCACCAGGAAGAAGAACAAGGAACCATGAGCATGTATAAAAGTGGCATTGGACATATTCTGGAGTGCCGCGGAGGCTTCCATGAGAAATGACATTTAAGCTGAGAGCTGAATTTTTAATAAGAGTTAGGGCAGGGCTTCCCTGGTGGCGCAGTGGTTGAGAGTCCGCCTGCCGATGCAGGGGACACGGATTCGTACCCCGGTCCGGGAAGATGCCACATGCCGCGGAGAGGCTGGGCCCGTGAGCCATGGCTGCTGAGTCTGCGCGTCCGGAGCCTGTGCTACGCAACGGGAGAGGCCACAACAGTGAGAGGCCCGCATACCGAAAAAAAAAAAAAAGGGTTAGGGCAAAGAAGTAGAGTGAAGGGTTTGTAAACAGAAGCAGTGGCTGGAGCAAAGACCCTAATGAGGGAAGATGCTCAACAGAATGGAGCCAGTGCTGCTTGGAGCGAAGTGATAGGGAGAAGGGTCAGAGAGATAGGCAGGGGCCAGATCATTCAAGGTCTTGTGGGATCCAGGTGAGAAATGATAGTGACTTGACTTAGCATCACAGAGTCTGTCTTCAGTCCCAAACCTGAAGGTCAGAAATAAACCCTTGGCGCAGAGGCAGACACTGAACTACAGATAGGAGAAGTAGATGGCTCTGGGGCTACCAGGAGCACCGGTCAGCATGGAGACACCTGTGGAAGGTAGGCAGATCTGAAACCTCCCAGCTCCAGCAGGGCCAGCCTGGTGTCTGCTGGAGGGAATTGCTGAAGCTTAGTTAGCTACAAATCACCAAGCTGCTTGCATAGATTCCTGGGCCCCAGAGGGATTACATTGCAGGTGGTCAATAGGCTACATTTCAAGACAGAAACACTGCCTTGGGTATAACAAAAAAAAAAACTCTGCAGCTTCCTCTCCTCCCCACATCTCCTTCAGTCCCTACATCTTAGCCCTTACCTGTGACTTTTTTTTTTTTTTTTTGCGGTACGCAGGCCTCTCACTACTGTGGCCTCTCCCGTCGTGGAGCACAGGCTCCGGACGCGCAGGCTCAGCGGCCATGGCTCACAGGCCCAGCCGCTCCGCGGCATGTGGGATCGTCCCAGATCGGGGCACGAACCCGTGTCCCCTGCATCAGCAAGTGGACTCTCAACCACTGCACCACCAGGGAAGCCCTTATCTGTGACTTTTACCACTTTGTGTCGGGATAGAGATTTGGCAGCTGTAACAAGAACCCAAAGTAAACACAGTCTCAAAAAAAGTAGAAGTTTTTTCTATACCATGTAAAAATTGGATCTTTACCTGCTCCATGAATTAGTCAGGGACCCGGGCTTATGGCTCTGGCATCCCTAGGACATTGTCATCAGCTGCATGACCCAAGACAGCTGATCACCTCACCCCTATGCCTTTAAGGGCATGACTACATCACATTCTACAAGTCAGAAGAACTTAGTCTATAGCCATACCCAGACATAATTTATTTTCACTAGGAAATAAAGTTTTTATTCTGTATGGCCATGTGCCCATATGAAAATTGAGTTCCATTAACATAAAAGAAGGGGAGAACACATGTTGCAGGGGTCAGGGACAAATAGCCATCTCTGCGCTATATCTTAACATTTTTCAAATCTCTCTCCTCTCCTTTTTCCTGCTACGACTATCCTAACTCAGGATTTATCATCTTTCTGGCTCGTATCCTTGGCCCCAATTCCCTCCTTCAATCCATCCTTCGTGTCACAAGCTGAATGATGTTCCAGAAAGCAGACCTGAGCAGATCACCTCTCTGCTTCAGTGTGCCCCGCAACCCTTATCCTTGGAATAAAGGCTTGGTTCTTTAAACTGTCATTCAAAGCCCTTGTGCCTCATCCTCCTCAATTTCTCACCTTCGGTGTTGCTACAGCACCAAACTGCTTGCTATATTCTCTCTCGTTTCTTCCTCCCATTGCACAGGTAGAAATTCTCTTCCTTTCCCTCATATTGCTGTGCACCTTATCTCTGTTGTGTTCTTTGAACGTAAGAAATGTCTGGTCCATAGTAGGTGTTCAAAAGTCATATATTGACTGACTACCTCATTGTCATCATCTATGTCTGTTTCTAAGTGTCCTAAAGACTGTCTCAGCCCCTGCATCAGCTAGGTTCCCTGTAAAAGGCTCAAATCCTCCCGTGGAAGGGGTGACCAATCTCAGTAAGATGGGAAAGCCCAGTCAGAAGGCCCCTTCTTCTAATCTCTTGGAATATGAGTGCCCCCTTCTGAGCACATGACCCATTGCGCCCTTCTGGTCATGCTCCAGAGGGGGTCCCAGGGCCACAATCGTCCCTGGTGTTAGTGATGATTGCATGGGAAAAACTTATATTTTAAAAATTACTCATTCTTCATATGACATTCAAATTTAACCAGCCATCTTGCATCTTATCTGGCAACACTAATCCAGGGTTGAATACCATGCAGTAGGAAGTTGAACTAGATAGCCTCTAGGATCCTTTCAACTCTAGGAAACAAAGATTCTAACTCTTCTGATTCACCTTGTAACTCCCAATGAAAGCAGAAACTCAGGATTAAAGTCAAAGAGCTAAGAACATAGTTAATAGGCTAATCAACAGAACAAATGACAATATCCCCTTACTAGATGTGTAACACTGGGACAGTCACTTAATCTACCTCAACCTCCATTGTTTCATCTAGCCAATAAAAGGAAACCAAGATTTTACCTAATAAATGCTGGGCACTGTGCTAGACACTTCTGTCTATGTGCTGTCTCCCCTGGAATGTTCAGACAAACTAATGTGTGAAAAGGCCCTTTTTTTTTTTTTTTTTTTTTTGCAGTACGTGGGCGCGGGCCTCTCACTGTTGTGGCCTCTCCCGTTGCGGAGCACAGGCTCCGGACGCGCAGGCTCAGCAGCCATGGCTCACGGGCCCAGCCTCTCCGCGGCATGTGGGATCTTCCCGGACCGGGGCACGAACCCGTGTCCCCTGCATCGGCAAGCGGACTCTCAAACACTGCACCACCAGGGAAGCCCGAAAAGGCCCTTTGTAAGTGGAAGTGGGCTGTAACAAATGTGAATCAGTATTAGCATTAGTGTAGCACCTATCTCTAGATGATTTCCTTTACTGAAACCTTCAGGGGAAAGAACTTTCCCTAGTTTGGTCATATTGTAGGGGAAAAGCATTGTCTAGGACTCTAGTGTCTAAAGCAGTGATTCTTAACTAAGGGTGATTTTGCTCACCAGGGGACATTTGGCAATGTCTGGAGACATTTTGGTTGTCACAACTGGGTAATGGGTACTACTGGCATCTAGAGGGTAGAAGCCAGGGATGCTGATGAACATCCTACAGTACAAGGACTGTCCCCTACAACAAAGAATTACCTGGCCTAAAATGTCAGTAGGCTGAGCAATCGTGGTCTAGAGTACTACCAAGCAGAATTGGGCGACTCATGGACTTTACCTCTCTGTGCCTCAGGGTCCTCTTCTGGGACATCTGGGATATTAATAGCACTTACCTCATAGGCCTATTTTGATGATTAAATAAAAATACACCCATAAAGCACTGGAGTACCTGATACATAGTAAACATTCTGTAAATGATAGTTCTTCTTATAGTTATTTAAGTATTACTGTCCCCTCTTAAAAGATAGGAAATTGAGACTCAGAGAGGGGAACAGACTTGCCCAAGGTCAAGAGAAAAAGCAATTCTAGTCATGGGGTGGACAAACGTCAGCAAGAATCTTCTGTAAACAAAGGCTGCAGTTTTCTTGTGTGTGGACCTTACATGAGACACCATCCTTGCACTCAGCAAAGTGGAAGGAAAAGGAGAACTAACCTTTACTGAGTGCTCACATAACCTATATCTCATCTCTTAAGGTAGGTATTATGATTTCCATTTTACAGATATGACTAAGTGAGAAGTCTAAAGTCTCCCAGCAAGTCAATTGCCAAGTAGCAATTGAAATCCAGGCTGACCCAGTACCAAAGCCCCTGCCTCTCCCTCTGTTCTCTGCTCCCTAGACTCTGGTAACACTCCAGCAGGGACAGGGAGGGTTTAGGCTTGAAGATTTTGATTCTGGGAGAAGGCCGTTCAATCCAGGGTGCAGCAGTCTTGGAGTAAATTGCAGAAGTGGCTGATCTCAGACTGAAAAAGAACTGTGAATATGAAAAATGCTTAATAACAAATAAAGTGCTGGACTCATGTTGAGACCAAAGAAGGAGGTAGAAAAAGGCAGTGTTTGCTTCCTTGAACTTTGGGGACTAGCAAACCCAGGACAAATCCTAGTTTCTGCCATTCCTGGCTGGGTCCTTGGGTGAGAACTTAACCTCTCTGAGGCTCAATATCTTTATATATAAAATACCCATTCAAAATCATTCGTTCATTTATTTTATCTTTTTAACATCTTTATTGGAGTATAATTGCTTTACAGTGTTGTGTTAGTTTCTGCTGTATAACAAAGTGAATCAGCTATATATATACATATGTCCCTATATCTCTTCCCTCTTGCATCTCCCTCCCTCCCACCCTATCCCACCCCTCTAGGTGGTCGCAAAGCACTGAGCTGATCTCCCTGTGCCATGTGGCTGCTTCCCACTAGCTATCTATTTTACATTTGGTAGTGTATATATGTCCATGCCACTCTCTCACTGCGTCCCAGCTTCCCCTTCCTCCTCCCCATGTCCTCAAGTCCATTCTCCACATCTGTGTCTTTACTCCTGTCCTGCCCCTAGTTTCATCAGAACAATTCTTTTGTTCATTTATTAGCTCTTCCTCCTCCCTTAACCTATATGGCTATGCAGATTTTGAAGGTGGCCAACAGAAAGGACAATTAGGAGTTGAAATCTAGCCTGAACTCTACTTACTCAGCCTTGCCTTTGGCATAGAGCTATATAAAGCCAGAGGAAGGGACACTTTTTTTTTTTTAATATTTACTTATTTATTTAGGCTGCACCGGGTCTTAGTTGAGGCACTTGGGATCTTTGTTGCCACATGTGGGATCGTTTGTTGTAGCATGTAGGATCTTTTAGTTGCAGCATGCGGGCTCATAGTTGTGGCATGCAGGCTTCTTAATTGTGGCATGCAGGCTTCTTATTTGCAGCATGCAGGCTCATCATTGAGGCATGCATGCGGGATCTAGTTCCCTGACCAGGGCTTGAACCCGTGCCCCCTGCATTGGGAACTTGGAGTCTTACCCACTGGACCACCAGGGAAGTCCCAAGGGGCACTTTTTTCTGATTCGCACAAAAGCACACAAAAGAACAAAGGTGGCACAAAGCAGCAGCTTGAGAACCAGCCCTAGACTAAGTGTGGTGAAGCCAGCACCGAGCAGGTATAACTTTTGTCCTAGAGGAGCCCATAGTCTGAAGTTGTGGTTCCTAAGTGAGATGATGGCACATGGAAGTGTTCAATGAATGGTACACATAGAGCAGACGCTGCAATAAACAATGGTGCTTTCGGGAGCGGGGAGTCTTCAAGAGAGTATAGAGGATTTAGATAAGCGAAAGAAGGGAACTACATAAGCAAAAACTTGGGAGAGGAGGCTCCCTTCCCAGGTCAGATTGGCTGAAACAGAGGTTTCCTGTAGGAGAGAAGAGGTAGGTATAGTTGGAGACGTATGGAGAGTTCAGATTTTAGAGGTCAGACTAGAATCACTGGGGCTACTTCAACTGCTCAGGTCAAGCCTTCAGAGGACCTCTCTGTTGATAAGTGTGTGATGGGAGAGAATCAAATGCAGAGAAAAAAGAATCACATAACTCTGCCTCAAAAGTCAAAAGAATTCTCTTCAGCATTGTACAGGAAATCCTAGACAGTGTAACAAAACAAGAAAAAAAATAAAATGCATCAACTGGAAAGGAAAAGTAAAACCGCCTTTATTCACAAGCAACATAATATGTTGCCTGTGAGGAAATCATGTTTTTTTCATGTTAACATAAAAAAATCCTTAGTCTATAAAAAAGCTACTAGAACTAATAACTGAATTTAACAAGATCTCTGAATACAGGAAAATAAGTTGTATTTCTATAAATTGGCAACAAACAATTGGAATATCACATTAAAAATGTCATTTACAATAGCATCAAAAATAAGAAAAAGGGAAAAATTTTATAAAATGTGTAAAAGACCTGTACATGGAATAGTATAAAACATTGCTGGGAGAAATTAAGAACTAAATAAATGAAGAGATATATACCATGTTCATGGATTGGGAAACTCAATATTAAGATGTTAATTCTCTCCAAATTGATCTATTGATTCAATGCAATCCTAAACAAAATCCAAGCAGGATTTTTGGGGGCAGAAATTGACAAGTGGATTCTAAAATTTATATGGAAATGCAAAGGACCCAGAATCATGAAAACAATTTTGAAAAATAAGGACAAAGTTAGGAGACTTATACTACCTGATTTTAAGACTCACTTACAAAGCTACAGTAATTAAGACAGAGTGGAACTGGCATAAGGATAGATCCAGATCAGGTCAATGGAATAGAATAGAGAATTCAGAAATAAATCCACACATACATGGTTAATTGAGTTTTGCCAAAGGTGTCAAGTTAATTCAATAGAGAAAGGATAGTCCTTTCAAAGGATGGTTTTGAAACTACTTTTACTTCATATTTGGCACATAAATTAACTCAAAAAAATCAGAGGCATAAATGTAAAAGCTAAAGCTATAAAACTTTTGGAAGAAAACATAGGAGAAAATCTTTGTTATCATGGGGTCCGCAAAGATCTTTTTTTTAAAACTTTTTTTTGGCCGCCCCCCCCCCCCCCACCACGTCATGTGGGATCTTAGTTCTCTGACCAGGGATTGAACCTGCACACCCTGCATTGGAAGTGTGGAGTCTTAACCACTAGACCACCAGGGAAGTCCTGGCAAAGATCTTTTTTAGATAGAACACAGAAAGCACTAATCTTAATAGAAAAAAAGTGATAAATTGAACTATCAAAATTCTTAATTTCAGCTTTTCAAAAAACACCATTAAGAAAAATGAGAACGAACACAACATTGTAAATCAACTATACTTTAATAAAAAATAATTTAATGAGAAGTCAAGCTATAGATTGGAAAAGAATATTTACAATAATATATTGATAAAGGATTTGTATCCAGAATATATAAGAACTGTTACAGTTCAATAAGAAGATAACCCAATTTAAAAAGAGGCAAAACGGGGCTTCCCTGGTGGCACAGTGGTTAACAATCCGCCTGCCAATGCAGGGCACACAGGTTCGAGCCCTGGTCGGAGAAGATCCCACATGCCGCGGAGCAACTAAGCCCGTGTGCCACAACTACTGACCCTGCGCTCTAGAGCCCAGAAGGCACAACTACTGAGCCCACGTGCCACAACTACTGCAGTCTGCGCACCTAGAGCCCGTGCTCTGCAACAAGAGAAGCTACTGCAATGAGAAGCCCGCGCACCACAATGAAGAGTAGCCCCCGCTCGCCACAACTAGAGAAAGCCCGCACCCAGCAACCCAACTCAGCCAAAAATAATAAATAAATAAACAAATGTATTTAAAAAGATAATAGGCAAAACATACATTTTGCCAAAGAAGATACATGAATGGCTAATGAGCACATGAGAAGTTATTCATCATTAGCCATTAGGAAAAAACAAATTAAACCCACAATGAGATGCTACTTCACGTCTACCAGAATAACCAAAATAAAAAATACTGACAATACCAAGTGCTGGTGAGGATGTAGAGCCCTGACTCTCCTCATACACTGCTGGTGGGGATGCAAAATGCTTCCAACCACACTCTAGAAAACAGTTTGGCAACTTCTTATCAAGTTAAACATACATCCACCCTATTACCCCAAAACTCCACTTCTAGGATTCACCCAAGGGAAATGAAAACATAGCCCCCCCCAAAAAACACATATATGCAAAAAATTTTATAGCAACTTTATTCATGATAGCACCCAGCTGGAAACAACTCTAATGCCTATGAACAGTTGAATGGATTCATTGCAGTATTTCATATAATGAGTATATTTCCAGGTACTCGGCAATAAAAGGAAGAAACTACTCCTACATGCAACAATTTCTGTGTATCTCAAAGGCACTGTGGTGAGCAAAATAGGTCAGGCACAGAAGAGGACACACCATCGGATTCCATTAAGACAAAAATTCAAGAACAGGCAGAACTAATCTATAGGAAGGGAGAGCAGAGCAGTGCTTGTCTAAGGCAAGGCTAGGGTGGGGAGGAGGGCTGACTGCAAAGTGGCACAATGGATGGTGACAGGTGATGGAAATGTGCTGTATCCTGACTGTGGTGGTAGTTACATGAGTATAAAGTCACCAAGCTGTACACTTAAAATGGGTATATTTTCCTGTTTGTAAAATATACCTCAGTAAAATTGATTTTAAAAATAAAAAATCACAAGAGAAACAGCATTATATAGTAATAAAAGAAATTGGAAGGGGCTTCCCTGGTGGCGCAGTGGTTGAGAGTCCGCCTGCCGACGCAGGGGACGCGGGTTCGTGCCCCAGTCCGAGAAGATCCCACATGCCGCAGAGCAGCTAGGCCCGTGAGCCATGGCCGCTGAGCCTGTGCGTCCGGAGCCTGTGCTCCGCAACGGGAAAGGCCACGAGGTCACAACGGTGAGAGGCCCACGTACCGCAAAAAAAAAAAAAACAAAAAGAAATTGGAAGGAATCTGAACTTTGAAGAAAATGGATAATAAATTATCATATATTCACTAAGTGGAAAACTATATAGCAGTAAAAATGAATGAGCCAGATTGAGCATACACATCAATATAGACAAAACTCAAAAACGTAAGACTGAGTGAAAAAAATCAGGCTCCAGAAGAATACATGCAATGTGATGCTATTTATTTAAGATGTAATCACATGTAAAGCAATTTCATACATTGTTCAAAGATCCATACATATGTGATAAATGCATGAATAAGAGCATGGGGATGATAAACACCGAATTCAGGAAAATACTTATGTGGGGAAGGAGGAGTATGGAGGGCAGGAGTGGGGCTTCAAACAGGACTGATCAAATTTTTTATTTCTTAAATTTGAGTAGTACATGGGTGGTTCTTGTATTATTCTTTATGTTGTTTGTGTGTTTTAAAGATTTCATAGGAAGACAAACAAACAGCAAACTAACGAAAACCTAAACCCCAAGAGTGACCACTCAGAGTTGGGAGAGAGCCTAGCTGGTATCAGGAGATCTGAGCCTCAGTCCGGTTTGTCCATGGATTTCATGTTCCAACGTGGCAAAGTCACTTCTCTCAGGATGAGAAGCAAGAGCCTCATTCTGGAAAAGAAGAGAAAGCATCAGTCTTGGGCAGCAGGGGAGTGGTCGTGCGAGGAACCGGCCTTGCGCTTAATGCACGTCAGCGTCCTTTCTTTGCTTCTCCAGCTGCGGTGACCTGCAAGCTGGCACCGGAGCCGGGTCGTGGATGGGGAGAGCCATCGGGGAGGGGCGTCGGGCGGTTACAGCTGGAGGCAGTAGGGCCAGGGGAGAGGGGGGTGCTCCACTGCGTCCAGAGTCCAAGGACTCCGGGCAGACCCCCCAGTGAGCGAACCGAGTCCTCACCGCGGGTTGTGCCCGGGTTCTCAGCCTCCGTGGTCTTCAGTCACCGAGCTGAGGGGCCCACGACAGCGAGGGGCATTTCTTTCCGGACCCCTGAGGACCGGGCTCCGGAGCAAAGCTGCCAGGTCTAGAGCGCATTGTTTTAAGAACCACGCAGAAGGAGCTTCCAGTTACTGTGACTCACTGGGTGCCAGGCTTCATGCTCTTCCATCTTCACTACTGCCCTAATGCAGAGAGGGAAAGTGACCTGCCTAAGGTCACACCACAGGTGATTGTAGCTTATTACTTGTATATCCTTAAGCAAGTTACTTAACCTCTCTGGGTCCAGTTTTCCTATGGGTAGAGTGGGTGCAAAATTATGTGTGTATCTGGAAGACTCCATACCAAAGTATTAAGAGATATTTCTACCTGGTGAGGTAATGGGTGATATTTTTTCTTTGGGTTTATCTATATTTTCTAATTTGTTGTTTTATAATAAATACGTACATATTTAATTATTTTTATTTTTATTAAGAGAGTAACACTGCACAGAGTTGTGAGGACTGAAGGAGACTATGAAAAGCACAGAGTTCTAGTTCACAGTGTTCTCCATAAATGTGAGTTCTCCCTGCTTACTCTTCCCTCCTACACTTTCCTTCCCCTCTGGTTGGAGACTCTGGCCCCCAGACCTCAGGTTGGGAGGAAGGAGGGGTCTGTTTACTAGCTGTGTGGCTTTGGATAAATCACTTGACCTCTCTGAGTCTCAGTTACCTTCCCTGCAGAATGGGAAGAAAAACACCTACCTCAAAGAAAGTTTTCAAGGACTACATGACATGCAAGATGGGAAACTGCCTGGCACATAGTAGGTCTGCAGTAAGTGTCTGTAGGAAGAAACATGACACATATGATGAAGGAACAGGCATTAGAGTAGGTTCTAGACCAGAAGAGGTAGAAGATTTTCGCATAGATTCCAAAGAGCCCAAGGGGTCCATTGATAGAGTTCAGCATGGGAGAGGTCCATGAAGTTGTATTGAAAAAGATTACATCCTTGTTTTCACTACCCCTAAGTCAAATTTAGCATTTCCTTCTATCATACATGTAAGCAACAAATCACAGTAGTATTAGCAGAACCTGTGACTTTGTCACCAATAGAAATCAGTTATTTTTGTATTGCATTACAGTAGCAATATCTTGAAATACTGTTTACACTCATTCACCATCTCAAAGTTACAATAGTTAATAGACGAATCTCTCTATCTCATTATTTAATATGTTAAAAAAGAACTAATTCACAAAATAACTATTTTGATAATGATTCTACATAATTGGTATCCTTTGTAATCCTAAGTAATTTACTTTTTGTAGTTAAAAATATTCTTCTGAATAGGGGACCATAGTTTTCATCAGACTGCCAGAGAGGACCCTTGGCTAGACAGACATGGATACTAGTCCTGCCTGGGCCACTGGCTGCTTTGTGACATTGGCCTTGTTATTTCTCTCAGGGGCCCCATCATCCCTGCTTGGCTCACTCCACAGGGTTGCTGGAGGAACAAATTAATTCTTGGCTGGAAAAGGGCTTTGGAAACTGTTGACAGCTTCCCAATTTTGCCAAAAGCCAGAGCAGAGTGCTTTGCACCTCACAGCTGAATCCCATGTCTCCAGGAGACCCCAATCCTTTCCACAGGACTCCACCCTTTCTCTTTGCTCTCCATCTAATAAAGAGGCCAAAGTGCACCTCCATTAAAGTAGTCATAGAGTTCCCAGTTTCCAGAGATTCACAGCCTAGGGGAGGAATTTTCTGGAGGATAATAACAATTCCTTCCAGTTTTCATATTTGACCTTACAGTGACCCTTGAAGACACTACCCCCTCAAAACTCTTCCCTTCTCCTTCAGAGGGTGATCCCTCTGTGGCCATAGTTCCTGAATTTCCCCCTTCACTGCCGTGTCCTGTCATCATCTGTCCAACTCCCCCACTATACAGTGTTTCTCAAGGGCAGACCCAGATCTGATCTCTCTCAGGGGCCCCAGAGCCCAGGTCAAGGGCATGGCACACATCAGTATCTGAGGAGCTGACCTGGATGAAGAAAAGGAACCTGAAGCACAGAGAGAAAAAGCAGAGAAGGGGTAGAGCTAGGGCTTGAGCCCAGATGCCCTGATGCCCATATTTTATCCCATACACACTGAAAGCAAGGGATGGAGGAATTAGGGACTCCCAAGGCATCACATTAGCTATTTCCTACTCTACCCACTGCAGTGAGAAATGAGGAGAGCTAAATATTTTGTAATCTTGAGTGAGTCCCTGCCCATCTGTACAATGGGAGGTGTCAGATTCAGTGGCTTTCAAACCTTTTTGACCTGACTCAAAATAAGAAATGCATTTTACATTGTGATCTGGACCACAGTACACAGAGACACATGTAAATGAAACAAACATTTTATGGAAGAATACTTAACTTTGCTATTTGCAGTGTGCATTTTCTACTCCATTAATTTTTTTTTTTTAATGCCAGCTGTAACTCAGTAACTGATTACATGACCCATAGGTCCTTTTCAACCCCAACACTCTGTGATTGGCTGAATGGGAAATATTGACAACTAAAGTTCAGCAGTCCCTAGTCCTTGTTCGGTGTAATTGGGCCATACTGTGCACCTGTCAGAGCCTGGGTTTCCTCAGTGTACCCTGAGAGGACAGACAGGCAGGCTCCAAAGGCTTCATACAGTTCCTTCAGACTGTGGTTCTCTGATCCTAGTGAGAACACCGACCTTGTGATCTGGAAATGATGTTTGAGAACGGAGAGGTGTGTTGGCTTTGCTTCCTGCTGGGTGGAGTTACCATCTGGACATCCACTAACCCCCTTGTCCTAGGCCAGTGTGGCAGAGAGTATGAACAGGGGAGCGTGAACATGTCAGTGCATGAGTTAGCTGCTCAGGGAAAGGAAGTGGCAGGCAAGGAAGCCAGATGATGACAACATATAAAAGTCACTGGAAAAGAGGCTCTGCAAGAACCCCAGAAAGAGCAAAGGCTTGGGAACAAGACAGACCCACGTTAAAATCCCATGGGGGGCTTCCCTGGTGGCGCAGTGGTTGAGAGTCCGCCTGCCGATGCAGGGGACGCGGGTTCGTGCCCCGGTCCGGGAGGATCCTACATGCCGCGGAGCGGCTGGGCCCGTGACCCATGGCCGCTGGGCCTGCGCGTCCGGAGCCTGTGCTCCGCAACGGGAGAGGCCGCAACAGTGAGAGGCCCGCATACCACAAAAAAAAAAAAAAAAAAAAAAAAAAATCCCATGGGCTTTAAGAGCCCTGGAAAATGACTTTAATTTGACCCTAAGCTCTCATTTACAAAATGAGTATGAAAATCCCTGGTCCTCTGGGTTGTTGTGAAGGTTAAGTGAGGTCGTGCATTGATCATCCCTATACTGACCCTACTGTGTGGTCCATGGCAGGTCCCCTGTCTGTGTCCTGCACTAGCCTGGGGCTGCCCCGCACAGCGCCTAGCACAAGGGCGAGTGCTCAGCGCAGATGTGGAATTCAAGCCGGTGGCCTCGATTCCCGCTCTGCCACCCCGGACATGCGCTGTCTCTCTGAGCACCCAGCGCCCTAGTGTATAAACTGGGAACGTAGTGGGGCCGGTGGGGGACGCTGGCAGAGACGCGGGCGGCTCCCTTTTCCCGGCTCCCGCCCGCCTTCCCGCCGCTCTCCACGCCCTCCTCCTCCCTCTCTCTCCCTCCTCCATCTCCCCTCCTGACGAGCCCTGTCGGCGTACCTGGTCGCCTCCCTCCGTACTCGGGGACTCTAGGTCTCTAACCGCTGCGTTTCCGCGCCCCTCGCTGTGTCTTCCTCGTCTCTGCGTCAATCTCTGTCTCTCTGCTTATCTCTGCCTCTCTCCTTGTATCTTTCTCGTGCTCAGTTCTGTCTCCGTCCGTTCGTCTCTCAGCGGCCGTCTTCGGCTGCGGCTTCCGCGATCACAAGTACTGCAGCGACGCCCCGCACAGCTTCTTCCCCTGCGAGCACAGCTACATGTGGTGGCTCAGGTACCGGCCCTGGCCCTAACCCCACCTAGAACCCCACTCCAGTCTTAGCCCCCGTGCTCCATCCTTGGCCCAGCCGCCTGCTAAAGTCTCAATCCTCATCCAGGTGCCCACCACAACGTCAGCACCGACACCCACCCAGTCGTTACCCTCTCAGGCTCTCGCCCTGTCACCAGCCCAGCTCCCCCTGCGGCCGCTTCTCTGCTCCATTCCCCCATTTTGACCCAACCATTATTCAGATCCATCCTTGAACCTCACACCAACTCCACCCTGAAAAGCCTTCACTTCGTCTCCACTCCAAACATCATCATCCACCACCCTCAACCCAACCTCAAACTACATAACAAGCCCCAGCCTAACAGCAAACTCCCATCTTGCAGCCTTCACAGGATACCCAGACTCCTCCCTTATCCAAGTACCCACCAGGGTCCCCTCCCTAATGCCATCATCAGCCTCATCCCTGACCTAACCCACTCCCCAGTACTTACTCTATCAGCAGCCCTAACCTCCGCCTCAGTCCTCCCTGCAAGCCCACCTCAGCTCTCTTCCTCACCCCAACTCCAAACATTATCTAGACCTACATTCAAACCTCACTCTCAAGCCTTAATACCTCACCTGATGCTACACCCCAACTCAACCCGAGCCTCAGCCCAACCTCAATTCTTTTGTTCCCCCTCATATTTAGTCATTCTTTCAGCCACCCCTTCCTGAGGCCTTAGCAATGCCAGACCCTGTGGTGAGTTCTGACCTAAGGCAGAAGACCAAAGACTCAGAGTTGCCTCCAACTTCATAATGAGGCAAGGACATGATGCCACAGCAGAAGCCAGATCGGTGTAATTTGGGTGAATCCCCACCACAGGACCTCAGTTTCCCCACTAGTTCAGAGAAGCAGGTGGTTAGGCCAGTGCTGACATTCCTGGAACCCAAGTGTGGGACTGAGAGGGTAACAGGTCTCAATCTCTGTGGGTCTCCAAAGGCCTCACCCAGAGAATAAGACCTGACCCTGAGCCTGCTCTGGGAAACAGGCATCAGCGAAAATGGAGTGGGCTGCCTCAGTAGACAGTGATCTTCCTGTCTCGGGAAGTATGTGACCAGAGGCTGTATGCCTGCTGGGTGGGAAAGGACAGTCTGCCTCTGAAACCTCTCTGAGCCTCTCTCTTTTCATCTATCAGATGGGGAGGATGATTTCTGCCTAGGGCAAGGACCAAATGAGATCAAGAGGTAAAATCAACTTGGCATATGCCACTAACAATTACAGGTATTATTGGTTTTCTAGACTGCTCAATCTGTAATTCCAAAGGATCTTCAGATGGCCAGGTTTTCAGATCCTGCACATTTGGCTGCTGTCACCTGGGGAATTATATTCATATATTCTCTGTTCATCCATATTTTCATTCATTCATTATAGCCTTTGCTTTGTGCCAGGTGCTAGGCTAGGCATTAGAGACACAGAAATCAATGATTCCCTCTCTGAGGAGTTCACAGTCCATTTAAAGAGATATGACGTGCATCTAAAATATAACAATGGAGTATTTGCTGAAGACCCACTGTGTACTTAGTACTGAGCTGAGTATTGAAATATGACAGCGCTGACCTCCCTTTGAGGTATGGAAGCAGTGTGGAGCGTTGGGGCTGGTTAGAACCTGGTCCAAACTTTGGCTCTGTCCCTTATTAGCTATGTGAATTTGGGCAAATTATCTCCGAGTCTCTTTTGTTATCTTTAAAATGGCAATAGTAATACCTGTCTCATGGAATTATTGGGAGGATTAAGTGCAATAATGCATGTGAAAGTGACTAGTGCATATAGTAGGTGCTCAATAAAAGGGAGTTCCCTTTCCCTGGTTCATAGGTGGGGAAAGTGATGCTCAGAATATGAAAGAGAATTGTCCAAGATCTTCCAACAACGTCATGGTACACTGAGATTTAAAGAACATTACCTAACACCATCCAAGGGCTAGATGCATTCACACATTCACAACCCTGGCACATCTTCTCTCCATCTTACAGATGAGAAAACTTGAAAGAGGTTAAGTTACTATCTTAGAGTACCCCAGTGAGAGGAAGTGGCAGAACTGGGATGAAAACTCAGGCTTGTCTGGTCCCAAGCCCAGGCTTGAGCTGCTGCACAAATGTCTAAATCTAGCCTGGCTCTCATAACCTGCTCTACTCAGATCACTTGAAAAGATACTCACTGACCTTCTGCTGTCTTCTGGACACTGTTGTAGCACTTGGAGACACAGAGATGAGTAAACTCCTCAGCACCCAGCCAGGATCCCATCCCACTACTACCACCCCCTTCCCTATATACCCCTTGGGGTCCCTCTCCTTGCCTTGGACCCTCTTGAGACATAGAGTGCTTTAGTGGCTCAGACAGTGAGCTAGAGGGTTGGATGGGGTGATCTCTGAGGTCACATTGCATGTTGTGTGCTTCCATTCTATGACCCCAAGGGCAGCTGAAAGGTTCTAGCCTGCAGGGCTGACTCTTCCTAGGCATGGCTATAATATGGTTCGTAAACATCACAGACAATTGCAAAGTGGAGGAGGGAAACTGGGGTCCTCAGGACATTAAATGATCAGTATACTCCAAACCCTGAAACAACCCTTCCGGCATGGGATGTCAGAGCCCCACCATTGCAGGGTGGAGAACTTGTTTTGTTCTGGACTCCATTTGGCCCTTTTCATGAAAGCTGGCCCTTAAAAACATGAAAATCAGCAGGTAAACACTGTTCCCTCGGGTAGTGCTCAAGAAGAATTGCTGTCTTTAAAAGCATGTCTCAGGACTTCCCTAGTGGCACAGTGGTTAAGAATCCACCTGCCAATGCAGGGGACATGGGTTTGAGCCCTGGTCCAGGAAGATCCCACATGCTGCGGAGCAGCTAAGCATGTGCACCACAGCTACTGAGCCTGTGCTCTAGAGTCCGTGAGCCACAACTACTGAAGCCCGCGCGCCTAGAGCCCGTGCTCCGCAATGAGAGAAGCCACTGCAATGAGAAGCCCATGCACCGCATCGAAGAGTAGCCCTCGCTCACCGCAACCAGAGAAAGCCCACGTGCAACAATGAAGACCCAATGCAGCCAAAAATAAATAAATAAAATAAATAAATTTATTTTTAAAAAAAGCATGTCTCAGGAAATGAAGACTCCCTGTGGAAATGCAGCTGGTGCTATCACATGTCTGGCTGACTTTCCAAACATCCTTTATCAGTAGTTCTGTTTTACTTTTTTTTTTTTTTTGCAGTACGTGGGCCTCTCACTGTTGTGGCCTCTCCCGTTGTGGAGCGCAGGCTCAGCGGCCATGGCTCAGGGGCTTAGTTGCTCCGTGGCATGTGGGATCTTCCCGGACCAGGGCACGAACCCGTGTCCCCTGCATCGGCAGGCGGAGTCTCAACCACTGCACCACCAGGGAAGCCCCAGTAGTTCTGTTTTTTATCAGGATGTGAGCCAAAGGTAGCAGCCTTGCTGGAGGGCAGAACTGGTGGTCAGGCACTGTATATACACTATCTCATTTAATCTTTATGGACACTTGGTGATATAGTAACTTTTATGAATGAAAAAAATGAAGCTCAAAAGGTGAAGGATTTTTCAGCTAAATGTGAGAGAACCAGGATTCACACTTAGAACTGTCTGACTGAAAAACCCTAACAAAGGGGCTTCCCTGATGGCGCAGTGGTTGAAAGTCCGCCTGCTGATGCAGGGGACACGGGTTCGTGCCCCGGTCTGGGAAGATCACACATGCCGCGGAGCCGCTGGGCCCGTGAGCCATGGCCGCTGGGCCTGCGCATCCGGAGCCTGTGCTCCGCAATGGGAGAGGCCACAACAGTGAGAGGCCTGCGTACCGCAAAAAAAAAAAAAAAAACCCTAACAAATGTTAGACCCTCCCTCCAGTTCTTTCCTAGAAGTCATAGTGGATTACCTATCTTTCAGAGTCATAGATCTGTGAAATCCTAGAAGGCTAGCAGCTCTCCAATCCAATTTCCCACCATAGGCAGGAATCTAACTTCATTGAAAGGTGGATTCATCCAGGTCTTGTGCAAACCTGTCCGACAATAGGAAACTTACCACCTCTTGAGGCAGTACATTCACCATGGGAAAACTCTGATCATTTGAGTTCATCTTATACTGAGTACAGATTTTCCCCCTAGGACTCTCCCTTGTTGTTCCCAGCTCTGTCCTTGGGAGCTTGTTCCTCCGTTCCGAGACAGACCATCAGAGCAGTGCCCACTACCTGACTGACCGCTGATCTGGAATATATCCCTCCAGCTTTCTCACCCGCTCCTCAAAGGATCCTACTTTTACAGGGCTTTTTCCAGCTAGGTGCCCATGGATGCCCCTTGTAAAGGGTGTGGTCCCAACCTGAGCACGAGTCTTCCAGATAACAGCCTTATAAACAGTGAGTGTATCTCAAGAAAGGAGATAACACTTAGTTAAATAGTAAACTAAAAAGTAGTAAACTAGTCCTAAAGAACTAAAAAGTACTATACGCTCAATGTGGAAAATGTTGAAAGGACAGGAGAAACAAAAAAGGAAAGCAACCGTGAGAAATCCAGTATCTTAGCTTGGGCTCCCCAGAAGACTTGGAAACAAGGATTTGAGGGCAAGTAGTTTATATGACCAGCAATCCTAGAAAATACTGGTACAGGGTGGGGAAGTGAGATGGGAAAGGGAAGGAGCTAATGATGGTGTTACCAAGCAAGTCACCACCAAGGGCCACCAGAGCTTGAACTGCTGAACTCTGCCAGCCAGTGTAGAACTTACTCTCAGAGTCATCCCATCTGAGGGCCAGGAAGCTGGGTATTTACATACCAATTTCTTTCAGTCATTGACTGTGTGCTGGAGGGAGAAGAGGGGCATTAATTTTCCTGTACTTTTGACCTGTTCAACGTGCAGACAGAGACTGTTCTGGGCCCAAGAAAGCCCTCAGACAAAGAGATACATTTGCGGGCTTTTGAAACCCTGGCCAGAATATTCCACAACTGTAAGACCCAATGGGACACAGACAGGACATCCACAGCCTGTGCTACTCCCAGAGACAGCCCGTTAGCATTTTAGTGTATTTACATCCAACCGTACCTATGTTATGTTATGCATGTATATGTTATGTTTATTTATTTAAGTTAGGACTACACTATATAATTAGTAGTGGGTCCTGCTTTTTTCACTTAACATTATCTCATCAGAATTTATCCTTACGAAATTGAGCTATTTGTAATGAGGTGGATACACCTAGAGTCTGTCATACAGAGTGAAGTAAGTCAGAAAGAGAAAGACAAATACTGTATGTTAACACATATATATGGAATTTAAGAAAAAAAATGTCATGAAGAACCTAGGGGTAAGACAGGAATAAAGATACAGACCTGCTGGAGAACGGAGTTGAGGATATGGGGAGGGGGAAGGGTGAGCTGTAACAAAGCGAGAGAGAGGCATGGACATATATACACCACCAAACGTAAGGTAGATAGCTAGTGGGAAGCAGCCGCATAGCACAGGGATATCAGCTTGGTGCTTTGTGACCACCTGGAGGGGTGGGATAGGGAGGGTGGGAGGGAGGGAGACGCAAGAGGAAAGAGGTATGGGAACATATATATATGTATAACTGATTCACTTTGTTATAAAGCAGAAATTAACACACCATTGTAAAGCAATTATACCCCAATAAAGATGTTAAAAAAAAAAAAGAATTTATCCTTGATCTTAAATATTATTTGAAAACATGTTTTTAATGGCTCTATACTATTCCACTGCAGGGATATCCAATAATTTATTTAGCCTTGGGGAAACACACTCTCCAAAGCTCTAAGGTGTTTCTGTTTAGTGGAAGTTAGCCATCAGCTAGCTGGGAGTGAAATCCAACAGAAATGGCAAGGGCAGGAATCTGAGGCTGGGGTCAGGGCTGGGGGTGGTGCAGAAAAGCTGCAGGAATCACAGGCAGAAAGGGCACACAAACAATCCTGGTGCTACCTATCCCCTCCTATTGGGAGAACATCCCACAGTGTTTGACACAAAGTAGATACTCAATAATAGTTGCTAAGTGCCTACTATGTGCTGGAGCTTGTACAAGGAGAGAAAAAAGCCAGTTAAACATGGTCTCAGTCTCCCTACAAAGAACACATGAGGAATATGTTGAACTTCTATGCACCAAGAATATTACATCTATCATTCATCCTCACTACCACCTGTGAGGTGCTGTGTTTTGATCATCCTCACTTTTCCGACAAAGAAGCTGAGGCTCAAAAGGCTAAGTAATTTCATCAAGATCTCACATCGAGTTAGGTACAGACCTGGGTCCTAAACTAGGTGGGTCTGTAAGAGTTCCAAAGCTCTTTGTTCTTTCCCTACCACATTGGGCTGCCTGACCAAGTAGGAACTGCTAAAGGCCCAGAGTAGGTGTCCTGGCTGGGTGGGCCTGGCCTGGAAGAAGAAGAGAAAAAGAGGACCCAGGAAAGCGTTGAGGAGGAGACATTTGAGATGGGCCTTCAAGGACAGGTGAAATTCTGATGTGGGGAGATGATGGGAGAGATCATGTGAAACAGGAAAGACAGTGGACCCCAAAATGAGCCAGAAGGTAGTTGTCTGGAGACCAGGTGACCAAGGCCTGACTTGGGGCAGAGGCAGTGAGGTTGTGGGGTGAGGGACCAGCAGCAGGGAAGTGTTCTAGACATGGAGTCCACACTGGTGTGATGACCCACTAGAGACTGGGTCAGAAATTACCTTGAAGCTGGAAGGACAGCGGGTATTGAACTAAGGCCTTCTATGTGTCTTGATTTTTGATAAATTTATTTATTTTTGCCTGCATTGGGTCTTTGTTGCTGCGTGCAGGCTTTCTCTAGTTGCGGCGAGCAGGGGTTACTCTTCGTTGCAGTACGCAGGCTTCTCGTTGTGGTGGCTTCTCTTGTTGCGGAGCATGGGCTCTAGGCACGCGGGCTTCAGTAGTTGTGGCACGTGGGCTCAGTAGTTGTGGCTCACGGGCTGTAGAGCACAGGCTCAGTAGTTGTAGCACACGGGCTTAATTGCTCTGTGGCATATGGGATCTTCCTGGACCAGAGCTTGAACCAGTGTCCCCTGCATTGGCAGGCAGATTCTTAACCACTGTGCCACCAGGAAAGTCCCTTGATTTTTAAGAAACAGCAGTGTGGGGAGGGCTCTTTAAGATCATCTCTAGCTTCCTGAGGTGGGAGCAGGTTGAGGAAAGGAGAGGAGAAGAAAGGGAACACATACTGAGTCCCAACTACATGGTGACACTGAGCCATGTCAAGTTATGTATGTGGTGAGTACTTGCCACATAGTTGATGCTCTTTCCCATGCTTACGCCCAGAAAACCTGTTTAAGGCAAGGAGAGACAGAACAAAAGTTAAAGTCGGCTGACTCCTATAACACCTACAATACTTCTCTTATAACATGCTGCTTCCCAAGTCCTTTCCTGACCCTCTGCTCCCTTATGGTTTTCTCTCCCCAGTATTGGTGCTCTTGTGGGCCTGTCCATAGCAGCAGTGGTCCTCCCGGCCTTCATTGTCACCGCCTGTGTGCTTTGTTACCTGTTCATCAGCTCCAAACCCCACACAAAGCTGGACCCAGGATTAAGTTTACAGACTACAAGTAAGAAAGAGGTCACATGATTTCCTTGTATTCAGCAGGTTAGCACCTTTGCAGAGGGGAGATATTTAGAAATTATGTTCGGAACGTTTGCCTCAAAAGTGTTTCTGGAATATTCTGAAGCAGCAGCACATTTCTCAGGAGATTCATGATATGAACATTTCCATCCCAAACTCTTCCATGTGCTCATTGTTAATCAAAATAATTTGATTATAGTCAGCATCCTATTTGTTACAGGAAGATGTTATTAAACATCCTACAATATATAGGACAGCACCCTACAATAAGGAATTATCTGACCCAGAATGTCAATAGTGTTGATGTTGAGAAACCCTAGAATAGAGACTCCAGAAACAGACTAATTAAAGAATATAATAACATGAATAAAATGTTTAATTTTAAAAATGAGGGAAATATTTGCAAATTTGTCTACATCAAATACAAATAATACAAAAGATACCATACATAAAGTTAAAAAACAAGTGGTGGACTGCAAAGATATAAATACACACACACGGTCAATCCTAATTATTTGCAGATTCCATACTTGTGAATTTGCTACTTGCTAGAATTAATTTGTAACCTCAAAAATCAATACTTTCAGTGTTTTTGAGGTCATGTGCAGATGTGGATGTACACAGAGCAACAAAAAATTTGAGTTGCCCTATCACACACATTCTCAGCTGCGGTTGAACAAGGAAGGCCATGCTCTGCCTTCTTGTTTCCGCTCTTATACAGTAAACAAGTGTCCTTTTCGTGGTATATTTAGTGCCACATTTTTATGATTTTTGTTGGCGGTTTCGCTGTTGAAAATGACCCCCAAATTAATGCTGAAGTTCTGTCTAGTATTCCTCAGTACAGGGCTCTCATGTGCCTTATGGAAAAAATACATGTGTTCAGTACACTTTGCTCAGAAAGGAGGTATAGTGCTGTTGGCCATGAGTTAAATGTTAATGAATTAGCAATATATATTAAATAAGGTGTTTTTAAACAGAAACACACACAAAACAAAGTTATATATTGATTGACGACAAAAATGTGACCAGAGGCTCACAGGAACCTAACTTTGTATTTCCCCAAGGAGCAATAATTCAGTATTCACTAATTCAGTGTTTGTGGTGACTTTTTAGAACATAACTACAGCGACTAATGAGAATCAACTGTATCTAAAATAGAGACAGGATTGATATCAAGAATATATAAGTATATCTTTGAACAAGTGAGAAAAACATAATCCACTAAAAAATACAAATGCCCAACACACATGAAAAGATGCCCAACCTTACTAATAATCAGGAGAATGCAATTTAAGGATGACATACCTTTTTTAAAAATGATTACATTGGCAAAACTCCAAAAATGGATCACATTAATAGTGAGAAGGTTACATGGGGGAATGGATACTCTCATATACCACTGATAAGAATAAATTGGTAAAACCACTTTGTAGAGCAATTTGGCACTATCCATTTAAACTAAAAATGTACATACCCTATAACTCAGTAATTCCACTTTTCTAATTATCTGCCTTAGAGATATAGTTGCACTAGGAGAGGACTTGTAAAGATGGATTCCATGACAGCTTGTCACACTGGAAACAAACTAAATGTCCATCAGTAGAGGAATAATAAAATATGATACTGCAGTTAAAAGGAATGAATTAGCTCTAAATAGACCATCTCATTTTCTTTTCACAATAACCAGGCAGAGTACAGAACTTATTACTATCCATTTTACAGATCAGGAAACCGAGGCCTCAGTCACCTAGTGAGTGAGTGACAGAGCCAACTCTACCTCCACCTTCCTTCCTCCCCTTATCCCTGTGCTGAGAAAGGGAAGTCCCTACTTTATGCCAGATACCATTTGAAACTTTACATGCACTGTCTTGTCTAATTTTCCAAACTACCCCAGTGAGGTAGGTGTTATTATCACCCATGTTACAGATGTGAAAACCAGGTTCCAGGGAGGTCAGATAACTAGCCCAAGGGGTCACAGTTTGTAAATTGCAGAGCTGGAATTCAAATATGTGTGTTTTTCTGCCTCCAAAGTCCTACTCTTTCTACCTCACCAGGCCAGGTGTGTGGGGTGCTTCTGCCTGTGCCCTGCTCCCTTCATCTCTCCCCACCCTGTCCCCTGTAGCCTTTCTAACTCAAGGGAACACAGTTCACCTGTCTGTCGATCCTGTGAATGAAAACCACCCTCCTGCTTTTCACTGCTCAGCCATCAGCTGGGTTATTCAGTCACCAGGGTTTGACACAGCTTGTGTTCTTGCTATTTGCTTCTTATTTTTCAGATGGAAAATGCATATCCTGACTATTCACTAAATGACAGTTTTGGGCTCTCTCTGCCTTTTGCCCAAACTCAGCTCTTAGCACCTCCCTTTTTTCTTCATTAAGTGCTGTCCTCTCCTTCCTCTGAACCCACAGCATCAACCCAGGAGCCTCTTGTCCCTCCTGCATCTGAGACGTTTACAGGCCACTACCTTACACTCATCAGAGCTTGCCCCCTGACACAGACTTTCATCTGTTTCCATCTCCTTCTCTGGTAGGACATGTAGAGAGATCCTTAGCCCCATTATACAGGAGAGGAAATCAAGGCTCAGCCAAGGGAAGTGAATGGCCAAGTCTACAGAGCTGATGAGCATGTACTGCTGGGATGTCAACCCCGATCTCCTGACTCTAAAGCCCACGCTCATTGCACATGGTACCTGGGGTCCTGATCTCTGAGTCTGGGGGCAGGGACGGGATGGGGAGTTCCTTGGCAAGAGCAGAGTGGAAATAGAACAGAGCTTCTGAAGACAGGCTCCTTCTGCTGCCCAGATGTTCTGTACTGTCCCATTACCCCCACCCGACCCCATCCCTCAAACTTGGGATGCAACAAAGACCGTAAACTGTTTTATTCTCGTACTTTGTGAGGAACTAGCTTGATCAGAAGGCTGACCGAGCTTCTACGTTTGTGCTAGGCACTATGCCAAGGACTTTAAACATATTATCCCATTTAACCCATTCAACTACTCTACCAGGTGGTTATTATCAATCCTGTTTTACAGATGAGGTGAGTGAGGTAAGTGTGGAATTGATATTCCAACCTAGGTACCTTTAATAAGAGACAAAAAGTGGGGGAAAAAAAAGAAAGACAAGAGTTCAGTTCTCATCCTCCTCTGAAAAGTGTTGGTGGGGATATCATTAATCAACCATTCTCACTAATTCATAGGGCTCCTAGAAATCAAGTCTGATGTTCTCACTGTATCAATGGGTTGCTGAGGCCCAGAAAGGGACATTCATGTGCCCAAGGTCACCCAGGCAACTGGCCAAGCCTTTGCCTCCTGGGCCAAATATCTTTTCCTGTATCAGGTGCTCTTACCTTCCAGGTTCCACTTCCTTGGAGCCCACTGCTTTTTTTTGTTTTTGTTTTTGTTTTTTGCGGTACGCGGGCCTCTCACTGTTGTGGCCTCTCCCGTTGCGGAGCACAGGCTCTGGACGCACAGGCTCAGCGGCCATGGCTCACGGGCCCAGCTGCTCCACGGCATGTAGGATCTTCCCGGACCGGGGCACGAACCCGCGTCCCCTGCATCAGCAGGCGGACTCTCAACCACTGTGCCACCAGGGAAGCTCTGCTTTTTAATTAACCACACTTGGGGAGGTAGTACCCATGACCCAAACAAGCCTCAGTGATGGGTCAGTCTTGACTCATCTCCAAGCAGGGAGAGAATCTGAGAACTCCTTTCCTGGCTGGTCACTACAGGCTAAGCTCCCAGGTAATGGGGGGACTGGCCGAAAGGTCCCTGGAGAAAGGTAGGAAAGCATAACCCTGGGCTGGGTTGTCAGAGAACCTGGCTCTAATCCTGGCTTTGTCACTCTCATTGTGTGGCCTTAAGCAAGTCACTTCTCTCTGGGCCTCAGTTTACTCTGTAAAATGTGTACAATAATACCCACCAAGAAAGCTGTAAACCTAGAGGTGATGCTTACATAGGAGCTACTTAGTCTCTGATACATGGTAGACTTTTAACAATGAGTAACCCTCATTTTTATTATTATTAGGCACTTAGATTTTTACATGTTAGTCTCCTCAACCTGTCTGTTAATATCTCAAATATAGGAACCATGTCTTAAGCACCTTTGTATCCCCAGCACCTAACAGAGTTCCTAACCTATACTAAGGGTATGCTTGCTCTGTGGAAAGAGCCCAAGCTTTGGAATCGAGCAGAATGGAAAGTGTATCCTGGATCCAATAAATACCTGTGTCAGTGCTAACCTTCTCTGTCTGGGCCTCAGTTATTTATCTATAACATGGAATAATAACACCCACCTCAGAGACTTGTTAGGAGAATCAGATAAGATTGTTGTACCGGCGTGTTTTAGCCAAACATGGATCTTATTGTAACTTGAAAATTGAACTTTTTATATTTGCCTTTAAGCATCCTCCTTTCCAAGTGCCTCTTGGCTAGCACCTTTTTAAGACAGAACTCCCTCCCCCAGGCTTCAGGCACCACTGAGGGATTTTAATAGCTTTCATTATATATTAGCCAGAGGAAGAGGCAGAAATATATATGCGTGCTCAAGAGTTGGACCATTGCCTATTCCACTGGTTTCCCTGGAAGGGAATTGAAGGGTTGTGGAACTGAAGGCCCTAGGATACATATGTGAGGGAATCCGTGGGATCTGGGAAAGATAATCACATAAAAAAGACATGCTGGGTCCACAAGTTCAGTATGAACCTGCATTGTGATGTATCTGCCAAAAAAGGGTGAGTGGAAGCTCAGATTACATTAACAGAATTATAGAGTCTGGAAGCAAGAGAATGGCGGTCCTTCTTTACTCGCAGTTGAATAGAATGCATCAGCTGTCACAGCTCAGAGGTAACATTTTAGCATCCACTCCACAGGTTCCCAACTTTGGGTTCCAAATATATCACCCAAGGGTCCCCAAATATAGCAATGAGGATTCTTGAGCAATTTCCAATATTTCAAAGGTTTTACTGGGACCAAGTTTCTTTGTTTTGAGCTAGAATTATATTAGTCCAAGGAGGGTAATTAGCATGGGCTCTTTCCTGCTAATCAGAACTCTTTAATAGAAAATGGGAGGGGGGGAGCTAGTACCTAATAAAGGCAGTCTATTATACAGACAGAAATCCTTTACAATTTGGAATTCCAGGGAAAAGAAAGAGGAAAACAAGACCAGCCCTACTTTCTACCCCATTTTATAGAATAGTAACTGAGATCCAGAGAGGAGAAGAAGTTAGCCCAAGGTAGCACAATGATTTAATAGCAGAATGAGGATTTGAGCCAAGGTTTTATAGCTCCTAGAAGCCCAAGGATTCCCCCTGAGCCCTGACTGCCAGCTGCTCAGAGACCCACAATTTCAGAGGAACCTTGGCCAATCAGAAGGTGATCAGAGGCAGGTGACCAGCTTGGTCTGAGAAACAGATTATGTGAGTATCGGCTGAAGAGCTGGGGACATTTGGCCTCAAGCAAAGGAGTCTCAGGGTTCACGGCCTAGGACCTCCAGTCTCTGCAAGGCTACCCTGGGGCGCGAGGAAGAGACATTTTGAGAGAAGCCAGAGAACAGAGTTGGGATCAGTGGGGGAAGCCTTAGGAAGGCAGATGTTGATTCAATAAAGCTGGGTCTTTCTTAGAATAAGACCTGAAATACTTTTGTAAAGCGCGCCCTCATCACCATAGTCGTATTTAGTTCATCAATTGTAACTCTTGGTTTAAAAAAAAAGAGCACCCCCAAGCCTGGAAGGTAACCAGGAAAAGGCTAAATGTGGGACTCAGTGAAAGAGATTCTTGCATTGAATAGAAGATTGAACTAAATCCCTGTACCAAATGGAATGCCTTAAAATGCAAGCTTAAATAACAAAGGATCCCAAAGAATCTGCAAAACAGGCACAGAGAGATGCACAAAACAACCTCCTAGACCTAATGAGTGCATTCAGCATGGTCATAGTATGTAAGGTCAGACCCAAACATCAATTGTATTTATATATACCAGCAACAAACAACTGGAGACCAAAATTTTAAATATAGTATCATGTATAGTCACTCTGAAAAAAATTAAATACTCTGGTATAAAACTAACAAAACATGTGCAGGAGCTATACGATAAAAAATACGAAATGTTAATGAAGAAAAGCAAAGAAGACTTAAATAAATGGAGCTAGAACACATATTAAAGCCACAATGAGATACCACTTCTCATCTATCAGAACCCTAAAGTAAAAACACTGACAATCCAAAGTGAGGACATGGAACGACTGGATCTCTTATATACTTCTAGTGGGAATTAGAATGGTATAGCCACTTCAGAAGACAGTTTGGTGTTTTCATAAAGTTAAACATACTTACTATATGTATTAGTTTCCTATGGCCACTGTAACAAATTACCACAAACTTGGTGGCTTAACATAATAGACATGTATTCTCTCACAGTTCTGGGGGCCAGAAATTCAAAATCAGTTTTGCGGGGCTGAAATCAAAGGCTCCATGGGTGAATCTGTTCCTTACCTCTTTCAGTTTCTGGTGACTGCCAGCATTCCTTTGCTTGTAGCTGTATCACTCCAATCTCTACCTCTGTACATCACTGTCTGTGAGTGTCTATCTCCCTCTGCCTTTCTCTCTCTTTTTAAAAAATATTTATTTATTTGGTTGCACTGGGTCTCAGATGCAGCTTGCAGCCTCCTTAGTTGTGGCTCGTGGGCTCTGTAGTTGTGGCATGCATGTGGGATCTAGTTCCCTGACCAGGGATCAAACCCTGACCCCCCTGCATTGGGAGTGTGGAGTCTTATCCACTGCACCACCAGGGAAATCCCTGCCTTTCTCTTATAAGGGCACTTGTGGTGGCATTTAGGGTCCATCCAGATAATTGAGGATAATCTCATCTCAAAAGCCTTAATTTCATCACATCTGCAAAAACCATATAAGGTAATATTCACAGATTCCAGAGATTGGGACCTGATATCTTTGGGGGTCACCATTCAACCCACTACACCATACAAAACAGCAATCACACTCCTAAGTGGTCCTAGAGAAATGAAAATGTGTGTCTGCACAAAAACCTATATACAAAGGTGCATAACGAATGAACTGTCAATACACATAACAACTTGAGTAGATTGCAAGGGTATTAAACAGAGTGAAAAAAGCCAATCTCAAAAGTTGTACACTGCATAATTCCATCTATATAACACTTCTTAAATGACAAAATGATAGTGTGGAGAAGGGGTTAGTGGTTACCAGAGTTAGGTTTAGGAGGAAGGTATGACTATAAAGGGAGAGCATGAGAAGGTTTCTTTGTGGTGATGGAACAGTCCTTAATCCTGATTGTGGTCGTGATTATATAAATCTACACATGTGATAAGCTTTCATAGTACTATACACCAAAAGAAAAGTCCATATAAAAATGGGTAAAATTGAATAGGATCTGTAGTTTAGTCAATTGTACTATGTCAATGGCAGTCTCCTAGTTTTGAAATTACTCCATGGTTATGTAAGATGTTATCATTGGGGAAAGCTAGGTGAAGTGTACAATGGAACTCTCTACTATTTTTGTAACTTTTTGTGAGCCTTAAATTATTAAAAATAGAAAGTTCAAAATAAAACAAAACAAAAAAGGAATTTTTTGGTTCTGTAGATGAGAAGTCCAAAAGTAGGATGAGCTTTAGGAATGGTTTCAATAGAAGTTCACAATGTCCTCATGCTTGTGGCTTTGTCCTCTGAGATTCTCTCAGCTCTGCCCTCTATCTTGTGTTGGCTTTCTCCTCAGACTGATTTTTCCCATGGTAGTAAGTTGGCTGCCAGCAGTCCCTGGGACTGTGTGCTTTTTGTTCCCATCTAGCCAGGAGGAGAAAGAGGGAGCTATCTCTTCCTTCAACCAGGAGGAAAAAAAAGGCCTGACCTCTACCCTGATTGGACTACCTCAGGTCCTGTGCCAACCCTAAACCAATCACTGAACCCAGGGAAATGCTATGCACTGACTTCTCATCCCTGTAGCAAAGGAACAGGACTACTTGATGGGCTGGGATCAATCAGGCCCCCCCGCTGGAGCTGAGATGGGGCCAATCCTACCCAAACATAATTGCTATTACTGGGTGGGAAGAGGTGGAATGGATGTTGTGTAGCCAAGTCCAATGTCCCATACAACCTCCTTTTTTTTTTTTTAATTTAATTAATTATTTATTTTTTGCTGTGTTGGGTCTTCATTGCTGTGCGAGGGCTTTTCTCTAGTTGTGGCGAGCGGGGGCTACTCTTCATTGTAGTGCGTGGGCTTCTCATTGCAGTGGCTTCTCTTGTTGCAGAGCACAGGCTCTAGGTGCGTGGGCTTCAGTAGTTGTGGCACGCGGGCTCAGGAGTTGTGGCTCACGGGCTCTAGAGCACAGGCTCAGTAGTTGTGGCTCACGGGCTTAGTTTCTCTGCGGCATGTGGGATCTTCCCGGACCAGGGCTCGAACCCGTGTTCCCTGAATTGGCAGGCAGATTCTTAACCACTACGCCACCAGGGAAGCCCTACAGCCTCCTTCTTGAAATTCACTCTTCCCTTGGTTTCAGAGGCACCATTCATCCTCGGTCTCTTCCATCAATGGGTTTTAAAGCATAGGAGTTTTCTAGACAAAGAAGGTATAAAATGTCATTCCAGGCAGAAGAAACAGTAAAAGCGGAGACCCAGAGATGTGAAGGAATGGACCCATTCAGGGAACAATGAAATTTTGGTATAATAAAGCATAGAGTTCTTGAGGGAAGAGTAGTAGTAAAAAAGCTAGAGAAGGGGTGATGGGGCTAGTACATGAAGAACCTTGAATGCACCTCAAGGATCACAGGTAATGGGAAGACATTGAATGCTTTTGAGAAAGAGCAGTACATGGACTCACTTCACCTTAGAAAGATCTCTCTGGACTTCCTTAGTGATGCAGTGGTTAAGAATCCGCCTGCCAATGCAGGCGACACGGGGTTCAAGCCCTGGTCCGGGAAGATCTCACATGCCGTGGAGCAGCTAAGCCCGTGCGTCACAACTACTGAAGCCCGCATGCCTAGAGTCCGTGCTCGGCAACAAGAGAAGCCACTGCAATGAGAAGCCCGCGCACTGCAACAAAGACCCCAAACAGCCAAAAAAATAAAATAAAGAAAAAGATCTCTCCAGCTATAGCCTGGAAGGTGGACTGGAGGGGACCCAGCCAAAGGCTGTCTTGCCTGGGCAGAAGAAAATGAAAGCCTGACCTAGTGTGGTGGCCTTGAGGATGGAGAGAATGGGTGGATACTGCAGATAGTGATTTGGTGGAATCAACAGGACCTGGTGAATTGCTTGACTTTGGAAAGGGGGAGGGGGAGGAGGTGTGAGAGTTGACTCACATTTCTGGCTTGAACACTTGATATACTTTTTATCCAAGAAGGCAGGAATGCTTAATTGTGTGAAATGCTCCCGATAAGCCAAGGGAGACAATAACTTATAAGTACCATGGGATTCAGTGACAAAAAGTTTTAAGTTCTGTTGAGGGCAGAAACCAAGTAAGCTGCAGCAGAATAAGTCATGAATGGGAAGTGGGATATGATAAGGCCAAGTGAGCTTCCTATCAAGCTCAGGCATAAACGGAGGAGAGGATTAAGCAGCCAGTGAAGAGACTCATGAAATCTATTCTTAAAGCCGAGAATAATATATGTTTTTAAAATTTCCAGCACTTCCCTGCAGGCTAGCTGTGTAGTAAGCCCGTATCTTCACCTATAAAATGAGTGTTAGTTTTTTTTTTTACATCTTTATTGGAGTATAATTGCTTTACAATGGTGTGTTAGTTTCTGCTTTATAACAAAGTGAATCAGTTATACATATACGTATGTTCCCATAACTCTTCCGTCTTGCGTCTCCCTCCCTCCCATCCTCCCTATCCCATGCCTCTAGGTGGTCACAAAGCACTGAGCTGATCTCCCTGTGCTATGTGGCTGCTCCCCACTAGCATATATATACTACCAAATGTAAAATAAAATGAGTTTTTAATAGTACCTACCACACAGGTTTATGGTGAAGGTGAAGTCTTCATATGTACTAACAATTGTTTATTGTCTGTCTCCCCCATTAAACGTTAAGGTCATGAGAAACATTGACAGCTCCTAGTTCGTGATGTGGTATATTGTTAATGAATATTTGTTAAATGAATGATGCATTTAAGACTCCAAGCGCAATCCTGCCCACGGTAAGCACTCAGGGGAGTTCAGCACGTATGATCCTGATGGAAAGAAGGGCTGCAGGAGGAAGCCCCATGCCCTCGGCTTGCTGTTTTCCAGACCCTGATGAGCTACTGCCTGACCGCCAAGGCGGGAACATGGGCAATTCAGTGGAGGTGCCAGGAGTGAGTCCTCTCGGGCAGAGTCACCCTTCCTGAACCCATGGCCGGACTGCAATGGAGAGCAGGCTGTGGACCCCAAACGCGTCCTCCAGCACTGCTTCATGGCTACAGTGACGGCCGGTGACATTCCAGGCAGCCCTGAGGAGGCCCCTGTCCCCAATCTAGACCCAGCTCCATAAACACCCAATAAATATCTCTACACCATCCTCTTCTGGATTCTCTCTTCTCGGTAAAAAGGTGAGGCTGGGGATAATCAAAGGGACTTTGGAACCTAGTGGCATAAATGAGGGCTTTTCCAAGCAAACCCACTCAGGTCTTACTGTGGATCCAGCCATAGTGCTCTGCCTGGCCCACTGTGGGCCGAAGGGAGTTTAAACATGGGTCCCCAGTAAAATGGTCGTAACAACTGCAGGTGATCAGGGAGAAGCCTGGGGCCTGTGGAGACTCAGAGGAGCCCCTCGCCTAACCTGGGGAGTCAGAGAATTCGGACCTGGTCTTCCTGCCACAGAGCAGATGTACTTAGGAAGCCCAGGGAAGATGACCAGGACCCAGGGGCAGGTGACTCGTGCCCCTCCAGCAGCTCTGTGTCGCTCCTGGAGTGAGTCCCTTGCCAAGGAACAGAAGGAGAGGGAGTGTAGAGTACATACACAGGGCCCAGCCATGTTTAATATCATTCAGTTCCTCAGGTGAATGAAAGAGTGAATGATCGCGTGAGTGAGGGAACGAATGGTTAATAGGCTCCACAGTGTGGCCTGGATAAAGTTCCTTAGTCTATCTGAGCCTCAGTTCCCTTGCAGGGTCATGGTGAGTGTTCAATAAGTTGATGGATATGAACTCTCTTCCTAAACATGAAAGTGCTACAAAAACTCCAAAAATTACAGGTGAGTGTTTTTCAAGATAACTTAGTAATTAAGAGCAGGGACTCTGGAGCCAAATGCCTGGTTTAAATCTGGCCCCTGCCCTTACTTGCTAAGTAACATTTGTGCGTAATCATCTGTACAAGCAGGGATAACAGTAATATCTATCTCGTAAGGCTTGGGGGGGGATTAAATTACTTAGTCCGTGCAAAGCATCACACTTAGAGCAGTGTTGGCTAACGCAGAGCACTGTGTTAGCTATTATTATTGGGTTTTTAAAATATTATTAGTCTGATAGCAAAGGAATCTTCGGGCAGGATGCTGACTGCCTCCCCTCTCTCCCAGCTGCTCTCCTTATCTCAGTTTTGGCAATGGCTTTAGGCTTTGCCTTGGGGGCGCAAGGCAAAGATGGGGAGACTCAGTAGCCACTGAAGGCAGCTCTTGACATTTCTGACAGTGATACGACTCACTACTGGATTTGGCAACAGTAAAAGGGTCACTCTTAGATATCTGTGCATGGGGCCTGAACCAGCCAAGGGTATATGATTGGCAGCAAGACAGGGTGAGTCACCTCAGAAGTGCCCTAGGCTGCAAATCGAGAGATTTTGGTTCTGGTCTTGCTTTTTTTGTGGTCTTGTGTGTGTGTGTGTGTGTGTGTGTGTGTGTGTGTGTGTGTGTGTTATTCTCAGCACTCTAAACCCAACACCTTTGTCCCCTTATTGTCCATTCCGTGGTGTCTATCCTGTGCCAGGACCTGTGCAGGTTACCAGAAACAACAGGGAATCAGCCACAGCTCCTGCCCTCAAGGGGTTCATATGGAGGGTGAGGTGGGCACACAAAAGGGCAGTGGGCCCAGTGGTGGCCCTTCATGCAGCTGGAGGGAGGAATAAGTGATGTCTGAGCTGCATCATCAAAGATGAGTCAAAGTTTCCAGGTGAGACAGAGTCAGAAGAAATTATGGCCAGAGTACAGCCTGTTCAAAAACGGTGAGAGAGAGCCTAGCACAGCCCAGGAATTGCAAGTTATTTGTTGTAGAGACAGCTTAGGGTACCTGTGTGTGTGTGTGTGTAGCAGGAATGGGTGATACGTGGGAGATTTAGTCACTGATGCTCTATGTGACCTTTCACAGCACAGATCCTGTCTCTCTCCTTGGTACCCCCATTAGGAAAATTCTGTTTTTCTCAGGACACTTTCTGTGCTGGCCTTCTGGCAGGTTACAAGGAAGAATCCTATAAAGACCTTATTTTTAGGCTGTTCGTGGTCTGTTAGGGGGAGATGATCTGTAAATTCTAAAAACTCAAGTGGTCATCAGTGGCCTCAGCCCCTGGTTCTTAAACTTCGGCCTGCATCAGGATCAGCTGGAGGGCTTGTTTAAAACACAGATTGTTGCTCCCTGCCCCCACCCTGCCCTCAGAGTGTCTGATTGGGTAGGTCTGGAGTAAGTCCTCAGAATTTGCATTTCTAACTGGTTCCAGGTGATGCTGATGCTGCTGGGCTGGGACCACCCTTTGAGCACCACCGGCCTGGAAGAATAAAGAGAATTCGGAGCTGGGGAGGCTAGGAGGAGACCTCACACTGAGCAGGGCTGAAGGCCTGGTAGGTTTTCCCCAGCCAGAGCCTCTGTGGATGGGGTGGGGATAGGTGGAAAGTAGATTTCTGTGCTGCCTCTGCTGACCTACACATCCCAGGCCCCATAAAGCTCCTCCCCCACCCCCCTCCAAAAAAGCTACATCGCATCACCCTTGTTCAGCTTCTCCCGTTTGAATTCAATCAGCCCCCAGAGCTGGCTCACGATGGGGTTGGCTTGCCTCAGTCCTAGGTTGGAAACAAACTGCCCAACCGGTGGTGCAGGAACCCCCTCCCCCAAGGCAGCCAAGGAGGAAGGAAGCCGGGTGGGCTGACGCACAGACAGAAATAGTCTGAGCTCACCGCTGCTCCCAAGCACACATTGACCCGCAATTATTTCTTGTAAATTGCTTTCCTGGTTATGTTCCGAACATGTGTGTGTGCCTGCCTAAGAACAAACACTCAGGGCAGGGGGTGGAGGTGGCTCACTGGGGAGAAGGCTCTAGAGGGAGTGGAGCCCAAGTCTCAATCTTCGGCCAAGAATTAGGGAACTCTTGGATCTTAGAACTTGGAAATATTAGAACCTTCCACTCACCTTTATGGCACTCCTGTCAGGTGGTTTTCTAGCCTGTTCTCAAATATGCACATTTGTTTGTTCTTTCAACATTGATTGACAGTGATTCTCTGCCAGGATCTGGGCTAAATGAAATCCCAGTCCCCATTCTCAAGGAGTTCATGGCTATGGCATCTATGGGAGATCCCTAACCCAGCCAAAAGCTTCAGGGAAGGCTTCCTGGAGAAAGTGATGCCCGAATTAAGTCTTGAAGGATCCACTGATGGGGGAACGGGAGTTTGTGGTACAAGACGGAGAATAGCATTCAAGGCAGAGGGAACTGATACACAAAGACCCAGAGCTAAGAGACAGCAAATGATGATTTCAAGGAACAAGAAGTAGTTGAGTTTGGTGAACACTACAGTCAAGGTGAGGGATGGTGAGATATGGAGCTGGAGGGATATATGGGCCAAGTCCTGAAGTCTTTGCCACATCAAGGGGCTTGGGCTTCATCCTCCTGGCAAGGAGGAGCCATAGGAAAGGGTTTAAAGCATTGGAAGGAACTCGGCACCTTATGCAATAGTTTTTTATGTTCTTTATGACACTGAAGTAAAATTTGCCACCAGGAGCTCTGCTTTCAGGGCCTATTCAACAGCTGCCCCTTTGGTTCCTGAAATGTCAGAAGTCTGATGGACAGTGATGGATCATGTGCCCACAAGAAATGGCTCAAGCCTTGGACATCTCTCCTCTTGTCAGGAAGAGGCCATGCCACTGCTGTTTGGGACACTGCTTCTCCTGGTCTATGTCTAGTTAGCTCAGGGGCCAGAGTATAGGCAACTAAAGCCCAGGGCACAGGCCAGAGCCCAGGGGAGCAACATGCCTTGCTCTGTCCCAGAGACCTGGGATGCTTTCATGTGTGGAACACTCACAAGGGTGTGAGTGGCTCCCTGCATACCTTCTACGTACCTCACAGGATCAAGGCCATCCAGAGTGGGTGCTCCACTCAGGGAGTGGTTTTTGTTGTTGTTATTTTGGGGTTTTTCTTTTGTCTGCACCATGCAGCATGTAGGATCTTAATTCCCCCACCAGGGATCGAACCTGAGCCCCCTGCATTGGGAGTGTGGAGTCTTAACCACTGGACCACCAGGGAAGTCCCAGGGAGTGGTGATTGAGGATGTACTTTGAACCCAGCACTGTGACAAGCCTTAAGGGATAGAGGATGCAGCCCTGCCCTTAGGGAATTACTCACTAGGGATGAAAAGTAGTTTTGACCCATGAAATCCCTAGAGAACAATAAGATTTTGAAAGCAAATGCCAAGCTGTGGGGTAAAAGGCCATTAGAGTTGCAGAGATTCTAAAACAGGAGAAAAGAAGTAGTTTGGACACCTTTGTGGAGGAAGAGGGGGTTGAATTTGACCTTGATGGACCATGGCAATATTTGAAGGGTCTCAGAGAGGTAGAGGAAGTGTTCTATAATGTCAACTTTATATTTAAAGAGGGTACTACTTGTGGCTCCAAGGGCTTTGGACGAGTAGACCATTCACCACACCACCCCCAGCCATAGTCATTCAGTAAACTACACTTAATATGTTTTGTGTGCCTTGTCCTGAGCTCTAGGAACAAAGAAATGAATCAGTCATAATTCCTGCTCTTGGGGAGTTCTCAGGCTATTGGGGAAAGACTGATAGGTTAATACACAATTACAATAGTTTGGAAAGTGCTATGATTTCTTTTATTCATTCATCGGTTGAAAGATGGCTTACCACTAAGATAGGTTATACAAGCCTACATGGCATTGCATTAATGCAATGTAACTTTGCCACCCCTCGTATCCAGTAGTGGAATGTACTTTTCCATCCTTTGTTTCTGTGCCGACTTTGCGACTTGCTTTGACAAACAGCAAGTGGCAGAAGTGACACTGTGCTATTTTGAGTTTAGGCCTCAAAAGACCTTGCAGCTTCCTCTCTCACCCTCTTGGAATGCAATGTCACCATGTAAGGAAGCCTGGGCTAGCCTGCTGGCAGATGAGACCATGTAGAATATACGTGAGCTCTCCACTGAGGCCTGCAGGCCAACCAGCTCCCAGCTGAGCTACCAGATAACTGCAACTACTGAGTGACCCCAGGTGAGATCAGCAGAAGAACCGCCAGCTAAGCCTAGCCCAAAGTGCCAATCCACAGACTCATTAGCAAATAAGCGGTTACTGTTTTAAGCCATATGTTTTGGGCTAGTTTTTTACACAGCAATAGATTACTGGTATAATTCTTTTCACATATTTCATTACAATTGTGAATATACCTGTCTTCCCCATTTTTTGATAAGCCCCTCATTAGAGGAAAGAAACGTCTTTGTGCCATCTTCTGTTTGCCACTCCAGACCCACTCTCCATATCTTAGAAGGATGATTTGTATGATTTACATTAAGGCACTACTGTGCCCTTTGGATTCTGTTAGGGTTTGGTCAACTAAAGTCCCAGCAGAGTATAAATTCCCCTGGCTTCCTCCCTGAAGTTACATCATGGGCTGGCTGCATCTCTATAGGAAGGACATAGCTCCTGTCACACTGTGCTTACCACAGCTCTCTTTGACTCCCGATTCTTGTAATTTCTCCCTCCTTGCTCCTTTAGGCCTAAGGGTAGTAACTAGTGCCCTAACATTACTTGCCCTATTCCTTGTCCCTGTATTACATAATCCCTTTATTAAACTCTTCTCAAATTACCCAATTTGAGAAATGCCATTTATTTCCTCCTGACACCCTGATTGATAGTGTTGTATTAATTAATCTATCCCAGCTGCCAGCTATCTCATGGTATATGCTCAATAAGTGTCATTTGGTGAAGGAATAAACATTCCAAGCGATCTGCTGTTAGAGTTATACTTCGGTCAGAAAGACTTGGGTCTGGATCTTGGCTCTGTGGCTTCCTAGCTGTGTAGCCTCGGCCAAATTTCTTCACTCCTCTGAGCCTCGGTTTCCTCATATGTTAAATAACAAATAGCAACACTGCAGGATTGTTGCTCAGATTGTATTGATAGATAATGTTTGTAAAACCTGTGGATCACAGTAAATGATAAGTATGACTTTGGTGAGGAGGTAGGAAGGATTTCATAACCATTTTCCCATTTGATTTTCACTACACCACTGTAAAGATCACTATCCCCATATTTTTTTAGCAAAGTAAGACCGAGGGACCAAAAAAAACCTGCCCAAGGCCACACATTGAGCTGGAGGTAGAGTCAGAATTCGAATCCAGGTCTCTGACTCCCAGTTCAGTGCTGTTTTTCCATACCAGCTGAGGAAGAGGCATGACCTCAACACACCTCCCATCCTATAAGCCAGCTGGGAAAGCAAACAAAAACAAAGTGGGCCCTCCTCGGAGAAGCCAGCAGGGGGTCACCTGCCCCACCCTCTTCTTCAACAGAATTTTTTCACCTTTTCCAAGAAAAGGTCTTGGCCCGGCCGCCTGCCTCGCTGCCCAGCAGGAGCCTTGAGAATGAAATCATCCTTCTGGAGACTGGAGATGGAGGGAAATCATGCTTGGCTGGGAAGCCCCAGGACATGAATGCAGGGCATTTTGTAGGGCAGCTCAAGGCACTAGAGTCCTCTCCCTCACCTGCGCCCACTTGGGCGCCCTTTTCCTCACCTTTCCCTCACGCAGGGCTTCCTTCTCCAGCAAGCCTTCAGCCCTCAGTGAGTGAGCCCTTCTCTGAACTATCACAGTACCTGGCACATAATAGGTGCTCTGTAAACCTTCTGGAATGAAAGAATGAATGTGTCCATTTGCATAAACATTCATTCCACAAATACCAGATGTCTCCTCTGTGCCTCCCCATGTATTGGGCTGGAGGACGCAAAGACAAATCAGCCCATGCCTCACAGACTGCATGATCCTCCTCTTAGTATTCACCACCTCCGCTGTGTTTACTAATAGTTTGATCAAACACTGTCAGAGCTCAAAGGGCCCTTGGAAACCTACCCTTTCAACTGTCTCATTGTATAGACGGGGAGACCAAGGTTCAGAGAAACAACATTCTGGTACAGAGAAGAGCAAGGATCAGAGGTCGGCACAGCTGGGTTCGAATGCCCGCCCTGCCCAGTGACTTGCTGGTGACACTCGACCTCTCTCTGGACCTGTCTGTAACGTGAGCAAAGAAGCAACGTGCACTCGGCACAGAGGGCTGCTCGAGTGCAGAGCTCTGTCTCCGAGAAGGCCTTTCTCCAGGGAGGAGGGAGCTTTCTTTGTCAAACCTTCATTTTCAAAGCCTCCTGCTCCGGGTTCTCAAGCCCCGCCTCCTCTCCTGGCTGCCGTGCGTTACCATGGAGACCGTAAGCCCCGCGCAACACCCTGCTGTTCCGCACCCCTCCCCCTTCACCCTCTCTTTAAGCTGTTCCTCCTGTGGCTGCAGCTCTCCCCCAGGGCTGATAAACTCCCGAACTTTCCCAAGACAGGAATTATTATCCCCATTTGAAATCGAGGAAAACTGAGATCCAGAGAAGGGCAGGGATTTGCCGCAGGGACCAGCAGCCTGTTACTGGCAGAATCATAAACACAGCTTTGCTCCACGAGGGGCACCGCTTCCTCACCACAACCGTCTCTCTGTGTGGCCTTCTGTGCTCCTAATCAGGGAGGTTTGTTTTCCCTTTTTTCTTCTTTCTGCATTTTTGGTAGTTTAACTTTTTATTCTAAGGAGATCAGAACGTGTTCTGACTAAACCTAGAGTGATTTGAAGTTCAGTCTTTACATTAGTGACTTTAAATCTATTCTTGGATATGTTGTTTAAGTCCTTTGTTCACTGAAAATAGTGCTGGATGATAAAAGCTGCCAAAAAGCTATCGCAGAATGTACCAGCCCTGATTATGCTGATGCAACAAGGATAATCACATTTAGAGCACTGCAGCATGCCAGAATGCATTAAGAAAAATGGTACATGACCGTGCAGAATTTACACAACAAACATCCAAAAATTTGGACACATTATACCAAGTAGTTAAAAGTGTTTTCACAACTCTGGAAGACAAGGGTATCAAAACTTTGGCATATGAAAAATAGAATTTTTTCTGCAAAGCTGGGTTCCAGTCCCAACTGGCTCGTTTTGATCTTCTGCACATTACTTAATCTGAAGGTAGAATACCACCCACTCCAGTGTGATGCAGGGATGTGAAAGGACTTTGGAAGATATGTTCAACAGATGTTATTTATTGTTACTAAAAGAAGGTTGGAGAAGGATCTCCTAAATTCTTCCCAAGGGTCTCCAATTGTCAAACGATTAGGTTCCAAAATTTTCTATGACTAACATATGTGATGCTAAAGTGTGTGAGTCTAGAATCCTGAGCCTGATTCTAATCCCAGAACCCCGTGAGTCTGACATTTTCTGATTCCATACAAGTGTGAAGTCAAGGTCTGAAGGCCAGGGCAGGATGGACACCCAGGTGAGCAGCATGGTCCTAGGCCCCTGGGGCAGAGCAGCTGTCCCTGCTGTTCACCTTCTGGGCTCACCCATGGAGCCTTAGGCTAACTCCCATCAGACCTGTCTTCAGTTCATCAGCCTTCCTCTAGCCAGCTTTCGTTGGGGCCTCATTTCCTGTATTATCCATATTCATCACACATTTTCTCCCATTAGGTCCAATTAAGCCATTTCGCCAATACTGCAGGAATCAAAACCCCTGGATTAGGAGGCCCAGCAGAGGAGGCCCCAGTTTAGGATGACTCCACCACCCACCTCCCCACCCCCACCCGGTACCCCAAACACCCTTATTCCCTCACACCCCAGATCAGCATAGTGGCTTAAGGAGCATTCCTTTCTGTAGGTTCTGGTGCATGGTGTTCCCTCCCTGCTGGCCTCACAGGCAGCTTCTGACCCACCCCAAGTCTCTAATGTACCAGGGATCCACGTATTCAGATGGGTCTGCTTCACAGGAGGCAGCAGCGTACGTACCTGTGACCTCACATGCGTGGACACCACCGGGGCACCAGTGCTGGGCTGCAAACTTGAGACCCGAGTTCCAGGCTACTACTGTTTACAGGGTTACCTTGAGGTAGTACCTTCCTCTCTATCTAAAGAAAGGATTCTGGTCCTATGGGCCTCACGGGGTGTTTTGAGGCTTTTGAACCAGCGTATCAACAATGAACTGTTCAACAATAATGTGTGACGGAAAGTGATATATAAATACACTGTACTACTAAGATGTTCATGGTCAGTCCCACATCAGCACCGCAGCCTTGCTGTGTGACCTCGGGCAGATTACTTTACTTCTGTTTTTTTTTTTTTTTTTGGCCGCGCCATGTGGCTTGTGGGATCTTAGTTCCCCAACCAGGGATCGAACCCGTGCCCCTCTGCAGTGGAAGCGTGGAGTCCTAACCACTGGACCGCCAGGGAATTTTCTTATTTTACTTTTCTGAACCTTAGTTTCTGTGTGCGTATGCGTGTGTATGTGTGTGTAGTTTTTCTGAGTGCTTACTATATGCTAGGCACTGTGTCTGGCATGTTACATGATTTACTCCATACCAGTTAAGATTTGCAGTTGCAGACAGTTGAAACCATCTCTGGCAAAACTAAACCAAAAAGAGCTTTATCAGAAGGCTACTGGATGGCTCACGGAAATGTGGGGAGACTGGAGAACTAGTCATGAATCGGGGCAGCTGGGCACAGCCAAAGTTCTGCCTTGGGAACTGTTTAGGACAGACTCCACCTCAAGCCACACAGCCGCTTGCTGCTTGCCACTGCAGTGTTGGGCTCTGGTCCCCACTGCAGCCTCCTCCTGAAGTAATCTCTGACCGTCTTCGCCCCTCTAACTCCCACCAGATTCAAGGCCCAGCTGGGGCACCAACCTGGCCCAGCCCAGACTCTCAGGGATCAGGTGAAGAGCAGCTGCCCCCTTCAGCTTCCATGTAGCTTGGAATTCCTCCAGGTAGGCAAAGTGTTGTTTGGATTTGGAGTAGCCAAAAGTAGGCAGTGTCCACTACAGGTGTCAGCAATCTTGAGTCAGGTAATATTACACTTTACACATGAAGAGACTGAGTCTCTGAAGGGTTTATCTACTGGTCACCCAGCTAATAAGTGGGTACACCAACACCCACCTCATAGGAATGGGAAAAAAATATGGATGTGGGTAGTTAGCAAAGATTAATCCCCCTTTCCTCCTCAGTAATAGCTCAGCCACGGGGAAGGCTTTTTTTTTTTTTTCTTTTTATTATTTATTTATTTTGGCTGCATCGAGTCATAGTTGTGGCACGCATGTGGGATCTAGTTCCCGGACCAGGGATTGAACCCGGGCTCCCTGCCTTGGGAGCGCAGAGTCTTACCCACTGGGCCACCAGGGAAGTCCCGGGGAAGGATTTTAAAACCTTGTTCATATTCCCTATGACCCTGGAGCTCTCCCCAAACTTTCTGGCTATGTGCACAATTGTAATTTATTCCAAGAGATTGACTGCTATGCAGACAGATCGTCATCACCATCCTCATCATCACCACTACCACCACCATCATCATCATAGTCCTTGTAGCTCACTGGAGCCTCACAAAACCCTGTGAAGTAGGTATTACCTCAGTTTACCAAATGAGAAAACTGGGGCTCAGAGAGGTTTAGTGATTGTCCCAAGCTCACAAAGCAAGTCAGAACCCAAATCATGTCTAGGTCTCCTGTCTCCAGAGTCTGCTCTGTCACACGGCCTTTATTTCAAAGGAGCAGGCTGATAGCAGGACATCCAGGATTCAACAGAGACACAGAATGTCAGGGCAGGAAGGGGTCTAAGCGATCTTCGCATCCTTTCCCTCTTTTCACTGATGGCAAAGCCGAGGCCTAGAGAGAGGAAGTGCCCTCCCCAACCTCACACATTGCCATCTATGAAGCCTCATTCAAGAGCCAGGGTTTGAATGCAGTTCCCTTGCCTCCCTGTTTACTGAGCATTCCCCACACCACTCTGGAGCTCATTTTAAAGTTGCTGTAACTGAGATGGACAGCAGGAGAATATGTGGCCCACCCAGCTATTGGGATGAGGGCCTGGCTAAGGTGTGGGCCAGGAAGAAAGGGCATGGCAGCAGGATGGCTGGGCGGTAGGAGGCTTTGCACCTCCAGAACATCCTGTTCTCTTGTAACCAGGAAATGTCTCCAGACATTAGAGCCAATTATTTTCTCCTGGTTGGAAATGATTGCAAGAGACTTAAATTTGTCAGTTATTGGAATAGCTGGGGAGAGGGGTCTGAAGGCGATTATATTAGACCTGGACAGATCAAACTCGTGGGCCCAAAGAACTGGACAGTCTGCAATTGTTAGCACCTTGATCTGAGGCTCCCACCTAGATGCTAGGGATTTTCCACGTGCTTTGGCCCTTGAGGCGGCCTTCCCACCACACACGTGTCCCCCGACTGCATCCTGATTCCAGAGTCAGCTCAGACAGCATTCCTCTAGGAACATTTTTGAACTTCCGCAGCCCCTACAACTTCCCTACATCGCAGCCCTCACCACGCTGGGCTGTCAGTGTCCGCGCTGGTCTCTTCCGTTACAGACTGTCAACTGCAGGGCATGGAGTTGACGTGGTCTGCCACTGAGGGGCCTCAGCGAATGTTAGCTAATTGAATGAATGGATGGAGAAAAGGAGGAGAGAACATCCAAGAAGCCAGCCCTCACCCCAACTCCTTCTCCATTTCCAGTCTAAACTCCAGGCTAAGGGCAGCAGTCTCTGTCCTAATCCAACTCCTGAATTTGGCCTTTAGATCAGGTTCCTCTGGTAATGAAGCCTCAACTCCCCCGCTACTTATTCTGACCTGGCTTCCCCTTCTCATGACCAACTCCAAGGATCCTGAGTTGCCTTCAGCCTAACATCCCCAGAAGCTGAACTCCAGCCCTGAGAGCCCCATCTGCAGGTGGCCCAATGGCCAGCAGCTTGGCATGCCCTAGAGTAGCCATAAACTGGGCATGCCCTCTGGGCAGACCCTGACACAAGCACTGAAGACAGAGAAATGGACAAGGTCGTCTCCTGGGGTCCTGAGTCTGCAAGGTATTTGAGATATACCTCAAAGAAGAATAGGCAAAGTCAGAAAGGAATAGGCATCTCAGTGTGAAACTGACAGAAGCCCGTAGGCCAGCCTGGTGCCCATTGGCACAAGGCTCCAGCAACCAATCTTCGCTGGGCTCTTAATAGGACACTGAGTAGGAGATGTGGAAGACATAGAGGCTGAATCAGATAGAAGCCCAACCCTAAGGTAAAACTAAGCAAGGAGGATGCCAGGACATCTAGAAGGAGGTGTTCTAGGAACCCAGTCACATCAACATTCCAGAAATACTAATATTCTAACACAATAATATCCCAGCACACCACATTCTTTCACCTTGCCATTCCATTATGGGGGGCCACTCCACCCCACCAGCCTTCCTCTCTCTGCCATTCCCATGTTCTGCCCTACTAACATTCCTCCATACCATCACTCCAACATTTTAAAAGACGATTATGTACTACAATTGAAACTTTCAACCTTCCAACTTCCTTCGACTAAAAGCATTTATTTGTTTTTTGGTTCACTTATACCAATGGCTCTTAATATTTTGGAGAATACAGACTCCTTCGAAAAATTAAAATCCATGGCCCCTTCTCCCCAGAAAAACAAAGTATGTGCACATAAATTTTGCAGATTATTGCAGATTTTCAATGACTATGGGCAAGATAGTCTAGACTCTAAATTAAGAACTGTTTACTTTTACCCTATCTTAATCCAGAAAGGCATTTAAGTAAAACAAGATCATTAAGTTCAAGACAGGACAAGGTAAGTTTGAGAAAAACAAAATAGGGACAAAGTGGAGCCTGGAATGATGCAAAAAGTGCAGAACATAGTGACGGGCACAGCTACATTTGCGTCCCACAGTTTTAGCTCTAAGACTTCCAGCAGCCAAGGCAAAAAGGGAAAGCTGTTTACTTACACAGTTCACTGTGTACATGAGATAAAAACAAAGCACTTACTCCTCAGGAGACACACAACTATTCTTGGTATGAAGATCAGACAAGAATTTCTCCTGAGAGCCTCAAAAAGAAGGACAGAATGGACCATGATGACCTCGATAGGGCTCTCACGCAGCCCCAGAGATGTGTTACGCAACAGAGAGACCAACTCATTCCGGTTTGCCTGGGACTTGCTCAGTTTTAGCACTGAAAGTCTCGCGTCCCAGGAACCCTTTAGTCCCAGGCAAACGGAGATTGGTTGGTCACCTTATGTGTGAGTTAAAGGTCAGTCAAAGCTTACCTGGGCTAAGGTTCTACAGAATTGTGTGTAGTCAAGATTATCCTTGGAAAGCCTTTCAATCACCCATCAGGTAGGAGTATAGAACCACCTCTCAACAGCACAGCCAATTTGTCCTCTAGCAATGGAACAGGTTGCTGTTTCTTTGGGGAGGTTTCTGATGAAGAGATTGGCTTGCTTGGGGGCAAGAAATACGAGAATCGCACTCAGGGTGGTGAAATGTGCACACACCGTGGATTGTACGAGGCATGTAGGAACCGATACCAACAGAAGGAACAGCAGATTTACCTCTCCCGTGACACACTCATCCTGCAGCATATGCTGAGTGGGTGAAATATTTAATTTATTATTGGGCTTTCTCTTTCCATCTCTCTTTTTATTAACAGCAAGTAAAGTTGAATTTCTGTAAGTTAAATAAAAACAGTACCCACCCCATGGGGTTTGTGTGAGAATTAAAAGAGTTAATATTTACAAAGCACTTAGAACAGTACCTGACACAGAGTGAGTGTTTGCTCTTATTATTAATATGGATATGGTGGCACTTCACTGTATGTCCTACAGCAATCCTGGATATAAGTTGATAGCAATTTGGGAAAAAGATATTCTGTGGCAGGGACCAGTTTTAGGGCCCCAGCCCCCTGTAGTTGGAACTTCATGAAGGGATAATTTAAACTTCTAGAGGAGCTGAGGACTGCCTGCCTTCAGACTATCTGCCCTGAGCACTGGTTCTGAATCCAAGATCTGAAGCGTGAATGACGGTGAACACTGGTGAGGGCCTTGCCCCTTTCAGTCCACTCCTTGCCTTAGAAGATCCCCAAATAACCACCCAGAGAGCAGCAACTCACCAAGCTCCCTCCATGGTCCAGACTGCACACTGCTCTCATGCAGTCTGCTCTGGTCCTAGGGCAGGTAGCCCTGGCTGCCTGAGATCTGTTCAGAGGCCTGAACAATGCGAAATGCTATGCAGATGTGAGAGACCAGGGTTAGTATACAGTGGCGCTAAGTTCAGAGTCCAGACGGATAATGAGACTGGAGCTTGGGCAATGCCCATAGGGAGGAAAGGACGGAACACCTAGGCAATTAATTCAGAAGGCGTAGCGTGGGTCATACTTGATATTTAATTATGTGGAGGTCAACAATTGGTGAGAAATCCCAAGACAGCTGGGTTCCTGAATCCTCCTCCAGCAGAGCACACATTTCCCAGAGGCTTAGCATCTCAGAGATGAAAGAAATAATGACTAACTGATTAATTTAACAAAGGGTAGATGCTTACTGTGGTCTAAACAATGAGCTAATTGTTATGAAGTCTGACCTAAGTCCTAAGGTGGAAGGTGACACTTCCTTGACTGCTGGCCAAATCCCAGCTCCACCACTTACCAACTCTGTGATTAGCAAATACTGACCTTTTCTAAGGCTCAGTTTATGTATCTATTAAATGGGTATAATGCTAAATAATAGCTACACCACAGGATTGTCTTGAAGATTAAATAAAACAATAACTAACAAACATTTAGATGCAAGTATATGTCAAACACTGTTCTAAGTGTTTTCCATACGTAAACTCATTTTTTTTTTTTTAGAAAAATGAATCTTTTTTCCCTTTATTGTTAATTGAAGTGTAGTTGATTTACAATGTTGTGTTAGTTTCAGGTGTACAGCAAAGTGATTCAGTTATACATACATATATATACATATATTACATATATATGTATGTGTGTGTGTGTATATATATATAAATTTATTTTTTTCAGATTCTTTTTTGTTTTTGTTTTTTGGGGGGATTTTTTTTTTATTCAAACTGTAAACTCATTTAATAACAATAATGCCAGGACGTTGGTACCATTCTTATCACCATTTTCCAGATGATGAAACGGAGGCACAGAGAGGTCAATTAAGTTACTCCAAGTCACACAGCCAATAAGTGGTGGAGCCAGGACTGAAAGAAGGCAGTATGGCTCCAGAGCCTGCGTTCACGACCACTCTGCTGTCCTCTGTGTTTTCAGTGGAGTGCTTAGCACAACTCCTTGCACACTGTAAGCACCCAGTCAATGTTAGCTGCCAGTATTATGATTATTTTTTTAACAGTTTTATTGAGGTATACTTTATATATTGGGGTTATATTTTGACTATTAGAAAAGCCCTTCTCACACTGAGCAGAAACCCCCCCTCAGATCATGCCTCTTCTCTGTGGGTTCCTGTTGTATCCCCAGAACCTCCTTAGAGCCTGTCTTTCCCTTGCCCGGTTATAGCCTCTTAGAGATTTGCAGTCACAGGTCAGACCCGTTACGGTGGGACTTGGTCTGGCTTCTTTCCTGTCTGTTGGTGACTCAGCCATTGGCCCATAGGATTTGATGAGCCTCTGACAAGTCCCAGGACCACAGCAGGTTGGGGGCAGTTGCCTCCCACCCCAGAGCACAGCACCTACACAAATAAACTACAAAATGTGTGGGGTCCAGTGGAATAAAAATGAAAATGCAGGGTCCCTTGTTCAAAAATTATTAAGAATTTCAAGACGGTGATGGCAGAGCACTAAACTGAGCATGGGGCCCTGTGCAAATGCATGGGTGGCACATCCATGAAGCTGGCCCTGAAAAGCACCCTGCATCTTCAGCTCTTCATCGCCCCACCCCAACCTCAGCCCGTCCTACCGTATGCCCATGTGGAGGCAGGGCCTGGGAAGCTCCTGGCACACCTGAGAAACACAGGAAGAATTTGGCACCAAGAGAGTTAAAGCCCACTTGGGCTCTGGAGTCTATCAGTTAGTTAAACGCCTACCTTGAACCTTACTGGCTTAAGACTCAGTCTTCCCCCCTCCCTCCTTGGCTCCCTTTGTCAGAGACAGCCCTCTGGGTTTAGTGGATGGTGGTACAAACACCAGACTAGGAGTTGGGAACTTACCATTGCCTTGCTAGACCACTGGAGGCATTTCATGCCCTCTCTGGTGTCAGTTTCTTTACCTATTAAACTAAATGGTTAAATTCAGTATCAAATGAAATGTTTTTTCACTGAGCACTGACCAGGCAAGTTCGCATTATAATAACCACATCATTAAACTACTTATTACTTGCCAGACACCGTTACATTACTAGACATATGACACCATGTACATTTCTCCATTTAATCCCCGTGACAATCCGGAGGTCTTTTCCAGAACTCTAAAATATAAACTTGACAGGGGTAGTGATTCTTGTCTGCTTTTTTCATTGATGTATGCCCAGCTACTAGAACAATGCCTGGCACACAGTAGGTGCTCAAAAGCTATTTGTGGAACAAATGAATGAGGAAACAGGCTCAGAGAGGCAGCGATGTGATTTGTCTAAGGTCTTATCATTAGGAAACGCCAGAGACAGGACTCTAATCCTGCCTGGCTCCAAAGTCTATGCTTATTCACCTGACATGTGGGTGTGATTCTCATTTTATAGATGACGAAATAGGCTCAAGTGAATGGGGATCTCTGCTGCCTCTCAAATCCTGTGTTTCTAAGCACACGAGCCCCACTTTGCAGTAATAACATCACTTTGAAAGCTGATGTCATTTGTCCCTTCTGCCTAGGACTCTTCAGGGGTCTAGAGAGTACTCTTCTCTTCTCACAGAAGCAGGGTCAGTGGCAAAGGCACACCAGGCTCAAATCCTGCTCTGCTACATACTCACTGTGACCTTGGGCAAGTTCTCAACATTTGTGAGCCACAACATCTTCATCTGTAAAATGGGTTCCATACTTCCTAGACCTTCCTCCAAGGGTGTCCCCTCCTCCAGGAGGTGCTCTGCACACAGTGGGCCCTTAATAAACGTGGCTGTTATTACCCCACCCCAGAGCAGCTTCAAGGTCAAAGCTTGCTGCCACTGATGGCTAGAGTCCACTGGGGCCTCCTAGAACCTGATCAGAGGCCACCGGCTTGGGGAGAGTAGGGTCAGCTGCTATTCTTGGAGCTGATGGAGCCCAGCCAGGTTTCAAGTTCCCTCAAGGAGCCCTGACCCGGGTGGCTCAGCTGGTCATGTGAGCCGTGAGCTCTGACCTCAGCATGTTCTCCCTGGCCCTCCACATGGCCCAGGCTGGAGAGAACCCTGGGGCAGAGCATGCTGCAGGGAGACCACATCCCCCTGAAGCTGACCTCAGCCTTTAACTATGTTCATTAGCATCTACTTGGTGCCCAGAAGGGTGCTGTTTGGGGAATCTCCCAGAGACTGCAAAGAATTTTCAACATCTGGATGACAAGGAGGCTTAGACAGAGGAAAGAGGGATTAGGAGACAGGCAGGACTAAATTTTAACCCCAGCTGCACTGCTTTCTGGGTCTGTGTGTCTCTTTGCAAGCCACTTTTTCTGTCTGGGCTTCAGTTGTCTGAAAAATGGTGAGAACAAAAACTTCCTTAGAGGGTTGTTGAGACGATGAGAGCATCTGGCACATAGTAGATGCTCAGTAAATGATCATTATTTAGACTGTGAGCTCCTAAATAATGGGGAACTTGTCAGATTCAGCTATGTCTCCAGTGCCCAACCTAGGGCCCAGCCAAGAGGACACTCTCAGTGTTGGTTGAATGAATAATGAGTTACAGAGGCACGGAATGGCAATGCCTCATGGGGATCCCATCTTTCACCACACTCAAACCCACCCCCACCCCAAACCTCACGTAGAATCAGTCACCTCTGCATCAGCCCTGACAGGTGAGCATCTACCCTCGGCTTGCACACGCCTATGATGGGAAGTTCACCTCTTCCCATGTCTTTACATTCTGTCAAGTAAAAAGTTCTTCCTTTTATTCAGACCTCTATGAACTGAAGTCTGTCTCCTTGCAGCTTCCATCCACTGGGCCTAGTTTTGCTCTCTGGAGCTGTACGGAGTAAGCCTAGTTCTACTTCCAGAAGAGAGTCCCTCAGCGACTTATTACACAATTAGAATGTTCCAGGCATTGAGCTAAGCACCTCACTTACTTTATCTCATTTAACCCTTTAACCCACTCATTAGCCCTGAAAAGTAAATATTATCCCTACCTCAAAGATGAGAAAAATGAGGCTCAAAGACGTAACGTAACACATTTGTATGTGGCAGAGAAATGATTTAAATCCAGATCCTTCTCCAAAGCACTACCTTTTCAATACTCAATGGACCCACTGGAAAATAAGATTCCCAGAATCCCTCCCCTTTCCTTTCCTTCAATAAAGATTTATTTAGTACCTTATCTGTGAGGTCCTGAGCTAGGCCCTGGGAATAGAGATAAGTCAGACATAATCCATGTGCTTGACACACTTACAGCCTACTCCAAACCATGTGAAAAGAACTAGAGTCAGAAGCACAAGGACTGTCAGAGCATCACAGACATTGGAAGCCCAGGAGGGCTTCCTGGAGGATGTGACATCTGGGCTGAGTTTTGAAGGGCTATTAGGAGTTGGCCAGGCTTGTCCCAAATAGGGCAAGAAAGCAGGATGTTTTGGTGGAACTACTGTGCAAAGAGCTGAAGCTGTGGCGTCCAGACTGCGCGGGGGACCTGATGCCAAGAAGCTCAGACTATATACCACTTGATTGGGTGCATAAGAATCTCCTGGGATTTGCTTATTTAGAATCCTGATTTTCGGGAATTCCCTGGTGGTCCAGTGGTTAAGACTCTGCACTTCCACTGCAAGGGGCCTGGGTCTGATCCCTGGTCAGGGAACTAAGATCCCGTAAGCCACGTGGTGCAGCCAAAAAAAAAAATCCTGATTTTCTTTTAGTACGTCTAAGTGGACCCAAGAATCTCTGTTTTAAGTAGGTGCCCCAAGAGATTGAGGAGTAGGGGGTCACCACTGCTGTAAGGGCCAGAAAGTCTTTGAAGGATTTCAAAGAGGACAGAATTCTTGGTCCCTATCTTTGGAACCTCATAGACTAACCAGGGAGACAAACAGGAAAATAAGTAATTATAATGGGGAGCAAAGACCATTAATGCTTAGACTTTCAAGAAAGATATTCTTAGTATTCCAAGAGAAAAGTGTGGCGTACTTGGACTTGTGATTCTTTAGCCATGAGGATAGTAATATTGGTTTGCTGGCATTAAGTTACTGAGCATGTACTTTAGGGTGCCAGGGTGGCCCTGTGCTGGGTCCTTTTCCTTCATTGTTTCAAAAACATTCTTTTTTTTAAAAGACATCTTCCTGAATAGAATCCAAGAAAAAGTACCGATCCATTCATGTGCCACCTCCGGCTTAGACAGGAGCTTTACTTGATGAGCAGTTAGTTTCAAAACCAGTACAGTCCTGCAGCTTACACCGGTTCTTGGATGTGCAGAGAGGAGCCTGAGCCTGATTTATCTCGAGGTGGTTGGCTAAGATGCCACTCTGTGTTGTTCATCTCAGCAAGCAGCAACTGTTGGCCTAGCATGTACCCAGGCTCAAGTCCCTGTTCTCCAGGAACTCCACGTCTTGCTGGACGTGGAGACCATAAATACACAAATAACACAACTCGGGGCACTATAGAAAACCTCTATCCTGGCCTGGGGGATGAAGGGAATGCTTCCAGAACCTTAAAAGATGAAAGGCATTCTACTTAAAAGGTAGAAGGTCATTCCAGACAGAGGAACCAGCAAAACAAAAAGCAGGGAAGTAAAAAAACCAGCCTGGGTGTTTTTGTTATTACTTTTTTTTTTGGCTGGGGGGGGGTGGCCGTGGGGAGGGACCGGGGGTTGGGGGCGGAGTGCAGAAAGTACAAGCAGTTCGCTGTTGCAGAAGCCTGTTAGGAACAAGATGGGACTAAATACAGAGGAGGGACTGTATCATGGGGGTGGGGATACGTGTTGGGGAAAGAATTTTGGCCTTTCCCCTTTAGACAGTGGGGAGGCCTGATTTATAAACTGTAACACAATCACCATTCCTCAAGCCTGGGGAGGGGCACCAGCTGGGAATAGTTTCCACTCTGGGCCCCCAGCAGGTGCAAGTCTTCTCAGGGACTCTCTCTCCACTGGGGCAGCAAGAGAAGGGAGGAGGCAAGGCAGGGCCCACCCCAGCCCCTCATCAGGCCTGCCTCCTGCAGCTGTTTGATGCCTGCACACCCCTAGAGAGCTGAGGCCCATCAGCTCCCTGGATGTGAAAAGAATGGCAGCAAAGGCAGCCTGTTTTAGAAGCTAGACTACCTCACAAGCAAACATTGCCACTTGGAGAGAAAACAATTATCTAATTGTAAGATCTGGTCCCATAAAAATCTTTCTAAAGGAACAGTTATCATTCTGTGATGGGAGCTACTATTTAATCTTAACAACCCTAGTAGAAGGGTTATCTCACATGTTATCCCCATGTGAGAGGTGACAAAATTGAGACCCAGAAGGTTGGGTAACTTGTCCAGGATGGCACAGCCAATAAAAGGCAAAACCCACATTAGTACCCAGGTTAAGACCTTCAGACCTAGGAACTGGAGAGTCTGGTGCCACCAACCTCAATGTAGAATTCAAAATAAGAGATCTAAACTGCAAAACGAATGTCAGGAAGCCAAGGCAGTTTTGATTTTTTTTTTTCCCCAGTGATTACTTAATGCTTTTTAAATACATAAAATTATTTTTTAATTTGTATTTTCTCATTCTTTAACACTCGCACTCAGTAATTCTTTGACTAAGCCAGAGTTGCCCACATCTGTAGGGCCTGAAGTCTAGGCCTTTTTCCTCTGCCATGCTGCCTCTCACAAAATTTTTCAAGCAATTTCATAAAACTTTGACAAACTAAAATGTAAAGTATTTCTAAATTAAAAAAAAAATTAACAGCTCAAAAAAGTTTTTTTGTTCCCCTTGATCTCAAAGGCTCCAAATCAATACGGGTGGCTCCCCTATCCATCCATGTGCCCAGGCTAGAAATCCGGGGTTTTTTTCAACCCCATGCTTAACTCCACCCTCCTACTCCCACAGGCTCTTTAATCCATTTTCCACACTACAGTGATCTAATTTCCAAATGTCATCATTTCATTCTCCCGCTCAAAACCCGTCAGTGACTCTGTATGACAAAACCCAAATCTCGAGACCCCCCCAGCCTCCTCCTCTCTCTCTGGGACTCCTGATTCCCTTTCTCACAGCCCTGAGCACTACACTGAGATTTTAGCGAGAACACTAACGAGAACACAAACCACTGGTCAATTATGAAACTTCTTCCCCATTACACCATCCAGCTCAAGCCTGGGATGGAGGAAAAATGTTGGATATAGTTGCCTGCTGCCCAGAAGACAGAGTAATGATCTTGTTTGCTGAGACCAGAGTGTGAAAACCCATTTTCAAACCTTACCTCAAAGGTTGCACAGAAGTGAGAAACTCAACCATGCTGGCTCTTATCAACCTATTCCTTCCCATAGCAACCTGGATATGAAATGGCCTTGGACCCTGCTGGACAATATATTATTATTCTTTGCATTTAAAAAAAATAAATTTATTTTTGGCTGCATTGGGTCTTCGTTGCTGCGCACGGGCTTTCTCTAGTTGCGGCAAGCAGGGGCTACTCTTCATTGTGGTGCACGGGCTTCTCATTGCAGTGGCTTCTCTTGCTGCAGAGCACAGGCTCTAGGTGCGCAGGCTTCAGTAGTTGTGGCATGCGGGCTTAGCTGCTCCGCGGCATGTGGGATCTTCCTGGACCAGGGCTTGAACCCGTGTCCCCTACACTGGCAGGTGGATTCTTAACCACTGTGCCACCAGGGTAGTCCCTGTTTCCACCTTCTGGCTTTTGTGAATGCTGCTATGAACATGGGTGTACAAATACTTCTTGGAGACCCTGCTATCAATTCTTTTGGATATATACCCCAAAGGAGAATTACTAGACCATATGGTAATTCTGTGTTTAATTTTTTGAGGAATCACCATATTGTTTTCCATAGTGGCTGCACCATTTTACATTCCCACCAACAATGTATAAGGCTTTCAATTCCTCCACATCCTCTCCAATACACTTTGCAAAACTGAAAGCCCGAAAACATTGTGATGACAGAAATAATGATCATGTCATCAGCAGGCAAATGACAAGCTCGCCCCCTAGTGTCAAGTAAGGAAGATAACAGAAAAAGCAAACATTCTTAAAAGGCACAACCACCACAAAGAACATAATCTCTACCGTACCAAGAATCTGGAGCAAACACTAATAACACAAACTACTAATCAATCAAAATAGTTTATTCACAGGGACAATTAAAAAGGTTCAGTTCTGAGGGACAAAACGTATCACCAACCCTTGCATACAAATCCCTAGCTGAAGTTACCTTATTAGCTGTGTCAGATGAGTAGCCTGGGGATGTTAATTTTTAACGTGTGAATGTCTCCACTAAAGGAAGGCTTATGTTGTATCCTCTTTAGCAACCCTGAAGCATAATGGCCTTTAACTGTTACGTCACACGTAACTCCCAATCTCTGAATTTGCTGAAAGATCTGACTCTAAAGGCAAAAAGGAAGCCCACACCAATGATTAAGTCAGAGGGTGGCAGTCATGACTATTTAACTGTTCTTAGCTCCTTAAACCCGCTATTATGTAAATCAAGATACTTTCTGATTTTTTAAGCCCTCCCAACTAAAATAATGATGATAATGATGATGTCTGATTCTTTCATGCCCTGTGGCTGCTAATTTTTCCAACTCCCTGCTCTGTCTCTCCTGCCCACCCCTCCAATCTCTATGGCTCACTGGTTTGCTGTTTTTCACAGAGCTGCAAGAGTTTGAGAACCAAAATCCCATAAATGTGGATCACACCAGATAAAGGAATACTGATTGAAATACACATTTCAGACTACATGCCCGTAGGTGACACTCTGGGGCAATGGGTCTATACAATCAGAGTTATTGATATTAAATCCCAAGTCTTTCTGCTCCAGCAGGTCGACCTCCAAGGGCTGCATCAGAAATAGGAGGTGCCAGCCTCAAGCTGCCTGTTGCCTAGGAGGGCAGGCCACACTACCCAAACGTTAAAGGTTGGACATTTTTCTGCTGCTCTTTGTGCAGCTGTCGGGCCCGATTTTTTAGCTCTTCAGCCTTAGCTTCGTCCTTATCGACACCATCCCCCAGCTTGTACATGCGGCTGGCATTGGCACAGGCCCAGACATGGCCTAGGTCACAGGCTTTCATTGAGTATTTGCATGCCAGGCCCATGTCCTTGGGAAAGCCGGGGGCGCCCTGCAGGAACATGGTACTGAGGTTGAAGCAGCTAGAGGCATAGCTGCCATCACAGGCCCTTGTGTAGTAGTCTCTGGCCCTCTCCAGATCGGGCTGGCCATCCTCATTGACCTGTCCATCATGTGCCAGGAGACCAACGTTGTGGCATGCCTCCAAGGACTTCTTTCCCGGCTTCTCACATGCCATCAGAAAGCAGCTGGAGGCAGCTTTCAGATCCTGGGTTAGTCCACCTGGGAGGAAGGAAAAAAAAAGTCAACCTAAGCCAGGGCAGAACCTGAATGTCTCAGGCCAAAGTCAGGGAGCAATTCCTGAATATAGTTTATAAACTTTGAACTAAGGCAGCATGAAAAGAAGATGGCCTGGTATACTGCACAGATTTTCCAGCTTTTTTAGCCATGGAATCTTCTGTTCAAATGGTATCTTATAAGGAAGCTTAAACAGGTAAAAAGGGTGAAATGATAATATCTACCTCTGGGGGTAACAGCAAGATCATAGCATCTTATAAGCACTTCATTAAACGCTTAATTTTAATATATACTGAATGTGTGTTATTTGCCAATTAATATGCTAGGTCCTAAGGAACAGATACTGTCACTGCCTTTGTGAAACCTGTGGTCTAATGAGACAGACATTAAACAAGCACACAAGTAAATGTATGATTATAAGTGTGACAAGCATATGGAGAAAAAGTACAGAATGCTATGAGAATGTATCAGGGCTCTGAACTAGGAGGCAAGGTCAAGGAAAGCTTCCCCAGGGACTTCCCTGGTGGCGCAGTAGTTAAGAATCCGCCTGCCAATGCAGGGGACACGGTTCAAGCCCTGGTCTGGGAAGATCCCACATGCCTCAGAGCAACTAAGCCCATGCACCACAACTACTGAGCCTGTGCTCTAGAGCCCGTGAGCCACAACTACTGAGCCCGTGTGACGCAACTACTGAAGCCCACGTGCCTAGAGCCCGTGCTCCGCAACAAGAGAAGCCACTGCAATGAGAAGCCCGCGCACCGCAATGAAGAGTAGCCCCCGCTCGCCACAACTAGAGAAAGCCCGCGTGCAGCAACGAAGGCCCAACGCAGCCAAAAATAAAATAAAATAAAATTTAATTTAAAAAAAGGAAAGCTTCCCCAAAGAAGGGACATTTGAGCTGTGATATAATGGGAAAAAGAAGGAAGAGAAAATAAAATATGTAGTGGGAAAAAAAAGAAAAGAAAAAGGCAAAGAAAATTGTTCCAGGCAGCAGGAATAGGATACAAAGAGAAAAGGAGCCCATGTGGCTATAACCCAGACGTCGCTAAGGAAGGGAGGCTGGAGAGGCAGGCAGGGGCCAGACCATGGAATGTCTGATGGGTCTCCTTAAGGACCTTGCACTTAATCCTAGGAGCAATGGGAAACTGCTAATGGATCATTTTAAGGAGAGGTGGTGACCGGGCTCACTTTTTTCTTTGTTTTGTTTTTTAATGGAACATTTCAAATCTCCATTCTCAAAAAGAGAAACATTTTAAGTATCTCAACGTTTAGTTTTTAAAGTCATTCCAAACATACCACCTAGAAATAACCATCATTATCATTAAGAGGACACCATTCCAGTCATCTTTATAGCATGTGTTCGAATTAAATGTCGGCTGGCTGAACAGACAGCTAGACAGAAGCAGAGTTGACCCTTGAATGATATGAGGGTTAGGGGCGCCCACACAACCAAAAATCCAAGAATAACTCCTAAATGTGGCTCCTCCCTAAATGTGGCTCCTCCACATTGGCAGACTCAACCAACAGAGGATTGTGTAGTACTACTATAGTATTAATTATTGAAAAAAAAATACCTGTAAGTGGACCTGCATAGTTCAAACCCATGTTGTTCAAGGATCAGGTGTACTCCGAAAAACTGGATTATACATGCTACTTGTAAATAAAAAATTTAACTTTGATTTTACTTGTATTTATTGTTAAGACAACCAAACTGAAGTGAAACCGAAGAAACTGCTAACTTCAAATGAATATTTCAACAGAGAAATTTCCTAAATGAGCCCCTAGAGTTATAGATTATTAAAAGGTTAGCATCACTGTTTTGTTTTTTTTTTTTAACCAAATTCCAGACAGTATTGACTCATGAGGATGTTGTCACCTCACACTTCTCCCTACCTCTCTTGCCCTGCCTTCTATTTTTTGTTAGATATGTTATTTCAACTTCGGGAGACACAGAACACAGTGGTTACCAAAGCCTGGGCTCTGCAGCCAGAAAACCTAGGCGCCAGTCCTGGCTCCATTACTTGCTGGCAGTGTGATCTTAGACAAGTGACTTAAACTCTACAAAGCCTCAGTTTTCCTCATCTGTAAAATAAGGACAATAGTATCTACTTCATATTCTGGAAGCTTAAATGTGTCATAACAAAGAGCCTAGTACATAATAAGTGCTCAGTAAATGCTGTAGCATTTTTATGCCATAAAGGTTTATATTATTTACATTCTATTCAGTAACCCTAATTAGCCCAACATTCATTCTAAATGGGATTCTGCTCATCACCAGTCTTTTTATCAGAGCTCCTCCATTTCTGAATTATTTCTCTTGATTCACCTACTTACTGATTATCAGTAAGTATCAGATTTTTCTAGAAAAGCATATAGCTTCTACAGCCTCTGAGTTCTTTCAGTTTTGAGAATGCATTCTTGCCACCTTTCTATTTAAACAGTATATAATTAGGTCTTGCTTTTATATCCAGCCTGATAAATCTATGCCTTTTACTGGAATGTTTACTTAGATTTAATGCAATTCTTGATATAGCTGGGTTTAAGTCTACAACCTTATCTGTTTCCCATTTGTCCCAAATGTTTTTTGTTCCTTTTTTCCCTTTCTTACAATTCTTTTGAATTGTATATTTCTAATAGTCCATTTCATTCTCATCATTGGTTTTTTAGTAATACTTCTTTTATCAGTGGTTTACCTAGTGAAAATACTATGTATACTTAATCACAATCTACCAAGAATTAATATTACAGCACTTCACATATAATGTAAGAACCTTACAATAGTACACTTTCATTTACCACATTTCTATCCTTTGTACTACTGCTGTCATGTTTTACTTCTAAATATATTACTTATTTGTTTGACTTCTATATAGTGTAAGCCCCATAACATATAACTATTATTTTTTTAAGTCAAGCATTTTTTTTTTTTTTTTTTTTTTTTGCGGCACGCAGGCCTCTCACTGTTGTGGCCTCTCCTGTTGCGGAGCACAGGCTCCGGACGCGCAGGCTCAGTGGCCATGGCTCACGGGCCCAGCCGCTCCGCAGCATGTGGGATCTTCCTGGACCGGGGCGCAAACCCGTGTCCCCTGCATCGGCAGGTGGACTCTCAACCACTGCGCCATCAGGGAAGCCCATAACTATTATTTTTGCTTCAGTTTTTTAAAGACATTAAGAAATGAGGAAAAAATTCTTACATTTACATGTATATTCCAGTGTGCTTTCTTCTTTTGTATGGATCCTAGTGTCCACCTTTTTATCATTTTCCTTCTACCCAAACAGCTTTTCTTAACTTTTCTTGTAGTGTAGGTCTGCCAGCGACTCATTCACTCAGCTTTTGTTTATCTGAAAATGAATTTATTTCATTTCATTTATTTATTTATCTTTTTGGCTGTGCCACGCAGCTTGTGGGATTTAGTTCCCTGACTGGGGACTGAACCTGGGCCCTCGGCAGTGAGAGCATGGAGTCCTAACCCTTGGACTGCCAGGGAATTCCCCATCTTCATTTTAAAAAATATTTTCAGGGGTGGGATAGGGAGGGTGGGAGGGAGGGAGACGCAAGAGGGAAGAGATATGGGCACATATGTATAACTGATTCACTTCGTTATAAAGCAGAAACTAACACACCATTGTAAAGCAATTATACTCCAATAAAGATGTAAAAAAATATTTTCAATAAAGTAGAATTCAAGTTTGACAGTTTTTTTCTTTCAGCATTTAAAAGATGTTCTTTTGTTTTCTGGCTTACATTACTTCTGATGAGAAGTCAGTGATTATTCTCACCAATGTTCCCCTCAATGTGTCTTTTTCTCTGACCGCTTTTAAGATTTTCTCTTTACCTTTGGCTTTCAGCAAATGGTAATAATGTGTCTAGGTATGATTTCATTGGTTATCCTGTTTGGATCCAGTAAGCTTCATGGATCTGTGGAGTGATATTTTTCATCAAATTTAGAAATTTTATACTGTTATTTCTTCAAATACTTTTTTCTGCCCCAATCTCTTCTCTTTCTGGACTCCAATACACATTATGTTAGATTAAGGGATAGTGAACCCCACAGGATGAGACTCTGTGTTTTTCTTTTTCTCTCTCAGTGCTTCAGTTTACATAACATCTTCAATCCTGTCTTCAAGTTCACCGATCTTTCAAATTCACTGATTATTCCCTTCTGATGTGTCCAATTTGCTATTAAGCCTGTCCAGTGAATTTTTCACTTCAAATATTATGTTTTTCAATTGCAGGATTTCATTTGGTTCTTTTTAATAGTTTCAGTTTCTGTGATGAGACTTCCCATCTGTTCATTCATTGTGTCCATCTTTTATTTAAACCCTTTAATAAATTTATTTTCCTTGTTTAAAAATATTTGACTGCTAATTCCAACATCCCTGTCACATCTGGGTCTGTTTCTATTGACTGCTTTTTTTTCTGTTTAGCAATTTCTTACTTTATGCTGGACATTGTAGATGCTACTTTGTTCGCCCTGGTTTGGTTGTATTCCTTTAAAGACTGTTATACTCTGGTTTCTCTTCAGATCACATAAATCTTTCACCTTTTACTAAAGACTGTTGAGTTTTGTTCTCACAAGTAACTAATTCACTGGTGAATCAGCCTGATCCTTTTGAGGCTTGTTTCCAAGTTTTGGAACCTTTCTGCAGTCTGTACTCAATGAGGCCTCTCCACTCTGGCTGGTGGAACTCAAACAACTCCCAACACTGTGAAACCTCTGGAGTCTCTTTTCAGTTCACACCTCCCCAGTAGCTTTTCACTGCAAGGTCTCTCAGAGTCTCCTCCTATGCATGTGCAGCTTAACACTGAGCCAAAGACTTAAGAGCACCCCATGTGGCTGTCTGGAGCGCCTTCTCTGTGTAGCTCCTTCTTCTCTGGTATCCTGTCCTGCAAACTCTGGCAGCCTCAGTGGCCAGAAACTCTGACCTCTGCCTCATCGGTTCAGCAAGACTATCATACTCTACTTGGCTTCCACCTCTTTGTGCCTAGTCCGAAAAGTACCTCCAAGCAAAAAGCCAAAGCAATCACTCATGGGGCTCATCCTGTGTGTTTCCCTTTTCTCAGGGATCACTGTACTGCACTGCCTATTTTCCAATGTCTGAAAATAGTTGCTTCATATATTTTATTGAATCCATGGTTTATATCCTTAAAAGTTCATTTTAGTTGCCTTATGGAAAGATTAGATACCTGCATTAATGAAGCAGGAGACGAAGGTGGCTTGGATAAATATGGTAGCAGGAAAGGGAGAGACAGGACAGATCTGAAACATATTTTAGAGCTAAACTGGCCACAAGCTACTAGGTAGGGAGAGATACCACTTGCTAAACTGGAAGACAAAAGGGGTGCAATATGTGGGAGGAAAAGAAAACAATTAAGATTTCTATATTGGATTTGTTAAGTTTGCGATGCCTGTAAGAACTCCAAGTCAAATTTTCCAGTAAACAGTCAACTATATGCAGTCTGGAGTGGTTTTGCCTAGAGATAAAGGTTTGTTTGCAATTATCATCACTAACTTATTCACTGCCACATCCTAGAGACCACCACTATTAATTTTTGGTGTATTTCCTCCTACTATCTTTTCAATGTAGTTTGGTCTTGTTTTTACATGTTGTAATCATGTGTTTGTTCTTCACTCCCCATTAGAAACCCATCTTCATATGTTTTATTAAGAATATTTCATCAAAAAAAAAAAAAAAGAATATTTCATCAAAGAGATGTATCAGAATTACTTTCCACTTCCTTTTAAATGGCTTCACAAAAATAGTTCAAAGCTGATTTCACTGATGAAAACACCTGGGCAAAATACCTTGTGACACTCTAAGTGTCCAATCCAAGGTAACTTCTGCAGCAACCAACACAAACCAGACCTGTTCACACTGATAGAATGTTTTACAGTTTAACAAACCAGTCACGTGTGAGTTCATTTGATGCTTAGAAAAATCCTATGAATAAGGTGTGAGCTGACCTTATTACTCCAATCTTGTCATTGAGGTATTTGTAGCTCAGGGAAGGAAAATGCCTCGCCTGATACCACACTGTCAATTAGTGCTCAGGATGAAAAGTGACCTCCCACTCTTCCCCCCCTGCCCCAAGCTATCCTTGATAAAAGGAGAGTTATTAACCAGTCTTTGTCAAGAAAGGACACTGGGTGTGTTTTCAGAACAGAGGGCAAATTCTTAGGCTCAGAACTAGGCAGGGGGGTCAACAGTATTGGCTTTTAGACGTGGCAGGGCCCAAGGTCTCCTAACTAACAATCCAAAAGAGTCTGAGTAGCAAAGATCAGCTAATGGGATCTCCTGTGACACCCGACCTCGAGGAAATTATTTAACAACGTCAGCTTAACAGAGGATTAAGTATTATTCTCTAAACACTCTTGTGTTCTTTCACCTGCTTACCTGCTCTCTATTCTGAAGAGAAGACATAACTCTATTCTACCTCCAGCAAATAAAATCTGCTCTGTCCTTTAAGAACCAGTTTCAATGCCTCCTCCTCTCAGCACCCCCTGATGACGACATGCTCCCAGAACTGAACCCCAAAAGTACTTTACATGTCTCTCTATAAAGATACTTATCGGGGCTTCCCTGGTGGCGCAGTGGTTGAGAGTCTGCCTGCTGATGTGGGGGATGCTGGTTTGTGCCCCGATCTGGGAGGATCCCACATGCTGTGGAGCGGCTGGGCTCGTGGGCCATGGCTGCTGGGCCTGCACGTCCAAAGCCTGTGCTCAGCGGCGGGAGAGGCCCGTGTACCGCAAAAATAACAACAACAACAAAAAGATACTTATCAAGCTCTCCCAGGTTAACAGGTATTAGTATAAATACTTCTTCCCTGGGGAGGAGGTAAAAAAAAAGATTTCTTCCCCCACACTGGTCCATCTTTGCTTCACTGTACAGAGTAAATACTAAAAATTTGCTCAACAAAGGAGCACTTAAGAAAGAAAAAAGTCTCAGTGCACAATCATTAATCATATAAATTTGTCAAAGAGAAGGGAAAATAATTTCACAACCTCCACAACCTCTTTTGTTCTCCTTAATTCAATAAGGAACTAAAAGTCCCTGTGGAAAATGTAGTAAAATATGATATAAAGACAAAAGGAACCCAAAACTTTACCAAGACACAAATTCAGAGACTAAACAACTAGGAACATTTTTATTTTTGCACAGTATATTATATAGCTGAGTTCACATCATATATAACTTTGTGTTCCGCTTTCTTCACTGAACATTGTATCATAAACCTTTCCTGATGTCAACAAAAATTATTTAAAAATATTATTTTTTTTCTTTTTTCACATCTTTATTGGAGTATAATTGCTTTACAACGTTGTGTTGGTTTCTGCTGTACAACAAAGTGACTCAGCTATACATATACATATATCCCCATATCCCCTCCCTCTTGAGCCTCCCTCCCACACTGCCTATCCCACGCCTCTAGGTCGTCACAAAGCATCAAGTTGATCTCCTTGTGCTATGCAGCAGCTTCCCACTAGCCATTCATTTTACATTTGGTCGTGTATATACGTCAATGCTACTCTCTCACTTCATCCCAGCTTCCCCTTTCCCACTGTGTCCTCAAGTCCATTCTCTACGTCTGCGTCTTTATTCCTGTCCTGCCACTAGGTTCAACAGTACCACGTTGTAGATTCCATATATACGTGTTAGCATACGGTATTTGTTTTGCTCTGACTTACTTCACTCTGTATGACAGATTCTAGGTCCATCCACCTCACTGAAAATAACTCAATTTCATTCCTTTTTATGGCTGAGTAATATTCCATTGTATGTATGTGCCACATCTTCTTTATCCATTCATCTGTTGATGGACATTTTGGTTGCTTCCATGTCCTGGCTGTTGTAAACAGTGCTGCAATGAACATCATGGTACATGTCTCTCTTTTTTTTTTTTTTTTTTTTTTGCGGTACACGGGCCTCTCACTCTTGTGGCCTTTCCTGTTGCGGAGCACAGGCTCCGGACACACAGGCTCAGCGGCCATGGCTCACGGGCCTAGCTGCTCCGCAGCATGTGGGATCCTCCTGGACCGGGGCATGAACCCGCGTCCCCTGCATCGGCAGGCGGACTTCCAGCCACTGCACCACCAGGGAAGCCCATGTCTCTTTTTGAATTATGGTTTTCTCAGGGTATATGCCCAGTAGTGGGATTGCTGGGTCATATGGTAGTTCTATTTTTAGTTTTTTAAGGAACCTCCATACTGTTCTCCATAGTGGCTGTATCAATTTACATTCCCACCAACAGTGCAAGAGGGTTCCCTTTTCTCCACACCCTCTCCAGCATTTATTGTTTCTAGATTTTTTGATGATGGCCATTCTGACCAGTGTGAGGTGATACCTCACTGTGGTTTTGATTTGCATTTCTCTAATGATTAGTGATGTTGAGCATATTTTCATGTATTTGTTGGCAATCTGTATATCTTCTTTGGAGAAATGTCTATTTAGGCCTTCTGCCCATTTTTGGATTGGATTGTTTGCTTTTTTGATATTGAGCTGCATGAGCTGCTTGTATATTTTGGAGATTAATCCTTTGTCGGTCGTTTTGTTTGCAAATATTTTCTCCCATTCTGAGGGTTGTCTTTTCTTCTTGTTTATGGTTTCCTTTGCTGTGCAAAAAGTTTTAACTTTCATTAGGTCCTATTTGTTTATTTTTGCTTTTATTTCCCTTACTCTAGGAGGTGGATCAAAAAGGATCTCACTGTGATTTATGTCAGCAGAGTGTTCTGCTTATGTAGAAACATTATTTATTTATTTTTTAAATAAATAAATTTATTTTAAATAAATTTATTTATTTTAAAAATAAATTTATTTATTTTAAATAAATTTATCTATTTTTAAAATAAATATATTTATTTAAAATAAATTTATTTTTAAAATAAATTTATTTATTTTTTAAATAAATAAATAAATTTATTTATTTTAAAAATATATTTATTTATTTTCCGCTGCATTGGGTCTTCATTGTTGCACACAGGCTTTCTCTAGTTGCGGCGAGTAGGGGCTACTCTTTGTTGAGGTGCGTGGGCTTCTCAATGCAGTGGCTTCTCTTGTTGCGGAGCACAGGCTCTAGGCATGCAGGTTCAGTAGTTGTGGCATGCGGGCTCAGCAGTTGTGGCTTGCAGGCTCTAGAGCACAGGCTCAGTAGTTGTGGTGCACAGGCTTAGTTGCTCCGCGGCATGTGGGATCTTCCCAGACCAGGGCTCGAACTTGTGTCCCCTGCATCAGCAGGCAGATTCTTAACCACTGTGCCACAAGGGAAGTCCCAAAACATTATTTTTTAATGGGCTAAATAACATTCCAGCTGCTGGAAGTAACATTATTTATTTAACTAAACTGCTACTGTTGGCACATAGATTTTTTTTTTTTTTTGCGGTACGTGGGCCTCTCACTGTTGTGGCCTCTCCCATTGCGGAGCACAGGCTCTGGACGCGCAGGCTCAGCGGCCATGGCTCACGGGCTCAGCCACTCTGCGGCATGTGGGATCTTCCCGGACCGGGGCACGAACTTGTGTCCCCTGCATCGGCAGGTGGACTCCCAACCACTGTGCCACCAGGGAAGCCCAGATTTTTTAAAAAAATAATTAATATAATGCAGTTATATATTACTTATAAATTATAAATTAATGAAAATAAAATTCTGCCAGATAGATAATGCTCGGGTGAGAATCTTTGCATATAATCTTTATTTGCATTTCCAGTTATTTCCTTAGGAAAAGATACTAGGAGAGTTACTAGGCCAAAGAAATGCTCCTCTGTTCAAGCAAGGGAACCTGATATTCCTATTAATGCTAAACTTTCTTCAACTTTGAGACTACCACAGACTCCATGTCCCATGTGAAGGGAGAAATAGCCCACACAGCTCCAGAGATTTAAAAAGACATCCTCTTGATCAAACTTTCACTGAACATCCTTCTAACCAGGCTTCACTGGGTACTGGGAACAAAGGATCATCCTCAAGAAGCTCATGATCTAGTGAGCAAAAAAAGAATTGCCTGTCTAAAGTCATATTCCCTATTTGTGGTGGTTTTAAAATATGCCCATAAATTCTTTTTTTTAATTTATTTAATTCATTTATTTAAATAAATTTATTTTTGGCTGCGTTGGGTCTTCGTTGCTGTGCACGGGCTTTCTCTAGTTGTGGTGGCGAGCAGGGCCTACTCTTCGTTGTGGCATGCAGGCCTCTCATTGCGGTGGCTTCTCTTGCGGAACACGGGATCTAGTCATGTGGGCTTCAGTAGTTGTGGCATGCAGGTTCAGTAGTTGTGGCATGCAGGTTCAGTAGTTGTAGCTCACAGGCTCAGTAGTTGTGGAGCAAGGCTTAGTTGCTCCACAGCACGTGGGATCTTCCTGGACCAGGGCTTGAACCCGTGTCCCCTGCACTGGCAGGCAGATTCTTAACCACTGCGCCACCAGGGAAGTCCCAGCCCATAAATTCTTGATATTCCTTCTTTCAACAGGTGGAATTTAAGTTTTCTCCAATTAGCGTAAGCTAAACTTACTGACTCATTTCTAATAAACAGAGTGGAATAGAAATGAAAAGTGTGTGACTTCCAAGGGTATAGTATAAAAGACACTGTGGATTCCATCTTGCTCCCTCTTTGGATCACTCACTCTGGAGGAAGCCAGATGCCATGTCACCAGGACATACAAGTAGCCCATGAAGAGATCCATGTGACAAGGAACTGAGGTCTCCTGACAACAGCTGGCAAGGAACAGAAGCTTTCACCAACAGCCGTGTGAGTGAGCCAGCTTAGGATTGGAAACTCTGGTTCCAGTCAAACCTTCAAAGGACTACAGCCCTGGCTCCCTGGCTAATGTCTTGACTGCAACCTCACTGAGAGACCCTGAGGCACACAGCTCAGCCACTCCCAAATTCCTGACCCACAGAAACTATGTGAAATGATAGGTTTGTTGGGATAATCTGTTATTTAGCAATAGATAACTTAAACACTACTGAATACCAACTGCAATTAGGTCATGAGGAGAAAAGTAGATGGAAAGGAATTAATTATTGGTCCCTCCTCGGTGCCAGGCACATGCTGATGCCTTTACCTGCGTTACCTTATTTAATCCTCACCACAACCCTATGAAGCAAGTACTATTTTTTTCTCCATTTTACAGGTGATATAACTGACACACAGAGTTAACGTGACCGGCTCAAGGTCCCACTACTCACAAACAGCATTCCTTAAGGTCTGCCTGACTTGAAAGGCTGTGCTCGTCCCTCCATCACTTTGCTAAACTCTTCACTCCAAATTTTCCTACAACATGCTTCCCCAAGGCCTGTGAGGACCCTTCTGTAAAGAGGACTCAGTATCAGCCTCAGGATGTTATGTCAGCACTACCATCAATGATAAGGACCAAAGAAAGCAGGCCCCTCCTTACCTTTCCCAGTCACATAATAGGCCCCCAGTTTGTAGCAGCTATCACTGTGTTTGTTCTCTTCACAGTTGAACTTCAACACCTTGGCAGCCTCATCAAAATTCTTCTGGATCCCTTCCAAATAGTCCACCAGCCGATAGCAACCTGTGAGGGAAGGGCAAAAGCCGCTGTTCAAGTCTGGGGCAGTGGGGAAGGTCCAGGTGTGGCAGGCCAGAAGTGCCTTTTATTTAGGACCAGCCTCTCTCCTAAAGAGCGCAGGTAGTGTTCAGCCACTCCTACAAATGGCACTGTCCGCCCTCAGCCTAGGAGCTGCTGTTCAAGTCTGGGGCAGTGGGGAGGGTCCAGGTGTGGCAGGCCAGAAGCGCCTTTTATTTAGGACCAGCCTCTCTCCTAAAGAGCGCAGGTAGTGTTCAGCCACTCCTACAAATGGCACTGTCCGCCCTCAGCCTAGGACTGAGCAATGTACAGACTGTGGAGACCTTGGCCCCACACTGGCTCCACCACTCACCGGCTCTCTGTTCCCTGTCAGCAAGGCCCAAAGATGCACTGGCTTCCATAATGAAACTCTGCTAGCTTTGGAACTTCTCAGGAAGTTCAGCAGTAAAACACTGAGAACCAACAGGGTCCATGGGCTAGTCTTCATAGCTGCAAGAAAGGGATGCTTTGATGACTATACCTTAATCCTTGGCCAGGCTGGGTACATTAAGAAGAAAGAGTCGAAATGGCAGCTACCAAAGGAGTTGGAAGTAGACTCCCTCTC